>NC_090323.1:87872853-88508058 GCF_040869045.1 Eurosta solidaginis | reverse complement strand
AACTTCTCAGCAATTAATACAATAGCAGAAATTGAGCAAGCAATTCAAGCTTTAGGAGACGAAATGCAAAAGAAATGGCAAGAAACAAAGTCAGCAATAGGATTCTCCAGTTTAAGCGAAACATAAAATAACTCAGCCCAAAAATTTATCTTAGAAACATACAACAAAAGCAAAGCATTCTTAAACACACACAAAAATAATATAGTTATAACAGATCCGGATAAAGGTAATAAGATGGTTGTAATATACAAAAATGATTACAAAGTAAAAATGGAAGAACTATTAGAAGACAGAAGCACATACAGAAAACTGAGAACGGATCCAACAAGCACACTACAAAAGAAAAACAACAAGTTAGTAGATGAGCTTTACAAACAAAAACACATAACCACCATAGAGAAACAAAAACTGTCAAGCTCAGCAGACCTGTAAAGAAAAAGTGCCAGTAAAAGTACAAGTATCAGTACCTAAGTACTTCGAAAAATTAGTACAAGTATAAATATCGAGGTACTTGATTGAATTGTTGAAGTATAAGTAAAGTACTTGTAAGTACTTTCGAAGTACTTTGATAAGTATTGAACGGTTTTGAAGCGGATCAACCAGCACCCTAGAATCACCTAACTTTGACAAAATGGTTGAAGAAGAGTTTTACAGGTATTTTAATGATACATCAACAGATTTCAATATCTCTTCAGAGTTATCCTCATATGAAGGACTTATCACTCAAAATGAATACACCCTCAGCTTCCTCCGACCCAGTATAGCGTTTATTTTCCTTAGCAGGCATTATTTATAGTCCTAGAAGGCAATCAGTCACGGACTTTTCGTTTGAAAAGCTAGTACTAATGAAGGCAAACGCAAAACTACTTTAATATTGTTAGCTGTTGTACAATTTGTACTTATTTGATATGTTGTTTTACTTCTTGTTGCTTTCTAATATAAATTTTACTCATATTTTGATTTTCCATTTCTGAATCAAAGTGACATATTTTATCAGAAAAAGTACTTTGGAGTACTTGCAAGTATTTCGTAAGTGTATCTACTTGTACTTTCGGATTCGAAGTACAAGTACCGTAGTACTGATACTTTGTACTTAGATTTGAAGTACTTGAGAGTACTTGTAATTATTTGGTACTAGTACAAGTATGTATTCAGTACTTTACAGGTCTGATGCTCAGCAGCTAATGCACCCAGACTCTACGGGCTGCCAAAACTACATAAACCAAATACACCCTTGCGCCCCATCGCGTCATCCATGAACGTACCTTGCCATTACCTATCCAAATATGTAGGAAACATAATATAAAATATAGCATGAGAAGAGTATAACATCAGAAATGTATTCAAGCTTAAAGAGAGACTAATTGATCTACGAATCAGCAAAGATGAAGTGTTAGTGTCTTTCGATGTCGTGTCATTATTTACGATCATTCCCACTAATCTAGCCATAAAAATAATAATGGATAAATGGGATAATATAAAATCCATGACTAATATACCCAGATGCAAATTCCATGAAATTTTAAGATTTTGTCTACTTGACAACAACTATTTTATCTATAACAACGAGGTATATACTCAAACTTATATAATGCCAATGGGCAATCCCCTATCCCCAAAAATAGCAGATATCATTTTAGGCGATCTTTTACACAACACGATAAATGTACTAAAACCAAAACATAATATCGAAGTAAAATTTATAGTAAAATATGTTGACGATATTCTCGTAATAGTAAAACGTAAAAACGCAGAATTAATACAAGACAACATAAATCGTTATCAAAACAAAATAAAATTCACTACTGAGATGGAGAATGATTACAGCATCCCTTATCTGAAGGTCAGAATATTCAAAAACAAAAATAATGGAAGTCTGTCCTTTAATTGGTTCACAAAGCCCCTAACATCTGGTCGTCTTATAAATTTTCATTCTTGCCAACCAATTAAATATAGAATAAATACGGCGAAAAATTTAATAAACAAGGTATTAACCATAAGCGACCTACAATACTGGAACAAAAACCTGCAAAAAATGCACGAAATATTAAAAAACAAAAAGTATCCACACGCCCTAATTAAAAATCTAACAGTACAACAATCAACAATACATAAAGAAAATCAAATTAAGCAATATTTGGGTGTAACCTATATTCCCAAACTCTCTCAAAACATCAGCAAAGCTGTAACAAAAAATAACCGAGTTTCAGTCCCTGTCCTAGTCCTAATCCCAATCCCAGTCCGTCTCTGGATAATATATTACTCTGTACCATAGCACTCATCAACAGCTTTCATTTGATATCCATATTGTATAAACACTGTCTAGGCATTCACTGGCCCACGTTTTGGCCTATATCTCGAGACCCTGTACCTGTAGTAACCATCGCGTGAGGTTTACGCAACTTGTGTGAAAGTTTGAACAAAATCGGCCGACGCATCTTTTCAAACACCGGCGACCAACTAACACACATTTATATATATATAGATTCTTATTTTTCACACTGCTCTATAATATTAAAACGAAATGCAGATTTTCGTTGCTTTTGAAATTCGGCTTAAAAAATGCACATGGAACACCTAAAGACTCTCCTGTATTAAAAAAAATGTCATATTACGTCTAAATGGCAGGCACCCTCACAAACCCCCCCCCCTTGGCGGGCCTGGTGATGTGCTATACTTGATATCATTCGCTATAATATTTTTTTATTGATAAGCAGGTTGTTTCATTAAACACCAAGCAATTACACGGAAGTATATCCGCACACCTGAAAATATGAGTGCCACTACAGGAGAGTCTTTAGGTGTTCCATGTGCATTTTTTAAGCCGAATTTCAAAAGCAACGAAAATCTGCATTTCGTTTTAATATTATAGAGCAGTGTGAAAAATAAGAATAATATTAAAATATTACGTATAAACAAATAAAAAAAATTGCAATAAAATAATATTGCGACTATAAACTGAGATATTTCAAGTTAGATCAAACTACACACGAGGTGCAAAACAAGTTCAAAATCGGTTCAGTAGTTTAGCAGTTTAGGAGTCCATTGGCCTCAAACCTGTGACACGTGTTTTTTATATATTAAGATTATAATTTAGTATGACGATGATACCAAACGATGATCTTACTATTTTTTAGTTTTTAGATCCTAACTAAACATATTGTGTAAGTGTTGTTTCTTATTGTTTTTTAAGTTGCTACGAGTAAATTTGTTAATATGTGTCTTATATAAGGTTTATAATTGTTTTTCACGGTTGTTTATTTTTTGTTGTCTTTTAAATAAATAGATCAGCCCTGATGATGCTAGGAAGTCTAGCGAAACGTTGGGTTGGAAAAGTGGAATAAATTCTTTTATTTGCACTTCACAATTAATGGTCAAAAGAGCCTAATTCAAAAATTTAAATTAATGTAAAATTGACCGGAAAAGCTCTAAAAAAAGATAATTTGAATAATTTATATATTGGCTCAGATGAATTAACTGCACAGTATTTGAGCACACAACTAGGAACACCATCTGGAGCCGGAGAAAAAAATTGGTTTCGAACCTAGCAGGCTCTAAAGAACAGTATTCTTATCAATTACTGGAACTTTCCAAGTTGTACGAGTATTGACCGGGTTGAAAACGTTTGGATTAGTATGTCCACTTGAAGAATTCTGCAACTAATTCCGCAATGTCATTATCAGAACTGGCATTCTTGCAACCAAAAGAAAAGGTAGCTGGAAAACCAGATGTTTTCCTCATAGAATTAACGAAATTGTAAAATCTTTTCGGATTGTTGAAAAATTAAAATTTACAATTGCTTAAGTACAAGTTATAACATTGTTGGTTTAGACAATGAAAGTTGCAACGATCGACTGAATATTTAGAAAAATCGGCAGAAGATCTTAATCTCTTGACACGTTTATAAAGCCTAGATTTCATGTTATTGAGTCTTATAAGTAGTCTTGTGAACCAAGGTGGTTTAGTTGTTCCAATACTAACACATCGAAAGGGAACACAGCTTTCAAAGAAGCCATCAAGAATACCGTAAAATAATGAGTCGATATCGTTACAGGAATAAATATCCAATCAGTCATGAGCAGCAACCAATTCGTTGAGTTTTATGAAGTCTGCTTTATACAAACATCTTGAGCGTGATCGAGATTTTAATTTTGTAAAGCACAGCACCTTAGGAGCCTGAACAATATCAATTGCTATTTCAAGCGTAGGATGTAAGGGATCTTCTGGAAAAGATAAAGGAGAAATACGATTAAGAGCAATACTCACTGATTCATCCACAAATACCAGGTCAAGAATCTTGTTTTTACAATTTAAAACATTGTTGATCTGTACGAGTGATGTGTCTAAAATATTGTTAAAGAAATCATGCTGACAGGTGGGAGTCAAAGTGTTTGAGTCGCTCAAGCTAATCCAATTTACCGAGGGCAAATTGAAATCACCAAGAACTATTAAGCGATCTTTGTCGCGCAACTGAGAGTACAAGTTGCGAATAGCTAAGTTATGGCAATTGTAAACATACATATCCGACCCGGGCGGAATATATGAGCAGCAAGTATATAAGCTAAAACATCGCAATGAAATCTTTACTGCTATAAACTCAATACCAAATGTGTTGTCCAACAACAACAACTCGGATGAAAGGCTTGCGTCCACAGCAATGAGAACACCGCCTGCTCTAGATATACGATCACGCCGGTAAACGACGTAGTTGCTTGAAAAAAGCTCAGCGTTAAAATTGTCAGGTTTTAACTAAGTCTCGGTGAAAGCAACAACGTGCGCTGTAAAAGCGAAACTGTTAAGAAAAAAGGTATTTAATTTAGATCGTACACCACGGACATTTTGGTAATGAACGACTAGAAAGAATGAGTTGTTGACTACTTTTTTGCTGTACCCGCGGTGGAGGTCATAGAGATTTTTGGCACTATATTGGTCCTTTTCTTGTATTAATGCACCACAGAATGCTGCAGCCAAAAATAACAGTGAAGAACACTATCAACATAAAGGTCTAGCACAGTTATATTGAAGTTAAATTTGAAATACTTCTGCACTAGAATTATTAAGGTTAAGTTTAGAGCATAAATAATTTGAAATCATCAACAGTCAATGAAGCGTGCAACGGGGAAACAAAAATTGCTCTGCGGGGCGGAACGGCAGTCACCTCCCTAGGACCAACAGGTTGCACCGCAGAAACTGTCGAAGCAGAAATTGATGTTGAAGCTGATGTAGATGCAGAAGTTGGCGTAGATGCAGCTGACAAACCCACTGTGCTTGACTTCTTACGACGTTTGCTAATACTTGTACGTTTGCCTTTATTACCCGCATCAACAGACTGTGACCCAACAGCATAATTTGTGTTATCGGTTTTTGATGTTCTATGTTCTAGCAATGTTTGTAGTTTTGTTGTGCGTGTCATTGTTATTAACCAAACAAGAAGCATAGGTACTGGCTTTACCGCAGGGATAACCAACATTCAAGGCCCCATTACTGATACTTAGCATAGCCTTGACTTGACTTGGCGTAAACTTGGTAACTTAGTCTTGATTATAATCCACTTAGCGCATACAATCTGGCATCATAATCAATAAATGTCAATTTGTATAACAAAATATCAAAATGAAATGGAAACAAACAAATGGCATCTCAAAATGTAAACATCACTTAGAATTTACATAGAAAATCAAAATTCAACAGACTTCTAAGACAAGTTAAGTGTTGCTAAGTTTTGAGTAATCAATAACATGCAATATTCATTTAACAGAACTGTAAGTGACAGTTCTCAAGCCGAGTCAAGTCTATGCTAAGTATCAGTAAATCGGGAGTCATTGGTGCCGTATGTCGTATCGCTGTAGTCGTATCCCCAACGTAATCAGCTGTTTATCGTTACGACGGTAAACCAAAAACCATTTGGTTGGCTACGATACGGTTACGACCCTAGCGGCACCAATAATCGATTGCATTGATTCCCATAAGGTTGGTCGAATCAGCTGTTATAAGGTTACCGATACGGTTACCGATAAAGCACCAATGTCTGCAGCTTAATGGGGCCTTCAAACTCTGGCTGTGTGAGTAACATGTCAACCTAATAAAACCACACTGCGTTTTTTAGCGCACGCAAACAACCGACGTTTTTTGCCCTAACCCAAATAAGCATGCGTTGCGACAATGTAAAGCATGTGTGAAAACGTCAAATCTAAATGTCACGCAGAACAAAAATTGGAAATCGAGTTAGGTTTTCACGTAGCAAATTCAATTTGGGTTGCTCTCATACAAGTCATGATGGAATGATACAGGTGGCAGCATGGTGACATACCTACAAACATGAATAAAAATTCCATGTACTTTGTTTTTGTAAATTCGATGGACAAATGTCAAAATCGTACTGCGCCAGAAGTTGATGTATCAAATCAAATAAAAAAGTTTATAATCAGCTGTTCCGTGATGCCACCTTGTATCGTTGCGCCATGATACAAGTTGTATGTGCATAAGACATTTTTGACAGAAAATTACTTGCGTGCGTTTATATTAGGTTGGCATGTACAACTAAAATCGCTTTATTGGTGGTGGTTTAGTTGGTGATGAAAAATCAATGAAGTAGAACGTATGCACGCGTGTTTGTTAACACACAAAAAGTAATTCGTAAATATGTCATATAAATACTACTTTATTGCATGACTCTAAGGAAAAATTTAGACAAAATAAATTGTCAACATTAAACCACGAAAATATTACATATCTTATCGCAAATAAACAACAGCCTTACCCGTTGTTGCTACTCTGCTTTTTCCATTGTAAATCTTACCAAGTAGGGCAGCTAACAGGTGCTCGGTGAAAATTCGCACATTCACACGCACAGTTCCCGACTCAGATTCAAAAAAAACTTTAGATTATTTAGCTTAAATTTTAAAGTGAGATAATCCTTACAAATTTATGTATATATGGAATATATAAGGCGTTTTTGTTGCTATTAAAAGAATCTTTTTTATACTCAGCTGAGCAGAGCTCACAGAGTATATTAACTTTGTTCGCATAACGGTAATCCGTAACGGCATAAACTAATCGAGATAGATATAGACTTCTATATATCAAAATGCTCTGGGCGAAAGAAGAAATTCATTTAGCCATGTCCTTCCGCCCGTCCGTCCGTAAACAGGATAACTTGAGTAAGTTTTGACGTATCTTGATGAAATTTGGTACGTTGGTTCCTGGGCACTCATCTCAGATCGCTATTTAAAATGAACGAAATCGGACTACAACCACGCCCACTTTTTCGATATCGAAAATTTCGAAAAACCGAAAAGGTGCAATAATTATTACCAAAGACGGATAAAGCGATTAAACTTGGTAGGTGCGTTGACCTTATGACGCAAAATAGAAAATTAGGAAAATTTTGGACAATGGGCGTGGCACCGCCCAATTTTAAAAGAAGCTAATTTAAAAGTTTTGCAAGCTGTAATTTGGCAGTCGTGGAAGATATCAAGATGAAATTTGGCAGGAACGTTACTGCTATTACTGTATGTGTGCTAAAAAAAAATTTACAAAATGGGATGATGAACACGTTCACTTTTAAAAAAAAAAATTTTAAAGTCAAATTTTAACAAAAAATTTAATATCTTTACAGTATATAAGTAAATCATGTCAACATTCAACTCCAGTAATTATAAGGTGCAACAAAATACAAAAATAAAAGAAAATTTCAAAATGGGCGTGGTTCCGCCCTGTATCATTTAATTCATCTAGCCCTTCTGCTATGTTTGGGTCAAATTGACCCAATTTTAAGTAAAATCTAACGAAATTCCTAGGTTTATCTTATCGAATCGTGCTGATCCTTTTTGCACTTGTTTACTGCATCAAGTAGAACAGGATAACATGCTAATTGAAAAATATATAGTTTTTATTATTACCAGAAAGTTCTAAATATGTTTTTGTCACACTTATTGCGTTGGTGGATCAATTTGACCCACCTAGTGCTTTAGTTTACTTTTGCCATACCTCATTGCATATTTCAAGCAAAAATTAATGAATATTATTTATTAGACAATTTTGGCCAACATTTTATTATTTCACCATGGCCAGCCCTATTTCTATGGGTTATCGATAGCTTCATAAGTATTACGAAAACTGGGAATCCCCGTTTTAGGCACATATGAAAAGAGCAATTTCCACATCGCTCAGTTACAATTTTGTTTTCATATAGAGAGAAGCTTCTATATTTTTTTATAAAAAATAATTGTAGGAATATTTTACATAATGTCTGAGAGAAAGAAGGTAAGTCACATTCTTTCCATTTGTTGCTATAATTTATTTATTTATTTTTATGAAAATTCGCTTTTCATGAAAAGATACTAAGTACTGAAGACATACACCAAATTATAAATGCTGATGAAGAGGACTGTTTTGACGACAGTGATGATGATGAATATTTTGTACCCACACCAGAAGAAGAAGCTGAGGATTCAAACATTTCTTCCAGCGACAGCGAAGAAGATATTGTGCTTGAAGATTGTAATGCGACAGAAGAAGTCAACCTAGGAACTAATTTGTCAAAGGATAAAAGTGTTCTCTGGCATGATCAACCACCTTAAATTTCAAAAGGAAGAATCCCTGGTAATCAGATTTTATCTCATTCGCCTGGGCCATCGAAATGTGCTATTTCTATGGTTACAGACATCAAATCATCGTTTGATATATTTATTCCTTCGAGTGTAAAAAACACGATTATTGAAATGAGCAATGCCAAAGGATTGGAACTTTTTGGAGATAATTGAAGACATAGATTTGAGAGAATTGGAAGCATACCTAGGATTACAAATATTGGCTGGAGTGTTCAAATCACACGGTGAAAGCCTACATCATTTGTGGGATGAAAACAATGCCAGACCAATTTTCCGGGCAACAATGAGTCTGGAAAGATGCATGAACATATCACGGTGCCTTCGTTTCGACTCGAATCAAGATATGGAGGAAAGAAGACAACGCGATAAGCTAGGTCCATTAAGAAATGTTTGGGATCAATGGAATCGCCAGCTAAAAATATTTTTTCATCTACACGAAAATGTAACAATCGATGAGCAGTTAGTGCGTCCGTCAAAGCCCGCGAAATACGGCTTAAAAATATGGACTCTATGTGATGCAACAATCAAGTATGCTTGGAACATGGAAGTTTATTTAGGACGAACAAGAAATACAGAACCAGAAAGGAACCAAGGTAATTGCTATCATGAACCTAAATTATACTTATATAAAAGGTTTTGTGATATGCACATATG
Source organism: Eurosta solidaginis (assembly GCF_040869045.1). Taxonomy (NCBI): domain Eukaryota; kingdom Metazoa; phylum Arthropoda; class Insecta; order Diptera; family Tephritidae; genus Eurosta; species Eurosta solidaginis. The sequence continues at coordinate 88,498,792 of NC_090323.1, read as the reverse complement.
AATTATACCATCTTATATTTCCTTTCTTTAGGCGAACGTGTTGTTCTTTCCCTTTCAGAAGCTCTTCCCAAGGGTCACACTATAACATGCGATAATTTTTTTACCACGTACAATTGCAATGAAATTACTTCGCAGAAATATTACTTTGGTGGGAACTGTGAGAAAGAACAAAGCTTTTCTGCAGAAAAAATTATCGAAGTTAAAAAAATAACGTTTTTCATAGTCAATTTATATTCACGGAAATGTTACTATTGTGTCGTACGTCCCCAAAAAATATAATTTTGTAGTTCCATTGAGTTCACTCCACCATTCAGCACTTGTAAGTGATGAAAATAAAAAACAAAACTGAAATAATATTACACTACAATAAAACTAAAACTGGTGTGGATGCACTTGATCAGCTAGTAGCTAATTATACGTGCAAATGTCAGACAAACGTTGGCCAGTTGCGTTGTTTTCAAATATGATAGATATATCGGCATACAATGCATATGTTAATTGGACAGAATTAAACCCATCTTGGAACTCTAAAAAGCTTTATAAACGCAGACTTTCTAGAAGAAATTGCAAAGCAAATGATGGAGCCACATATCGTCCGTAGAGATGAACATGCAAGAAAATTATAAATCTACGGAAGCGGCCTTACCTTCGCGTGTTGCTCCCACGCATGAATCTGATAAAAAATGTCAACGTTGTTTCTTCTCCCATCACTCAAAAAATTCAAATAAATATTCAACGGTATGCACCATGTGCCAAAAATTTGTTTGCAAGGAACATAGCAGCTTAGTGTACAAAAACCGCCGCTAAAACATCTATGTATACATTTATTTATCTTTTATTTATTTATTTACAATGTTTTCTTTAAAAAATAATAAATGCATTCCCATGAAACTGTATGAAGTTTTACTAAAAAAAATGTAGTAGCGGTGAACTTTCATGAGTGGGTCAAATTGACCCAAAACATCAAACGTGTAATTTTTTCCTAACATAGCAGAAGGGCTAGAATACTTTTAGTGCCATAAGTCGAACAAAAATTTACCAATCCTTGTGAAATTTGGTAAGGGCATAGATTCCATGACGATAACTGTTCTCTGTGAAAATAGGCGAAATCGGTTGAAGCCACGCCCAGTTTTTATATACAGTCGACCGTCTGTCCTTCCGCTCGGCCGTTAACACGATAACTTTAGCAAAAATCGATATATCTTTACTAAACTTAGTTCACGTACTTATCTTAACTCACTTTATCTTGGTATAAAAATGGCCTAAATCCGATATCGAAAATTACAAAAAATGCCATAATTCTATACTAAATATGAAAAAAGAGATGAAACATGGCATTGTATTGGTTTATTGACGCAAAATATAACTTTAGAAAAAATTTTGTAAAATGGGTGTGACACCTACCGTATTAAGTAGAGGAAAAGGAAAGATTCCGCAGGGCGAAATCAAAAGCCCTTGGAATCTTGACAGGAACGCTGTTCATGGTATTACATATATAACTAAGGACCACTCCCTTTTAAAACCCTCATTAATACCTTTAATTTGATACCCATATTGTACAAACACATTCCAGAGTCACCCCTGGTCCACCCTTATGTCGATATCTCGAAAAGGCGTCCACCTATAGAACTAAGGCCCACTACGTTTTAAACAATCATTAACACCTTTCATTTGATACCCATATCGTACAAACGCATTCTGGTCCACCTTTATGGCGATATCTCGAAAAGGCGTCCACCTATAGAACTAAGGCCAACTCCCTTTTAAAATACTCATTAACACCTTTCATTTGATACCCATATCGTACAAACACATTCTAGAGTCACCTCTGGTCCACCTTTATGGCGATATCTTCAAGAGGCGTCCACCTATAGAACTATGGCCCACTCCCTTTTAAATTACTCTTTAATACCTTCCATTTGAAACCCATGTCATACAAACATATTCCAGGGTTACCCTAGGTTCATTTTGCTGAATGGTGATTTTCCCTTATTTTGTCTCCAAAGCTCTCAGCTAAGTATGTAATGTTCGGTTACACGCGACTTAGCCTTCCTTACTTGTTTTATATTAAAGTTTTTATTATTTTTTTTTTTTCAACTTTATTTTAAAAATTGCATGCGTTTTTAAAGCATTTTCGTGCGTATAAATACAACCATGTGCATACACGCTTTGACATTACATTTTATACACGTTCGTTTTTGCCAATGTCATTGTATGTCAATTCGTTATCAATGGCTGCAGTTATTCGGTGTGATTTTGCGAAAATATTTATTATTTTTGTGAATTTTTATACCTAATCTGTGGTATTGTGGTGGTCAAAAAGATTTTACGCAACAATACTTTGCCTCACAACGCGATAATGTATTTCGTAATGTCGAAGTACTTATATGTATGTATATGTGTTTGATGTGGAAGCTTGCATTTGAGAACACGGTTGCCACTTCCGTCCACTTGAACCAAAAATTGTCCCTTCCAACCCCATATGGTCCGCTGGTCCCTTTTTCTCAATTTTGGTTCTTTTTCGTCACGGTTTTGATACTTTTATTTCTTTTTCACTGAAACAAAAATTCAAAATACTGCTAAAAAAAATTTGCCGAAAATCTATTACCCATATATAATTTTCAATTTGCTTCCATGGAATTCTTACCACGAAAATTGCTCTATCAATAAAATGTAGCAAAACAATGACATTTCACCTGGGAGATAATTTAGGCGAGGCATTTAAAAGGGAAGTGTTGAATGTTCGGGCAAACACATTGCCATTAATTTTTGATGAAACAACGGACTTATCAGAAAAAAGACTTGTAGTGGTTAGATATTTCGATCGTTATTCAGTTATTACACAGTTGACGCTTAATTTTTAGTCTCAAAAACTCACACTTACTGAATCTAGGATCTGGTATGAAATTTAAACTGTTAGAGAAAAAGTAAGCAGCTATAAAAATAGCATTAACACAATTCCTTAGTTTCATTTACGATTTAATGAGTTTGCCACAACGCAAATTTTTTAACCGTTCCTTACTAAAACCTAACTGCGCTATACATTTTATTTAATTGCAATCAAGCAAAACTAGGATCACAGAGTTTTTTTGGTGAAAGACATAGTCTTATCTTAGAAATTTGAAAATGTAATACCTAAAGGTACACTTTACTTTTGCTTGTGCAGTTTGAACTAAAACCAAGTGTCCCTTTATTAAAATTTTATATAGGAAGTCACGGAAATATCCTACAATTTTTGCTTTTTATAATGAATACGACACTCTAGTAGCTTGTCGAATTATTTATACACCAATAAAACCAAAATTTAGTCCCTTTTTTGAGGTCTGGTTTTTTTCGTCCCAAATGAAAACATGGTGTGGCAACCTTGTTTGAGAATGCATGTGACAAGGTTCCATTTTTCACAACTTAATTTTTTTTTTTAATTAAATAGTAGTATGCAAGCAACTGCCATAGTATTAGACATGTACATGAATATTATGAACAAAGTTTAAAACTAAAAACTTTTTCTTTGAAATTTAATCTAAGAGAAGATGGTCCCGAGGCGTAGGCTTCATAGGCAAGTATTACGCACAGCACAAGAAATCTTGAGGCGTAGAGAGATCTTAGCTGCATGCCATATTTTGTACGCGTCTACGAAGATACGTCTCGTGTGTATCTTGCCTAAGTTTGACTTTTTACGAGATCGAACATTTTTAATTAATAATGATAAAAAAAACGTAAAGCAACTAAGCTTAAGGTAACTTTTGCATCATTTTCGCATTGCGTTGCGTCTACATCTGACTTTGAACACACGCGCTTTAATTGCTTCAATCCATACGCAACGCAACACCAACGTCAAAGCAACGCACAAGTAATTCAAAACTTACGTTCTTCTTGAAGTTTCTTGCATTTTAGAAAAACAAAAACCGACTTTCTATCGCCGTTCAACTAAATAAAAAACATAATTTTGTATTCATGTCGATTTCGTGATCGATCAGCGGAGACGGCGGAGCATATCTTCCTGGAACGCGACGCAATCTTATGAGGGCACAATAGACCACTGGTCGCAGTGCAGTCCCCAATAAATTTTCAAATTGTGACACTTTCTTTTGCGTTCATTGTCACAGAGAAACTTTCAACGTCCGTTATTTCAAAGTGACACTTTATTTGAATAACTGAACGATTTTTTTCAAATAGTGCTTATTAGCTTTACCGAAGATGTTGAAAACGGCCCCTGGAATTGTTATCTTATGTAGCACAAGAAAGTTATTCATACGGAAAGCAAAAATTAGCCGGCACCAAAACGAAAATTTAGAGAAAATTTAAGATATAATGCATAGGTATAAAATTCTTGCATGCATAAAATCATTTTTATTATATAAAAGTAGTATGACATAAAGATTTTAGTTCTGCTATTTTTAACACAGAGTTATTTTTTAACACAAAGTAAGAAGTAAAAAACTTGATTAATGACTAAATTTATACGTACTTTATTTTTTTTCATTGAGGAATAAATCGTAAAAATAAAAATCATGTTGTTATTGTGACGAATATTACCATCTCTAAGGTTATTAAATAAAGGTACAACAGCATTTAAGCAAGCTAATCAACACATTAATCATCTTGTACACCAGGCGTCGGCAAATTGGAAATGCAGATGTGTTAGTGAGACCGCGATAATCGCGCACATCACTACATGCATCGGTTTGCTTAGTTCATTCGCTTATTAGCAAGCAACAAGACAAGATCGTTTGTTATTATATTTCTAATGCGCACAATGGGAAGTAAAAGGCTTATACAATTAAATACATTGTATTTGCGCAAAAGGGTTGGCCAACATTAAATATTTTTCGCTTGTGCGCAATGAAAAAAATTAACAAACGATCTTTGCTTGTTGCTTGCTAATAACATTCGTCAACATTGCGAGCGACGCACACAATCGATGTTGCTGCGCCAAGTGCTCAGTGACTACTAAACTAAAGAGAATAAGTATACGTGTGAATTGAGTGTGCAAAATTGCGCCACTAAATGCAGATGCCTGATGTACACACATGCATACAAGCAGCAGAGAGATACTCAAAAACGGATGTCACCATCAGCTGCTACTTCGCTCACATATACATACGCATATGGTTACACACTACAAATACACGCGCGTATCGCTGGACCAGGTAGAGGATTCTAGAAGAAGAAACGTCTAGACCTTTTGGCAGAGAGTATAAAAGCAGCAGAAGCTGAGTAGTCCGTAATCAGTTTGATTTAAACACGCTATCAGTTGCGAAGTGAAGTTTAATTGCGAAGTATTCTTAAAGTAGTCTAATAAAGACCATTTTGTAATACAGAATATTGGAGTGTTTTATTCAACAGTTTAGCAATACGAACTTAAGCAGAATAGCGGAATTTCTATAACTTCATTACAATTGGTGTCAGAAGAGGAATTGTTGAATAAATTCCACAGGACAACAATGACATGGCAAAGTTAAGTGAATTAAGTATCCAGCAACTGAAAAAGGAGTTGGAGAACCGTGGATTGAATACAACCGGCAATAAGATCGAACTTCAAGCACGGCTACGAGACGCTACGGAGACGGAAGGAATTAATGTGGACGATGATGTCTTTCATCCTGATGGGGACGAGACAACAACACAAATTTAAGAGAAAAACGAAACATCGCAGGCAGTTACCAGCACAGACTTGAACGTGATATTGGCTGCAATATCTGCACAAACATCGACAGCAACATTCAAGATGGAAGAACAGGAGGCACGCATGTCAGAAATGTCGACGCAAATAACATCCAAGATGGAATCACAGGAGACACGTATATCCGAAATGTCATCACAGCTGGACACTCAGGAGAACCGTATAACATCCAAGATGGAAGAACAGAAGACATATATGGTATCTCAGTTGGCTGAGCAATTGAAAGCACAGCGGACCCGCATATCCTCGCAGCCGGAGGTACCGGAGATAAGGGTATTATCGAAGCTGGAGGCCCAGGATACAACAAATTTACAGTTTGAGGAAAAAATCGAGGCCGAGGTGGATGCTTTGAGAAGACGTATCGAGCAGTTGCAACCTAATCGCCCGGCTGCTTCAGCGAGTAATACGAAGGTAAAAACTCAATCTTTTGACGGTTTTGTTCCTTTGCAGGTCTTTAAGCTACAATCCGAGAAGACCGCAGCAGTGAACAACTGGAATGCTGAAGATAAAGTTGCTGCACTGGTCGTGGCATTGAAAGGGCCTGCAGCTGAAATCTTGCAGACAATTCCAGGGTACGAACGGAACAACTATGAAGCATTGATGAGCGCTCTAGAGCGGCGATACGGAAGCGAACACAGGAAACAGATATACCAAACTAAATTGAGTTGCAAAAACTTGGCAAAAAGCTAATAAAACTTTGCAAGAGTTTGCTTTGGATGTTGAAAGGTTGGCTCAATTGGGCAAATGCGGACGCACCCGTGGAATACACCGAGAGGGTAAAAATCCAGAGTATTATAAATTAAAAAAAAATTTATTTTATTATAAATGGCATACGGGACGTGGAAACGAAGCGAGCGACATATGCAAACTCAAGATCTACATTCGCAGAAACGGTATCACATGCATTGACTCAGGAAACTGCCTCCCTATTGAGTAAACCAGCATATAAGGCCCATCGTGTGTAAATAGAAAGACCAGAGTGGGTAGACACAATTTTGGAAGCATTGAAGGGTACGCAGCAGAACAATAATGATGCAGTTAAATGCTTTAAGTGTGGAAAGCCAGAGCACATTGCGCGTTATTGCAACACCAACCCTAACAATTACAACAATGTGGGTGGTCCTAAACGCAGAGCTGAAGGAGATGAGCAAACCTCTAAATCTACTCAATCGTGAAACTAAAGTGAGTCAGCCGCAAGGGGCAATAGCTAGCTCTCGCAATTGAATGCCCCATAATCTCTATCTCACAAATTGGAAGAAGGTCAAACAATATTACTGTCGGAGGACATGTGGATGAAAAGGAACGTCTGCTGATTGTAGACACGAGTGCATCTCATTTCTTCATTCGAGCGGATTTAGTCAACAAGAAGATAAGAACATTGTATGGAGCAAGATTGCGTACAGCCACTGGAGAAGACACCACGGTTCTAGGAGAGGTATCATGTGAAGTCGCAATTGGGAACGTCACGGTAGTACACAATTTTATAGTGGCAGGGATTGCTGATGAAACCATAATTTGAGTGGACTCCTTACTCGACCCAGGCATCAAGATCGACACGCAAAGTAAGACAATGCGATATAAGAACATGGATGTGCAACTTAATTTCGGCTACGAGAGAGACTACAGCAGTAAGCGAGTGCTGGTGGAAGAGAGTCAGCAAATACCACCAAAATCAGAAGCCTTCCCTAGGCAAAAGTTGATGGAGACTGTGGGACAAACAAACACTGGGGTTTCGAAGCAGCAAACTAATCAACTCCGAACGTACTTGTAGGAAAAACCCTGGCTATAACAAAACAAGATGGACGTATCCCGGCAAAAGTACTCAATGAGTTCAAGTCACCACTCAAACTGACCCGAGGAAATATGGGGAAGATGCCAAGAGGCTGAAGTGGTAATCAATTGTGAACAGCTCCAGGAAGAAGTTTCAACTAGCAATATTGATCTTTAAGATGACATCATGGCATGGACGGAGGGATTAGAGGAGGACTATCAGAGTAAGGTAAAACAACTGCTCATAAAGTACGCTAATATATTTGACCAGGATGGTTCCAAACCAGGCCGCACCAAAGTTGTGAAACATCAAATTGAAACTGGAGATGCGAGTCGGATCCGTCAAGCTCCACGTAGTGTTCCACTGGCGAAGCGGGAAGTGGTGAGTCAAATCATATAAGAAATGAGCGACAGCGGCGTAATCGAACCATCAGTTAGTCCATGGAGCTCACCGGTGGTACTTGTGAAGAAGAAGGATGGAAAAATGAGGTTTTGCGTGGACTACCGCAAGCTGAACGACGTCACGAAAAAGGATAGCTGCCCATTGCCAAGGATTGACGATACTCTGGACTCGTTATCTGGTACAAAATGGTTTTCCACACTGGACTTGAAAAGCGGCTACTGGCAAGTAGAAGTTAAGGAGGGAGACAAAGAGAAAATAGCCTCCAGTGTTGGTGATGGTCTTTGGCAATTTATAGTGATGCATTTTGGACTATGTAATGCACCAGGTACTTTTGAAAGACTCATGAATCAGGCACTGAAAGGACTACACGGGAAAACATGCTCAGTGTACCTAGACGACATCATCGTATTGGGAAAGAACTTCGAAGAACATCTGAAGAACTTGGAGGAGGTTTTCCAAGAATAGCTGGTGCTGCTCTGAAACTTAGTCCCAAAAAATTTCTCTGTTCAAGAAGCAAGTTAGTTACTTGGGTCATAAAGTAACGACGGAGAGCATCTGCACCGCGAATGAAAGGATAGAAGCAGTGAACGATTGGCCAAGACCACAGAATCTGCATGAGTTGAGAAGTTTCCTTGGGCTGTGCACACATTACCGGCGATTTGTACCAAAGTTTGCCAGCGTAGCCCATAGCCTCTACCAGCTAACAAGAAAAAATAAAGTTTTTGAATGGAAGAAGGAGCAAGAAGTAGGTTTCCAAACATTGAAAGAGCGTTTGTACACTGCCCCAATGTTGGCATATCCGATTCCAGGAGCAACGTTTATTCTAGATACAGATGCGAGAGGATATGCTATAGGAGGCGTTTAACCCCAACTGCTACAAAGCTATGACTTTTTCATTGAACATCGGAAAGGTAGTACCCATGGGAATGCCGATGCAATGTCCAGAAGGTCATGTAGTGTGGAATGCAAGCACTGGTCAAAGGCCGAGGCTAAAGAAGACATTATAGATGTCCGGCTTATGACTATAACGTGTACGGATGAATGGGACAAGGAACAACTAAGGAAGTGTCAGCTAGAAGATACATAATGGTCCAAGTGGAGGTCATCTGGGAATCACGAAGACGCTCGAGAAGATTAAGCAGAGATTCTATTGGGGTGGTTGCCGTCAGTCAGTCGCTGAGTGGATTGCGAACTGCGAGGTTTGCAGCAGAGCGAAAGGGCCCAAAACCTGAAGTCATGGCCAGATGAAGCAATATAACTAAGGTGCGCCATTTGAAAGGATCGCTTTTGATGTCGCAAGTCCATTTCCTACTAGCAACTGAGGAAAAAAATATGTGCTGGTGGTTATGGATTATTTCAGCAAATGGCCAGAGGTATAACCAATCCCAAATCAAGAAGCGGAAACAGTAGCAGAAGTGTTCATAAACAATTGGGTTGCAAGGTATAGCGTACCAATGGAGTTACATTCTGACCAAGGTAGAAATTTTGAATCAGCTGTGTTCCAAGAAATGTGTAAAACATTGGGCATTCGAAAAACACGGACAACTGCATTGCATCCTCAGTCCGATGGTATGGTAGAACGATTCAATAGAACATTGGGGGAGCATTAAGGAAAGTAGTGGACAAGATCCATAAAGAGTGGGATACACGCATACCATTATTCTTGATGGCTTACCGATCGGAAGTGCATGAGACAACGGGCCAAACTCGCGCAAAAGTAATTTTTGGCAATGACCTTCGACTACCAGTTGATTTGGAGTTTGAAACAAATGCCAATGCGGAGAGAAATGCCAAGAAATCCACTGGTGTCTTGGAGGAAGAGCTGAGGGAAATACATGATCTTGTAAGGCAACGAACCATAATTATGAGTGACAAGATGAATGCCAGATATGATAAAGCAATTAATTTGAAAGGTTTTCGGGAAGGAGATTTGGTGCTGCTATACAACCCACAACGATTAATTCAGGATTTTGGGCATATTTTGAAAAAACTCCGAACATCATTCCTTCATTATACGTCATTCGACTGCCTTCTTTCTCTGCCTTCCACTCTATTCGCAACATAACCTCAATTTAAGCTGCCAAACTATACAGTAAACAGTGGCTTGTTCAGCGACAATTAAGAGGAAAGAGAATAATAATACGTTTGAAGTGGCGCCAATAATTATTTAACTAAATTTTGAACATTGATCTAAAGCGTCGACCAGCAGCGTTGATGGCGCTAAGCCAATGGTCACCATTTAGTTGAATAATTATTGGCGCCGCTTCACGTGTATTATTATTCTCTTTCGTCTTTAGTTGTCGCTGAACATAGATGAATGGATTTGCAACTCTTTGTTTCGAGAGAGCGCTGTCAAAATGCACATTTTTTATAACATTTAACAATGATGCCACTCCAAACAAAAATGAATAGATCTGAAAATGGGGATTTTTGACATACATTTCGGCGATTATAGTTTCAATCATTTAATAAAATGATAGTCGTAAAATATTTATTTCCTTAAAGTTATTTTACAATAATACGACTAGTTAGAGTTAAATATAAACAAATCTAAGTAAAACTAACATTTCGATTAAATTAATTAGTCAAATATTGTAACGCATTTAACTCGCAGTGAAAACCATATATTCTTTTGAAATTTCAGTAAATCGGACCTATGATATAATAGTTAACATTATTTAATGGATAGGACATGTCTGGCGTTCCAGGTTCTGTGATCAAAATGGACTGGTTGCATCGGGAATTCATATTTACAAAACCTGTTTTTAGTGATAATTTTTGAATGGGAAATAATATTTACCCTCGGCCTTCGAACTAATAATACTTACACTAAAACAAGTATTTTTTCCTTTTTCCCATAATTTTTGAACGCTATTCTACAGTTGTAGGTCAAACTAAAGTTTACCAAAATTTTTGGCACGTTTTTCGTTTTGGCTGGCACATTTTTTGTTCTGGCACCCGCTTCAGGTGGCGCGAGGGATTTATCTGTGATTGTTGCCAGCAACAACTAGAAGATAAATCCCTCGTGAGAGCGAAAATATTAGAGCGTAAACAAAAGATTCGTATTAATCTAATCTATGTCGCTGAACAAGCAGAGTAGCAACATCGGGTGAGGCTAGTGTATATTTGCGCATTCACGAAAACAACCGCTCACAACCGCAAACAACCGCTCATGCGCAGAATGTTTTCAATGTTTAATGTTAACAATTTATTTTGCTAAAATTTGTCTTTAAACTCAAGCAATTAAGTAGTATTTATATGACATATTTACGAATTACTTTTTGTGTGTTAACAAACACGCGTGCATACGTCCTACCTCATTGCTTTTTCATGAACAACTAAACCACCACCAATAAGATGATTTTAGTTTTACTCACACAGCCACTGTTTGAATTCTGCTTATCCCTGATTTAGATACAGAAGCAGATTTTATCTCATTATTATTTAATGATGTATGTATATTAGAAGCAGTGTTGCCATTTTGGTGTTTTTGGAGCCAGATCTAGCCCTTTTTTTGCGTTTATCTCCAGAAAATCCGGTTTAGCCCGTAGCTCTTTTTTTGGCCCTTTTTAAAATCTTTGCCCCTTTTTGGCTCCAAATCCATTTCGGCAATACGTGTTGTGAAATTTGTAATGTGTTTTATGAGTTTTATGTGTCGAAGTTTTATTTTATTTGTTTCGTTATGTGTGATGTGGCAACTCGGTACTCAAGTGATAACAAAAACTTTAATCGATAAACTGTGTAATGAGGTTGTATATTTTCTTTCCAGCTTGTGCAATAGCATAGTGTCACCTTCTAAGGTTTAGGACCCTTTAACTTCAGATTATAATATATTTTTGTCTCCCGTACCTTATTTTCATTATACCTTTGATGAATACTGAAAAAATATCTATATCTATCTCCAAAATTGGAAAAATGTGACTATAATTCCAAAATCTTTTCCATTTTGTGCTGCCACTAAGTAATGCTGAAGTTGCAAGAACGTTTTCAAACATGAGTTTGTTTAAAGCAAACACAGAAGCAAAATGAGTTTAGTTATGTAGAATTCGCTCCTGACAATAAGAAGTGGTCTTAAACGGCTGAACATAGATGAATGGATTTGCAACTCTTTGTTTCGAGAGAGCGCTGTCAAAATGCACATTTTTTATAACATTTAACAATGATGCCACTCCAAACAAAAATGAATAGATCTGAAAATGGGGATTTTTGACATACATTTCGGCGATTATAGTTTCAATCATTTAATAAAATGATAGTCGTAAAATATTTATTTCCTTAAAGTTATTTTACAATAATACGACTAGTTAGAGTTAAATATAAACAAATCTAAGTAAAACTAACATTTCGATTAAATTAATTAGTCAAATATTGTAACGCATTTAACTCGCAGTGAAAACCATATATTCTTTTGAAATTTCAGTAAATCGGACCTATGATATAATAGTTAACATTATTTAATGGATAGGACATGTCTGGCGTTCCAGGTTCTGTGATCAAAATGGACTGGTTGCATCGGGAATTCATATTTACAAAACCTGTTTTTAGTGATAATTTTTGAATGGGAAATAATATTTACCCTCGGCCTTCGAACTAATAATACTTACACTAAAACAAGTATTTTTTCCTTTTTCCCATAATTTTTGAACGCTATTCTACAGTTGTAGGTCAAACTAAAGTTTACCAAAATTTTTGGCACGTTTTTCGTTTTGGCTGGCACATTTTTTGTTCTGGCACCCGCTTCAGGTGGCGCGAGGGATTTATCTGTGATTGTTGCCAGCAACAACTAGAAGATAAATCCCTCGTGAGAGCGAAAATATTAGAGCGTAAACAAAAGATTCGTATTAATCTAATCTATGTCGCTGAACAAGCAGAGTAGCAACATCGGGTGAGGCTAGTGTATATTTGCGCATTCACGAAAACAACCGCTCACAACCGCAAACAACCGCTCATGCGCAGAATGTTTTCAATGTTTAATGTTAACAATTTATTTTGCTAAAATTTGTCTTTAAACTCAAGCAATTAAGTAGTATTTATATGACATATTTACGAATTACTTTTTGTGTGTTAACAAACACGCGTGCATACGTCCTACCTCATTGCTTTTTCATGAACAACTAAACCACCACCAATAAGATGATTTTAGTTTTACTCACACAGCCACTGTTTGAATTCTGCTTATCCCTGATTTAGATACAGAAGCAGATTTTATCTCATTATTATTTAATGATGTATGTATATTAGAAGCAGTGTTGCCATTTTGGTGTTTTTGGAGCCAGATCTAGCCCTTTTTTTGCGTTTATCTCCAGAAAATCCGGTTTAGCCCGTAGCTCTTTTTTTGGCCCTTTTTAAAATCTTTGCCCCTTTTTGGCTCCAAATCCATTTCGGCAATACGTGTTGTGAAATTTGTAATGTGTTTTATGAGTTTTATGTGTCGAAGTTTTATTTTATTTGTTTCGTTATGTGTGATGTGGCAACTCGGTACTCAAGTGATAACAAAAACTTTAATCGATAAACTGTGTAATGAGGTTGTATATTTTCTTTCCAGCTTGTGCAATAGCATAGTGTCACCTTCTAAGGTTTAGGACCCTTTAACTTCAGATTATAATAAATTTTTGTCTCCCGTACCTTATTTTCATTATACCTTTGATGAATACTGAAAAAATATCTATATCTATCTCCAAAATTGGAAAAATGTGACTATAATTCCAAAATCTTTTCCATTTTGTGCTGCCACTAAGTAATGCTGAAGTTGCAAGAACGTTTTCAAACATGAGTTTGTTTAAAGCAAACACAGAAGCAAAATGAGTTTAGTTATGTAGAATTCGCTCCTGACAATAAGAAGTGGTCTTAAACGGCGGAATAAATGCTGTCATGACTTTGAAATAAATAAGAATTTCTTATAATTAATGAACACAAAAAATATTTATGACTGTAACAAAAATAATAATTCATCTTTTGAGGACGAAATCATAGATTTTGAAGTCTAAGGCCCTTCAAATATATCTCGTCCCAACATAAACTTGAATATCGCACACGTGTATTTTAATGGTGATTCGTTCACCCGTATTATGTTAAAAATTTAATAGAAAAATTGGAAGAAGTTTAAATAAATTTTCATCGGCCAACATTTTGGCAAGTCATATTTTTGGCGAACCTATAGCCGTGCCGTCATTGTAGTAGTGTGAAAAATACTTCTTAGTTTTTAACGATACCTTACCGCCAAATGGCAAAACAAAAGTTAAAAAATCGTATTTATGTTATTAAAAAATATAAATTGAACTATAAAAACAGTATTATTTATGTACCTCTTTTGTACCTTATTTTTATTTTTTTTTGCGACTTTGTTTAAGTTTGATTTGAAATAAATGTGAAAACTTACATTGAAATATATACATATACCTTTAGCTCTTTTTTCAATGGGGTTTGGATTTTCTTGAGGAAATTTAGCTCTTTCTAGCCCTTTTATTTCTAGAATGGAGCCCCAAAGAATTTTTTTTTCTGGCAACACTGATTAGAAGGTGTTGATGAAGCGCCATGAACATGAGTATCAGACAAAGAACGAAAACGAAAGCTGGTCAAGGGCAATGGCTGCTTAACATAAAACTTCGCAAAATCTTCTCTCCATACTCTCACTTCATTCACTGCAGCAGTGTTGTTATCAAAAAGTTTTTTAAAAACGGAGCGAAGCTCTGGCCAATCGCTAATTTGAGCACGCAAACGATGGCCTTCGTCGAGTGATGACTTCAGCGCGGTTATGAGCTTTGCATTCTTAGCCTTAAAGCTGCAGACATTGGTGCGTTAACGGTAACCGTATCGGTAACCTAATAACAGCATTCGACCAACCTTATGAGAATCAATGTAATCGATTATTGGTGCCATATCGTAACGCTAAGGTCGTAACCTTATCTTAGCCAACCAATTGGGTTTTGGTTTTTCGCCATATCCATAACCTAAAAATATTTGAGTTGGTGAATTTAATAACTCTTTGTAGATTTTATTCATTGTTTTGGATACGTTATAAGTAAGAGACTTATTTTTTGTGGAATATGTTTTTAATTTTTTGCGTTTTCTTCATATTTATGAAATTTTCACGATTTCACGCACCCTTAATCGATCACAATGTATCGTATAGGGTTACGTTAGGGATACGACTACAGCGATACGACAAACGGCACTAATGACTCTGCTTTAATCCACGGTCTTGAAGAAAGACAAAAACGGTTTCTGAAAAATTTAAACCAAAGTTACAAAAGTGAAGCCTATCCGTATCAGAAAAAACTGGATCCCTTTAATAAAGCCTTACGGCTAGGTAAAAAAAACATACCTACGACAGTCATCGGAATATAGAAAACGAGATGGAGGCCGAAATAGCAGCCCTGAAAGCCCAAATAACTGCATTAACAATAAACGTGCAAAAGATTGAAACCACCACAAGAGAATCATTTCAACAATTAACTCCGGTAACTCAACATGAAGAGGTACGTTTAGCATTAACCTATTGACCCGGAGTTATTTAAAGCGCTACCAAAATTTGATGGCGATAAAACGCAATATCGCTCCCGGAGAAACCAAGACTGGACATTTATGGAGTCCATTAAACAGTTTATTCAACACCCTCGTTATTACTCGGCATTGGGAATAGTACGCACGAAGATTATTGGGTTGGCAGCTGATATACTAACAAACCACAATACCAGATTAAATTTCTACTCCATAATCAACCGACTAGATTATACATACACATGCAGATCAGCGTCCGTTATATGTCCTACTAGACGATATGAAGAGAATATTTCAAGGAAGACGTACATTGTCCGAATTCCACAGTGAGGTTAGCAAGGCACTAAATTTAGCCTTGTCTAAAATCGAGATGTCTGCCAGCCAAAGCAATGCAGCAATGTTAGAATATGCTAACGAAGAAGCTTTGCGTACCTTTATACTAGGACTAAACAGCAAATACACTAGCGGAACATTGTACAGCAATAACCCAAAAGATTTGGAGACAGCCTACGCCATTGCATGTACAATATATCGCGACAATGTTAATCAACAAATTTGATGTACAGCCGCGATCAAATCCAGCACGTCATCATTATTCCGAAAATAGTCCAACACCACGATACGAAGACAGACAAAATCGATATAAGCCAGGGATACAGGTATACGGGCATAATCAGCGATTCCAGCGCCAGAAGCTGCCGCAGAGACCAGTCCCCATGGAAGTCGACAACTCAAGAGAATTCGTTCGGAATACACATAAATATAATAACCCATTTAAGAGAGAAAGAGTGTCATTAAACCAAAATATAAATCCTCAAAAATTACAGAGGATAAATAATACAGTCGAGGAAGAAAATAGAGTACAAAATCTGGACAATTGTGAGGACAAATTTGAAACAGGAAGAACTTTTTTAGGCGTGTAAAAGGTTTGCCATATATGGTAGCAAAATGCAGTATGACTGGCAAACCAGTAACAGTTTTAGTAGATACAGGAGCCACAAATAATTATATTAATTTCAATTGTGATATAGGGAAATCTGTCCAAAGAAAGCCAACGTACACAAAAATATTGCATGGAAACGCAGTAATAAAATCAAAAAAGTTATCACACTGATCGGACACCACTTATCTTGCTATGAAATTGATGAACTAAATGACTACGATATGATTTTAGGTGAACAAGGGATACGTGTAATAAAAGCAGAAGTAAATTTGTTTGATTATAGCCTGAAATATAAAATGAAGTTTAAAGAACAAAAAATTAATTACACCTTAGATGATGAAAGATATAATAAGGAAATTTGTCAAATTATTCAAAGAAACGATTATATAAGTGAATCTTTACCATTCACAACAACAATTCAAGCTTCAATTAGAACTCAGTCGGATGACCCCATATGGCCTAAGCAATACCCTTACCTATGGCAGACCATGAGTTTGTGAAAAGTGAAATAAATAAATTACTTAAAGAAGGAATTATTCAACCAAGCAAAAGCCCTTATAATTCTCCTATATGGACTGTTCCTAAAAAGGGCACCGATGACCAAGGCAGACCCAAGAGATGGATAGACGGATGGTTGTTGATTTCCAGAAAATAAATTCCCATACAATTACAGATAGGTACCCGATACCCGATGTAAACATGACTATACAAAGTCTGGGGAAAGCAAAAATATTTTCAACAATAGATTTAGAATCAGGATTCCACCAAATCCTCATTAAAGAGAAAGATAGAGAAAAGACAACATTTTCAGTAAATGATGAAAAATATGAATTTGTTAGGATGTCTTTTGGTTTAAAAAATGCACCGGCAATATATCAAATGCGTTGACGATATTTTGCGCGAACATGTTGGAAAATTTGCATATTTTTATATTGATGACGTACTAATATATTCTTCCTCCACCGAAGAACATATTGAACATATCCAAACTATAATCAATGCACTCCATAATGCCAACATGAAGATCTCGAAGGAGAAATCGCATTTTTTCAAAGATTCAGTTGAATACTTAGGACACATCTTTAAACACAATAGAGTGACTGTAGACCGAAATAAAATCGAAACAATAAAGAAGTTCCCCGAACCAAAAACTTTAAAAGAATTGAGGTCATTTTTAGGACTAGCTAGTTACTATAGGAAATTTATTAAGAACTTCGCAAAAATAACAAAACCCTTCACAATACATATCAGAGGAGAACAAGGTATGGTAAAAAAGAATAAAAGCTCAAAAATAGAAATAAAGTTAGACGAAGCTGTAATACAGCCCTTCGAAAAAATTAAAGTAGAATTACAAGCACAGGTAGAATTGTATCAACCAGATTTTTCAAAACCTTTTTAACTCACGTCTGATGCAAGTAATTTCGCTATAGGGGCTGTATTTGCCCAAAATAGAAAACCTATCGCTTTTATTTCCAGAATTATTAGCGATACCGAACAAAGTTATAGTACCAATGAAAAAGAACTTTTAGCTATAATATGGGCACTAAAAAAATTACGAAATTACTTACACGAAGTAGCCGATTTGACAATTTATACAGACCACCAATCATTAATTTATTCTATATCGGAAAAAATCCAAATAGCAAACTAAAAATATGGAAAAATTTAATAGGGGAATACGGAGTAAAATTAGTTTACAAACCTGATCGGCAGCGTCTGTACACCTCTAGGTGCGGCTGCAAGCGGGCGTCTGTCTTGGAGCAAGCGGCTCGCTATATAAACGTGCCAAGTAACATTTTCACCCCCGCTGAGCGGGTTCTGCGCTGGGCTTGGGACCCGCCACGTAAAACCGTACTCCAATGAAATATAACAACAAGCCTCGGATAAATACACTCTCTATTGATGACGACCATGACAAACGTTTGAAGGACAATGAATTGAGGGCATGCACCTGGAACGTCCGCTCCCTGAATGGGATTGGTGCAGATGCCCGGCTGGTTGATGTCCTCGTCAAAGCAAAATCTGACATCACCGCCATCCAAGAAATGCGTTGGACGAAGCAAGGAAGAAAGAAGATAAAAAATTGTGACATATATTGGAGTGGCCATGCGAATAAGCGCAGTTTCGGCGTCGGATTCGTAGTGGGAGAGAGACTTTGTCGCCAAGTGCTGGCGTTCACGCCTGTGGACGAGCGTCTCGCCGCTATTCGAATAAAAGCAAAATTTTTAATATATCATTCATCTGCGCCCATTCGCCGACAGAGGAGAAAGACGATGAGGTGAAAGACACTTTTTATGAACAATTAGAACGCACATACGAGCGCTGCCCCCGTCATGATATAAAAGTCGTGCTTGGTGACTTTAACGCCAGGGTGGGCAAAGAAGGTGTTTTTGGCCCTACAGTCGGAAAGTTCAGCCTACACAATGAAACTTCTCCTAACGGACTGAGGCTGATTGACTTTGCCGGTGCTCGAAACATGGTCATATCAAGCACGAGGTTCATGCATAAAAAGATACCTCAAGCTACATGGCTGTCTCCTGATCGAAATACTCGCAATCAGATCGATCACGTTGTGATAGACGGACGGCATGCCCCCAGTGTTTTAGATGTGCGAACGATCCGAGGACCTAACATCGATTCGGACCATTATCTCGTTGCAGCGAAAATACGCACCCGCCTCAACGCGGCTAAAAACAAGAAACAAAAAACACAAGGAAAGCTAGACGTCGAAAAGCTTCAATCACAACAGACTGCCAATGATTTCGCAACTCGACTCTCACACCTGCTCTCTGAGGGCACAACTCATCCTGAAGGAATACAGGAGCAGTGGGAGCATATCTCCAAAGCACTTCATACTGCCGCCGAGGAAAAAATTGGTTACCGGCGGCCACGAAAAAACAACTGGTATGATGAAGAATGCCGCGTTGCAACCGAAAGAAAAGACGCTGCCTACAGGGCTACGTTAAAAGCGAGCGCGACAAGAGGAGTGTGTGAACGCTATCGTGAGTTGAAAAGGGAAGCGAGACGCCTTTTCAGGAAGAAAAAAGCAGAAGCAGAAAGGCGTGAGTGCGAGGAGCTTGAGCTGCTAGCCACCAGGAATAACGCCCGAAAATTCTACCAAAAAATACGGCGACAGACGGAAGGTTTCAAGACCGGGGCAAACTCCTGTAGGAATGAAAACGGTGACCTTGTAACTGATGTCCAGAGAGTGCTTAGATTATGGAGGGAACACTTCTCTGCTCTCCTAAATGGAGGCAGCAATTCACCGCGCAGAGATGAAGAACCCGATCCCGCAATCGATGATGATGGAATATATGTCCCCCCGCCCGATTATGACGAAGTTAGAATAGCAATAACCAGATCGAAAAACAACAAGGCCGTGGGCGCTGATGGATTGCCTGCGGAGCTATTCAAGTTCGGCGGCGAGGAGTTGGTAAGGCGCATGCAGCAGCTTCTTAGCAAAATATGGGCGGACGAAAGCATGCCCGACGGTTGGAATCTAAGTGTTCTTTGCCCAGTCCACAAGAAGGGGGATACTGCAAAATGCACCAACTATCGTGGAATCCGCCTTCTTAATATCGCATATAAGGTCCTTTCAAGTGTATTGTGCGAAAGATTGAAGCCCACCGTGAACCGGCTGATTGGACCTTATCAGTGCGGCTTCAGACCTGGTAAATCTACCATCGACCAGATTTTCACAATGCGCCAAATCTTGGAAAAAACCCGTGAAAAGAGAATCGACACACATCACCTCTACGTCGACTTTAAAGCCGCCTTCGACTGCACGAAAAGGAGCTGCCTATATGCCGCTATGTCTGAATTTGGTTTCCCCGCAAAACTTATACGGCTGTGCAAAATGACGTTGAGCAACACCATCAGCTCAGTCAGAATTGGGAAGGACCTCTCCGAGCCGTTCGAAACTAAACGAGGTTTCAGACAGGGTGACCCCCTATCGTGCGATTTCTTTAATTTGATGCTGGAGAAAATTATACTAGCTGCAGAACTTAACCGCACTGGAACAATATACTATAAAAGCGTGCAATTACTGGCATATGCTGATGACATTGATATCATCGGTCTAAACACCCGCGCTGTTAGTTCTGCTTACTCCAAGCTGGAAAAAGAAGCGGTAAAGATGGGTTTGATGGTGAATGAGGACAAAACGAAGTACCTGCTGTCATCGAGCAAAGAGTCAGCGCATATGCGCCTTGGCAACCACGCTACTGTTGGCAGCCATAATTTCGAAATAGTAAAAGACTTCGTTTATTTGGGAACCAGCATCAACACTAGCAACAACATCAGCACTGAAATCCAGCGAAGAATCAATCTTGCCAATAAATGCTACTTTGGACTAGGTAGGCAATTGAAAAGTAAAGTCCTCTCTCGGCGAACGAAAATCATACTCTACAAGTCACTTATCGTACCCGTCCTGCTATATGGGGCAGAAGCATGGACCATGACTACAGCAGATGAAGCGGCTTTGGGAGTGTTCGAGAGAAAAGTTCTTCGAAAGATTTATGGACCTCTACGCGTTGGCGATGGCGAGTACCGAAGAAGATTTAATGATGAGCTGTACGAGCTATACGCAGACATCAACATAGTCCAGCGAATTAAAACGCAGCGGCTGCGCTGGCTAGGCCATGTTATGGGAATGAAAGATGATGCTCCGGCCAAGAAAGTGTTTCTATCGGAACCCGCCTATGGAAGCAGAGGTAGAGGGCGGCCCCCACTCCGTTGGAAGGACCAGGTGGAAAACGATTTAAACTCCCTTGGTGTGACCAATTGGCGCCGGTTGGCGGAGCGAAGGAGCGACTGGCGCGCCTTGTTGGACGGCCATAACCGTTTAGACGGTTAAGCGCCAATTAAGTAAGTAAGTAAGATCATCAAAATGTTGTAGCAGATGCGATTTCTCGACAATAAATAAACACATCTACGGATTGCTCAGCCCATTCCGCACAAAGCTCACCGACAGAAATAATGAAAAAATTTAAACAACCCATCAACTCATTCAAAAACCAAATAATTAATATAAAAACTAATGAAGAGAAAGAAACCGTATCTCAGACAATATTTGCCGACCATTTTAAACACACGATATATTACAACGATCCACAAATTTTATACAACAAGTTGAAAGAGGTTGTCAGACTTAACGTTACAAACGCTTTAAGAGTAGAAAATGAAGAAATATTTTACTTTGGAAAAGATATTATTCGTGCATTTCCAAATTGTACGTTTGTACAAGCACAAACACTCCTTACTGATATTACGAATATTGATAGCCAAAAAGAGATTATTATTCAAACTCATAGAAATTACAAAACCAACGCTCAAGAGATACTTTTAAACTACTACTAGTGATGGAACGATATTTCGCTATTGGTGATTGCATCGCCGCTATTGACAGATCGCTAATAGCTATAGCTATTGCAATGCAAATATATCAGTGATTGGCGATTTTCCTTCATTCGATTCTTTTGAATGACAATCACCTCTGGCAGAATATCGCCAATAGCGATTATAGCGATTGGCGATTTTCCTTCAGCATGAAATTCTAATACTAACAGTGATAGCGGGGATGCAATCATCGATAGTGAAATATCGTTCATCACTACCCATCTGTGTGCTTTACTTTCCGACTGAGTAAAAAAGTTTATTGGATACAAAAAGGAATAATTTTCTCGAAAATTGGAAAAAATATACTTTTACAAAAGTTTGCCAGCTATTATTGAAAAATGGGGATAGTTTTCTTAAGAACTGCACAACGAAAAAAATTTCTCGTCAACATATAGTGGTAAATAAGCTGCTTTTTGTGCAGAGAAATTGTGGAAACGGCGAACGGAACAAAGCAAACTTGTGCAACAACAATTTCGACGACGAAGTGATATGCAATAATTGCAAAAAATGGTTTTGCAATGGGCGTGGAAGCACACCTTGATCCCAAATTGTTAATCTTTCGGTGCGGGCTAAACATAGGGAATTCACCCTACATTCTGATGGTCCACTTGGAGAAACAGTACTAAAATGTTACTCGTGTGGCATACGTAATGTATATGAATTGGGATCAAGAACAATGGAAGCCACTTATAACTGATCGTTCGTTTTTGCCCTGGTTGGTTAAGGTGCCTACCGAGCAAGAGCAGTGGCGTGCACGACAAATATTAGCAGCACAAATAAACAAATTAGAGGAATTATGGAATGAAAAAATTGATGCAACATTTCAGGATTTAGAGAAGCCAGGTATAGATACTGAACCATCACATGTGCTATTGCGTTATGAAGATGGTTATCAATACGAGAAAGTTTTTGGTCCACTTGTGCGCCTAGATACAGAAAACGATAAAAATTTAAAAGAATCGCAAACACAGGAGGGTATAGAAATAAGATGGGACGTTGGCCTAAACAAAAAAGCAATAGCATATTTTACGCTTGCTAAAACTGATTCGGACACGAAACTAATGCATGTGTTATTCATAAGTTAATACTTCTAGGCTGTAGCCGTTAACAGTTTTATAAAATTTTTGTTTTTGATGGAAAGATAAAAGAATTATAGAAACAAACATCACTCGCCTTATTGTAAACAGATTAACTCAAAATTTAAGTTTTTTGGGAGAATGCAATTCAAGCTTTGGCATATGCTTTGTATATGGTTGAATTCTCCGGCTAATTTCTAGGGCACTGAAGTGGGTGGCTAAATTTCTGCTAAAGAATATTTTTATAATAGTTTGAAAAATTTGCTATATTTGTCCCTGTATTTTTCATTAAAAATTTATTCACTTTACTATACAAATATTATGCAGCCAAATACAACTTTCAGAATAAATTCATACGGAGTATTTCTGAATACATCGGTGTAGTATAATATAGTAAATAAATCATGCTTTTATGGTGTAACATAAACAGATTTATTTCGGGTTGATTCATCTTACATTTAAAAATCAAAGCATTTTCAATTAGCAAAATTTATAAAACAAAGATGCATATACATCTATTTTAGCTAGTTTGATCCCATTGAGTGTAATACGAGACTGAACATATTATCGTAAGCCAGTTAATAATATATATCATAAAATCTCAGAAAATTAGAATTTCACATTACATCAGTTTACAATAAAATGTACATATTTTTGTCTTTTTATTCCAATTTTGGTTCATATATTCTATATACTAAATTAAATTAATGCATAACATTCAATCTACTCCGGTAAAAAAAATTAAACATTCATTTTTTATATCCAAGTATACAAATAATTGCAGATTCGCTTATCAAAGATAAATGAGCGCGATCACCATAGCTGTAAAAAATAGCCATATCTATATTCACTGATAGCTCAAAATCGCTGTATCGCCCATCATATCTTCTGTATAGAATCGTTTGTTAAAATAAAGCGATCGCTATATCTATAAAAAATAGCCGTGATTCAAAAATAGCCATATCTATTTTCACTGATAGCTCAAAATAGCCATATCGTCCATCACTAACTACTACTGGCCAAACCTAAAAAAAATGTGCAGTACGGAGACAAATACATGCAAAATATGCCTTGTACATAAATATGAACGTCAACTGAACAGACAACCTATAGGAAAAACACCAATACCAACAAAAGTAGGGGTCGATTTAAAAATCGCTCATTGCTCTGTGAAAATCATATTCTAGGGATCAAAGTAAGAAACTTAGCCCAAGGAACCATACCTCTAAAACGAATTCTGATGCCCCCCCCCATTTGGGTCGAACTTTTGGGTAGGGGCAAATTTAGAAAAATCCCACTTTGACCCATTTAGAGTGCTCCAATCGAGTCCAAATGTATGACCGAACCCCACTAACTTTGGAGGCCCGACCCACCGATGCCAGTGGCACACCCCCTGGAACCCCCCTGGGGTTGACCATAAGTGTTTGTATGGTGAACCCCCAGGGTGGTTCCAGGGGGTGTAATTAATATTCTAGAATATTCCGACATCCATGTGTGCATGTTTAAAACCGCAATAATAACCATATACAAATATCCCGTAATTTCAAATAAATGTCAATTGTATCAAGTGATTCCTTTAGCATTTAAACACGGAAGGTATGAATTAAAACAAAAATTTTCAAAATGTAATAACGAATTTATTAATTTATCAAAATGTAAAAATTACTTAGGCATTAGTATTTGTAAACAAGAATTAAAGGATAACTACACAATTCCACTGTTATCAAATCAACAAGCTCAATGTAACATAATACAAGAAAATAATATTCCAATACAAATTTTAGACCACGGCAATATTGCAATAATTAATGAACATACTTGGAATGGTTTGAAAGTAAACGGGCCACATTTAGTACAGTTTAAGATTTCTACAAGTATAGATAATAAAACATATGTGAACCATCCAGAAGAAATTATAAATGTTATTCACGCAAATGATAATGAACAAATAGATGTGTTGAAAATACTAGCGTCAAACTTGAATTATAAATTTAATAATATCCAACAATTATATAAATATATTATACCTATAGAAGAGCATCCATTAAAACTTACACTGTATATTATTTTATTCATAATAACGTTTACCTTAACAATTTACTTATACCTTATACATAAAATTAAGCGAATATCAACGAAACCAACGAGAGGAAAAGTCACGCTTAATATTCCAAAGAGCATATGAAGCCGAACTCCTCCGACTACAGCAGATCTGAAATGGGAACATTCCATTTTAAACACCGGGGAGAGTTAACGACGTTGGCACATACACTACACAGATATATACATACATACATGCATATATACAACACACAGACGCATTGATATATATTTGCAAGTGCCCATTAATATTCTCACTTTAAATAAATCCTAACGTATATGTATTTACATTAACCCGGAATTACTCATAAATAACATATGTACATACTTAAGCATACATAATGAATTCAATTAATATGCGTTATATGTATACTCAGGCATGCTTAACCAACGAACCGATATCATTTCGTTACGATAATTAACGTTAATAAACGAAACAAAGTCATTTACGTTAATAAACGAAACAAAGTCATTTCGTTTCGTTTATTAACGTTAAGAACGTCAAATTAACGAAATGATTTCGTTTCGTTTTCTGTCATATCAAACCGAAATCAAATCGTTTATGTTGATTATTAATTTCAAACTATGCTGGCAAAGCTGATTGATGGCGGAGTCATTGAAGGTGAAAGCATTAGCCAAGCTGATTGCAACTTTTCTCATGAATTTTGACAGTACGAATATTTCTCACAGTATTTTTAACATTACCACCAATGAATTACACAAACAAACTACATGGAGTTTGTGTGTGTATGTCCGCCCGCTGTTACCACCTTACGGCTTCACCATGGCTATAGCATTGCCAGCACAATTCAAACATAAAGTATCACGTTTTTGCTAACGTTTCTAACGTTAACGAAAGCTTTTCGTTTCGGTTAAAAACGAGATACAATTTATCTTGATAATTTCTTTATCGATAATATTTCGAAGTGTTTCAACGGAAACGGCGGAAATTTTTTGATAAACGATCAGCTTAACGTTAAGGTGCATCCCTATGTATACCTATAGAGTTCGTACATATGTACATCATATCATAATACTCATACTCCTCGAGCAACAGCAAAGTTTTACACAAAAAATGCTCGAATCGCAAAAGACAAGGATGGAGTCTGTCTTAAAAGGCAAAGCTAAAGGGGCAGGAGAAAACTCTTTGGTGACATCCTTCCACGCATTTAATAAAGATCTCCAAAGTTGGGATTCATATTTGGAGCACTTCATCAGAAAAGATGAAGTCTTTATTCTTATCGTGGATGGGCAGCGACACTTTCGAGATGTTATAAAAGTTATTTGGCAGTCAAAACTTGCAAACTCACAGTTATGATGACCTAACGGCGAAATTGTCAGACCATTTTAAAAGAGAGGTTCATGTTATTTCTGCACGCTACAATTTCAATAGATGTAGTATGAAGCCAAATCAACGCTACAAAGAGTGGGTGGCTGATTTACGCGGCTTAGCAAGAGAATGCAACTTTGTGTGCAGGAGTGCTAATTGCAGTTATGAATATGTAGATGAGATGATATGTGACATCATAATATTACATACTCCTCATGACACCGTCCGAGCTGCGGCATTACAAAAGCTCCAGCCAACGTTAGCAGAATTTCTCCTTATTGCCGAATCTTACGAAAGCACAACAACAGCGGTGAAATCTCTTAAAGAGAATTTAAAAGAAAATGCAACCGGTGAAACTACACCACTCGTAAATGCGGTTAACAGTGCAAAAAAATCCTCTGGTACATCCCGCACAAAAATCAATAAACAGAATTAGTATAAATCATGTGCAAGCTGCGGTATTTCACATAGCCGCGAGCAATGTCGTTTCAAAGACGCTGTATGCCGAAAGTGCGGTAAGGTAAGCCATACAGCACCTGTATGCATGTCGAAAGACACCAGCAATCATACAAAGCAAAGCAACAACAAAACACAATCTCAGCAAAAAATTGCAAAGAAAAATGAAAAATCCAAAGGCAAAGTCGATACAATCGAAATGATTTATACCTTAACCGGAATTGTTAAGCAGCAAAAAAATAAAAACTTTATAAGTTTAAAGATATTAAACAAATTAATTAATTTCCAAATGGATTCCGGTGCAAGCGTTTCTATAATAACAATAGAAACATATGAGATTTTTAATAATCCACCGCTTAGCCCATGTAAATGCTCATTGTTTAGTTTTGGTAACAAAAAAATAAATACCCTTGGCGAAATTACAGTAAGCGCTATATGTGGCGCAAAGCAAAAAGAAATTAGTCTTGTTGTCGCAAGAGTGCACGGGATAGCAATCTGCTTGGCGCAGAACTGTTTCAGGTCTTTGGTTACAAAATACAACAAGTTCTCCCCGTCGACGACGCAACTCCTAAAGTTGACGCAATTCTAAATAAATTTGTCAAAGTGTTTAAACCTGAACTGGGAACTGTTACAAATTGTAAGGCTAGTTTCAATTTAAATCCTGGGGCTCAGCCAAAATTTTTTAAAAGCCGACCTTTTCACTAATGCCAACATTCAAAAGTGAAGCTAATCGATTAGTTGAAGCTGGAATTTGGAAACAAGTTCAATTTAGTGAATGGGCATCGCCTGTAGTACTCGCTACAAATACCCATGGTTCCATTCGTATATGCGGTGATTTTAAAGTATCAATAAATAAACAAATCGATGTAGAACGGTATCCATTACCAACGCACGAATATTTGTTATATTTAATACGGTATGGCAAGCAATTTTCTAAAATAGACTTGAAAGACGCCTATTTGCAATTAGAGTTAGACGAAAAAGCCAGGAGATTGCTAGTAGTGAATACGCCTCTGGGACTGTATCAATATCAGCGGATGCAATACGGAATTGCTAGCGCACCGGCTATATTTCAAAAATTTTTGGAGCAACTTCTTCAAGGGATTTAAGGCTGTGCCAACTACTTGGACGACATTATCGTTACCGCAACCACAGTCGATGAACATATCCATAGTCTGGATGAAGTCTTCACACGATTGGTAGCGAGTGTTCTCAAGTGCAAGAGGGAGAAGTGAGTTTTTCTCCAAGACGAAATCGAATATTTGGGAAGGCAAATAAGTGATAGTGGGGTTTCTCCGAATGAAGCAGGCGTAGAAGCGGTCAAAAAGCAACGACGTCCACAAAATATAAAAGATCTTGAAGCTTTTTTAGGTAAGGTCAACTACTACCATAACTTCATACCGAATTTTTAAAAATTACAGCGCATCTTAATTAACTTCGGCGACAAAAATGTACCTTTTAAATGGCAAAAGCATGCCTTTAAATCTCTAAAATATTCAATAGCAAAAGCCACTCAATTAGCACATTATCAGGAGAACCTTCCACTGCTTCTTGCTACTGATGCGTCGTCATACGGCATAGGTGCCGTAATTTCCCATTCTTACCCCGATGGCACTGATAGACCAATAGCATTTGCATCAAAGCCTCTTGACCAACATCAGGTCAAATACAGCCAGATCGAAAAAGATGCATTATTTATTTTATTTGGGGTACAAAGTTTTCACCAGTACGTGTATGGCCGTAAATTTACGCTGATCACGGATCGTGAGTATATTTAGCCCAGAAAAGCAGTTGCCTACCATGACAGCTCATCGCCTTCAACGCCGGGCTATTACGTTGATGGCATACAAACATGACATAAGGTATAAACCTACATCGCAACACGGAAAACCGACACCCTATCACGGCTTCCATTTGCAACTGATCCAGAGTTCGACAAAACGAAGCTTGTTTGAATGTGGATAATTTTGAAACGCCCGTAAACCCAAGATAAATGTGGGAACATATCAGATTAGATGATGTTCTTATGAAAGTTTGAAGCTTCATACGTAATGGTTGGCCAGAGCACTTAATGCCGTTAACTGTTAATAATGATATTGTATACTTACAGAGCCAAGAAAATCGAGTTGTTATTACAACGTCGTTATAGACTTTGCCGGACCTGTGCTTAATCACATGTGGCTAGTGTGCGTAGATGCGTAGGCGCAATATCCATTTGTTACTCCACTAAAGACAACAACAACATCAGATACCATTTTAGCACTCTGCACTATATTCGCTATTGACAGACTTCCCGAAACGTTAGTCAGTGACAATGGGCCGCAACTGACAGCTGACCTTTTTAAAGAATTTTGTGCTAAAAATTGAATAAAACATGTAACATTAGCACCGTTCCACCCGGCATCCAACGGACTAGCTGAACGATTTGTACGCACTTTTAAAGCAGCAATGGTAAAGAATTTACAGGATGGCTTCTCGATTCCATGTGCGTTGATAAAATATCTTTCGACATATCGCTCGATGCCTAATACTGAAGGTAAGACACATGATCAACTGTTGCATGGCCGCGAGATGCGCACACTGCTGTCTCAAACACTGTCATGTACTCACAGGAACGTAGCAAAAAAGGAAACGCTAAACTTTCGCAGTTGGTTTACATGCGGAATTATGTGCGCGGACCTAAATGGATAAAAGGTAAAATCGCCCGAGTTCTCGGAAAAATGATGTACATCATATATTCCCCGATGGGGTATCATAAACGACACCAAAACCAACTCAAAGAAAGGAGCGAAGATCATGTTACCACCCAACCTGTTGTAGATGCCACTGTACAATGGCGTTCGTCATGTGCTGATATTCCCGCTGAGCGTCACAGTTCCACTGGCGATGAACAGAACTCCTCTCTTCGTGAAGCACCTATAGCTGAACCACTTCGTAGAAGTGAGCGTAACTTAAACCCGGTCGATCGGTTTATGGCGAAAAATTTTCGAAAATAGACGGTGGAGAAATGATATATATTTGCAAGTGCCCATTAATACTCTCACTTTAAATAAATCCTAACATATATGTATGTACGTTAACCTGGAATTACTCATAAATAACATATGTACACACTTAAGCATACATAATGAATTTAGTTAAATATGCGCTATATGTACACGTATGGAGTACGTATATATTGTTACGAATATTAGCAAAACTAAGGAGTGCTGCCATCTCTAAGCCGATGCTAAGCAGTGACGTGAATTCACATCCATAGATCAATCATTATGTATCTACATAAACGAAACAATAATTGCGTCTACACATATGTACCATGTACGTATACGAGCAGCGGAGAGTCAATGCACAAACAAATGCATATATCTGAGATACTCCTATAAGTATGCAATGAGAAAAACTATAAAATTGTGCAATTGTAGTTACAGCTGAGAAGTTTGAGTGCTGCTGGACTAATAGATTCTGGAAGCGCCTAGAAGATGCGAAGGTTGAAATCAAAGAGTATAAAAGGCGGCAATTGTAGAGGCACTGGAATTCAGTTTGATTTGACTTGTCAAGCAGTTTCGATTAAGACGATATCTAGCGAGCAATAGCAGTATTATTTTGAATAGTAGAGTTTCATTTGAGCTATCAATCAGTTTGGTTATTAAGCAAGCTATTCGTTGCACAGCTTGAGTGTTATTGTGAAGTACTTTAATAAAGGCCATTTTTCCATTATTCAATATTGGAGTTATTTATTCAACAGTTTAGTGATACGAACTTAGCAAAAAGGAAAATAAGAGGATTTGCAAGCAAATTCGTTACAATTGGTGTCAGAAGAGGAATTGTTGAATAAATTCCAGAGACAACAAGGACATGGCAAAGTTCAGTGAATTGAAGATCCAGCAACTAAAGAAGGATTTGGAGAGCCGTGGATTGAATACAAGCGGCGTTAAACTTGAACTTCAGGCACGGCTACGAGAGGCAATGGAAGCAGAAGGAATTGATGTGGAAGAGTATGTCTTTCATCTTGATGGCGAGGAGACAACAAAAATTTAAGAGAAAAACGAAACATCGCAGAAGGTTACCAGCGCAGACTTGAACATAATTTTAGCTGCAATATCTGCTCAAACATCGGCAGTGTCATCTCAACTGGCAGAACAGAAGACATATATGGAATCGCAGGAGAACCGTATAACATCGAAGAGGGAAGAACAGAAGACACGTATTGCAGAAATGTCGTCAGAAATAACATCGAAGATTGAAGCACAAGAAACGCGCATTTCAGAAATGTCATCTCAACTGAAAGAGCAGAAGACATATATGGCATCCCAGCTGGAATCACGTGAGACACGTATTTCAGAAATGTTGACACAGCTTACATCAAAGATGTAAACATTCGAGGCAGAGGTGGATGCGTTGAGAGGTCGTATACAGGAATTGCAACTTAATCGGCCGGCTGCTTCGGCGAGTAATACGAAGGTAAAAACTCCATCTTTTGACGGTTCTGTTCCTTTCCAGGTCTTCAAGCTACAGTTTGAGAAGACCGCAGCAGTGAACAACTGGAATGCGGAAGATAAAGTTGCTGCTCTGTTCGTGGCATTGAAGGGGCCAGCAGCGGAAATCCTACAGACGATTTCAGGAGTTTGCTTCAGATATTGAAAGATTGGCTCATCTTACAAATGCGGACGCACCCGTGGAATACACTGAAAGGGTAAAAATTCAGAGTTTCATAAATGGCATATGAGATGTGGAAACGAAGCGGGCTACATATGCGAATCCAAAACTAAGAAATGCTGAAACGGTATCGCATACAATAATTCAGGAAATAGCCTCACTTTTGAGTAAGCCAGCGTACAAAGCTCATCGCGCGGATGTGGAAAGGCCAGACTGGGTAGACGCAATTTTGGAAGCATTGAAGGGTACGCAGCAGAAGAATAATGATGCAGTAAAATGCTTTAAGTGTGGGAAGCCAGAGCATATTGCGCGTTATTGCAACACCAACCCTAACAGTTCCAACAATGTGGGCGGTCGTAAACGCAGAGCAGAAGGTGATGAGCAAATCTCCAAAACCCCTCAATCGTTAAACTAAATCGAGTCAGCCGCACGGGGCGACAGCTGGCTCCCGCAATTGAATGCCCCATAATTTCTATCTCGCAGATTGGAAGAAGATCGAGCAATCTTACTGTTGGAGGACATGTGGACGGAAAGGAACGTTTACTGACTGTAGATACGGGTGCATCTCATTCCATCATTCGAGCGGATTTAGTCAACAAAAAGATACGACCATTGCTTGGAGCAAGATTACGTACAGCCACGGGAGAGGACACCCAGGTAATTGGAGAAGTAGAATGTGAAGTAGCAATTGGGAACGTCACGGTACTACACAATTTTATAGTGTCAGATATTGTTGATGAAATCATAATTGGAGTGGACTTCCTAATCAACCAAGGCATCAAGATCGACATGCAAAGCAAGACGATGCGATATAAGAACATGGATGTACCACTTAATTTCTGCTACGAGAGAGGCTACAGCAGTAAACGAGTACTGGTGGAAGAGAGTCAGCAAATACCACCAAAATCCGAAGCAGTCATCTGGGCAAAGGTTGATGGAGATTGTGGGACAAACAAATTGTGGGTTGTCGAAGCAGCAAACAAATCAGCACCGAACATACTTGTAGGAAAAACCCTGGCTATGACAAAACAAGATGGACGTATTACAGTAAGAGTACTCAATGAGTTCAAGTCACCACTAAAACTGACCAAAGGAGCTATTTTGGGAAGGTGCCAAGAGGCTGAAGTAATTATTAACTGTAACAGCTCCAGGAACACGTTTCATCTAGTAACACTGATCTTTCAAATGACATCACGGAATGGACGGAGGGGCTAGAGTAAGATTATCAGAGTAAGGCAAAGCAACTGCTCCTAAAGTACGCAAACATATTTGACAAGGATGGTTCCAAACCAGGCCGCACAAATGTTGTGAAACATCAAATCGACACTGGAGACGCGAGGCCGATACGTCAAGCTCCACGTAGTGTTCCACTGGCGAAGCGGGAAGTGGTGAGTCAAACTATACAAGAAGTGAGCGACAGCGGCGTCATCGAACCATCAGCTAGTCTCTGGAGCTCACCGGTAGTACTTGTAAAGAAGAAGGATGGAAAAATGAGGTTTTGCGTGGACTACCGGAAGTTGAATGACGTTAAGAAAAAGGATAGCTACCCATTGCCAAGAACTGACGACACTCTGGACTCGCTCTCTGGTACGAAATGGTTTTCCAGACTGGACTTGAAAAGCGGCTACTGGCAATTGGATGTGAAGGAGGAAGACAAAGAGAAAACAGCCTTCAGCGTCGGATATGGTCTTTGGCAATTTACAGTAATGCCCTTTGGACTATGTAATGCACCAGCTACTTTCGAGAGACTCATGGACCAGGTATTGAAAGGACTACATTGGAAAACATGCTTGGTGTACCTGGACGACATCATCGTAATGGGAAAGAACTTTGATGATCATCTTAAAAACTTAGATGAAGTTTTCCAGAGAATAGCTTGCGCTGGTCTGAAGTTAAGTCCCAAAAAGTGTGCGCTGTTTAAAAAGGAAGTAAATTATTTGGGTCACAAGGTAACGACAGAAGGTATCCGTAAAGCGAATGAAAAGATAGAGGCAGTAAAGGATTGGCCAAGACCACAGAATCTGCATGATTTGAGAAGTTCCCTTGGGCTGTGCACATATTACCGCCGATTTGTACCAAATTTTGCCAGCGTAGCCCATAGTCTCCACGAGCTAACAAGAAAAAATAAAGCTTTTGAATGGAAGAAGGAGCAAGAAGTGGCTTTCCAAACATTGAAAGAATGTTTGTCCACTGCCCCAATGTTGGCAAATCCAATTCCAGGAGCAACGTTTATTTTAGATACAGATGCGAGCCGATATGCTATAGGAGGCGTTTTATCACAACTGGTCGATGGACAGGAGAAGGTAGTTGCATATTACAGCCGTTCGATTGGAAAACCAGAGAGGAACTACTGCGTTACGCGGAGAGAGCTGTTGGCATTGGTAGATTGTATTAAACATTTTCACAAATACTTCTACGGTCAGCGATTCCGTGTCAGGACAGATCACGCAGCTTTAAAATGGCTTCTGCAGTTCCGTAATCCGGAAGGACAATTGGCACGGTGGATCGAGCGACTACAAAACTATGACTTTTCCATTGAGCATCGAAAAGTAGTACCCATGGAAATGCCGATGCAATGTCACGAAGACCATGTAGTTTGGAATGCAAGCACTGTTCAAAAGCCGAGGCTAAAGAAGACATTATTGATGTCCGGCTAATGACTATAACATGTGCAGATGAATGGGACAAGGAACAGCTAAGAAAGTGTCAGCTAGAATATACAGATCTGTCACATGTTATGCAAGGGCTCGAACGAAACGAAAGGCCAAGCAGAGAGGAGATGTCAGCAGAGAGTCCCATTGCGCAGTCATATTGGGCACAGTGGAACAGTTTAGAATTGATATCCGGTTGCTTGCATCGAGTATGGGAGAGTGAGGATGGTCAATGCAAGAAGAAACTGATACTTGTTCCCAGAAAGAGGATTCCTGACGTGCTCAGCGAGCTGCACAATGGCCCAAGTGGAGGTCATCTTGGAATCACGAAGACACTCGAGAAAATTAAGCAGAGATTCTATTGGGTTGGTTACCGTCAGTCGGTCACCGAGTGGATTGCCAACTGCGAGGTATGCAACAGAGAGAAAGGGCCCAAAACCCGAAGTCATGGCCAGATGAAGCAGTATATTTCAGGTGCACCATTTGAAAGGATCGCCATGGATGTCGCAGGTCCATTTCCTACTAGCAACCGCGGAAACAAATACATACTGGTGGTTATGGATTATTTCAGTAAATGGCCAGAGGTATACCCAATCCCAAACCAAGAAGAAGAAACAGTAGCAGAAGTGGTTAAAAACGAATGGGTTGCAAGGTATGGTGTACCAATGGAGTTACATTCTGACAAAGGCAGGAATTTTGAATCAGCTGTGTTCCAAGAAATGTGCAAGAAGTTGGGCATTCGAAAAACACGGACAACTGCATTGCATCCTCAGTCCGATGGTATGGTGGAACGTTTCAATAGATCATTGGAGGAGCATTTAAGGAAAATAGTAGACAAGTACCATAAGCACTGGGATACACACATATCATTATTCTTGATGGCCTACCGATCGGCAGTACATGACACAACGGGCCAAACTCCCGCAAAGGTAATTTTTAGCAATGACCTTCGACTGCCAGCTGATTTGAAGTATGGGATACATGCCGATGCGGAGAGGAATGTCAAGAAATCCACTGGTGTCTTGGAAGAAGAGCTGAGAGAGATACACGATCTGGTAAGGCAACGAGCAAAGATTATGAGTGACAAGATGAAAGCCAGATACGATAAAGCAATTAATTCAGAAGGTTTTCAGGAAGGAGAGCTGTTATACAACCCACAACTTAAAAAAGGTTTGTCCCCGAAATTGCAATTTAATTGGGAAGGCCCATACAAAGTTGTAAAACGGATCAACGATGTAGTGTACCGCATACAAACCATCGGTAAACCACGAACCAAAATGAAAGTAGTCCATTTGGAAAGGCTGGCAACGTTTAGATCGGGAGATTTGTCTAATCGGGACGTTCAGACTTAGGTGGAAGGCAGTGTTACGAATATTAGCAAAACTAAGGAGTGCTGCCATCTCTAAGCCGATGTTAAGCAGTGACGTGAATTCACATCCATAAATCAATCATTATGTATCTACATAAACGAAACAATAATTGCGTCTACACATATGTACCATGTACGTATACGAGCAGCAGAGAGTCAATGCACAAACACATGCATATATCTGGGATACTCCTATAAGTATGCAATGAGAAAAACTATAAAATTGTGCAATTGTAGTTACAGCTGAGAAGTTTGAGAGCTACTGGACTAGTAGATTCTGGAAGCGCCTAGAAGATGCGAAGGTTGAAATCAAAAAGTATAAAAGGCGGCAATTGTAGAGGCACTGGAATTCAGTTTGATTTGAGTTGTCAAGCAGTTTCGAATAAGTCGATATCTAGCGCGCAATAGCGGTATTATTTTGAATAGTAGATTTTCATTTGAGCTATCAATCAGTTTGGTTATGAAGCAAGCTATTCGTTGCACAGTTTGAGTGTTATTGTGAAGTACTTTAATAAAGGCCATTTTTCCATTATTCAATATTGGAGTTATTTACTCAACAGTTTAGTGATACGAACTTAACAAAAAGGAAAATAAGACGATTTGCAAGCAAATTCGTTACAATATGTATATCATATCATCATACTCGTACCTTTAAGTTATTGCTTTAGATTAATAAATGTTAGTTGCATTAAAAAAGCCTTTTGACTCGGACGTATCACACATAATTATTGTTTACGATTTAAAATATCTGTAAACAATAACACACTCTTTGTTTTAAAATATCTGTAAGCAATAACATACCCTTTGTCCCTTCAACTGATAATAAAGAACAAACAAAGAAACATATTCTTTGTTTGTCTCATAAGTAACAAAGCATTATTATAACATTATACCTAACATGTAAACATCTTTCGAATAACAACCTTATCACCAAACAAACAATATTTAAAAATAGTATAAATAGATGTAAGCATAAAAATGTAAATTAGTTCGGAAAATAAACGAATTCAAAAAGGAGGTCCGCTCAGAAAAATATAATTTTGTATTATTTTCTCCACGCGGACACTTAACTACCGCGATCGACCCTATTTTCACTAATACACGGCATTTTAGATTAGGTGTCCAAGTAAAGCAAAGCGAGCGCTTAGAAACACGTCCGAACAGCGCGAAGGTTGACAACTTTGGACAACATGTATTAAAAGATTCCTAAGAACAGAGTTGGGCATTATAAGACTACAATTTTATTTAGATAATTATTTTAATGAAATTTCATCTTATGCAAATTATTCACTGCTTATTTATTCAAGAGTACATTTTTTGTGAATAAATTTTCAATAGATATTTTTATGTTTGAATAATTTTCCAATTGAAATTTTTTTTTCAAAAACTCATAGTTTACTCATTTAAATATGAAGGATTTAATTTTGTATTTTAACTGAAAGAAAACAACTGTTTCTTTTTGTTTTTATTTCTTATGCGAAACACAAACAAAATAATTTATTCGTCACTCAAATAAAAGCTCTTTAAATAAAAAAATTGTCTTCATTTGTGAATCACCGAGAAAAAATTTATTTGTCTTTTATAGGTTATTACAATAACTTTTTACAACTCTGACCAAGACATTATAGTCTTATATGTGCATACATTGTATATTATTTTTTCAGTTTGAAAAGTAATAATTACTTTTAATCCTTATGGTTGTATTCCTAAAAAAAACAAGTAAGGACTGTGCCGAAGACTGTGCCAACCCCCCTCCCCCCCCCCCCCCTTCTGATCAGGAACTTATGAAAATTATAAAGGTTTGTTTTAATTACATATAAAATTTTAAAATTTTTAGCTTTTATGTATGTATAATCTATAAGATCGTCCTAATCGCTCCTCCTCCCAAGAGCTGCAATTTATAATACTTCGGTTGAAATTTTTACGAAATGAATAGTTTAGCCTATATATTCATTTCCAATTTCCATTTTTTGCGCTGTGGGTAAAATCAGCAGAAAAAAATGTACCGTTCTGGTATTTGAACAAAGAATTGCGTACTTTTCGCTGAAATTTTGCAGCCGTGGTCACTATTTCATGATCACGGTAGCCACACCACATCTTTTTTCTGGACGAAAATTCCTTTTGAAAAAACAAAAGGACAAATATTTTTAAAATGTCACAAAAAAATTATTTATATAGGCCTTCGCGAATTTCAGTCCCTACATCGCGTTAATGTGTTATTATTTGGCAGCAGTAATACACATTCACGCCAAGAAATCTCCATTATCTTGGGAATTCTGACACGCTCTGACTTATACTATACATAATTCTACAGCTCTTAGTAGTTGATGTAACCTCTCTTCCTCCAGCCCGAAATTCGGTTAATGCAGCAGAAATTCTTTGAAAGTCGAAGGCTCGTACTTTATGAACAATATGGAGAGTTGCCTAAATGTGAATAAACTTTTAGTTTTAGTTTTATTTTAGCTAAGATAACTAATAAAAATAGTCGTGAATTAGCTAATTGACACCTTTATAATGTTCCAAAACCTGTATAAGAACTTTCAATACACGACCCGAAAAAACGGAATAATAAGATATCCTTTCCAACAGGTTGTTTAGATCAATAAAAAATGAGGGTTTTCCCAAAACAAAGTGAACACTTGTTATTTCCATCTTATAATTATTTAACCGGAATTTAAGCTCAACTTATTGCTTTTGCTGCTTCAAGACTCTGGCGGCGCCTTGGGTAGTGGTAGCGTACCCCGCCTGCCACACCGAGGGCGCTGAGTTCAAGGCCCGGGCAAAAGCAACATCAAAATTTAAGAAAAAAGCTCATTCAATTACAAAAAAGCATTTCGCGCTAGACAGTGAATTGGCAAACACTCCGAAAAGTTTCTGCCATTAAAAACCTTCTCAGTGAAAATTCATCTGCTTTCCAGGTGCCGTTCGGACTCGGCATAAAAAATTAAAGCCCCCTTTTCTAGGAAAAACTAAAAAGGGGCAAAATGCAAACTTGAAGAGCTCTGCCAAAATATCTTCTGAAATAAATCGCGCCAAGTATATATTTCTTTTTATTTATTT
Organism: Eurosta solidaginis; assembly: GCF_040869045.1. Lineage (NCBI taxonomy): Eukaryota > Metazoa > Arthropoda > Insecta > Diptera > Tephritidae > Eurosta > Eurosta solidaginis. The sequence continues at coordinate 88,460,398 of NC_090323.1, read as the reverse complement.
TTTATCACGGTTCAGGCCTGCTTATTCAGTCGTTTATTTGTCAATTTAGCAATGTATGGCTCCGTCTTAAAATGCTGTCATAATTATTTCTTGGTGCTAAAAAACCTGAGAACGTGCGTTAAGTGATTCAATTACCCTACTATGAAAACAGATATACACACATAGAATTAAATCTTTTATTTCATAGTTTTGATACCGGCTGACACTTCGGCAAAAAGCCGCCTGAATATGCATTACAATGTGATATATTGGAGAAAAATCTATAATTTTGCTAATTGGTCTGTGTTTAAGTATATATTTTAGTAGCGCAAACAAATCTAATTTTTATCACTTTTGCTCTCGCTTCCGTACAAAGAACCAGACTGGAGGAAAAGTGTCCATCGGATCAAACCTAGACAAAAAGCAACAGTTTTGTATAAATGGATCGAAGTGGTAACCGTAGCCGCTATGCTAAAGAACGGTACCTTCGAATCTGCTGCCCAACAAACATTTAGGTTAGAAAACGATTAGAAGGCGAATCAAATTGTAATGTATTTCTCTAAGGTAAAAGGTTAGAGGACGATTTGCGAAACTGTCGCGAATTATAACATTCTCGACAAAAAGGGGACTTCGTTCTCGATATCGAGAAAAGGGTTAGAATTCTAATCGAATTCTAACGCCAATTGCTAAAGGGTTTTTAATGAGAATTTTGAAGTGATGCGCAATTTATTTCATTTCATTTATTTGATTTGTTTGTACAAGTAAGACATAGTTTTTAGATAGTACATCAATCGTATTACAATATCAAAAATAAAAGTAGAGTAATATAATATAATATAATCTAATATAATATAATGTAAATACAAGAGCTAGAAAGATAATAAACTTATTCTTTAACAATTAAACATCCTCAGTTCAAAATTTTTGTGACAAGGATAAAGATATATAATTAAAAGGTAAGTTAAGGGTTGAGAAAAGATAATACTGCCTGCTTAAAATATCCTGCTTTCCTAATAGCTTTAGTCGCGTATGGGAGTGAGTTCCATAGACGGATTGTACTGACAAAGAACATTCTGGATGACGTTGTGTACTTAAAATTCGGGACTAAAAGATTCAAAGTCCCTGTAGATTGGCAGAAACTTAGTTTGTTAAATAAGTACGGCGGCTTTTGTGAGTGTATTAGCTCATGCAAGAAACAGAGATTTCGCATTTTTAGGAAGTTATAAATATCGCATCCGAGAATCTGCATTGCATATGAAGATATGTGATCAAATTTCCTTTTAGAAAAAATAAACCCCGTAACATTGTTAAAGGCCAGCTGCAATTTGTTGAGTGACATTGAGTTAAGGTTACCGTATATTAGTTCACCATAAGAGACTTGAGGTATTATTAGAGCTTTGACCAGTTCCATCTTAGCGTCTCGTGGTAACAAATATGCAGTTCTGTATAAATTACGCAATGTATTATATATCTTGCTCACCACAAGGTTGATATGGTCAACACAAGTCAGTTTGGAGTTGATTTTATAACCTAAATTAGTAACCACATCATGAAAAATTATTTTATCTCCATTGAGAATAATATCAAGAAGGTTGTTTACGCAATTTGATGTATTTGCTAACGCAATCGCCTTAGATTTAGCTGCATTGAGAAATAGTTTATTTAGGTTAGCCCAGTTTGCTATAATTCAAAATCCTATCGTATGTTTCACAGTTTTCAGTATTAGTTATTATGTTAAAATTTTCGCTTCCACTTATTTCCACAGGATTGAGGAAGCATTTTCTTCATGCAATTCAAATAGAACTTCAATAATCTGCTCGCTTTCCCTTTTTAACTTTTTTTGATCCATTTTCACTTACTAGTATTTCTTATTATAAATAAAATAAACTTCTTTCGCAGCTTATAATATTTCCACACAACTTTTCACTATTTATATTATGTTTGTATAACACTAAGGATGACTGATCATGTCGTGCAAATAATCAATAACTGCGACAATAATAATAACATCGCATTTCTAGTGTCATTCGAATCGTTTCACAGTCGAATTCTAACCTAGTTCTCTAACCTATTTTTCGATTCGAAATGCATTAGAGAACTACATTACAATTCTAATGTAAAACTACAATATTTCTCTAACGTTAGAAACTGTGCTTGCTGGGTGTGAACAGTGTTGTCGTTGAGAATTTTCAAAAAGCGGTCAATAGGGATTTTACTTTTAAAGTACGTGCACACTAAGCGACGTGACACATAGCGACAAAATATACTTTGCATGTATTCTTATTGAACCATGCACACAAAGACAGTAGGACGACACGACACGACCAAGTTTACCAATTATGCAAAAATGCCGCGAATATTTTGTGGAACACTTCCACACAGAAGCGTGCCACAAACATTGTGTAGCAAGACCGCACCAAAATTATACATTGAACTGATCCGTTAAAGTCAAGCTCTTAGCAATGCACTGTTTAATTGAAATTTTTACCAGCTATAAGCTGTAAATCAATTTAAAAGGACTAATAAAAATCCCTCTCTACATTCAAATACCCAAAAAACTATGGTCATATACACAATCAATGTTATAGAGGTAGTGTTTAGGCCACCAGACTAAATATTTCGGACCACCCTAACACGCACATTAGTTTTTATTATTATTACCGGTAACGGCTAACAGCAGCCGAAAGCTAACTTTGAAGGGGAAAAACTCAACGAAAGTTAGCTATCGGCGGGTGCCGCGGACTTGTTCGCGGTCTTGGTCTTTCTTTTCTATTTTGGAACGTTTACGAGCCAGCAGCTAGCCCAAGGTGAGTTATACAAACCAACCATTTTTCATTTTTTTCTAAGTGGCGATTCTCATTATAATTAATATTTGAGATAACTAATTTTCCTACATGTGAATTTGCCAAGTGCATAGTAAAGTGTGCTGTAATTAATTCTCCGCTTTGTGGGGTTATATATTTTTACAATTTAATATTTGCGATTGTTATGGAATCTAGATTTCCAATTAATCACTTGCCTAAATTTAAATGTGCACATGCCCTGTGGATTTGAATTAATTTGAATTTGTCAAACCCCTTGCAATAAACAAAGCAAAGAGTGTCCCTTTTAATATAGTGAATAAAATTGTTATTGTGTGATACTAACTCGGTCCTTTTCTTTTCTTTTATTTGCGACGCACCCGCCCGACTTCCTGGGTCTCCACTGCCACGCAAAACATTGGTCCTTCGAGCCGGATCTGAACCAGCGACCTATGGAACAGAAATTGCTTTGTTTGTGTATTGAAGTTTCGACAGACTTTCGTCAGTCCCTTTTTTGCTTGAAATCCCAGCAGGAATAAAGTAGTGTCATCTATGCTTTCGATGTTACAAACAAGGGAGGAATTAAACTTTTTAGAACAGACTTTAAATTTAATGTCGCGTCAGGACTCAGACGCAAGCTGTCCCTAAATACTTTCATGACATGGCCATTATGTATCAATACATTGCAATGGGCAGCGCCGCACAGCGGTCTCATTCCAACGATTGGAAGAGTGAACAGCTGACAGCTCTACAAATTCCCACACTCGTTAGTGTAGGCTATTCCCGCCAGGGTTGTGTTGGAATCAACAAACACACCACAATTTGTGATTCTCACACAACATGGCCCAAATCAACACAAAGAGTGTTCTCAGACAGCGAGTAAAGGCCTCTTTACATTTGTCGCACATTTATATGCACGACGTCATTTGACTAGTCATTTTACAGGGATTCATAGGTTATATTTACAGCCACATTTGTATCGGCGTGGGTGAGTTTTGTGACCAAATTTTTGTAGGGCAACTACAAGGAGCCGTGAAAATACACGGGTAACTCGTGATACCATCTGCTACACAAATGTAGCGTATATTACCGCATATTGCCTGTATTAGGCAAACACCAAAAAATGACTGCTTTCAATATCAGAATTTCATTATGATGAGGATATTTACCAAAATTAAAGATACCTTTAGGCGTATCTCAATAAAATTATATTAAATATAACAGTGGTTTCAACCACTACAAACCCATCTTTACATCGACAGAATAGCTTAATAAGATTATTCGTTTCACACAACCCTTTATCCCGAGTACGCCAACCACAAGCTCGACCAATTAAGCCTCTACTCTCCGCCCATACGCCACCCAACTCCCTTAAAATGCAAAACAAATAATAACAAGTTCCCGTTCCAGAATGACGGGTTTCTCGGTCAAACGCACCAAGACGGAGCAACGCGTTGACTCCTTCACCGTCTCCTGCCGGTTGTGCCAGAAGAACCACGGCATACGACTATGCCCGCGGTACAGGGGAATGTCGGCAGAAGAACGCCTCCGGGCCGTCCTTATACACCGGCACTGCCCCAATTGCCTATCGCCATTCCATCGGTTAGAGATATGCCCTAGCAACGACCGTTGCCACCGCTGCCGTGAACCACACCACACTACGCTTCATATGGAGGACGAGCAAGCACGGCCACGCCCGATCCCTTGCGAAGAGCGCGACGACGACGAAAGCGACGAGGTGCTATCGATCAACATCACCGAGGGCACACGATCGTGGGCCCAACAGGTGGAAGAGGAGGAGAAGGAGATGGAAGAGTTCACGAGAGGTGCAGCCGCCTTAGCCATCGCCCCAACGGCCAGTGGAGAAGCACGATCCTTCCGACCGCTGCTTCAGCATGAGAAGCAGAAAAGGAATCAGCGACACATGGAACACGGGGATGGCGCGGAGACCCGTCCTTTCCGCCCATCGCACCGCAATGCCAGTGGGCGCCGGGGCGGCGCGGAGCCGCGTCCGTTCCGCTCGACCCGACTCTCTACTGGCAGAGCGGCCCCGTATCAACCACGCAAGGAGGCTACCACAACCACCCTCGCGCGCCAAACAACAACCCCAGCCGGCTTCAGTAGTGGTCGACTCTGGGATAATTTAGCGGCACCGACTATAACTCGAGCATTGATCGCCATCGCGCCGACAGCCACAGTCCGAATTGAGGCAGGAGGCCGTTTACACCTGGTCCGCGCCCTGTTAGATGCCTGCGCTCCCACCAGCATCATCGATGCCAATTTGTGCAAGGATCTACACCTGGAGCGTAACAATACCGCACGTCTGTCGAGGAGCACCATCGTTCTTCACGGAAAGTATGGGGTCGCGGGAAAGATCACGACCCAAGCCACCGTAATAGCAAACTATGCCAGGTTAAACCCCACGGCAAATCTGGACCCGTCGGTAGCGGCCCCATTCCAGATCATGAAGCTGGCCGATCCGGCGTTTTACCGATCGTCGCCAGTGTTGCTCACTTTGGGCGCCGACGTCTACGCCAATATTATGGTCGGCGGCACACCCGCGTCGACTGTCGGCGGGCTCCTCACCCAAGCCACAATATTCGGCCTCGTCGTGTCCGGAGCCCACCCACTATAAAACCGTAAACTATACCACAAGGTGCATTTTAAACCAAGCAACCCCACGTACTTGAATACTAACGTTTTTCTCTTTTCATCCACAGTTCAGCGAGGCTGCATTACTGCGAGCATGGATGTCCGCCGGAGAGCGTACTGACGATCCGCCTATACATACATACCATATTTTTTAATTTTAGTTAAGTTTATCCCGCCTTGGGAAGGTTGCTGGCGCACTCACCCAATTTCAAATTGCTCGCCGCAAGGGGGCCGGCATGTTTAGGCCACCAGCCTAAATATTTCGGACCACCCTAACACGCACATTAGTTTTTATTATTATTACCGGTAACGGCTAACAGCAGCCGAAAGCTAACTTTGAAGGGGAAAAACTCAACGAAAGTTAGCTATCGGCGGGTGCCGCGGACTTGTTCGCGGTCTTGGTCTTTCTTTTCTATTTTGGAACGTTTACGAGCCAGCAGCTAGCCCAAGGTGAGTTATACAAACCAACCATTTTTCATTTTTTTCTAAGTGGCGATTCTCATTATAATTAATATTTGAGATAACTAATTTTCCTACATGTGAATTTGCCAAGTGCATAGTAAAGTGTGCTGTAACTAATTCTCCGCTTTGTGGGGTTATATATTTTTACAATTTAATATTTGCGATTGTTATTGAATCTAGATTTCCAATTAATCACTTGCCTAAATTTAAATGTGCAAATGCCCTGTGGATTTGAATTAATTTGAATTTGTCAAACCCTTTGCAATAAACAAAGCAAAGAGTGTCCCTTTTAATATAGTGAATAAAATTGTTATTGTGTGATACTAACTCGGTCCTTTTCTTTTCTTTTATTTGCGACGCACCCGCCCGACTTCCTGGGTCTCCACTGCCACGCAAAACAGGTAGGCTTTTTAAAATAATTTTCTATGGACAATATGTCAAAAAGCTGTGACCAAATTTGAATACGCTCCTTTATTTTTAAGTTATGGATTTCTTATAAATTCGAAAGGATATAGTTTCTGAATCATAGTTTTATAGATACTTTTTAAAATAATCAAGTTCATTTTTAATTTTGATGTTTATGACAGGGTAAAATATTGAGCCAAAAATAGTTCTAAAAATATTTGAAATAGTTTTCAAAGGAGCAAAATGTTCTAAGCAGGATGAAATCTCCGCAAAGTGGCACAGGGGCAACACTGTATGTATGTACATATGTATTTAAAAAAAAATCTCTCTTTGATTTCCCGCATGTGTTCATGCAAAAGCCCATCTGAGAGATAAATTCTAAAAATTCTTACTGAAAGTTAAAAATTTGCATGAAAATACCCGGAATTTTCTAAAAAGTCTTGAGTGTATATTTGGATTGTTGGTGTTATATAATAATACATATTTTTATAAAAATATCGAAAATAATGAAGGTCGAAGCAAAACTTTGTAAAAACTGGAAAAATCTGAGTGATAATGACTTTTGTAGATGAGTGTAGATATGTATGTGTGTTTTTATGAAAAATTTTAAGGTCACTTTATCTTACTTAAAAAGTTGACTTAAATCGCCCTCCTGCTCCCAAATCGTGCTGGATCCGCCCCTGCATGAATGGACCTGAACAGTAATTTTATCCCATTCGTAATATCCAAATAATCGGCTGTATAAGATTTGTAATATATAGAGAACAGATGTACATACTTGAGCGACATTTTCGATAAATATAATATTAAAAGTAGATTGGTACTTTGTGTGAGGGTACATGAAAGGTATAAAAAATAAGGAACATCTAAATATCATTATTAATCACCATACAAAAAAAAAAAAAAAAAAGTAAATGAAGAATACCAAGATCCGCAGTTCTAAGTGTGTAGATACAGTTTAGTAATACTGCCGTAAAATAAATAGTTTACCTTCCTACTCACCGAACATTCTACACCTTGAAACTTAGCTTCTAAACAAAACGAAAACTGACATAAAAAGGAAATCGGCTCTGTGAAAGGTAAAATAACTCGCAGAATATCTCAACCTAAGTTTCTCCCCACCAAAACTTGCTAAAACTAAAATACCACCATGGGAACTTCACAGCAAGATATTTATCAACGAGCTGACACTCCGACGCACAGTGGCGCCTTTTGAGTTTTTTCTTTGCAAAAATCATAACTTTTGAACCAATGAAGATATTTTATAAATTTAATGAAAGCTAAAAAATGCAAATGAAAGCTAATTATTTGAAGTTCTATTGTGTGAAAGCTCAGAATGTCACAGATACAGGGTGCATCAAAAAAATTCGTCAAATTCGAAATTTTTTTAGAAAAATGCAAAAACAAAATGTTTTTAGTAAAAAATAAAAAAAAATAAAATAAGATTTGTCTTATAGTGACGAATTTAAGCATTAAATAAGATAAACTAATGATTTTGATAATATAGCGTGGCGCTGCCCACTTATGATAAAAAGTTGTATCGTGACTAATAATCAATAACTACCAAAATCTATAGACGTATTATTTCTTTTAAATGGCAATACTCTTATAAAACTCAAAAGTCCGTTTTTGGTGCCACAATAACAAGGTGCTTCAAAATCCATCGTAAAATTTTACATGCTTTTTTTTTTAATTTACAAACCAAATATGTATTTTATTAATAACTAAAAGTTATTGAAAGTGGTTCATTGAAATTTTATTTGAGCTAAAGATTAAACAGCCAACGAATTTTGGAAAAAGGTAGTGGCACTGCCCATTTATGCTAAAAAGTTTCATCTTAGTAACCGCTTTACCAATTTGTACCAAACTCGATAGACGTATTGATTTCTATAAAAATTTAATACTCGTTTGAAGGCCTAAGCTTTAAAATAAATTTGATAAACTTTAGAGAAATGCAATAACGAAAAGTATATATTTATAAATTACTAAATTAATTCTTTTTTTTTTTGAAATAAAAAATTAATTAAATTAATCCTCAGGGTTCTCGGGGGTGGGAGGGCGGTATGGACTAGAAGGTCGCATGTAATCATAACAAATCGTTTCCGAGTTGGTCGGGCATGGTAATGAAACGTACCAGATCTGCATCCGGCGAAGGACCATCAACATCGATAACACTCCCCAAGACCTTCGGGGCAAAGATTGATGGAGATTGTGGGACAAACAAATTGTGGGTTCTCGAGGCAGCAAACAAATCAACACCGAATGTACTTGTAGGAAAAACACTGGCTATGGCAAGACAAGATGGACGTATTCCGGTAAGTGTACTCAATGAGTTCAAGTCACCACTCAAACTGACCAGAGGAACTATATTAGGTAGATGTCAAGAGGCTGAAGTGGTAATCAATTGTGAACAGCTCCAGGAACACGTTTCAACTAGCAAGACTAATCTTTCAAATGACATCACGGCCTGGACGGAGGATCTATAGGAAGACTATCAGAGTAAGACCAACAACTTCTCCTTAAGTACGCAAACATATTTGACCAAGATGGTTCCGAAACAGGCCGCACCAATGTTTTGAAATATCAAATTGATACTGGAGATGCGAATCCGATCCGTCAAGTTCCTCGTAGTGTTCCACCTTCGAAACGGGAAGTTGAGATTCAAATCATAGAAGACATGAGCGACAGCGGCGTAACAGAACCATCAGCTGGTCCGTGGAGCTCACCTGTGGTACTTGTAAAGAAGAAGGATGGAAAAATGAGGGTTTGCGTGGACTGCCGGAAGTTGAACGACGTCACAAAAAAGGATAGCTACTCATTGCCGAGAATTGACGACACTCTGGACTCGCTATCTGGTACAAAATGGTTTTCCACCCTGGACTTAAATAGTGGCTACTGGCAAGTGGAGGTTAAGGAGGAAGACATGGAAAAAACAGCCTTCAGTGTCGGAGATGGTATCTGGCAGTTTACAGTAATGCCCTGTGGACTATGCAATTCACCAACTACTTTTGAGTGACTCATGGATCAGGTACTGAAAGGGCTACAGTGGAAAACATGCTTAGTGGACCTAGACGACATCATCGTATTGGGAAAGAACTTTGAAGACCATCTGAAGAACTTGGACGAGGTTTTCCAAAGAATAGCTGGTGCTGGTCTGAAACTTAATCCCAAAAAGTGTTCTCTGTTCAAGAAGCAAATTAGTTACTTGGTCATAAAGTAACAAAGGAGGGCATCTGCACCGCGAATGAAAGGATAGAAGCAGTAAAGGATTGGCCAAGACCACAGAATCTGCATCCATGAGCTTACAAGAAAAAATAAAGCTTTTGAATGGAAGAAGGAGTAAGAAGGGGCTTTCCAAACATTGAAATGGCGTTTGTGCACTACCCCAATGTTGGCATATCCGATTCCAGGAGCAACGTTTATTCTAGATACAGATGCGAGCGGATATGCTATAGGAGGCGTTTTATCACAACTGGTCGATGGACAGGAGAAGGTAGTTCCATATAACAGCCGAACATTTGGAAAACCAGAGAGGAACTATTGCGTTACGTTACACGGAGAGAGCTGTTGGCGTTGGTAGAGTGCATTAAACATTTTCACAAGTACCTCTACGGGCAACGAGTCCGCGTCAGGATAGATAACGCAGAGTTGAAATGGCTCCTACAGTTCTGTAATCCAGAAGGTCAATTGGCACGGTGGATCGAGCGACTACAAAGCTATGACTTTTCCATTGAGCATCGAAAAGGTAGTACCCATGGAAATGCTGATGCAATGGCAAATAAATAAATAGATTTCCGGCTAAAGACTATAACGTGTGCGGATGAATGGGACAAGGAACAACTAAGGAAGTGTCAGCTAGAAGATACAGATCTGTCACTTGTTATGCAAGGGCTCCAATGTAATTAAAGACCAAATAGAGAGGTGATGTCAGCAGAGAGTCATATTGGAACAGTTTGGAGTTGATATCCGGTTGCTTGTATCGAGTATGGGAGAGTGAAGATGGTCAACGTAAGAGGAAACTGATAGTTGTTCCCAGGAAAAGGATTCCTGACGTTCTCAACGAGTTACATAATGATCCAAGTGGGGGTTATCTCGGAATCACGAAGCCGGTCGTGAAATTAAGCAGAAATTCTATTGGGTTGGTTGCCGTCAGTCGGTCACTGAGTATATTGCCAATTGCAAGGTTTTCAGCAGAGCGAAAGGGTCCAAAACCCGAAGCCATGGTCAGATGAAGCAATATAACACAGGTGCACTATTTGAAAGGATCGCTGTGGATGTCGCAGGTCCATTTCCTACTAGCAACCGCGGAAACAAATATGTACTGGTGGTTATGGATTATTTCAGGAAATGGCCAGAGGTATACCCAATCCCAAATCGAGAAGCGGAAACAGCAGCAGAAGTGTTTATAAACAATTGGGTTGCAAGGTATGGTGTACCAATGGAGTTACATTCTGACCAAGGCAGGAATTTTGAATCAGTGGTGTTTCAAGAAATATGTAAGAAATAGGGCATTCGAAAAAGATGGACAACTGCATTGCATCCTCAGTCCGACGGTATGGTGGAACGATTCAATATAACCTTGGAGGAGCACTTAAGGAAAGTAGTCGACAAGTTCCATAAAGAGTGTGATACATATATATCATTATTTTTGATGGCTTACCGATCGGCAGTGCATGAGACAACGATCCGACTTAGGAGGGGGCAGTGTGGCGAATTTTAACATCACTATGTTGTTAGTAAATAAAGGCACAACAACAATAAAGCAAGCTGCCACTCTTGTGTACATGAAAAAATCAATTATCATTTACACACATACATACATGGCAACGAAGAGATACTCACAAACACATGTAATCATCAGCCGAACTAGTTACTCACACATACACCCTCATATGGCTCTATTAAACTACAAATAATAATTAAACTACAAATATAATAAACTACAAATATACATGTATATAGATGGTAACCAAGCAGGAGATAAAAAAGTTCTAGAAGGTGAAACGTCTAGACCTTAGGGGAAATATGCGAACGAAGCAACGGAGAGTATAAAAGCAGCTCAAGCTGAGTAATCAGTAATCAGTTTTTATTTAAGCATGCTATTGGTTGTGAAGTACTATTCCCAAAGTAATTTAAATAAAGACCAGTTTGCAATACTGAATATTGGAGTGACTTATTCAACAGTTTAGTGAGTCGAATGTTAGCATAGGGTGCATTATAGTCGGAATTCGCCGAAATTCGTTACAATATTCTAGCAGATCGCCCAGCTCTGCACGCTCTTCGCATTCAATAGTTTCAAGGCAAAATCCACTCCAACTTATCCTCCCGAATCCTTCAGAAACAAATGTAAATCTAATTGGAAAATTCTTAAAAGACCTTGACATATTTCACTTAATTTAAATATTTACACATAGATACGTACACATAAACATAACTATTCTAGATTATGACTAAGCCGATAGCCTTGGTAGCTTGTGCTTTTGAGTTATTTTATAATTTTAGTTATGGATAACAAAATAAATAATAATAATAATAATAATAAATAGTTTACACCCCAAACCCACTTAAATATATTGTTTGTGTGCCATATGTTGTTGGATGGGGTACAAATGATGTGAAATTTTTCTTATACACATTATATTTTAAGCTAGGGGCGGGCAAACGAAGCACAATTGCACTGTGCTAACAGCGAGTAATTCTGCGTGCTTGATATGCCCGGTAAAGGGGAAACCTAATACACAGGGAGAAAACCGAAAATTTGAGGAAGTTGTATCTGGATTTGTGGCCGGCATGAGAGAGAAATGTTGATTAAATCACAACAGGGATGCCAGTTCTCAATTTCTCTTAAATAATTTTCAAGCACTTGATTTTTTACAGAGGATTTTTCTTCAAAATAATAAATTTGAATTTCAACTTTAATTAATTTTAAAATATGTAAAAATACAGAAAATGCATTATATGCAATGATGCATTTTAAAAAGGTTTTTACATTAAGGTAGTGGCTATTTTCGATTTATGTAGTACGAAACCTAGCAGTTCTGTTAGAACTTTCTGGAACTTGCCAGACTGCAGCGGAAACAATTTTTGTCGTTTCTCTGGAACCTTTAGGTCTGTTATTTTAGGCACCTCTTAGGACAAGCATGATGGGGGATCATCGTACCATCTTATCCATTAACCTTTGAACCAAAATTTCAACCGATTCAGTATTTAATCCCCTTGCCGGATGTAAAAGTCTCTAAACTTTCCAAGCAATTCTCCCATCCACAAATCTATAATAATCCCTTTTACGGGCATAAAAACTTATTTTCTTACGACCCAAAATACATCTCTAGCCCACAAAGGGGCTAATTGAAGTTTTTTTTAATAACAACTCCTACAACAGAACAACAGAATATTTCAGTTGTCAATTCCAACTTGTTTGATATGGCTTGGTGCTGTCGTGATTGAGAAAATCTTGTCAAAATGAAATTTTTAAAACTGAAAATCAAACAAATAAAATTTACTTTTGAAAAAAAAACTTTGTTTTCTGTCTTTAATTCAATTAATAAATTGAACTGTCATCGTTTAATACACAGAATCGAAAATCTTGCAATTGTACGACCTGATGCGGAATTGACTGCGACGCGGAAAAATGTACGTGTTGCGTGGTCGTTCGTCGCTAACTTTGTAGCACTATACATTAGAACTCATCTTACTTAGTGCATTTTCTCCCTCTTACTACTTAAAATATTTCCTTCGGCTGCTGTATATGCATTGCTACAATTTGGGTAGCACATTTTCAAAGACCAGGAGCAGCGGCAAAGGAGCCAGATCTTCTAAAGATACGCTCACTTATATTACTCCCCGCTGAAACATAAATATGTATGTATAAAAAACGAGCCCCAGATGCCGGCTCCCAATACATTCTGCACTGTATGCCATTGAACACATCATTGCAGTGTAATCCCTGCCGTAATCCAGAAGATGTAGTCCTAACTAAAATTTGAAGCAAAACAAATTTATAAAATAATATTGGAAACCATTAAAAGCAGCTCTTTAAATGCTCATTATTGAGGTCTGTGAAAATTAAAATTTAATATGCATTTTGACTTGTTACGGCAAATTAAAAATCCACCTGTAATAATAGCATACCTCCACTTAGAGCTTTATTCGAGATTTAGGCATCTGAGAGGATTTAACGTTAAATCTTACACGTTTTATCATACAAAAATAAATCTCGAAATGTAGAAGTTTTAAGTTAAATCTCCATTACATTCCTACATTTCACTACATTCTTCCAATGATAGGAAAATATTTAAAGGTTGGAGCAGTTTTTAAATTCATGTATGAGAAATGTTTTGGAAGATTTTTAAATTAAAATTTGTATGACCAAATGTGAGTAAAATAATCAAATTTACCAAGATGGAATATTTTATGTTTTTGCTGTGATAAGTTTGATTGAAAATCAACCAGAATGAGATCAAGAATACCCAAAAATAATTCTCGCATTCAATATGTGCGGCAACTCTTTCAGAAATTTTGACATTTCATAAATGAAATTAGTATCCTGATGTTCCGGTCAGTTTATTTATGACATTTACTATTGCTTACTTAGCTCTTTTGACCATTACCGTTTGGTGCAAATAAAAACAACTTATTTCACCATTCCAACCCGACGTTTCGCTACTCCCTCTAGCTTTTTCAAGGGGGATCTGTGTACTTCAATAACAAAAAGCAATACATTAATATAAAAAGAATACATTAATATAAAAAACAGAAAAGTCATAAGTGCGTAACATTTAAATATTAGTAATCACAGTATTACATTCAAAAAAATATCACAAAACAAGAGGCAAATAACACTTTGAATAACATAACACGATTTATATAGAAAACTCACATAGTTGGACTATTTAAACAAATTTATTTGAACTTAACTATTTTCGGTACCATTCCATAGTGGTACCATTGTCATACTAAAACGAAGTAATGTTAGAGACAGAGGGTGTAGGCAGCAGCAACGTCATCTGTATCTTCCTTTTTGTTTATTGTTTTGTCTCTTCTTTGCAATATTCGCAGGCTATCTAATGTGTACCTGGCTTTTCCTTGTATATTTTTGTCTATGATTCGTGTGTTTTGTAGATCATTTTAATTTTTAAGTGCTGTTTGCAATGATGTGTAAATGTACTAAGTCGTCAACTGTTAAGAAAAAAATGCGCTAAGTCAACTAGTCAATAATACCAATCTGAATTACTAGTTTTATTAGCTATTTAGATAAATAATCTATTATGCAGAAGATCACGCATTGGAATGTATAGAATGAACAAATTAGATAAATCAGAGCAATTCGAGCTAACGTTTATTACGTTATAGGCAAGCATGAGTGAGAATCAAGTTGTTCTGTCATACAAAGCCTGAAGACCAAGCAATTTGCACCTGCTGGTATATGATGGGAGGCCGTCTGGCCAGTGAAGTATACGTAAAGCAATTTTTGTTAACAATTTTTGAACTCTTTTAATTTTGCAGGAGTTATATTCATAGGAAGAATTCCATATTATTGAGCAATATTCAAGACGACTTCTGAACAAGGATATATAAAGTGCCTCCAAAGTTATGAACCCAACCATTGCAACAAATTTTGAAACAACGAAGTCAATGGTACTAGAAAAAGAGAGTTTGGAGTCAAAAATTTCACTCAAGTCTTTACTCTCTTGACAACGATTAAGAAATTTAGTATTTAGTTTGTAGATAAATTATATGGCAGTTGTTTTTTTGGAATAAGACACAACACAGCATTTGTTTGAGCTTAAATACAAATTATTGTCTACGCACCATTCGGCAAAACAGTCCAGATCAGAACCGTCAGAAATAGTTTGACAAAAAATATTATTTTTTGAGAAATACCTAGTTTTAGTGTTTTATTTCAATCATTAAAGTTTAGGAGTGATGGGAAAACATTGAGTAAAAAGTGCTAAGTCAGGAGAAAAATTTTGGTATAAGTGGGTAAATTGTGCTAAGTCATAAAATAGCTGCTGCGTTGGCATACATGATTTTTATACTTAGTTGAGCAGAGCTCACAGAGTATATTAACTTTGATTAGATAACGGTTGATTGTACAGGTATAAAGAAATCGAGATAGATATAGACTTCCATATATCAAAATCATCAGTATCGAAAAAGAATTCGATTGAGCCATGTCCGTCCGTCCGTCCGTCTGTCCGTTAACACGATAACTTGAGTAAGTTTTGAGGTATCTTGATGAAATTTGGTATGTAGGTTCCTGGGCACTCATCTCAGATCGCTATTTAAAATGAACGATATCGAACAATAACCACGCCCACTTTTTCGATATCGAAAATTTCGAAAAATCGAAAAAGTGCGATAATTCATTACCAAATACGGATTAAGCGATGAAACTTGGTAGGTGAGTTGAACTTATGACGCAGAATAGAAAACTAGTAAAATTTTGGACAATGGGCGTGGCACCGCCCACTTTTAAAAGAAGGTAATTTAGAAGTTTTGCAAGCTGTAATTTGGCAGTCGTTGAAGATATCATGATGAAATTTGGCAGGAACGTTACTCTTATTACTATATGTCTACTTAATGAAAATTAGCAAAATCGGAGAACGACCACGCCCACTTTAAAAAAAAATTGTTAAAGTCAAATTTTAAAAGAAAAGTTAATATCTTTACAGTATATAAGTAAATTATGTCAACATTCAACTCCAGTAATGATATGGTGCAACAAAATACAAAAATAAAAGAAAATTTCAAAATGGGCGTGACTCCGCATTTTTCATTTAATTTGTCTAGGATACTTTTAATGCCATAAGTCGAACAAAAATTTACCAATCCTTGTGAAATTTGGTAGGGGCTTAGATTCTAGGACTGTTTTCTGTGAAAAAGGGCGAAATCGGTTGAAGCCACCCCCAGGTTTTATACACAGTCGACCGTCTGTCCTTCCGCTCGGCCGTTAACACGGGGCAAAATCGATATATCTTTACTAAACTCAGTTCATGTACTTATCTGAACTCACTTTGTATTGGTGTAAAAAATGACCGAAGTATCGACCGAGATATCGAAAATTACGAAAAATGAAAAAAATGCCATAATTATATACCAAATACGAAGAAATGGATGAAACATGGTAATTGTATTGGTCTATTGACGCAAAATATAACTTTAGAAAAAAACTTGGTAGAATGGGTGTGACACCTACCATATTAAGTAGAACAAAAAGAAAAAGTTTTGCAGGGCGAAATCAAAAAGCCATTGGAATCTTGGAAGGAATACTGTTCGTGGTATTACATATATAAATAAATTAGCGGTACCCGACAGATGACGCTCAGGATCACCCTGGTCCACATTTTTGTCGATATCTCGAAAACGCCTTCACATATACAACTAAGGGCCACTCCTTTTAAAACCCTCATTAGTACCTTTAATTTGATACCCATATCGTACAAACACATTCTAGAGTCACCCCTGGTCCACCTTTATGGCGATATCTCGAAAAGGCGTCCACCTATAGAACTAAGGCCCACGCCCATTTAAAATACTCATTAACACCTTTCATTTGATACCCATATCGTACAAACGCATTCTAGAGTCCACCCCTGGTCCACGTTTATGGCGATATCCCGAAAAGGCGTCCACCCACAGAACTAAGGCCCACTCCCTTTTAAAACACTTATTAACACCTTTCGTTTGATACCCGTATTGTACAAACGCTTTCTAGAGTCAACCCTGGTCCACTTTTATAACGATATTCCGAAAAGGCGTCCACCTATAGAACTAAGGCCCACTCCCTTTTAAAATAATCATTAACACCTTTCATTTGGTACCCATATAGTACAAACAAATTCTAGAGTCACTCCTGGTCCACTTTTATGGCGATATCTCGAAAAGGCGTCCACATATAGAACTAAGGCCCAGGCCCTCTTAAAATACTCATTAACACTTTTCATTTGATACTCATATCGTACAAACAAATTCTAGAGTCACCCCTGGTCCACCTTTATGGCGATACCTCGAAAAGACGTCCACCTATAGAACTTAGGCCCACTCCCTTTTAAAATTATCATTAACACATTTCATTTGATACCCATATCGTACAAACAAATTCTAGAGTCAGGCCTGGTCCACCTTTATGGCGATATCCCTAAATGGCGTCCATCTATAGAACTATGGCCCACTTCCATTTGATACACATGTCATACAAACACATTCCAGGGTTACCCTATGTTCTTTTTACAACGTGGTGATTTTCCCTTACTTTGTCTCCACAGCTCTCAACTGAGTATGTAATGTTCGGTTGCACCCGAAGTTAACCTTCCTTACTTGTTATTTATCTTTTTCAAAGCCTCTACACTCAAAAGCATTGCAATTAAGGTATCCTCATTCACAGTTTTGAAAAAAGAAGATTATTCCAAAAGTTATTAATTTTTTTCGTCTCCTGTAAAATTCCTAAAAGTTGACTTAGCACATTTTCACATTAAGCTAACGATATAACGTTGTTTTGTTGGAGCTTTTCAATAGGGCTTTTTGTTTTTTTGAATATCGTCTATAATGTATGATTGGATTTGTAGGCAAATGCAATTTTGTATTTGTTCTTGGTTAGCGTTTTGTTGAAGTTCTCCGTAAGTTTAGGTATGTATGTTACGTTACAGTATTGTTTCGTTTCTTTTTCTCTTTGTAATGTTGTTTTATTTTGTTCGTTTTTTATTTCCATTATTTTATTAGAGTGCCCGGATAAATATTATTTTTAAGGATTTCGGTAATTTTTCTTACGTTTTTATTCCAAAATTGTTCGTCGTTATTGTTATAATTTTACTTATATGATTTTTCGCCGTATTTATTTTATATATTAGGTGGTGTGAAGAGAAAAAGTTTATCAGACGTCCAGAAGATAAGGGTTTTGCATACCAATCAAAAACGATATTTCCATTACATTTGTGTGTGTTTGACCAATGTCGCAAAAATATTGTGTTATTTGTGTTTTGAAGTTACTTCTTTATATTCACGCCAAGTAGTATCTGAGTTCGGACCTCCTCCATTTGGCATGCAACTTGCTACGTTTCTGAATCGCACCTCGTACTTTTTTATTGAACCATGGGCAAGACTCACTAATCACACTAGCTGTAGGAAGAGGGACATATTTATCAAAGAGGCCAACCAAATTATTATTGAGGAATTCAAGCTATATGTCTCGTAGTTCCAACATTCATTCCAATAAATAGAATTACATTCAGTAAATAAAGCACTAACATTTACACAACGAAAGTCACGG
This sequence comes from Eurosta solidaginis, assembly GCF_040869045.1. Lineage (NCBI taxonomy): Eukaryota > Metazoa > Arthropoda > Insecta > Diptera > Tephritidae > Eurosta > Eurosta solidaginis. The sequence continues at coordinate 88,441,831 of NC_090323.1, read as the reverse complement.
TATGAGAAAGCAACACCACTAGGGCGACGTTCAACCACTACATCAAGACTACAAAAAATCAAGTCATGGTCCGATATAAAAAGCAGTTTGTCAAATTTAAGGACAAGTGATAAGTCAGAAATAATGAAATAATCTAAAAGGCTAGGTCTGGAATTACTTGCCTATCTGGTAGGCATTTCTTCATTAACAATGGCTAAACCAGCTGCTGATATTTGATCCCGAAATTTGATACTACTAGAATCTCTGTCAAGTAGATTGTCATTAAAATCGCCACATATAACAAAACATTCATAATCAATCATATACTCAGATAATTCAATGAAGGAACCATCTAACAATTGGCATTTATTCGGATTGTAAATACAGGAAACAAGTACTTTCGTTATACCGTCTGAAATATTGGAAATAATAAATTCTGAACTGCAGTTTTCAGATTTTGTAAGGAGTTTAATATCAAGAGATTTCTTGCAACATATGGCTACCCCTCCTCCTTTTTTGTGCGTGCGATCATTTCTCATCACATTATAATTGTTGATGCAACACTGAAGGTCACTGATATGTTCACTGAACCAGGTCTCAGAGATACAGATAATGCATATTAGTGACTGTTCAAATACGTATCTTACATAATCCATTTTATCAGAACAAAGGCTGCGTGCATTAAAATGAACAATGTTAAGACCATTCCACTGTTTGCATAATACCTCTAACATTAGCTTGTGGTTAACAGATATTTCAGAGAATTTCATTTTAAGTGATTAACAAAGTGTTATCAAAACAAAAAAAAAAAAAAAAAAAAAAACAAAAACAAAAAATAGCGAGAAGCAATAGAATAATATATCAAGAGGAATAAGGAGAGGCTGATGGCAATTATAATTTTGCATTACATACAAGTCAGAGGCGAGAAGGAGAGAACAGATAAAAATAAGAGAAGTTTACAAAGAAGAAAGAGAATAGAACTTATGCCAACTTAATAACAAGATTTTAATAAACAACAGAACAAAAGTTAATTGATATACAATAACAATTATCTAAACATTTTAAGCTGTGCCAACAATTTCGTCAATACGTATCTTATCATTCACTCGCCGCTTCCCCGTGTCTTTTACGAACGAACACTTGACCACGTAATGAGAACGCTGCTTTTAAATGTTTTTGCCGTTTAAGCTGAGCAGCATAATGCATGATCTCGCGGATCGCTTTGGAGAGAGTTTCAATTATGTGGATGTGTATAGCATTGTGAATGATGACTAAGTGTGATATCTTCTGCATAAACGTCAAAATTCCAAAAGTGATTGGATCACCTGATTTGTAAATGACTATCGCTGTCTCATTCTGTATCTCTTTCCATCACCCGCTGAAGATAGGCGCCGCCATATTGAACAGCCTGTCAAAACGCTGAAAAGTAGCCATATTGAACAGCCTGTCAGGCAGTTGACAGATAAGATAACACACTTAGTCATCATTCACAATGGTGTGTAGTGCCGTCATCAGCGATATCGTTTAAAATTAGTGCTCTTTTTTTCTTTACAGAACAAAGCTACTGACTTCAATAGTTTATTGCGCGCATATGGGTATTGCAGTTTCACAATAATAGGTGAGGTTGTAGGTATCAAAATGTTTCCGGTATTCTTTTTTTTTGTTTTTTAGCGGGCACTCGGAAGATTTCTCTTACTGCTGGCATCTCACTTTGCACCAAATTGCATATGTCAGAAAAGATATCCATGCAACTCTTACTCACTGCATTGGGTATGCCGTTTATTATTATGTCGGTAGCAACTGCTACATTCTCCCATCTATCCGACTCATTCTTCAGCATTTGTACTTCAGCCTTAAGAGCAGCAATCTCCTCGCATGACGATTCCACAGAAATTACATTAAATGGCTGCACTATTCTCTCCTCACTGCTCTTGATACTCCCATTTAACTGCTCCATCATTTTCTCCATTTTCTGTTGCCAGTGTACTGCTATTGGACTCACCATCTCGGCCTTTACCAGGAAGAGGGGTGTTACCCTTCGGCGGGGAAAACTTTGTGCTTCTTTTCACTTTTTTTCAACAAGCGGCATAATTCAAATATGTTAAACTATTTATTAATGTGGAAAAATTACACTTTGTAGATATTATTCGATGCCCGCAAAACAAGTAACAAGTTTGCACACAGATTTTGACTAGATTACGAGTATTTTATGAATTTTTGCAATAGAATTGAAAAAACCGACAGAGCGACAAAAACACGTCTACACTTGCATACGTCGTCAACAATTATGCAATTTTGGGATAAAAACTTAAGAAAAATTACCGAAATCCTTAAAAATAATAATTATCCTAGCACTCTAATAAAAAGTCTAGTTGATCGCAAAATAATGGAAGTAAAAAACGAACAAAATAAAACAACAGTACAAAGAGAAAAAGAAACGATACAATACTTTAGCGTAACATACATACCTAAACTTACGGAGAACTTCAGCAAAACGCTAACCAACAACAAACACAAAATTGCATTTGCCTACAAATCCAATCATACATTATCGACGATATTCACAAAAACAAAAAGCCCTATTGAGAAGCTCCAACAAAACAACGTTATATATGAAATAACATGTGAAGGCAATGAAAATGAAGAATGCAAGAAAATATACATAGGAACAACAAAACGGCCACTAGGAGTTCGGCTCGCAGAACATGAAGCAGATATACGAAAGAAAAAACAAAGCACAGCATTATGTCAACACACAACGCAAACTGGGCATGCAGCTGATCTACAAAACACAAGAATCATAGACAAAAATAAACAAGGAAAAGCCAGGTACACATTAGAAAGCCTGCGAATATTACAAAGAAGAGACAAAACAATAAACAAAAAGGAAGATACAGATGACGTTGCTGCTGTCTACACCCTCTATCTCTAACATTAATTAGTTTTAGTATGACAATGATACCGCTATGGATTGGTACCGAAAATAGTTAAGTTCTAATAAATTTGTTTAAAATAGTCCAATTATGTGAGTTTTCTATATATGTAAATCGGTTGACATTATTCAAAGTGTTTTTTGTCTCTTGTTTTGTGATAGTTGTTTGTATGTAATACTGTGATTACTAATATTTAAATGTTACGCACTTATGCCTTTTCCGTTTTTATAATAATGTATTCTTTTTATATTAATGTATTGCTTTTTGTTATTAAAATACACAGATCATCTTTGAAAAAGCTAGAGAGACTAGCGAAACGTCGGGTTGGAATGGTGGAATAAATTGTTTTTATTTGCACCAAATGATAATGGTCAAAAGAACCTAAGTAAGCATTAGTAAATGAAATTAATTTCTTTTGTGATTTATTCACTTTCAAGCGTTATTTTTTCGCGGCGTGAGTTAAAGATAATTGTCGCATAAAAATACTATTATATTATGTGCAATTCTTCGATGTGCAGTGAATAAGCTAAAATTAGTGTTAAAAATTTAGAAACGGTGAACGTCAAAATAAAGTGCATCGTCTTCAAATGCTGATAAAACATACACAAAATTGGAGTGTACTCTTCTTCGAGTTGTGGTTACCAAAACATCGGGAAATGCTTTGTCAAAAAAGAGGCGCCATCAGCGCCCATTTCAAAATATTTTCAGTATCTGCAATTTCTTATTACTAAGGTATTTCAGAAGCAAAATAAAATGGATATAAAATTAGTTTTTGCATAGGTATTGTCTATTATTACCTTTTACGACTCTCTTAAAGATATTTTTCATAAAGTATCTTAACCAATTGCATAAATTTTAAAAAAAATGTTTTCGATAATAAGTACGTGTGCCGATTTTTGTTGCGATGTATGAACTTCTCTTACATATGATTAACTCAATAATTACTTGTTTAGGCCGTTTTTAATAACGATGGGGGTAAGGGGTAACGAACCTTCATAGCAAGTTTCATTAATATACCTCAAAGTTTATTCAAGTTATCGTGTTTACTCACATTTGAACGAATGGACCGACAGGCCATCACTTGTATACATACTATTGTATAAACAATAATTATTCTACACCTACTACATTTATTTACATACATATAAGATGTATGTACTCAAAAACTGGTTTATTTTTAATATAAGTTAACAAAATTACGTCGAAATAAAAAATGTTGAAGTTAAATTCGAAATATTTTTTTATTACTTTGCCACACTGTGCTTCTTATACGAGAGCAAGAAAGTACTGCAAAAGAATACCCAGTTTTACAAAAATTATTCCCTAAATTTGCTTAGGAAGAATGTCCCCAATTTCCATTGTACTTCCCCGAAAACGTTTAAAACCTCAGAAGCTAGCTACGAGGTAAGTAACTATCAGTTGGTGTCTTTGATAAAGACTTAAGTCGTATAGCAATGGCCGAAACTACTACTAATATAATTTTAGCCGAAAAATAAGTTAGCCTATAACTAACTTGTATATATAACTGCAATAATAAAAACCATAACTACCTTCAGTGTATCACATCCAACGACAAGCCAAACACAAATCGCTTTTATTAGGAATACACAAGGCTGGCTCACATCCTTGGGCTGAACCCTCCCAGAGAGTTACCCCTTCCAGGGGAGTGCTAGCTAAGTTTAGGAATCATTTCCATTTGTGCCCCAGCTCCTTAATAGCTCAGGCATATGGAAATGGTTTTTAAACGTGGCCTCAAGGTGGGAACTGGACCACGCCCAGTTGAAAAGGTGGTCCACCCCTAATCCAGGGTGTTATGCGATTCCGTGCCCATTGGATGGTTTGCCGTCAGGGGCATCCGACTGTATTCTTACGGAGCCTCCCGGATACCGGTCCACCTCCGGGAGTAACGGAGACTTGCTGCGGTATGGGGCTCTACCGCAGTCGACCGCATTGTTTCCCCTATCCCTTAACTTTCGGGCTGCCGAACGGTCTCACATTAGTAGGCAGCTGACGAACCAGATATAAATGAATAACAAAAACCTGGCCTCGGATCCCTGCACGGGTAAAAATGCCGCCCTTGGACTAGACATTAAAAAAGTCCACAATTCGTCGCGAGCCGCACAGACGGCGCCGACCAGGCCTTCACGACAACAATCAAATCTTCGGTCACCTGTGCAAGCTAGCGGAAGAACTAAACCCCTTGAGGGCAAGTCCAATTCCGCAGCAGCCGGCAAAGATAGCCCCAAAGAGGGAAAGCAACGTCCGACTGAGCAAGCACAGGAGGCCCGTCCCACGGCCGTACCGGGCACCTCTTGTCAGCAGGTGGCTGGTAACAGCACTAAATCCTCCACGGACAAAAGTACCGCCTCCACCGCTGCAAAGCTACCTCGAAAGCCGGCTGAACCCCTTGAGGGTTCCAAGGCAAATAAGCGAACCCCGACTTCGGTCCTCAACCAGCGGAACATGCGCAATGCCGTCAAAATCGTTGAGAAACTTGGCAACTCTCCCAGCGACTAGTTGACGGCAGAGCAAAAAGTTCTCTGGCCTGGGCCAGGAAGATTATTTCTGCCAAGAAGAGCAGCAACAACAACCCCATCCCCTCTTCCTCTTCTGGCACCAAACTACCTTCTGAACCGAATATGCCGGCCCTTAAGAGACAAAGGTCTATGGGAAATGCCTCGAGCGATCCCAAAAGGCCTTCGACCTCTACTCCCCCTGCCCTGACCAAGACCTTCAGCGAGGTGGCTAAGGCCAAATTTACGCTGGCGGTTTTGAATCGCGGTCACCCGGATGGGAACATGACCCCGGATAACTGGAAGGATGTCCTTAATGGCCTTCTCAAGTATCCGGGGCCGGCTTCCACTATCCGTGATGCCGGCTGGTACCAGGGTAGGGTCAAGCTTGTTTCCTGCGCCGATGAACGCTCGTGCAAGCTCTACAAACTGGCCATAGCTTCGCTAGGACAGCTGTGGCCTGGGGCCAGGTTGGATGCGGTCGGTGTGGAAGAAATTCCGAACAGACCGAGAGCCTGGGCCTGGGTCCCAGATGGCATAGCGGATCCTGGCGAGATCCTGGATACCATCGCGGAGTCGAATCAGGGGCTACCTTCGAGCGATTGGAGGATAGTCCGGGTCGGCGAGACAAGGGCGAAGCAGCGTTATGTTGGCTTCATCATAAACGAGGCTTCTCTCCCTTGGCTTGACGAATGTGGTGGAGTATTAAGCTACGGCTTCTACTCCATCACGTTGAAAATTCGACGGGATGGTGCGAAGGAGGAAACACCGGACGAGGGTGAGCCTGTACCTCAGGGCGAGGGGTCAGACAGAAACACCCCGAGTGGATCTGCTGCCCGTGGCACTGGGGAAGGGGCCGCCACCACGCCGGAGGATCTGGTGATTGGGGATACCGCCTCGAGCGAACCCGCAACCGCCACAACGAATCTCACGGACCCATGCAACACCTTGAGTGGACATGGGGCCGATATCGAACTGGCACGCAGCACTCCGGATGCCGAGAGCGATACAATCTCGGTATCTGAGTTTGCGGGCCAGTTCTTTACGGGCATGAACGAGCATTTTCTGATGGAATCCGACCCATCGGATGCCGAATTCGACGATACTATCGTAGAGGAGGCATCCGACGATTCGGATCAGCAGAGGATGGACGTCGATGCCGCAAACGAACCGAAACGGGCGCGCAGGTACTGCAGATAAACCTGCACCACTCTAAGGCAGCCTCGGCTGCCCTAATCTTACGCCTCAGCACAACGTATGAGGACGTCGTTCTAGTCCAGGAGCCTTGGGTCGTTGGCAGCAAGGTCTGTGGACTCTTTTCTAAGGACTACCGGCTGGTGACACCGCCCGTGACAGGTAGAATCAGATCTTGTATTCTAGTAAAGAAAAATCTAGTATTTATTTTACTACCTCTTTTTAGCGACGAGGACCTTACCTGTATTAGCCTCGAGCTACAGGGTCAAACAATCTGGCTGATGTCCGCATATCTCTCGCACGATCGCCCAACTTCTGTGCAGGACCGGCTCTGCAAAGCGGTACGGGAGGCCCAAAGTAAAGGGTTCCCGATAATAATTGGGGTCGATGCCAATGCACATCACACTGCTTGGGGCTCTAGCGATATTAACAGTAGGGGTGAGTCTCTTTTTGATTCTATTATAAGTAACAATCTAAGTATATGCAACTCTGGAGACAAACCAACTTTCATCACCTCAAACAGGAAGGAGGTTCTAGATGTTACTCTAGTTTCTGGGGCATTCTCTGACCTTGTCAAAAATTGGAGAGTTTCCAACGAAAACTCCTACTGGTCCCTATCCTACGAATAAGAATATCTACAGGAATACAGATAAGGGTAGAAAAAGCATAGGAATAGGGAGAGGAAGAAGGTATAGGAGAAGGAAAAGGGAACGGAAACGCAAATAAAAAATTCTACGGAAAAGGAAATGGAGAAGAGTAAGAGATCGGGACGGCGAACTAGATAGAGGTTGAGAAGGAGAGGGATAAAAAGATGGAGGAGAAGGACAGGGGGATGGATACGTATATGAGATGAAAACTAAAAGGATAAGGGGAAGAAAAAGGGGAACAAAAAGGAAAATGGGAGAAAAGAGAGAAGGAAAAGGGAAAGGAAAGGAGAAGAAAAATGGAAAGGAGAAGAAAAATGGAACGGAAAAGGAGAATGGGAACGGGAGGGCAAAGGGAAAGGAAAAAAGCGAGGAAAAGGAGAAGGAAGGAGAAGAGGAAGGGGAAGGGAAAAGGATAGGAAAAGAAGGGGAAAGAAAAGGAAAAGGGAACGAAAGAGAGAAGTAAAAGGGGAAGGAAAAAGGAAACGGAAGGAAGGGGAAGGAAAGGTGAAGGGGAAGGAAAACGAGAAGGGGGAGGAAAGGAGGACGAAAAGAAAAAGGCGAAGGCAAGAGGGAAGGAAAAGGGGAAGAAAAAAGGAAACTAAAAGAAGGAAAAGGAAGAGGGAAAAAGGGAGAGGAGAGGAAAGGCGGAGGGAGAGGGGGATAAAAAGATGGAGAAGATGAAGAGCCATATCAAGTACAATTTAATTAAGCAGCCGCGTCACTTAAAACACTTTTTTACACTTTTTTTCCGCTTATTTTCGATTTCGAAAAACAATATCGCACGCACTTTTCTTTTTTTTACAATTCAACCATTAAACTGTGTAGGTGGAGAGTGGTCCCCTTTTTCTGTTATTACTGCTGAGGCAAAAGTCTATAAGACAAACCCTTTGTTGTTGTACTGCTGTGACCAAAATTTTGAAAAAATAAACCTCCGTTTTTGTCGCTACCGAGACAAAAAGTCTATAACACAATCCCTTTTCGTTGTCGCTTCTCTGACAAAGTCTGCAATAAACAAAATAAATAATAAAACTTCGAATTTCAATAGTTTTTATTTACGTCTGGGCAGGTATTTTTATGCTGAAGCGTTCTATTTCTCTAATCGGCAATTATTTCGTTAATAAATTCAAATAAGACCATGGAAACATACATCCGGTTAGTAGAATTAATCGCAGAGTTTGAGACAGATTACAGCCTTATTCCAGAAAGCGACCATAGCAAACACACTCTTGCGATACAGCAGGAACAGTTCTGTCCGTGTGGAAGAAGGTAAAGTCTGCGTTTGATTCGCTACTGGGATCTGATGAGGTATCAGGGGATGAAGTTATGGCGATAAGAAAGAAGCAAAAAGCAGCATACGCAATCTACATGCGATGCTTAGCGTCTATATCTGCTGAGGCAGAAAAATACAAGAAAGAGGACAAGAACGTCAACCCTGAGCAAGAACCTCATGGGCACAAAATTCGCCTCTCTGCTTGCGACACGGAAGTTTTTAAAGGGGATTATTTGTCTTGGCCAACTTTTCGTGACCTGTTCACGGCAATTTATATAAACAATTCTAGCTTGAAAGGGGTGGAAAAGTTATTCCATCTCAACAACAAAACGCAGGGCGAAGCAAAAGACATTGTTTAAAAATGCCCTCTCACAAATGAAGGCTTCGAGATGGCCTGGAAAAGCTTGTGTGAAAGATACGAGAACAAACGTATCTTAGTTAACACACAACTACAAATTTTATTCAACTTAAAAAAGGTAGAAAGTGAGTGTGGCAGTTCAATAAAAAAGCTACAAAATGATATAAATAATTGCATTTCCTCCCTTAAATGCCACAAAATTGACACTTCCAACTGGGATGCAATCCTGACTTATCTCTGCTCCACCAAGTTACCAGAAAGCACGTTGGCTCTTTGGGAGCAAAGTATAGACCATAAAATGGACATATTCAAGTGGGAGGATATGGATAAATTCCTGTCTAATCAGTTTCAGACACTTGAAACAGTGTCTGGTTTTACAGGGTATGCCACTTCGAAAGTGCAAAAACCAAACGCGTCGCGACAATCGGCAGAAACCCCTACGAAAAGAGTTGGTGCCTTTCAAACAAGGGTATCCAGACCGACGTCAAAGTCAATGTGTAAAATGTGCAAGTCCGCAGAGCACAGAGTACGAAACTGTTCACGCTTTTGCGAGTTAACCCCTCAAGAAAGGATTAAATTCATAAAATCTATAAATGGTTGCCTGAATTGTCTATCCCCAGGACACACAGTGACCAGATGCACCAGTTCCTACAACTGCAATACGTGCCACTCTCGTCACCATACGCTCCTGCATGCGAATACCCTACAGAAAGACACTACCTACAACCCGTCCCAAAACTCCTACGATAATAGGCAGTCTACTTCTAGACAGGCACTAGCGAGACAGGAATCAGAAAAACCAGGTTCAAACGGGAACAGAAATGTGACATCCTGTCATACGAATTCCAGCACAGGTGTGCTATTAGGAACTGCTCGCGTACACATCCACCATATTGGTACCGACTTCTCCGCGCGGGCATTAATTGATTCATGGTCTGAATGTTCCTTTATAACTGAAATACTGAAACGCAGAATTAATTTGCCAGCGACGAAAATGCATGCCCAAGTTTCCGGCATCACAAATGTGGTGTCAGCTCAGGTGAAAGAAACATCCAAAATTGAATTACGTTCACCAGTGGTTGCCTGCTTCAGTCTGACTACACCCGTTCTAGTCCTAGCCAAACTCACTGGGAATCTTCCATCCTGCCATATCAACGCCATGACTATGCAGGCATTCCCAGAATTGGTTTTGCAGACAAGAGGTTCTACGTCAACGAAGACGTAGACCTCATACTTGGAGGAGACGTATATCCCCAAATTATACTGAGCGATCTGAAAGAGAATGTACTAAATACACTTTTGGCCCAAGAGACAGTGTTCGGCTGGATACTAACCGGTCGTATCGAAGCACCGAGTCCAACGAAGAGCATCATGTCGTTCTACAATGAGGTTGCGTTAGACAATCAATTAAAAGCTTTCTGGAAGATAGAAAATGTTCCCAAAAATAAAATGCTTAATGAAGAAGAAAGGTATTGTGAACAGTTATTTAAGGAAACGACAGAACGTGATGAAAATGGGAGGTATACAGTTTCGCTACCATTCAGGCAGGATTACCCTGATAATATTAAATTAGGACCTTCCCTAAAGCGGGCATGTTCACAATTCTTCAGAAATGAGGGGCGATTACTGAAAAACCAAGAGTTAGGGAAAGAGAATACGAAACACTTCAACATATGAGAAAAATCAAGAATAATATACCATCCGACGATTCGGATAATTATTTCCTGCCCCACCACGCTGTTGTAAAGGCGGAAAGTACCACTACCAAGGTGCGCGTCGTCTTCAACGCGTCAAGTCCGACGGAAAATGGCATTAGTCTAAACGACATACTCCACCCAGGTCCAGAACTCCAAGCAGACTTGCCCATTTTAATTCTACGTTGGAGACTGTACCGCTTTGTCTTTAATAGTTACATAGAAAATATGTATAGGCAAATTTGGGTGACCGATAATCACGCCAAATTTCAAAGAATTGTCCATCGAACATCCCCCAACGAACCCATCAGTCTTTACGAACTAAAGACTGTCAAATTTGGTGTAAACTGCGCCCCCTACCTCCCGATACGGTCACTTCTGCAATTGGCTGACGATGTAGAAAATACCCACCCAATAGCATCGAATATACTACGAGAAAGTATGTACGTCGACGACATTTTATCGGGAGGACATACAATCGCGTCAACCATCAGAGCAAGAAACGAGATTCGCTAAGCATTACACTCAGCTGGTTTTCCATTGCGCAAGTGGACATCAAATTGTGAGGAAATCCTTCAGGACATCCCCAAAACGGATCTGTCAGCGAGGACTTCCTAGCGTTCGAAGACGCTAGCTCGGTGAAGGCACTCGGAATACGATGGGACGCGCACTCAGACATGTTTTACTTCAAATCAGGAGCTTTAGAGAATGGCGAGAACATCACCAAACGCGCAATCCTATCCGCTATAGCCAAACTTTTCGACCCTTTAGGCTGGCTTGCACCAATGGTCATAGTGTCAAAAATACTAATGCAGAATATCTGGTTAGAAGGCACCAGGTGGGACGAGCTTGTCTCCACAACTACCTTAGAACGGTGGGAAAACTTCACTCAACACTATAACAAAATAGATGACGTTAGGATACCGCGGTGGGTAAATTTTTCACCGGAAAACATCGAAATCCACGGCTTCTGTGACGCTTCCGAGAAAGCATATGCGGCAGCGGTATACATACGCGTGAAAAGAGACGATCAGGTTTTCATACACTTACTTTTAGCAAAAACCAGAGTAGCTCCTGTGAAAACCATCTCGCTACCACGTTTAGAACTCTGCGGCGCCGTGCTGCTCGCAGAAATCATGGAATCAATGTTCCGAAACATTCATTTGGGACCAGCAAAAGTTCAGCTCTGGACGGATTCAACCATCGTACTCGCATGGATAAGAAATCCGCCCTGTTCCTGGTCAACCTTCGTCGCACACCGAATCACTAAAATTATCGATATGGTCGGTAGCAAGGACTGGCTTCACGTGGACTCGGAATCTAATCCATCGGATCTAGGAAGCATAGGACTTCCACTTGCAACAGATTTGGTCAACAATTCGTTGTGGTGGCAGGGACCTTCTTGGCTGCAAGAAGACAATTCCCACTGGCCAGCACAAGACACCGAATACCACACGTCCGTTGAGGAGAAGAGAGCACAAACATATGCCACGACAAGGGTAGGTCAAATAGATATTCTCGACCGATTCTCAAATATACCCAGGGCTTTGAAGGTTCTATCCTGTGTTAGGAGATGCTATAAAAGAACTCAGCCAAGAACAAAAGCCTCGTTCCACGAAAAGTCGTGCATAATCTCAGCCAATGAAATTAAGGAAACGACTCAAGCGTTAATCAAAGAATGTCAAAAACGATTTTACGGTACAGAGTACTTAAAACTGAAAAATAGAGAACCTATTGATCGAAAGAGTGAAATATTGTCACTCAACCCATACCTCGACAAAGATGATATTATTAGAACAGGGGGTCGTCTAGGGGCATCAAAGGACTTGCCATATAACGAGCGTCATCCGGTCGTCTTGCCTTACAATTGTAGGGCTGTCTCGCTTTACAGTCATGATGTTTCATCATGATTTCCTTCATGGCGAGAACCAGCTCATGCTCCGTCTCATCCGAACCCAATATTGGATAAACATGCATTATTCACCGCAAGCAGGTGCAGTCCCAACTCATGGGTACCCTCCACCGCGAACGTACTACTTTCACCCATGCGTTCACCAATACCGGGGTAGACTTTGCGGGGCCTTTCGATATCAAAAGCTACCGCGGTAGGGGGTGTCGACTGTCCAAGGGCTACGTGTGCCTTTTTGTCTGTTTCACAACTAAGGCAATCCACCTAGAAGCCACTAGTGACCTGAGCACCCCATGCTTTCTCGCAGCTTTTGAACGCTTTATCGCGAGAAGAGGATGTCCGAAAAACATCTACTCCGACAAAGGTACAAACTTTGTCGGAGCGTCAAGATCTTTACGATCCGAATTTAAAGCCTTTGTGGCAGAAAGTCGAGACAAACCAGTCTCCAGGTATAGCCATCAAGCATTAACGTGGCATTTTATTCCCGTCGGCGCTCCACATATGGGCAGCCTGTGGGAAGCGGGATTGAAGAGCTTCAAAATCCACTTCAAAAAGGTCGCTTCTCTCCATAAATATACCATCGAGGAGTTTCAAACCCTTTTGTGCCGGATCGAGGAATGTCTAAATTCACGGCCTCTCAGCCCGGCGTCCAATGACCCAACGGACCTGGAACCACTAACCCCAGGACATTTTCTAACGGGCAGCCATCTTCTGGCGCCGCCATAACCGGATGCGAACGAAAGCCCTGCCTCCATACTAAATAGATGGCAGAAGCTCAAGGCCCTCCATCAAACCTTCTGCCGGCGATGGAAAGCCGAATATTTATCCGAACTTCAAAAGCGTGTGAAGTGGAAGCACCCCAAATAAAATATACAAGTGGGAGATCTCGCTGTCCTCAAAGAGGACAACTTATCTCCCAACGAATAGAGGTTAAGTAGAGTCGTCAAGGTACACCCCGGCGAAGATAACCGAGTTCGCGTTGTTGACCTCTTTACCGAGAAGGGTCAAGTCAGACGACCTTTGGTCAAACTGATCCTTCTTCCCACGGAGGAGATAGATTGCGAGAGGACCAAGAGCTCCTACTAACAATCCCTCCGTTGCTCCATATCCATAGTTTAAAAAAAGATTAAACCCAGCTTTCGTTCACCCAGGCCGAGGCCAACAAACAACTCTAATGTAGATCCCCCATCTGCCACAAAACACTTATTTTTTAATTTTAAAAAATTAAACCCCAAATTCACTCGCTCCCCCGTGCGACGACACCAGAACCCTAACGCAGACCCACGATCTTCCACAGAACGCAAATGCACGAGGCCAACCGCACCGAAGCGGGGTTAGCAATCAGGACTCCAATAGTATACCTAACAAACACAGTAAACGTAAAGTAAGTCTGTAATAAAGTTTTCTCAAACAAACATTAAGCCTACAAAACGTTGATGTTTGTTCGCAAATTGTGTATAATTAAGCTGAAGTAAACGACACGGCTCGTCACTTCAAGCTCATGAATGAAAGCTTATACCAATTTTCTAAAGGAAAGCATGTTATAAATGGCCTCCCAACACCTCTTATAAATAATAAGATAGATAGATTATCAAAAAGTGTTCCCAACTTTCGCACGCATTTCAATTTAAGCACAAAAAGCAGAAATCGTTTTCTCACAATTCGTTTATTAAGACAAAACCACAAATTTCAGCAATTCTCATAAAAACAACGGAATTAATTCATGGAACTCGTCATGAGAAATAATGCTCCCATAAGCTTCACCAAGTAGCAATTTTAGATAACATTACATTTCATTATTTTTTTTCTGAGAGTATATAACTCCTTCTGATGAATTTTTCACATTTTAAAAATGTAATATATAAACCAATGTTCATTTTATTACTCATTTTTTCTATGGGGCTGCGCATATACTTTATAATAACATGATTTTTATTTTTACGATTTATTCCTCAATGAAAATAAATGAAACACGTATAAATGTAGTCATTAATCATGTTTTTAGTTCTTATTTTAAGTTAAAATATAACTCTGTGTTAAAAATAGCAGAACTAAAATCTCAATGTCATACTACGTTTATATAATAAAAATGATTCTGAGGAATTTTTGCGCTCTGAAGTCATTTTCTGATAGGTTTGTCTGACAACCGTTATAGAATGATTTCCTCGTTTCACCAATTCATGACAAATCAAGTATGTGAAATCGATTGCAGAACTCCAAGGAGCATTAAGGAGATTCTCAAGGAAAAAATAATTAGTTCTAAGAGTTGTGTGTGACATAACCACGTTATAAAGAAAAAAAAAAATTTTCGGCTGTACAACTAAAGTAAAGATAAAAAATGTAAAAAAATGGTTCGAGACCCTCTCAACATCAGCTTTAAATTTGAGGCGGGTTTTGTACATATTTCAAACCATTTTTCAAAGGTTTTCATTCGAAAACCAAAATTTTCCATCTTGTCATCCGTTCGAAAATTAACCAAAATTGATTGTGACTTCAAACCTTTTAAATAGAGTTCTTGAGAAAATTCTGAGTATGAAGCGTGCGAATGTGATGTGCGCTTTTTTTGGAGCATTTTTATATAAAATTTACAAAAAAATGGTTTTTGGAAAACATTAAAGGATTATCGGAACAATGAACGATGCACTAATTTCTTTAATCTACTGTATATGCGATATTCATCGTAAAGTCAAGACAGTATTTTGACGACCTAATCGATTAAAGTACAGAAGGGTTTTTACCGAAAGGTTTTTACGTACATATTTCATCCTTTGTTGTTGACAATTGCTATTCCAAAGAAGGAGTCAATGGACTAAAAACAAACTAACGCAAATGTAAAATTTCAAAATCAGATATCAAATAACCAAGTTACCACAAGAAACGTCCGTATTTGCAAGAATCAAAGACAATTTTCAACATAAGTTTCAAATTTTGGAACGGAGTTTTGCAACATTCTTTTTTGGTCAAGTCTAATATTCATAATGTTTTTTTTTATAAATAAGAGGCTCATGTGTGAATTCAGTATAACAGCAAAGTGTATCCGGCCAATTAAAGAGTTGAAGTTTTTTTATTTTTCGTGAAAGCGTTGATCATATTTGTATATAAAATTAAAGAAAGGAAAGGTATGGAAAAAAGGAAAAAAACTGTGTCCAAAATCTGCACCTCACAACACACCCAGTAAACAATCGGAATACAATACTGGAATGATTGCAAAAGTTTTAGTTCTCACTTTGATTCAAACCTCTTACCCAACTGTTACAGTTTTCTCTTTCAGATGAAGCTAAGAATAAGAAATATCTTAACATGGACCTGTGCCAAACGGTCACAACAAAAGTGGCCGGAAATGGTTTTTCTTCATAGTTTTATGAGGTGCACATAGTAATTGCAAGATCCTACAGATGACTAGTGAAATACATTCTCACTATAAACAACAAGCTTTTCATTACAGGACTTTGCCGACATTTGGCACGAGCACTTCAAAATTAATGAGAATTCCATGCTGTAAACCAACTTTAATTTTAACATTGTTGTCAATTAATCAGTTTATCAGCAAATGCTAATTTTATAACATTTGATAATCAATTTGACAATCAATAATAATTTTACTGGGTATGCGAAAGAAAAGATACTATATGAAATGTAAAACCAATTACCAAATCCAAATCCAATGCAACCGACAAATCCACCGGAGTACGACTTGTTCCATGGAGTGGATGCCATACAATAACATCAGCACCACATTGGGTAACGGAAGCATCGGGTGCATAATAGTCCAGCAGTTAGGAACAACACTAAAATCAAAGGTTTTTAGATAGGTTAAGCAATATTAGCTAAAGAATTTTCCATGCCCACCATCATGAGATCAACCCCAATGATATCAATATTGAAGTGTTCAGTAAGACCATGTCCCGTTTTTCCGAGTGTGCCAAAAGATATGCTTTCATCCAAAAACAAACATATTTTATGCTTAACACGCAGCGCCACCAAATCGGGAAGGGGACATAATTCACCATTATTCATACATATACCTTCCGCAACTAAAAACCGTCGAGTTTTTGCGGCCTTTTTGACGTTCTTAAGATCACGACGCTGCTGCTCCAATAACAATCGTTCTAAATCGGACATATTATGCTTACAGAAATATATTGAGCTACGCGAAGCATCCAGCGCTTTTTGTATTAAGAAGTTTACCTTTTCGTTGGCAAATATAACATCGCCTGCTTTGCATATGCTGAATGCATATGAATACACCACGGCCTTTCCATTCCCATAAACATTGCCAAACGGTCTTCCAAATCTAAATGCACCTCCATTGTGCCAGAAAAACCCCGTGGACCATATGAGCCTACGCACTTATATATCTGCATTTTCATCTTCAAAGCCAATCACCTAAGCACGAGCCCACAATGCATCTTCAGCATATTGCGGCAATACCAAATTACTAAGTTCGGGAGGTTCGGTCAACTTCTGCCCCAATGCCATTTCTTCTGTAATCCAAAATATCGTTTTATTCAGGTTGACCATAGTTTTCGTTCACATTTGTGAAGTCTTAAAAACTACTCATGGCCTACATCTTACCTCTGGCAGTGCAGCAATGTCATTATCGCACTCCGTCATTTCAACATCACGGCATTTCGAAGTCAATCGTCCTCTTCGAATTTCAGGCGTAATCTTTGGATGTGACTGCTTCCTCATTAAATTCATTAACGCTTCCGTTGTTCGGACGATATACCATGTTTATAACGTTGTGAAAAAAGTTAATAGGCCTTGATGCCACAACACAAACATTTCACTCTTATCATTTTCAAATTAATGAAATGAAATAATGCTGCAGCGATTACGCGGTAAGGTAGAGCATAACGTCTGTCCAGCAAGTAGCATATAAATATTGAGTTTGCACACGGATACCCCATTTTGCGTAAACAAGCAGACGAATGTAACACAGGAATTGAACTACGCGCAATAACGCTACATTTCGAATTGATTGTGGCCTTGGATGATATGAATGAAATTTGTCTCACCATCCTGAAGTATATCCTTCAAAATATTAATAAAGTTAATAAAGAGTGAGGGGCTTCAAGTACATACGCGGTCAAGTACGTACGCGGTCAAAAACAAAGGGCGTCGAATCGAACGTAAAACAACCACAAAAAGCAATAGAAAAAAGGCAGTGTCAGGTGGAACCTCACTCTCTTCAACAGCTGAGTGCTAGGGATTTTGATAATGCGAGCCGGAGTCTTGTTGTTGATGAAGATGCTGTTGCAGCTGCTGCTGGTGTCGCTGATATTGGGAGTGTGAATGCTGGTAGTTATTCTGCTGTAGCTGGCACTGTTTCTGATACTGCAGAGTCTGTCGCTTCATTTCGTTCTGGTTCTTCTAATACTGGGCATCCCAATGAGCAATTGAAAAATAGTTCCCAAAGTGATGGAATGAATAACCAAAAGGCGCGTCCAATAGTTGTTAGTAGTAACTCTAATGCTAGTTTAGAAGTTAGTTTACGATTCAAATGGCTTCATCTGTCATCTTTTAAACCATCTGTGAATGCTGAAACTATAGTTGACTATGTATCAAGAACTGCAAATATTTCGCCTTTATTAATGCGCTGCCAAAAACTTACGAAAAGGGACGTAGATGAAAAGTCCTTACGGAATGTTAATTTTAAGCTTGGGATATCAGCATCTAATTACAAAAAGTTGCTCGATTTGTCAATTTGGCCATCGGATATAAAAGTAAGGCCGTTTCGTTTTTTTCAAAGGACTGTGGTGCAAAAGGACAACTCATAAGTTCTCGCTCCATTACCAATAATCACTGCTACAATTCCTGTCTAATTGATGATGTCCGTTCTTTAAAGAACTCAATATCAATATATTTTCAAAACATATCAGGCATGAGAACTAAGGCCTCTGCTGTATTTGCTGCTACCTCTAGTGAAGACTACGATTTGATAGTCTTTTTAGTAATGAGTTTTTTGATAAAAATTTGTATAATATATATCGCAAAGATCGTGATAGTGTAAGTACAGGACTTTATCGAGGTGGAGGAGTACTAATTGCTGTAAGAAAAAGCCTACAAACCTCGGAGGTTCCTCTTAATATAGCTGGTACTTCTATTGATCAGCTTATAATCAGTATAAAAGGCAAAACAGAATGTCTATTTGTCAGTGTTTCTTATATACCACCAAATAGTGCAGATAGTGCTTATGAAAATCACGTTAATAATATAATGTATTTTTCGAGTACTAACTTGAATTCAAAATTTTGTATTTTAGGGGATTTTAACTTAAATAAAATCGTATGGAATTATCTTCCAGGTGAAAAAACTCTCATACCTACTAATGTCAATCAAGCTAGTGAAATGTACTTAGTTGATAATTTTTAGTTTACAGTTAGTTCAAATCAATGATTTTGAAAATACGCTAGGTAAAATCCTCGATCTTATATTTGTTAGTAATGATCTTAATTATAATTTAATTCGTTCTCTCTGCCCGTTATCTAATACTGATAAACATCACGTACCATTGATATTGGAGATTAAGTTTTATGAATTTGGAAATATTAAACTTAATAATGAAGTTGGTTTCAATTATAACCGATGTGATTTTGCCTTGATCAATAATTTGATTTCAAATATTGACTGGCAGTCTCTTATTAATAATCGCAATCTTTCAGACTGCTTTGACTTATTCAAAAGTAATATCTCGGAAATAATGAATATTAATATTCCTCGTTTCCCGGCAAGGGTTTACAAGTTGTCGTGGTATACCAAAAGCTTAAACACTCCAAAAAATTTGCGTAATAAATATCATAAACTTTTTAAAAAATCAGGAAGTCCCGAACTCAAGCAACAATATCTGAATCGCGCGAAGGAGTTTAATTGTCTTGATAAGTTTCTGTACAATCGATATATTCTCAATTTCGAAAATAATATCAAATCGAATCCTAAATCGTTTTGGAATTTCATTCGCTCCAAACAATCGATTTCAACAATACTGTTGTCTGTGTCTTACAAAGGCGAGAATTCATCATCGTCTAGTGATTCATCCAATTTGTTTGCAGAATTTTTTAAAGCAAACTTTGCACTGATGATCTGTGGAATGACGACGGGGATATGTTGAATGAGATAACGTCTTGTTTCGACTTCTCCTCATTAGTTCTAGATATTGATGATATTATCTTAAGTATTCAGACGATCACGAGCTCCAAGCAATGTGATTATCAAGAATTTTTATC
This sequence comes from Eurosta solidaginis, assembly GCF_040869045.1. Lineage (NCBI taxonomy): Eukaryota > Metazoa > Arthropoda > Insecta > Diptera > Tephritidae > Eurosta > Eurosta solidaginis. The sequence goes on along the minus strand of NC_090323.1, from coordinate 88,422,108 downwards.
TTTTTTTCTGAAGCAATGTGTAGCTTCCGTTGCAGAGCCCTTGCTGCATATATTTAATTTATCATTAAAGTCTGGTATCTTTTTGGATGAATGGAAAACTACTTTTATTCAACCTATTCATAAAAGTGGTAGTAAAATTGACGTAACAAAATATCGGCCAATATCGAAGATCCCCGTGATTTCAAAACTTTTTGAGAAAACGGTGATGTTTAAATTATCGTCCGTAGTTAAGCGTTATATTTGCCCATGTCAGCATGACTTCGTTCCGGGGCGTTCAACAGTAACTAATCTGGTCGTTTTTTCGTTTTGCACCTCGTCTTTTACTCATGGTTACCAAGTTGACTGCATATATACGGACATATCCAAAGCGTTTCGCACAAATCTCTCTTGGCTAAGTTGTGAAAAATGGGTTTCCACTCAACATTTTTACAATGGATTTATTCTTACTTATCCAATAGGATAAATTTTGTTGTTATTGACAACGGAAAGTCATCACCTTACGTAGCATCCTCAGGTGTGCCCCAAGGTAGTATCCTTGGCCCGCTTTTCTTTATTCTCTTTATCAATGATGTAAGTGCTTGTTTCAAGCAATGCAATTATCTCCTTTACGCTGATGATTTGAAAATTTTTTTCAGAATCAAGAACGAGTCTGATACTCTCATAATACAATCTGAGTTAAATAATTTTAATGAGTGGTGCTGTAAAAATAAGCTTGCGCTGAATGCCAACAAATGTTATTACATAACTTATTCCAAATTATGTAATAAATTTATTTCGTCTTACTATGTCTCTAATAAGCCGTTATTTAGGGTGAATAAATTTCGGGATTTAGGTGTTGTATTTGATTCGTCTTTTACATTCACCGAGCACTTAAATTTTATTATCCCCAAAGCATATTCCTTACTGGCCTTTATTAAAAGAAATGGATCCGAGTTTAAGGACCCATATACTAAAAAACTTGTATACAATGCCTTTGTACGGTCAAGGCTTGAGTATGGTTCCATAATATGGGGTCCTTATTATGAGGTACACAATAAGAGAGTCGAACGTGTGCAAAAAATATTCATGAAGTACTCTTTATAAGATATAAATTTCGATCTGCCTCTTCCTCCATATATCCCTAGGTGTAAGCTAATTAATCTTCACACATTAGAAAGTAGAAGAGTTATTACATCTATAATGTTTATTTATGATATTTCCAATGGCAATATTGATTGCCCGATACTGTTAAGAGTCTTTGAACTTTTATGTTCCATCACGGACTTTGCGCCAATATACTATGTTTGTAATTGACCAGTTTAGATCTAATTACGCACTTAATGGCCCGATCACTCGCGCAATAATTGCTATTAACTCAATCAATAATAATTATTGTATTGATTTTTCGATATCTCGTCGAAGTTTTAAAAATATGTTAGTTTCCATTTTAAAATAACTCTACTGTAAATAAACCTTATGTTTAATTATGTTTATTATAGTCTGTAAGATTCTTGTAAATCATAGACTGAATAAAGAAAATTGAAATAATATGAAATATGAAATATGTATTCAGAAAGGCTTTATTTAAGTATATTGTATAATTTTGTAAAGCCGGAATGTATTACATTAGACAACATAGAAGTTATAGATTATAAAAACAGTTCAAATATATTGCAAAGTGATCAGATTTGTATAGGAGCTCATGCGATGGATAATCTTATCACCTCTAACATTTCCGAGCAAGAAGAAGTCAAATTTAAACAAGATTGTATTATTTTTTATATTGAACTGTGTGATCAAATTAGAAAGCGTTTTGATTTTAACAATGTTGTTCTACAAAACTTAAGTTTCATGGATCCCAAAGAAGTTGCTGGAAAAAAATTCAGTCTTGCAACATTTTTGGCACACAATCGATCAGAAAATTGTGCAGGATATTGATAGCGAGTATAGGGAATTAAAGTGTTTAGAATTTAAGACATATTTTGAAGATATTTCTAAGGTTCCTTCAGAAGTTTTTTGGAAAACTATAATATCAAAAGAGCTGCCTCTACATACGCCTTTTCTGATTTATGTGCATTCGTTGCAGATCTAAAGTGCTTGCTCTTCAGCGAATGTAGAACGAATTTTTCTAAAATAAATTTAAGCAAAACAAAAAATCCGAAAGCGTCTGGAAACTGGTACATTACAAGGAATATTGCTAGCCCAAGATTATTTAAAATTGAATAAGTTTTCCTGTCGTAATATTGAACTGTAAATAAATATGCTAAAAGAAATGAACGCGAAAATGTATATCTAAGAAACTAAAATGATATGGGGGTTTATGCGAGGTTCGATACGAGCTCAAAGAAAACAAAAGAAAAATAATTGTAAATGACTGAAAAAAGTACGTTTTGTACGTAAAAAAAATGTATCTTTTAAGACGTTTTTGTTATTTATAAAATAAAATGAAATGAATTAAAAACGATTTTATATGTTGTATGTGGCAACAAAACAATAACAATCAAAGACAATTTTCAGAAAATCGATTTTAAATTACATATTGTTGAATGAATTCCGGCGATCTCATTTTGGTTTCCGGCGAATACAATCGTACGTCCCCTGGTAATAACCCAACTTCGTCCTAACTCAACTTTGGTTGTTATTGGTTGTTGCCTTAGATATAACGATTTTTGACGATTTTTTCGGCGGCATCTGACGACTTGGAAAAAAAAATATATGGCAACGCTGCATACATATTATACTATATGCGATTATTTTTTGATGAAAAGAAAAACTACACTCTTCCCATTACTACAATATCTACTGCTGTTGGTAGCAAGAGGGCTTGGGGGGTGCGGCCGTTTGGGCTGGTCTTTGCCACTGCTACATTTGTTTTTGCAAATATTTTTTATTAATTTGATTTATTGTAATTGCTGATAGTGCACCGCTATGCCCAAGTTAGAATTTTTTGCACCTTTTCATAACTTCCCGTCGACTTTCTGCGATTTTACTCTCACTCATATAACTAGTATCATTCATATTAACGCTATTGACTCGTTGACGCAACGATAATGGATGCCACAATACATCTTCCGCCATATTTTCTTGTTTATAAACCTGCAAAGAGAATACATTAATAAGTTGCATCAATGGGCTTCGCAAAGGTGTGACAACTAACGGCGCGGCCGACGCCGCCGTTGGAGCACCCCTTTTGCGATGCCGGTAACCTAAAAATCAGAATAACTAGCAAAAACCTCGATCATCCCGCTGTCCTGGCCCATCCCCACCTGAAAAATAAAATAAAAGTAATCAACAATAAAAAAAAAAAAATACAAGAAAATTGATTTATAATAATAGATAAAAGAAAATATTACAATTTACTTATCATGTTTAGCCATTGATTACCATCATTGTCCAATCACGCGTAAAAATGAAAAGAATGAAGCAATCTACCGTTTGCTTCAATTTTGTGGAACTTACATTATATACATAGGTATGTATAAATTTTCGCGAGCATTTTTTGTTTTTTGGTCTGTCGGTATACTTATACCAGAACGCGGACTTTAAAAAAGGAAAAAGGGAATGGTGGTAGACGAAAAAATTAAAATAGGAGTAGTTGGTAGATTTTGTTCAAGAAAACAACAGCTAGAGTTAATATTTGTACAACACAACTCATCATTTATTGAAAAATAAATAAAGCACATATTAAAATATGTAAACAAGATAAAATTACATGTAAATTGTTATATATACAACAATTGTTATTGTACAACACAACTCATTATTTATTGAAAAATAACCAAAGCACATATTAAAATATGTAAACAAGATAGAATTACATGTAAATTGTTATATATAAATAGCTTATGCCAATATAATAAAAAAATAAAAAATAAATGTAAGGCGCGATAACCTCCGAAGAGATCTAAGGCCGAGCTTCTCTTCCAATTTGCGTCGTGCTCCTCTTGATTTTCCCTACAAATTGGCCAGACGGGACCTACATGTTTTATGCCGACTCCGAACGGCATCTGCAAGGCAGACGAGTTTTCACTGAGAGCTTTTCATGGCAGAAATACACCCGGCGCGCTTGCCAAACACTGCCGAGGGGCGACCCCGCTTAGAAAAATGTTCTTCTAATTGAAAAACCTTATATCTAAAATGTTGAAGTTGCTTTGCCCGGGGTTTGAACCCAGGGTATGCGGTGTGGTAGGCGGAGCACGCTACCATCACACCACGGTGGCCGCCAATATAATACTCACTTTTTTAGTATTTACTTAAAACGTGGATTTTTCGTTCAGATTTAATCACAAGAACTGATGAAAATAGCGTAGGGAAATACTTGCGAACTCATTTGCGACATTTATCTCATAATTTGTACACAAATTTTTTCAAAATTGGTTAGTGTCACCTCTAAATGTTAGTTGGGTATACTCGGCAATTAAGCACATTTACCAAATGAGCGCAGTATTTGTTTTAAATGCGAAAATACTGAAATATTGGCAGATTTTGGGTTTTTTGGTGGTAGAAGTAGTAGAAAATGAAAACGGGTCAAACGGTTGGTAAATCTACCAGCGGTACAGTCCGGGCACTGACTGTCCATATACTTATACCAACATATGTATGTTTATATGCCTTTATATGTACATTATATTAGGGATGCATAAAAAGAGGCAAACGGGTACCCAAAAACCAGTTTCTGACAAATCGGTATCGGAGCCAAATACCCTTCGGGAACCGTGTCATTTGCTAAAGGCCGTCAATAAAGCTGGACTCTAAGCAAACTTGGAGAAAATTTGAAGAAAGAGTCGAAGGGTAATATAAAAAAAAGGCAAAAATTACACATTTATATATTTTACCCTCCTTCCAAAACGAAATTTATGGATTTTTTTCATTATATAGCATAAGTTTTTGCGGTACGAACATTTTTTGCGGCGGGCAGGAAAGTTGTTGGTTTTTAGCACCAACAACACAAGTAACAATGACTCAAAAGAACCCACATTATACACTCTCTACCCGGCTCGGTACCAAAAGTGTGAGTACCGACGAAATTAAATGCTCAGTTTTATGCAGTACTCGCCTCCGTCGCTAGCTAAAACGCTACCGGGTGATACAAAAAACAGACAAATAAGGCCCTAAAGACCCAGGCACATAATGTGCGAGGAAAGAGGCCATGCACGTAATGTGCGCCAAATATGAATTTTTTTTATGCAGCGACCGATGTTTTTCTCCCTACTCACGTGCTAATAAAATTTCATCCGCCTTAACTATAGCCAAAATTGTTTATCGATGGTATATCGTGCTAAAAATTGCTCCAACGATGGCAGGTGTCGACGATGTGGCCGACCACGCCACATCATCTACATTTACCTATGGAAGATCTTCCACGACAACCAGAGCCCTATAAGAGTTGGGCACAGCAAGTGGAAGAGGAGGAAGAGGAACAGCGCGAAACGATACGGACATCCAGAGAGAGTAGGCCCCACCACGCGGGAGAAGAGACGGATGAAGCGCTATCCATTCACGCTTCAGAGTCAGCATTTTATCGCGATGCACCGGCAAATCGCCAGGCGGAAGCAATTACACAGTCGGCACAACAGGGTATCGGAGGATCGGACCCACGGCCGTTCCGACCCCTGTTAGCCCATGAGAAACGAAGCCAGAGCGGAATCACGGCCTTTCCGCTCCTCAAATAAACGTCAGAATCATCCCATCGCCATGATCGCAGACTGGCCCCACGGCCCCGTAAGCTACCTATTTATTCGGCACTTCGTAACGGTATTCCGATAATTAACACTACTTTGGACCCAACTCTGCGACTGATGGCAAGTCTTGCTCCGACTGCCATCGTGAAGGTGCAAGCCGGGGGCGATTGCATCTCATTCGAGCGCTGGCGCAAGATTTAGCTCTTCCGACCGCCCACGCTGCCGGAGAGGTCGGCTGTTTTGTGCGACTCCGCGGGAAGCATGGAATCAGCAGGACGGTGACAACCCATGCGGTATGCATCCGCGACTTTCAGCGGATCAGCCCTTCGCATAGTGTCGACGCCAGCGTTGCGACTCCCTACGAGCATGTCCGCCTGGCTGATCCACACTTTTATGCTTCTACACCTATCCGTTTTGTTCTCGGCACCGACGTCTATGCCGAGGTGATAACACCGGGAGTTTTGCCACCATCTTTCGGAGCGCTGCTCGCGCAAAGTACGATCTTCGGGTGGGTACTTTCGGCGACCCACCCGATCTAGTATGCCTTAAGAGTTATTTATTTTTTTTTTTTTTACTTTTTACTTTATTTAAGTTTGTGCATTTAAATAGTACGTTTTTTCGAAATAAATGGAGTCTTTCTTTAAACGGCAAGAGATATGAACATGTATATCCTTTTACTTCTTTTCCCAATCCCAAGCTTTAGGCAAACATGGCTTAGGCCTCTTACCATAACGGGAAAAGTTGCGAATGACCGAGGCATCAGCAACCAAGCCATCTTGCGTGCCGCCAAGCCGGCGGACTGGCCGTCGATAGGTTTAGTTAGATCTAATTAGTTATAAAAGTCTTTTATTTCCTTTCTCTTCTTCACGGTCGGAGATCCTTGGAGGACTGTGAGGTTGCGTACCGCAAGGGGGGAGGCATGTTTAGGCCCAATGCCTAACCTTTACTTGATTGACGGCGCCCCTCCCTAACGTTTTAATGATACTTCCAGCCACCCATACTCACGCCGCATTTGTGTGCATGCATGCACATGCATGCGTTTCATACACAGGCATGTGTGTGTGTGCAGGTTGTCAGCACCCATGCACGTATATGTGGGGCGGTTTTGTGTGTGGCCTTTCCCCTCCTTAACACCAGAGGACTTTTTCGCGGCTTAGCGGTTGTCATCAACGGGACAACCGGCCTCTTTCTCGATTGACCGCCAAGCAGTTCACGCCGCCCAGGATCATCACCGCCATCATTTGTACGTAGAGGTAAATTTATATCAACATTGTAGTTTACTTTCACTTGAATTAAATATCATTTTATAACAAGGAAATCCTCTTTGCGTTCTTCTTTATTTATTTCGAGTGACCCATCCATTCCGAGATTGACCCGTGTGCGCCTAACCACTGCCGGTTTCAGACGCACCCAGGTCGAACATTCACTATATCACCCTCCTTTGAAAAAGAAGACTCGACAAGGTGATCAGCTTTGTCGTATTCTTCTTGTCCAAAAGAATAAATTGTTTTGATTGGGCGAGTGTTACTTTATTGGGGGATATACCCGCCATTTACCGACATTCATTCAATCAGGACAATTTTCCATTAATATGTTTAAACATTGGTGTATGAGTTTTACTCTTACATTTAATTTTGTATTTGTACATTTATGTTACTTATAATTACTGAAATTGTATTTTAAGTATTATAGGTGATTTTACAAATATGTTTTGGTTTCTTTAATTAAAAATATATAATATTCATTTTTGTTCTTCATATGAACTATGAAAAATTTTAGGTGCAATTAGTTATAAATAGTTAAATATGAATGTAAATTAACAAGTATTGTAGTGATAAATATTTTTATTCTTTTTTACTGAAATTTTTTTTTTGGTTTTTTGTTTTGTTTTTGTAAAAATTAGTTAACAACAAAGTTATTTATACAAATTCAATTCACCTTATTAACTCTATTTTCATGGACAGTCCTTTCTTTTTTGTTTACTTCATCAAAAACTGTAAGATTAACTCCATCAATTTTTGTAACTAAGGTCCCTGATATATGTTTTCATGCTTATTTCTAGGTTCTTTTTGTATGATTACTTTATCATTTACACTTATGGTTAATGGACCTCTGTTGGTAAATTTGCAATTTTACCGAATACTAACTCAAATGGAGTAAATTTGTTGTCCAATACTGTACTTGTTGTTGTATTATGCAAAAATGTAAAATACTTTAAATATACGTCCCATTCTTGAAAATTATCATTTAGAAAAGCTCTTAAATATTCATTAAATACCCGGTGATGTCTTTCAATTGTACCAAGGGTTTCGTGATGATAAGCAGTAGAAAAGTTATGTTCAATTTTTAAAAGTTTTCTTGATTACGAGAAAATTTCATTTTTGTATTCCGTTCCTAAATCGGACTTAATTGACTTAATATTCCGTAAGTAAGAACAAAACCTTCAAAAATAGCTGATGCAATTGCTTTTGCAGTTTTATCAGGAATAGCTATGGTAACAAGATATTTGCTTAAATCGCACATAATGGTAATTGCGAACTTATTTCCATTATTCGACTCAGGCAAAGGTCCTATGGTATCTATGACAACAATATCAAAAGGTGTGCAAGGCGTTGGTGTAAGTATCAAATTTTCTTTGGTTTTTGGCTTGACTTTATTCAAAAAGCACTTTTTGCAATTTTTGACGTATGTGGCAATATCACGGGTCATACCTTTCCAAAAATATTTTTTACGTGTTTTTGCATATAGCTTTTTATTTCCGCAATGTCCACCTGATGTTGGATCATTATAATAAATTTCCATTAATTTAATCTTTTTGTCTTTATCAGTTACTGTTTCGGCTGGCTTGACCCATTGAATTGACCCGTATTTCGGTTGATTTTACCAGTCTTTTTCTTTCAGTGTAAACGTTTTGTGATGAAAAGCCTTGTCCCACTACATAAGCGTCGAGAATCGAAATAACTAGGCATAAATATTATGATATTATTGGCTCTTTTTTAAGGATCAATCGATGAGGATAAATTTCTGATGGCTCAAAAGAGCTAATAAACTCAATCGGATATGCACAGCTGGGACTCTTCCGCGACTGTGTTAATATAGTTATAAGTTGTCTTGGTTCTATTTATATTAACATCCTCATTTTAAGGTGCCTAAAATGCCTTTTCTCAAAGCAATCTATGGTTTGTAAAGATAGATTCAATATTTGGAAGCAACATTAGATATTAAAGCTTCAGGTGATGTCATAATTTATCAAAAACTTGCAGGAAAAGAAATAAAATCTGTTAGTAAAGAAATAGGAATTTTTCCCTAATTAATTTCAAAGAGTTGTTTAGCAAAAGCTGCTGCTGAAGTGTTTCCGCCAAAATGCTCTCTCATATTTCTAAAGGAGAGTAAATTTTGTACGAAAAAGCACGCATTTACTTCAACTGCGGCTGTTCAGCAAGTAACAGGAAAGCACCACCTTTGGGATGATCATTACACCTTAAAATTACATCAATTGATATCAAATTAAACAGAAATGCTTTTTTTCCGGTTCCTCCATGCGCATCCAAAAATATCAACCCTAAAGATAACATAAAAGAATACTAACCCTTATTTTCTTAGTGGTGTTAGGGATTGATCCAATCTCACTCTTTACTGTATTTCAATGTTCTTGCATGAATACTTCCAGAGTAATTTATTTATTTATTTATATTATTATCTTTTTTATATTGAAGTTATGTTTAGCCTATGACCATCTTTGGAAGGTTTCTCGTGGGTGATTCAAATTTAGTTGTGATCGGCGTATTCGTTTAGGACGCAACCCGATTTATACCTACATAGAAACATTCATTATTTTAACTTTATATATATATAGATAGACTGAAGTTAACAAAAAATTTTAACGGCTGAAGATTACTAAACATCCAAAAGGAATACTTACTTACTTACTTAATTGGCGCTTAACCGTCTAAACGGTTATGGCCGTCCAACAAGGCGCGCCAGTCGCTCCTTCGCTCCGCCAACCGGCGCCAATTGGTCACACCAAGGGAGTTTAAATCGTTTTCCACCTGGTCCTTCCAACGGAGTGGGGGCCGCCCTCTACCTCTGCTTCCATAGGCGGGTTCCGATAGAAACACTTTCTTGGCCGGAGCATCATCTTTCATTCGCATAACATGGCCTAGCCAGCGAAGCCGCTGCGTTTTAATTCGCTGGACTATGTTGATGTCTGCGTATAGCTCGTACAGCTCATCATTAAATCTTCTTCGGTACTCGCCATCGCCAACGCGTAGAGGTCCATAAATCTTTCGAAGAACTTTTCTCTCGAACACTCCCAAAGCCGCTTCATCTGCTGTTGTCATGGTCCATGCTTCTGCCCCATATAGCAGGACGGGTACGATAAGTGACTTGTAGAGTATGATTTTCGTTCGCCGAGAGAGGACTTTACTTTTCAATTGCCTACCTATACCAAAAGGAATAACATCCACACAACTGTATAGTCAAACTTTAGCTGTTATAATAACCTAAGTTTGTAGGGCAGCCATAGTTCTGAAAGGTCCCATTTGTAGGGAGGGTGCCACGCTCCCTTTTCCCCAATTCCTCATTTTACTGGAGGTGTTAGGACTTAACTTTATACAGCTCCTTACCAATTTTTATTATCCTACCATTACTACATCCAGAGATATGCAGAATGATAAATTCTATTTATATGGGAGGTGCCACCCCCCTTCTCCTCCACTCCACATTTTCTTGGGGGTGTTTGGATTGATCTCATATAACTCCCTACTGAATTTCACTGTTCTAACATGAATTCCTTCAGAGTTATGTAGTACCAAATATTAATTTTGCATGGGAGGTGCCACGCCCCTTTTATATAACCATATTATTTTTAGCCTATGACCATCCCTGGAAGGTTTCTAGTGGGCAGTGCAAATTTGGTTGTCATACCTACATACATAATTTGAATTTTATATATATAGATTTTGAACACTATTTTATTTTTGGGTGAAAGAGGCCTAGATTAAAAAGGCGAAAGTATATATCTTGGTGAACGAAACAATGGACAATTTCTGGGCATCTAAGATCTTATAAGCCAATATGATCCGATACTTAGAGATCATTTGGAGAAAGTTAGGATTTCATAACAGCAGCACAAACGTTTACAAGTTCACTATCTTTCCCCAGACATTCAGAACGAATTTATAGAAATTTGTGCAAAGTACGTGAGGGAACCTATATTAGATCAAGGCAAGAAAGCCAAGTATTTTGCTATTATCGTTGATGCTATGCCTGATGCTAATCACGTTGACTACGTTCATTTTGCGCTAACTCCATTCCAATTCGAAAACATCAAATTTTACAGTTCAAGAACGGTTTTTGGCTTTCGTGAATTTTAACCAAAAAACTGGTCAGAAAATCGCTGATCTAACTTGACATACTTGATTGAAGGTTTTCGTATGCAAGGGTACGATAACGGCGCCAATATGAAAGGAGTTTACAGCGGAGCTACACGTCACATTCTCGATAAAAACTCGAATGCTGATTGCTCGCCTTGCGCAACCCACAGTCTCAATATGTTGTGGTGCTGATGCTGCAGAATGTTGTACGGCTGCAATTACTTTCTTCGGAGTTGTAGAAAAATGTTTTACTATTTTCAGCCGCACTCCACAACGATGGGACATCCTCAAAAAAATGTACCGAGCTCTCTTCATAGTCTTTCAGCCAAAAGCCTAATTTGACTGCGCAAGCATACGGCGATGTTACCAGCATTCTCAAGTACGTCAACAAGTTCGAATGCATCTTGCTGTCCTCAATTTGGTTCAAAATACTGATTACCATTAATGAAAGAAACGTGGTCCTCCAAGCTAGACACGCTACCATAGATGTTGTGGTCCGACATCTAGATGCCTTATAACTGATTTGAAGTTGATCAGAAACCAACGGGAAACAATTTTAAACGAATGCAAAACAGTTGGTATTCAATTGAACATCTCGCCAAAGTTTCCGGACATTCGAAAGAGAAAACCCAAAAGACGCCCTGAAGATAATTTAAAAGATGTGATTACGGATGAACTCCTGTAAGAACGAAAACGGCGACCTTGTAACTGATGTCCAGAGGGTACTTAGATTACGGAGGGTACACTTCTCTGCTCTCCTAAATGGAGACAACGATTTACTGCACAGAGATGACGAACCCGATCCCACAATCGATGATGATGGAATAAATGTCCCCCCACCTGATTATGACGAAGTCAGAATAGCAATAAAAAGATTGAAAAACAACAAGGCTGCGAGCGCTGATGGAGTGCCTGCGGAGCTATTCAAATACGGCGGCGAGAAGTTGGTAAGACGCATGCATCAGCTTCTTTGCAAAATATGGGCGGACGAGTGCATGCTGGACGATTGCAATCTAAGTGTTCTTTGCCCAGTCCACAAGAAGGGGGAAACTGCATCAACTATCACGGAATCAGTCTTCTTAATATCGCATATAAAGACCTGTCAAGTGTATTGTGCGAAAGATTGAAGCCCACCGTGAATCGGCTGATTGGACCTTAAAAGTGCGGCTTCAGACCAGGTAAATCTACCATCGACCAGATTTCCGTAATGCGCCAAAACTTGGAAATAACCCTCGAAAAAACAATCGACGCCATCACCTCTTCGTCGATTTTAAAGCCGCCTTCGACAGCACGAAAAGGAGCTGCCTATTTGCCTCTATGACTGAATTTGGTTTCCCCGCAAAATTTGTACGGCTGTGAAAAATGGCGTTGAGCAACACCATCAGCTCAGTGAGAATCGGGAAGGACCTTTCCGAGCCGTTCGAAACTAAACGAGGTTTCAGACCGGGTGACCGCCTATCCTGCGATTTCTTTAATTTAATGCTGGAGAAAATTATACTAGCTGCAGACCTTAGCCGCTCTGGAGCAATCTTCTATAAAAGCGTGTAATTAGTGGCATATGCCGATAACACTGATACCATCGGCCTAAACACCCGTGCCGTTACTTCTGCTTATTCCAAACTGGAAAAATAAGCGGTAAAGATGGGTTTGATGGTGAATGAGGACAAAACGAAATACCTGCTGTCATCGAGCAAAGAGTCAGCGCATACGCGCCTTGGCAACCACGCTACTGTTGGCAGCCATAATTTCGAGATAGTAAAAGACTTAGTTTAGTTGGGAACCAGCATCAACACTAGCAACAACATCAGATCTGAAATACAGCGAAGAATCACTCTTGCCAATAACTGCTACTTTGGACTCGGTAGGCAATTGAAAAGTAAAGTCCTCTCTCGGCAAACGAAAATCATACTCTATAAGTCACTTATCGTACCCGTGACAACAGCAGATGAAGCAGCTCTGGGAGTGTTCGAGAGAAAAGTTCTTCGAAAGATTTATGGAACTCTACGCGTTGACCAATTGGCGCCGGTTGGCTAGAGAGGAGGAGCGACTGGCGCGCCTTGTTGGACGGCCATAACCGTTTAAACGGTCAAGCGCAAATTTAGTAAGTAAGCAAGATTACGGATGATTCAGAGTCTGAATTTAAAAACAATACATTCCTGGTGATCGTTGATTCGGCAATCACTGGCATTACTGAACGATTTGCAGCTATGAGAAATTTGAGCAACACGTTTTCCTTTTTGTGGCAATTTGAAGACATGGATGAAACCACGGTTCGGGCGAGCGCAGCAAAATTTGTCGAAAAATACAAGTTGGACATTTCCCAAAGCTTTTATATAATGCGAAATAATTCACTTGAAACACATTTACGAAGCAAATTTTGAGAAAGGTCTGTCACCATTGGATTTGCTAAATGCCATCTACATATGATCTGTATACGATTTTCCCCAACATTTGTGTTGCTTTACGTATCTTTTGCACTATACCTGTCACTGTAGCTAGTGCAGAACATTCTTTCAGCGTCCTTGCAAGAATCACAAACTTTCAGTAGTAGGGAAATGGGGATTCCAGCTCAAATGGTGAAAGGAAAAATGTGAATGTAAAAGTATATACGCACCGACACACATATATATATACCAAGTGAATTCCGCTAGGTGGCGCATAGGTTTTTTCGGTTTGTGTTCTGGCTGATCTTCCGCTAGGTGGCGTGTTCTGGCTGATGTATAAGAAAAAGCTTAGAGCTTTTTGCTTTTAGCAGAGCTTTGCCGTTCAGGAGAGGATCGTTAGAGGGGGCCTGCTCCCCCAATCCCCCACCCCCTCTTTTTTCTCGCCTACAAAAAGTAGCAGTTGGGCACCTGTAGTACCCCCAACCCCAACCTCCTTTTTTCTCGTCTACAAAAAGGAGTCGATGGGCGCTTGTAGTACCGCCCCCTTTTTTCTCGTCAAAACGGGCCTGTCGGGCACCCGATCAGGGGCAGATTGAACATTTTGTTTAGCATTTTATTTGATTGTAAGTTTCCGTGTGTGTGTGTGTGTACATGCTGATGCTGGTCCATATATATATGCATGTGAGAATTTCATAATTAGCTAAAGGTTATCTTAATATTGAACTCATTATTTTCCATTATTGAGCATTTTATTTGTCTTTTTATTAGGGTATAAGTTTGTATGTACATACTTACATGTATGTTTGTACATGGGAATATCAACAAACTACAAAATACATGCCGATGGCCACATCCATCCATGGGAAATTTGTTCCAATGTAAATACTTACTTATTTTGTCAAATAAACCTTTTTCAAATAAATAAAAACAATTTTTATTTAAAATTAAAATTTTTTTTTTTTTTATCAATAGGCCGATAAAAACAAAAACAATTGTTAATAAACCATGATCACTTGGGAATGTCAAACAAAGTAATTCACAATAAACAAAAATCCAGCATTATCAGTGATTTGCACCAGATGGCGCAACACTGAATAAATATAGTTGGTAAAAAGGAATAGAAGTAACAGATTTGCCAGTCAAACAAACCACCGCTGTATAGCTAAATGGTTAGCGCAGCATGACTAAAGCGTACTGATGATGAAGGCTTAGCTCCTTTCGAAATGGATCTATCTGCGCAGCTATGGCAGGTTGTCTGAAAAATTGTCTACTTACTATTCCAGAAACAAAATACAATTTTTCAAATTTAGAAAAATTTAAAAAAATAACAACAATTATCATTAGAAAAAAATTATTGTTCTTGCCTTGAGCTCGAATCGAACCTTGAATCATTTATCAATAGGCCGATAAAAACAAAAACAATTTAAAATTTTTTATTTATATTTTTCTCCATATTTTGGTGTGGTTAGCAATGCGTAATATACTTGTGTGTGTATGTGTGTAGTTTCATAAAATTACTACTCTTTTTCTAAATAGTCTTTTTGACAACATTTGTAAATGGAGTATATTCATACATTTTATCATGGATGAGTATACAATAAGCAGCGGTGTTGGTAGATACGGCCTTGTTAAATTTTAGCTCAATCCGAATATCGATGGGACCGCTTTTTATGAATTCATTCTGATGTGTAACATCTAAAACAATTATTAGAGCATGATGAACAAATTGATCAGGCGATAAAAGTGGTTGGGGAGTGCGTCCATAGTAACTTTGTTGGAATTTCAAATACAAGTCATATAATAGAGCATACCGATTTCGATCAAATTTAATATTAAGATCATCATATGGATACGTAGTGGAGTTGAGGTGAACTTTAACATCCAATAAGTCACAATGTGTAAATTTTTTTCATTTTGAAATCCTAAAATAATATAGCGAGGTCTTTCATTTTCACCAACCAGTTTGACATACCATAAGATATTAGTGCTTTCTTGTAGAGACGGGTTATGATAAGGGTGCACCTCATAATCCCGACTTTCAAAATCCCGACAACTCATAATCCCAAAAATTTTCAGAAATTCCGACAAGACACAATCCAGACATAACGAAATCCCGACATAACGAAATCCCGACAACACAATATCCCCACAACTCAAAATCCCGACAGCACATAATCCAGAAAAATTTACTAAAATTTCGTTTTTAAAAAAATTTTATTTAAAATTGTTAGAAGAATAATAGAAAATTAAAAAATTATTTCTAAATTTTATTCAGATTATGAATTAAAAGTCAACGTACATGAGAAAATTAATTAAGAGAAAATTTAATAATGCAAATACATATATGTAGTAAATAATATAAGAAATACGACTTTATTGTAAACGCAAATGTATTGCTAAATTTTTTAAAAAATCTTCTTTAGAATAATTATCTTTTACAAAATGTAGTGTTTTTAAACAATTTTCTTTTTTTTCATTAGATCGTCTTTTTGGTTGTTTTTCACCCCCGTTTACATTTTTTGTTTCAACTGTTATTTGTTCTTTAATTAATTTCTCAATTAAATTATAAATATTTGTTTTTGCATGACCAATTAAAGCAAAAAGTCGTCTATACCAGTCTTCGAGTTTGTTTTGTAGGGAGATTAAATAATACGTTATCATATACTGACCAAAATTTTGGGAAATAAATGGGTGCAAGAGTTTTATTTCCTCGGTTTAATACTTTTCCATATATATAGTTGTCTTCTAAAAATTTTTCTAATTTCAAATAATCTTTGCTCCCATTGTTAATAGCTTCAAAATATTCTGGAATCTCATCAGCGGGAACAAAAGCAAGAGCCTTTAGTTGTCTTATTTGAAGTGCAAAAACCTCATCCGTTCCATATTTCCTTTCCAGTTTCTCCTTTTGAACCCTACGCCATAATATCTGGACAAAATGGAGAAACAACATTTATATTTGGCATCGGGAAAATATGATTGAAAAACTTTAACGCTTACTCTTTCAAAATCAGAAAGAATAAGATTGGGCTGAAGGGTAATGTTGTGGCATGAAGCAACATTTAAGAGTTCATTTACGAAATCAAAATAGCACTGCTCGGTCTTCTCCGACATTAAACAATAAACTAATGGAACTATTTCATTGCAGCTATCGGAACCAATACGCCCTTGAATGGTAAATAATGCCCTAGTAATGATGGCACAAATTTAAAAGTCCCATCCATAATCCATATATTGGATTTCGACAGCAAACGTATGTTGTCCAAAGTAGCCATTAAAATGATGCACTGGCCATCAAATTTTTTCACTGACAAAATAAATAATTTTTCGTTGACATATTTTAAATGGTGCGGTATTTCTAGCTCTTCAATGCATTGTGGGTTCCTTAATTGCAATTTTTGTCGCGATCTATTTTTTTTTTTTTGTGCACGTGCTGAAGGCAAATATTTGGTGCTATGTTGTTTGGACTCGGCGGTTATGGTGGAAATTATCTGACATGGTTTTGCTATTGAATCCGACGACTTTCTCTTAAGAGAATTGGCCGCCTTACCAACACCAAGATCAGCAGCAAAGTCATCATGGCTGTGTTCCAAACTAGAATTAATTAAAATGTGCTCTCCATTCTCATCAATTAAGGTAGTTGCTCTTCCCATGCAGAAATTAGTCTTGCTTTTGTCACAACACCAATGCACTCTGCCATCTCGTTTTTGTCTACATGGTACATATAACCATTAACTCCGAGCTCGATTCGCCCTTTGTTGGATTTTATAATATTCACTTCGTCCATTATTGCTCTGTAAAAGTATTTATCCTGAATAAGTTATGAGTAAGGGTTTTAGTTTGCAGGTCGTGCCATATATATTTACCTCAATTACAGCAATTACCAAAATAGCAGCTCAGATTTTATATATTATTTCCTTTTTTTTGTAGCAAATATCAAACTAAATTTATTTCGAGAACTTTTGAAGTAATGGCATTTTTCTGATAAGTATTTATGTTAAAACCATATTTAAAATTATAAGGTTATATACAGTGATTTAGGGTAAAGTGTAACACTAGTAACAATTTATGCGACGTGCAATAACGCCAGTGGAATCAAAGAGGGCCGCCTACCAAGAAATACTTTAGATCGCTCACGCAGTAAAGTGTTCTACGTAGATATACTGTGGATCGCGTATCCGGTGTTGGATCGGCTAAGGGTTATTTTTTTAAAGTGCTGCCAAAGGCCGCCTACGCAGAAGGACATCACCGTGGCGGTAGCCATGGTTATACCACACACCCGGACTTGGCATGGCGTAGCCCAGGGTAATTTTTTATAAGCGCAGAATGGTGTTCTACGCACAATTACTGTGCATCGCGCAGCCGGATTGGATCGGCTAAGGAAGGTAGCCTACGCAAAAGGGGTGCCTAAAATAATAGAATAATACCGAAGATGTGTATTTTTTATGGCATCGTTTTATCACTGAGTGAAAACTGAATCCAGCTTATTCAAAAAGACTGACAAAATATATAAAAAATGTTAAAGTCCCCAATTTACATGTTGTCGGGATTTTTGTCGGAATTTTTTTGTCGGGATTTGGTCGTGTCGGCATTACGAGTTGTCGGGATTTAGTGTTTCGGGATTTTGTAAGTCGGGATTAAGTTATACACCCTTATGATAAACATCCCAACTTCTAAACGAAATGTTTAGTGGTTGTTTGCTATTAATTGTTCTCAACATAGTTAACCGATACGAGTCTGAAAGTTGAACATGTGGCACTTTCCATGTAATATTTAAAAAGCTTTAATAAAAGCTTTTTCTGATGGTGTAGTTGACATCACAACAGCATCATCTTCTTTGGTGCGTATTAAGATTAATTCATGTTTACAATTAACAATAATTTTATAAAAATCTTCAGCGAATCCAAGCACGTTTTTTTAACGGTATACAAAAAATTAAAATGTCCAGTCCTTTAGGTTAATATTTTTCAAATGGACACCACCCTGCATTTTTTTGATTTTTACTCTCAAATTCGTTAAGTGATACATAATTTTTCATTGCTCTTGCAATACCCAACTTCCTAGTGCGATCAATTTCTATTCCATTAGTTTTCATATCGAATCTCCTCGAATAAATACGCCATACAATTATTAAGCAGCTGCACAGTTTTTGAAATTTGCAAATTACTATTTGATATGAATCCCTCAATGTATAAAATACTCTCACTAGGTAGCACATATAGATCTTGATTTTGTATAGGGATCCGAATTTTCATCATTGTTTTGAAAACGATTGCAGATATGGTGTGTAGCTATGGTAATCCTTTTTTATTATACTATTATCAAATATGGGTTTGAGCAAAACGTTTTATTATATCACTCATTTTTTAAACTAAATCCTAGACTTTTTAGGATCTCCTTATTCGCGGGGGGTTAAATCAATTTTATGTTGAGCAGGAGATTTTACTTCTTTAGAGTGTAGATTTTTTTGTTTTTTGTAGCCAATACTTTTGAGGCTGATTGATAACTATTCAAAAAAATCTGTTATGTGGTGGGCTTTTTTATTAAAACCTATAATTTTTTTAGATATGTTTTTAAATGCAGTCTTATTGATATCTTCTCTCCACGAATATTAACCAAGCTACCAGTTTTGATCAACAAATCTAAGAACTAGAGTGCTTATTTGACGTGTTTTTTATCGGTAAATATATAACATTAGCAGGTGTTTCTGAGATTTTATATCCTCGACTAACTCTAAGTGAAAACTGATGAATTGTATGCACATATAGTTCATTTATATCTGATCCATTGATGATATTACATTCAACAGACATCGTGTTTATTTTTGTTATATCCACTGGATTGTCGGAGTAATGGAATAATCCCCGGCTTCAGTACTCTTCTACTGAAAACCTAGTAATGGACCAATTGAGCATTTTATATCAAAATTTAATTCTTCCTTAAAGCTCATAATTTCAGTTCGAAATGTATTAAGGTTAGCGCTTATATCAATATACCCTTGATTTGAATGGTCATATATTTTAGTAATTGTTTCAACTATATCATCCATTTCATATGTACCAACAGGTACAATAACATTCGATCCAATGTGAAACAAATTGTTTTTTTTTGTCCACATTTGGAATTGTATGATAACCCACAGACATAATCTTGTTTGAGTTCTATGGGAGGGAAATAATTTGCAATCAGTATAGATGAATTACCACTTATTGTTAATGTAATCAACATGTTGATAGGCTATCATTAAATACATAACTGAAATAATTATTAAAACACTTTTCTATTTATTTGTTTATTTATTTACTTTATTAATTTAAATCATTAACATGCACCCAAGAATTGTGTTCAGAAGAGAATCCTATCCATTTAACATAAACTCTATTGTTTCGACGTCTCAAAACTTTTTCAATTAAATATACATGAGGGAGTTTAGTTTTCAAAAGTTCATATTCGTAAAATCCTCCCTTAATAGCATTATCAACCCATTTATAAGTTCCCCGAAAACTAAATTCTTTCTACATAATTCCTTTTAATGTTCTATTGAATTTCTCTATTATAGATGCTTTTAATGATGAAAATGGTGAATAATTATTTATATTTTTGTTTGTAATAATCTCTTAAAGTTAGTATTGTAAAATTCTTTTTCATTATCTGTTTGCTGGTTTTTCGGTATTCGGTTACTTGATTTTAAAATCTAAGCCATTGCATTTGTTACATTTACTTTAGTTTTATCTTTAACTGCTTCAACCCATGTTTTTTTGGAAAATGTATCGATTACAGGTAAAAGATACTGATAATGATTATAACTATTTAAATACTGAGTCATTACCACCAAGTCAGCTTGCTATAAATCATATTTAATAATAACACGTCTTCGTTTAAATTTTTTCTAGCTTGTTTATGTAATTCTTCTACAATAGCTCTTTTGTTATTCATTTTGTTAATGCTTTTATAGAAGGGAACTTTATTTTTAGCACTTCAGCATCTTTTTCCGTAGGATGTTGTTTCAACACAACGAAACGCATCAAATAATTCTCTATAATAGATAAATAGCTGTTTATATTACTTAATTGCTCCCCACATTCACCTTTTATTCGCCGATCTATTAAATCCTCAAGAATCGATACATCATTTTTAATACTAATATGCAGGATTATATTTATTTCTCTGATTTGATGTTCTAATTTAGTTTTTATCTTATTTAACTCTTCGAAAAAGAATACTTTCGAAATGGCGTCATCGTCTTCTATAGGAGCAGCTAGGTTAATTATTATTTTTTTTTTTAAGTTTTTAATTTCGGTCTAGCATTGTTTTCGTTTTCGACCGACTATTACCTAATGAGGAATGTCCAAATTTATTTATACTCATATTACTTAATAATCTTTGCTTCTCGCAACTCTTCAATAATTATATAATCTCGTTTTGATGGTTGTTATGACCAGCACTTGTTGAAGATATAAGCAACCTCAACCTATCCACCAACTCATTAGGATTATCCCAATATTGATAAATTTTTTCGCGGCAATCGATTGATTTCAATAAACCTCTACCCCTTATGAACTGGTGTGGATCATAATTGAATAATTTCCTGATAATATGCAGATATTTATACGATTTTGTCCCCTTAATTTGATTATCTGGGTTATAGTTACGCTTGTGAGCATTTGTATCTAATAAAATCTGACGATAAGTGTGCAAATCATCCTTTTTATAATGTTGTAGTTTTCTATGAAATATTAACTCGAACAGACCTGGTGTCATTTTCCATTTATCTCTACCAATCAAGCATTTTAATATCTTTAAGCAATTTTATATTGTGTAATAGTACATTGGGGGGGTGAGTAAGCTTCACCCGTTCATAATCTTCATTTAGTTGATTTTTACTCTGACGTTTTACAGGTTTATGTCTTTCCCGCATATCAGGATTTTCGATTCTTCTCAAAATGTAATGTTCACTTAGAGTAGTATTATCATTTAAAATTAACGCCAATACACTATCTAATTTTTGGGTTTTATCAAAACATTGCTCATTAATGATATCACCAGATATTCGCTTTTCTGGTTTTTTATCGATATCTGATGCAGTTTTCATTACATTGCTTTGTACAGCTCTTTTTATTAATTCGTCATCATGAGGTTTACTTGGAACATACGAAGCTGGAACCACGAAACAGTCGTTCATAAAATTTATTTTTCGTCTAACGCTAACAAAATTATCTGTTTTATTAAAACATTGCTCATTAATAATATCAATAGGCCCTCGCTTCTTTTTTGTAGGTTTCTTCATCGCTCGTCTCTCAACATTTTCTTTCCGAGAACTATCTGTAGAATATTCTAAATCTGCATCGTTCGAATAAATGTTTGTTTTACTATCAAGATCATTATCACTCACATAATTTTCAACGGTTTGCAATGTATCAACTTCCATGACTTTAATTTCTTTTGCACTGTCCACCTGCCAAATTTCATCATCATCATCATCACCATTATAATTGGTAACATTGTTTTTATTAATAGAGTTTTTCAAATTATCTACTAATTTATTTAATGGTTCCGAAATGGGTTTAAATATATACTACAACAAGTTGATTCTATCTAATTCTCCCAATTTCATTCTTTTAAGTTTTTCTTTTAATACTTTCCTGATCTTAGCAAGATTTGCTAATACAGTCATATGATTATTTGACATGATTTTGGTAAATCTGTCACCTATCAGCTGTGTATATGATAAGAATCTGTTAAACCTGTTACCTGTCAGCTGTGCACCTGATAAGAATCTGATGTGGTATATGTCTTTTATAGATCTTTTATAGTTGTATAAAATTATCGAAACCCTTTCGATATCGACCTTTATTTATGGGATCATCTTTACTTATAACAACAAAACCGTATTCATTTCTCCAAGACTCTATACAAATTTTTAAAAATATTTTATATGACATATCTCCGATAACATGATCATTATAGATATGCTTATGATTCATTTCGTCTTGCTTGAACACAATAATCATGTTTGCATTATCACAAATTAAGTGTTTAGGAATTTTTGCATAAGTTTGACATAAATAGAAAGAAACAATATTCTTATGACGACCCATACAAAAATAATCTCGTATTGTACTTTGTTTTCCACATAAAACATCATCGAATATAAAAATTGAGTCTGGTTTAGCTTCAGCGGGTTTGATGACATCAACATTTTCACTAAATGTATAAAGATTTATTCCTTTTATCGGCTCAATAAGCCTGCCTTTTTAGATAGATATATTTTGGTCGGCATTATTAACCTTAAGTTGGTGACGTCGTCTAACAACTTTCATTTTGTTTACTAGATTTATAGCAATATAAACCATTGCTTTTATAATAAAATCATCATTCAATTATAACTCACCCACACTCACTCTCATTATTATTGAGAAAAAGAAGAAAACAAACACTTAATGGGACGAATACGTATAAAGGCTGGCTAGGGTTTTGTAAATAGTTTGATTAATTCCTTACCTATTGAGCTTCATTTACCTGGATATCAATTTTGTGGTCCTGGAATGAAACTCCGATAATGGATAGAAAGAAGAGATAAGGGTATAAATCTTTTAGATGATGCCTGTAGAGAACATGATATTGCATATTCTTAATCGAAAGATATAAATAACAGACACCAAGCTGATAAAGTTTTATCTGAGAAAGCCTGACAACGTATAACATCTAAGGATAGTGATTTCAAAGAACGAGCAAACGCTTGGTTCGTTGCAAATGCAATGAAAGAAAAACTCAAATTGGGAATGGGTTTAAAAAAATAAGAAAAGAAATACATCTAAATGTAAAAAACGGAAAAAGATGAGAACTCGTAAAGTATCATCTAATAAACATTTTTTGATGGCAATTAAAAAACGTATCTACATACTTAACAAAAAGAAGCCGCAGTCATTTAGTGAGGCCTATAACATTTCTAAGAATGCTATAGAGTCTAGCTTTAAAAATAAAGAAATTAATATACCGAGAATAATTCCAGTCCCAAAAATTGGTGGAAATTTACCACTTCTTCCAATTTTATCAGCGTTGGGTCCACTTGGTGGTATTGCATCTGGTGGATCAGCTATGGTAAAAGTTTTGAATGATATCAGGAATGGAAAGAGCAATTGGCTGAGGCTAGCCGTCATAATAGATATATGGAATCAATCGCTATGGGGAAGGGTTTATTCCTCAAACCATATAGAAAGGGATATGGTTTATTTTTACGACCCTATCCAAAAAACGAATAAAAAGCCTACCCAAAAGACCGTTAACAGACATAAATTTAATGAAATATTGTAAGCATCTTAAATATTTCAGAGGAATTTTTATGCGAAATTCCCTACCGAATAAACCGGATGCTCAAGAATGTGGAATTCTTAATTAAGACGATGGTGATGGTCCTGGCACTCATTGGGTAGCACACTAAAAAAACAAAAATTATTAAAATAGTTTTGGAAATTTGCAGCCACCGATTGAACTGATTAATTATCTGAAGCCACCAATACATTGCAATTATGATCAGAAACAAAAATACAACAGAGTAATATGTGAAAAATTATGTTTAAAATTTTTATTTAATAGAAATAAATTATATGAAATATAAAATATAAATTGTTTATTTTATTCTTAAATATATTACAGTAAAGTACTATTAAATATAATAATTCAAATATTTTTATTCTGTATGAAATTCAAATAATGGTGAATTAAATTTTTCACCAAGTTTAATCAGTTCTATATAAAATGTATTCTTATTTATTGTTTCAATAGTTGAATCTTCTGAGTTGTGGGAATCCGGAAGAAAAAGAAAATTATCATCCAGTTCTATTATTAGCTTCTCTCCAAACTTTGTCCTCACTTTTATGGCTTTTACAATTTTTAATTTTTTATTAATTGGTACATCAATCGCCTTCAGTATTGGCTTTTGACATTTTTTTATTCTATGATAAATCAATTGAGATCATGTCTATCAGAACCATTTATATATTCATTCAGTGGATTACACAAGAAAGATTGTAATTTTGCTGATAATTAATATAAGGAAACAGAAGATATATGTAATTGTATTTCGCATTATTCCCGATATAAAACATTAAAAAAAATTTATAATTTATATGTTGTCATATTTAAGGAGCCCAGATGGTTGTAATAAGTGTGAGAGCACGTTTTATTAAAACACAAAGCAAAAAACTGCAAAACTGTGTGATAAAGAAAGCCCAACTCCACTACATATCCATATGATGATCTTAATATTAAATTTTATAGAAATCGGTATGCTCTATTATATAAATGTATTTGAAATTTCAACAAAGTTACTATGGACGCACTCTCCAACCACTTTTATCGCCTGATCAATTTGTTCAACATGCTCCAATAATTGTTTTAGATGTTACACATCAGAATGAATCTATAAGAAGCGGTCCCATCGATATTCGGATTGAGCTAGAATTTCACAAGGCCGTATCTGCCAACACCGCTGCTTATTGTATACTTATCCATGATAAAATGTATGAATATATTCCATTTACAAATGGCGTCAAAAAGATTATTTAGAAAAATAATAGTGTAGCATAAGTATAATTTAGTAGTATAAATATTTACTTTTAGTAGTATAAATGCTCAGTCATTACTATTAGTTGTCAAAGACAACCCTGTTAATATAAAAGCACTACAAATCGTTCCACAACATATGTTAAGCCGGAGTCATTGGTGCCGTATGTCGTATCGCTGTATCCGTATCCCTAACGTAATCAGCTGTTTATCGTTACGACGGTAAACAAAAACCCAATTGGTTAGCTACGATACGGTTACGACCTTAGCGGCACCAATAATCGATTGCATTGATTCTCATAAGGTTGGTCGAATCAGCTGTTATAAGGTTACCGATACGGTTACCGATAAAGCACCAATGTCTCCAGCTTTAGTTATGATACACAAAAGCACTATAATGTGTTCCACAATATATGTTAGTTACGATACACATATACACAACATTTAAAATTAGAATACACAAAGCTCTTAATACCAACGTAAAAGCTCAGCACCTGTTGCCATAAAAGAAGCGCTCTAAAGTGGTCATCCTTCACTTTGCGATTTTCGTCCATTTGAGACATAGATTAGATTGATACGAATCTTTTGTTTACGCTCTCATATTTTCGTTCTCACGAGGGATCTATCTTCTAGTTGTTGCTGGCAACAATCACAGATAAATCCCTCGCGCCAGCTGAAGCGGGTGCCAGAACAAAAAATGTGCCAGCCAAAACGAAAAACGTGCCAAAAAATTTTGGTAAACTTTAATTTGACCTACAACTGTAAAATAGCGTTCAAAAATTATAGGAAAAAGGATAAAAATACTTTTTTTATTGTAAGTATTATTAGTTCGAAGGCGGAGGGTAAATATTATTTCCCATTCAAAAGTTATCAGTAAAAACAGGTTTTGTAAATATGAACTCCCGATGCAACCAGTCCATTTTGATCACAGAACTTGGAACGCCAGACATGTAAGATAAGCCCTATCCATTAAATAATGTTAACTATTATATCATAGGTCCTATTTACTGAAATTTCAAAAGAATATATGGTTTTCAATGCGAGTTAAATGCGTTACAATATTTGACTAATTTAATCGAAATGTTAGTTTTACTTAGATTTGTTTATATTTAACTCTAAATTGTCGTATTATTGTAAAATAAATTTAAGGAAATAAATATTTTACGACTATCATTTTATTAAATGATTGAAACGTTAATCGCCGAAATGTATGTCAAAAATCCCCATTTTCAGATCTAATCATTTTTGTTTGGAGTGGCATCATTGATAAATGTTATAAAAAATGTGCATTTTGACAGCGCTCTCTCGAAACAAAGAGCTGCAAATCCATTCATCTATGATTTGAGAGGTAAGATAAAATACTAACATATGTGTAATATTAGTTGAACAGTGATAAACTGGTCGCTACTATTGTTCATCATAAATAATTAATATTAACGGTGCTTAGTTGAACAGTGATAAACTGGTCGCTAACATTAGCTGTATTTCGTTGCTAACTAGTACAATTAAAACACTAGCTAGCTTACCGAATTGCATGGAAAGCAACAATAAAAAGTAATCGAGTTGAGTTGGCTAAGCGCTTTCAGTTGACACCGCTTAGGTAATTGTCGACCTGATTGATAGTGTTGTATAGTGTTGCATATTCAAAAATAGGACACTATTGTCAACGAGCGATTGAAATGAACATACGAATGTACAGATAAACAAAAAAACAAAATAACAGCGTGGCGGCAGGATGACATACATACAAACAAACACACGCATTTCATGTATTTTGTTTTTGTAATTCTCTGGTTGAGTGTCAAAAACAAACTGTGCTAGAAGTAGAAATGTGATAGCAGCGAAAAAAAGTAACAATTAGCTGATAAACCTCCACCATCTGTATGGTTTTGGCATAATGAAACTGTTTAGCTAGTTGAAGCGTTTTCTTCAAGCTCGCTTGAAAAAAAATACACCTATTGTTAAATATAAATAAATAATATTAACAATATCTAGTTGAACAGGGACAAACTGGTCGCTAGAATTGTTAACAATAAATTAATAATATTAACAATATCTAGCTAATAACATGTTTAACATGTACTATAACCATACTTTTGTAATCCTTTTTATTTAAGGTTTTTTTGTGTATTATAATACACTGAACTTACACACCCACAGCCACATCTAAATAAAAATTCGTTGTGAACCAAGTTCCTGCCCTTTTATTTGGAATAAATACCTTTTATAATTGGCGCCCAACGTGGGGCAAACCTCTCGAGTAGTTTAAATACATATCGCCGAAGCGATAGAATTGCAAAGGGAACTAATATTAGTAACAATAATATGGCTAATTTGTCTCCCGAACAGTTTCAAGAGCTTATCAATATTGTAAGCCGATGTAATGAACGTAGTGGTTCGTTAAGCACTTGCACTGCTCATTACGCAGGTGAACGCGATTCCACAAAAGTTGAGGAGTTCATTGCAGCCGTAAATACGTTAAAAGCTGTAGAAAAAATAAGTGATGCTGACGCTACCACTGGTCTTCCCATGATTCTAGGGGGTGACGCAGCAGAATGTTGGCACGGTGTACAGGCACCTAACACTTTTGAAGATGTTGTGCGTATGTTGCGCGAACCTTTTTGTCCCCCTAAACCTGACTGGCGAATATATTCCGAAATCGTAGAAGCAAAACAAGCGTGCTCTTTTTTCTCAACTCTCGGATGCTCCGAGTGAATACGTCCAAATCGACCTTTTGTTTGGCATGATTCATTTGCAAATTAGGGACAGGGTGTGTCGGTGACGCATTAATACATTCGACGATTTGTTGGCCGAAGCCAGAGAAGCAGAAATGACACTGCGCGAACACAAAATGTCGACCGTGAACGCTGATAAAGCTGTTGCTAACGCAAGTGGTCCGCTACGATGTGCTTTTTGTCACAAAAAAAGGCAATAGCGCAGAAGCGTGTATCAAAAAGAAAAATGAAGAAATTAAAGTAGCTCAAACACAAGCAATTGCTAATGCAATAGTAACAAAGCCGAATTATGCTTGTTATGGATGCAACGCACCTGGCGTTACCCGCGCAAACTGTCCAAAATGTTCAAATAAACCGTCGAATAGCCATGGTTCCGTAAGTTTCAATACCATAACAGTTCCAGTTGGAAGAGACATTCCGATTGCAAACGTAAGTCTGTTTGGGGTATCTGGGCAAGTGTATTTTGATAGTGGCGCTCGAACTAGTGTAGCTAGCGCAAACTTGAAGCGCGTAATGGATTTTAAAGGGTGCACATACCGCAAAGTTGAATGCGAAATTACTCTTTCCGACGGAAGTACGACACTTCAAAAATGCCTCACATCTAAGTGCGATATATTAACAGGTGGACGTACCTTCAAAATTCAATTTATGAGCCTACCAGAATCAGTTGGGAACAAGACGCTAATGGGCACAGATTTCTTGGAACAAGCGGAAATAATTTTAAATACGGGTCAAAGATACTGGCTCTTTGAAAGTAATCCAACGTAACATTTCGATTTCGCTACCCCATTGCCACTCGTATTAAACATTATTGAAAATATACAAGTAAGCTCAACAAAACGTAAGCCCGAGGAAGCGGTACTCAGAGAAGTTGAACAGCAAAAATTTATATGTCCGAATTTGAAAACTATGGTCCTGATTTGCCAAACGATTACTCACCGCGTATTGTACAAAGTATTTTTAGAGATGCGATTCCACCCAACATGATTACACCTGAAAGGCCAATTAAGCCCAATTTGTTTACTGGTGTTACCTATAACCAAAATATTGCTGATAAGGTAGACTTATTTTCTATTGATTTTAAAGTACTGAAGGAAAAAGATGGCTCAGGGTTGGAAGTATCAGAGAAAATTGAACTCGACTATATGCTC
Source organism: Eurosta solidaginis (assembly GCF_040869045.1). NCBI lineage: Eukaryota > Metazoa > Arthropoda > Insecta > Diptera > Tephritidae > Eurosta > Eurosta solidaginis. The sequence continues at coordinate 88,393,241 of NC_090323.1, read as the reverse complement.
CAATCCCACGTAAAAGTTTTTGCCGCGTCGTGTGGACCGACGACATATACACAACATTTTATTGATACAGGCGAGCACGAGCCGATTGCATCACCAGCGTATAGATTATCATTTTCTAAGTTAAAGGAACTAAAAGCTGAGATTCACAAAATGCTCGAAAATGATGTTATAGAAGAATGTGAGTCAGCGTGGTCATCACCTGTTGTTATGGTGCCTAAAAAAGATGGTGGTCCTCGTGTATGTGTAGACCATCTCAAGTTAAATGCTATAACAAAGCCCGACCGATACCCCTTTCCTCGTATGGATGACCTATTGCACGCTGCAAAAAACACAAAATTTATGACCACTCTAGATCTTCAAAGTGGGTATTTTCACTTCGCTGTTGCTGAAAGAGACCCAGACAAAACATGCCTGATTACGCCTTTTGGTACATTCCGGTTTAAGAGAATGCCTTTTGGTTTCCGCGAAGCACCTTCCACATTTCAAAGACTAATCGACCGTCTTCAGGCAACGCTGCCAAATGTACACATTTTAGCATATGTTGGTGATATAACCATTTGTTCACCATCTTTTACAGAGCACTTAAACGACTTAAAAAGCGTACTCAAGAAGTTGGAAAGTTCAAGCTGCGCGTTAATTCTAGCAAATGTCGTTTTTGTTGCGCAAATGTTAAATACCTTGGTCGCGTCTTAACGACCTCTGGCGATTACACAAAGGAAAGAACCAAGAAATCTCAAAGAATTGATATCATTCATACAAACCTGCTCTTGGTATCGGCGCTTTATTGACCGATTCGCTGAAATTGTCAAACCGCTTACGGAGCTAATGAAAAAGAATGCTAAATGGAAGTGGAGTACACCACAAAGGGAAGCTTTTAACAAGCTTAAACAACGACTCGTTTTCCCTCCAATCTTGAAGCAAGCTGAATACAATGTCCCTTTCATCATTAAGGCGGACGCAAGTGTATTCTTATTTATTGTTTCAATAGTTGAATCTTCTGAGTTGTGGGAATCCGGAAGAAAAAGAACATTATCATCCAGTTCTATTATTAGCTTCTCTCCAAACTTTGTCCTCACTCTTATGGCTTTTACAATTTTTAATTTTTTATTAATTGGTACATCAATCGCCTTCAGTATTGGCTTTTGACATTTTTTTATTCTATGATAAATGAATTGAGATCATGTCTATCAGAACCATTTATATATTCATTCAATGGATTACACAAGAAAGATTGTAATTTTGCTGATAATTAATATAAGGAAACAGAAGATATATGTAATTGTATTTCGCATTATTCCCGATATAAAACATTAAAAAAAAATTTATAATTTATATGCTGTCATATTTAAGGAGCACAGATGGTTGTAATAAGTGTGAGACCACCTTTTATTAAAACACAAAGCAAAAAACTGCAAAACTGTGTGATAAAGAAAGCCCAACTCCACTACATATCCATATGATGATCTTAATATTAAATTTTATAGAAATCGGTATGCTCTATTATATAAATGTATTTGAAATTTCAACAAAGTTACTATGGACGCACTCTCCAACCACTTTTATCGCCTGATCAATTTGTTCAACATGCTCCAATAATTGTTTTAGATGTTACACATCAGAATGAATCTATAAGAAGCGGTCCCATCGATATTCGGATTGAGCTAGAATTTCACAAGGCCGTATCTGCCAACACCGCTGCTTATTGTATACTTATCCATGATAAAATGTATGAATATATTCCATTTACAAATGATGTCAAAAAGATTATTTAGAAAAATAATAGTGTAGCATAAGTATAATTTAGTAGTATAAATATTTACTTTTAGTAGTATAAATGCTCAGTCATTACTATTAGTTGTCAAAGACAACCCTGTTAATATAAAAGCACTACAAATCGTTCCACAACATATGTTAAGCCGGAGTCATTGGTGCCGTATGTCGTATCGCTGTATCCGTATCCCTAACGTAATCAGCTGTTTATCGTTACGACGGTAAACAAAAACCCAATTGGTTAGCTACGATACGGTTACGACCTTAGCGGCACCAATAATCGATTGATTCTTTGATTCTCATAAGGTTGGTCGAATCAGCTGTTATAAGGTTACCGATACGGTTACCGATAAAGCACCAATGTCTCCAGCTTTAGTTATGATACACAAAACCACTATAATGTGTTCCACAATATATGTTAGTTACGATACACATATACACAACATTTAAAATTAGAATACACAAAGCTCTTAATACCAACGTAAAAGCTCAGCACCTGTTGCCATAAAAGAAGCGCTCTCAAGTGGTCATCCTTCACTTTGCGATTTTCGTCCATTTGAGACATAGATTAGATTGATACGAATCTTTTGTTTACGCTCTCATATTTTCGCTCTCACGAGGGATCTATCTTCTAGTTGTTGCTGGCAACAATAACAGATAAATCCCTCGCGCCAGCTGAAGTGGGTGCCAGAACAAAAAATGTGCCAGCCAAAACGAAAAACGTGCCAAAAATTTTGGTAAACTTTAGTTTGACCTACAACTGTAAAATAGCGTTCAAAAATTACAGGAAAAAGGATAAAAATACTTTTTTTATTGTAAGTATTATTAGTTCGAAGGCGGAGGGTAAATATTATTTCCCATTCAAAAGTTATCACTAAAAACAGGTTTTGTAAATATGAACTCCCGATGCAACCAGTCCATTTTGATCACAGAACTTGGAACGCCAGACATGTAAGATAAGCCCTATCCATTAAATAATGTTAACTATTATATCATAGGTCCTATTTACTGAAATTTCAAAAGAATATATGGTTTTCAATGCGAGTTAAATGCGTTACAATATTTGACTAATTTAATCGAAATGTTAGTTTTACTTAGATTTGTTTATATTTAACTCTAAATAGTCGTATTATTGTAAAATAACTTTAAGGAAATAAATATTTTACGACTATCATTTTATTAAATGATTGAAACGTTAATCGCCGAAATGTATGTCAAAAATCCTCATTTTCAGATCAAATCATTTTTGTTTGGAGTGGCATCATTGATAAATGTTATAAAAAATGTGCATTTTGACAGCGCTCTCTCGAAACAAAGAGCCGCAAATCCATTCATCTATGATTTGAGAGGTAAGCTAAAATACTAACATATGTGCAATATTAGTTGAACAGTGATAAACTGGTCGCTACTATTGATCATCATAAATAATTAATATTAACGGTGCTTAGTTGAACAGTGATAAACTGGTCGCTAACATTAGCTGTATTTCGTTGCTAACTAGTACAATTAAAACACTAGCTAGCTTACCGAATTGCATGGAAAGCAACAATAAAAAGTAATCGAGTTGAGTTGGCTAAGCGCTTTCAGTTGACACCGCTTAGGTAATTGTCGACCTGATTGATAGTGTTGTATAGTGTTGCATATTCAAAAATAGGACACTATTGTCAACGAGCGATTGAAATGAACATACGAATGTGCAGATAAACAAAAAAACAAAATAACAGCGTGGCGGCAGGATGACATACATACAAACAAACACACGCATTTCATGTATTTTGTTTTTGTAATTCTCTGGTTGAGTGTCAAAAACATACTGCGCTAGAAGTAGAAATGTCATAGCAGCGAAAAAAAGTAACAATTAGCTGATAAACCTCCACCATCTGTATGGTTTTGGCATAATGAAACTGTTTAGCTAGTTGAAGCGTTTTCTTCAAGCTCGCTTGAACAAAAAAATACACCTATTGTTAAATATAAATAAATAATATTAACAATATCTAGTTGAACAGGGACAAACTGGTCGCTAGAATTGTTAACAATAAATTAATAATATTAACAATATCTAGCTAATAACATGTTTAACACGTACTATAACCATACTTTTGTAATCCTTTTTATTTAAGGTTTTTTTGTGTATTATAATACACTGAACTTACACACCCACAGCCACATCTAAATAAAAATTCGTTGTGAACCAAGTTCCTGCCCTTTTATTTGGAATATATAACTTTTATAATTGGCGCCCAACGTGTGGCAAACCTCTCGAGTAGTTTAAATACATATCGCCGAAGCGATATAATTGCAAAGCGAACTAATATTAGTAACAATAATATGGCTAATTTGTCTCCCGAACAGTTTCAAGAGCTTATCAATATTGTAAGCCGATGTAATGAACGTAGTGGTTCGTTAAGCACTTGCACTGCTCATTACGCAGGTGAACGCGATTCCACAAAAGTTGAGGAGTTCATTGCAGCCGTAAATACGTTTAAAGCTGTAGAAAAAATAAGTGATGCTGACGCTACCACTGGTCTTCCCATGATTCTAGGGGGTGACACAGCAGAATGTTGGCACGGTGTACAGGCACCTAACACTTTTGAAGATGTTGTGCGTATGTTGCGCGAACCTTTTTGTCCCCCTAAACCTGACTGGCGAATATATTCCGAAATCGTAGAAGCAAAACAAGCGTGCTCTTTTTTCTCAACTCTCGGATGCTCCGAGTGAATACGTCCAAATCGACCTTTTGTTTGGCATGATTCATTTGCAAATTAGGGACAGGGTGTGTCGGTGACGCATTAATACATTCGACGATTTGTTGGCCGAAGCCAGAGAAGCAGAAATGACACTGCGCGAACACAAAATGTCGACCGTGAACGCTGATAAAGCTGTTGCTAACGCAAGTGGTCCGCTACGATGTGCTTTTTGTCGCAAAAAAAGGCAATAGCGCAGAAGCGTGTTTCAAAAAGAAAAATGAAGAAATTAAAGTAGCTCAAACACAAGCAATTGCTAATGCAATAGTAACAAAGCCGAATTATGCTTGTTATGGATGCAACGCACCTGGCGTTACCCGCGCGAACTGTCCAAAATGTTCAAATAAACCGTCCAATAGCCATGGTTCCGTAAGTTTCAATACCATAACAGTTCCAGTTGGAAGAGACATTCCGATTGCAAACGTAAGTCTGTTTGGGGTATCTGGGCAAGTGTATTTTGATAGTGGCGCTCGAACTAGTGTAGCTAGCGCAAACTTGAAGCGCGTAATGGATTTTAAAGGGTGCACATACCGCAAAGTTGAATGCGAAATTACTCTTTCCGACGGAAGTACGACACTTCAAAAATGCCTCACAACTAAGTGCGATATATTAACAGGTGGACGTACCTTCAAAATTCAATTTATGAGCCTACCAGAATCAGTTGGGAACAAGACGCTAATGGGCACAGATTTCCTGGAACAAGCGGAAATAATTTTAAATACGGGTCAAAGATACTGGCTCTTTGAAAGTAATCCAACGTAACATTTCGATTTCGCTACCCCATTGCCACTCGAATTAAACATTATTGAAAATATACAAGTAAGCTCAACAAAACGTAAGCCCGAGGAAGCGGTACTCAGAGAAGTTGAACAGCAAAAATTTATATGTCCGAATTTGAGAATTATGGTCCTGATTTGCCAAGCGATTACTCACCGCGTATTGTACAAAGTATTTTTAGAGATGCGATTCCACCCAACATGATTACACCTGAAAGGCCAATTAAGCCCAATTTGTTTACTGGTGTTACCTATAACCAAAATATTGCTGATAAGGTAGACTTATTTTCTATTGATTTTAAAGTACTGAAGGAAAAAGATGGCTCAGGGTTGGAAGTATCAGAGAAAATTGAACTCTACTATATGCTTCAATCCCACGTAAAAGTTTTTGCCGCGTCGTGTGGACCGACGACATATACACAACATTTTATTGATACTGGCGAGCACGAGCCGATTGCATCACCAGCGTATAGATTATCATTTTCTAAGTTAAAGGAACTAAAAGCTGAGATTCACAAAATGCTCGAAAATGATGTTATAGAAGAATGTGAGTCAGCGTGGTCATCACCTGTTGTTATGGTGCCTAAAAAAGATGGTGGTCCTCGTGTATGTGTAGACCATCTCAAGTTAAATGCTATAACAAAGCCCGACCGATACCCCTTTCCTCGTATGGATGACCTATTGCACGCTGCAAAAAACACAAAATTTATGACCACTCTAGATCTTCAAAGTGGGTATTTTCACTTCGCTGTTGCTGAAAGAGACCCAGACAAAACATGCCTGATTACGCCTTTTGGTACATTCCGGTTTAAGAGAATGCCTTTTGGTTTCCGCGAACCACCTTCCACATTTCAAAGACTAATCGACCGTCTTCAGGCAACGCTGCCAAATGTACACATTTTAGCATATGTTGATGATATAACCATTTGTTCACCATCTTTTACAGAGCACTTAAACGACTTAAAAAGCGTACTCAAGAAGTTGGAAAAGTTCAAGCTGCCCGTTAATTCTAGCAAATGTCGTTTTTGTTGCGCAAATGTTAAATACCTTGTTCGCGTCTTAACGACCTCTGGCGATTACACAAAGGAAAGAACCAAGAAATCTCAAAGAATTGATATCATTCATACAAACCTGCTCTTGGTATCGGCGCTTTATTGACCGATTCGCTGAAATTGTCAAACCGCTTACGGAGCTAATGATAAAGAATGCTAAATGGAAGTGGAGTACACCACAAAGGGAAGCTTTTAACAAGCTTAAACAACGACTCGTTTTCCCTCCAATCTTGAAGCAAGCTGAATACAATGTCCCTTTCATCATTAAGGCGGACGCAAGTGCCTATGCCTTGGGAGCTGTTCTTATCCAGGGGGAGAAATAATGCGAACACCCTATCGAATATTCGAGTCGGCTTTTGACAACAGCAGAGAAAAATTATTCAACTACCGAACGCGAAGCCCTCGCCATTGTATGGGCATGTGCGAAATTCAGAGGCTATATAGAAGGCGCTGAAGTGTTATTGGTGTCCGATCACCAACCGCTAAAGTGGTTATTAACCATAAAGTCACCAACAGGCCTCCTAGCAAGGTGGGCACTACAAATACAGCAGAATAATTTCAAAATCGACTATGCACCAGGGAGAACGAATTCTGTTGCCGATATGTTATCGCAGCCACCCCGTAACGATAAAGAAATTGAAATAAACTGCATTTATGCTTTTCAAATCGACTTGCCATATAATAAACCTGATGAGCTGCGAGAAGAACAACTAAAAGACAGCTACTTGAAAAATATAATTCATTCATTAGAAGAAACCAACGAAAATGCCAACTTATGGTACACTCGTGGCTATGTTTTGAACAACGGCGTATTATATTGTTACGCAAACGAGCATGCAGATGACGCACAGCTCGTCGTACCTGATCACGAGCGCGGAAGTATTTTGAAATTGTATCATGATGACAGCACAGCTGGCCACTATGGAGCAGAGCGAACTATAGCACGTATTTTAAGTCGTTACTTCTGGCCAGGAATGCGAGCCAAAATTACAAAGTACGTTAGAAACTGCATTGAATGCCAGCGATACAAAGCAAGCAACATGAAGCCAATGGGATTGCTTCAAACAACAAGTAGCAAGCAACGATCCGAAGTTGTTGCCGTAGATCTATTTGGTCCTTTGCCAAAAACGGAAGATGGCTATCAATGGATTTTGATTGCAGAAGATGTCGCTAGTCGTTGGGTAGAACTGTTCCCTTTAAAATAAGCAACTGCTGAAAATTGCGCAAACATTTTAATCGAAGAAGTTTTTTAAGGATATGGTGTTCCTAAGCGTCTTAAATCTGATAATGGCGTGCAGCTCGTATCCGCAATTATGCAGCAAATAGTTTACTGCATGGGAATTCACCAAGTTTTTACACCTGGTTATCACCCAAAAACAGAGACCTTAAGGCTCAGCTAGCGATCCTTGTCCAAAATCAACACAATATGTGGACTATAGGTTTGCCGTCCATACGATTTGCAATGAACTCAGCTAAGTGTCAATCAACCAGCTATACAGCAGCATATCTCACTTTTGGTAGAGAATTTCGTACATTCGATGACGTAGAGCATGATATACGCACGATAACAGAAAATGAAAATTTCATTCCACAAATTACACCGTATTTGAAAAAAATTGCAGAAAACTTTAAAAACGCTCGAGAGGTAGAACAAAAGAGTCAAGATCGTAACAAGATGTATACTGACATGCATAGACAACCACAGGCTAAAATCGATGTGGAAGACGAAGTATTGGTTACAACTCACGTACTGAGTCAAGCAAAGAAGGGTATTACCTCGAAATTTGTACCAAAACGTAATGGGTCTTATATCGCCAAACGAAAAATCGGTGCAACCTCATACGAAATTGCATCAAAAGCTGATCCAAACGAACTACTTGGGACATATCACACATCCGCTTTAACATTATACAAAGGTACCAATGCAAACCAAGATCCAACTCCAGTCCAACCTATTCGGAAACGAGGAAGACCAAGGAAGAATAAATAAACGTGTGATGACCGCTACGTTTACTTCACGTTCATTAAGGGTGAGACTGTAGCATAAGTATAATTTAGTAGTATAACTATTTACTTTTAGTAGTATAAATGCTCAGTCATTACTATTAGTTGTCAACGACAACCCTGTTAATATAAAAGCACAACAAATTGTTCCACAACGTATGTTAGTTATGATACACAAAAGCACTACAATGTGTTCCACAATATATGTTAGTTACGATACACATATACACAACATTTAAAATTAGAATACACAAAACTCTTAATACCAACGTAAAAGCTCAGCACCTGGTGCTATAAAAGAAGCGCTCTCAAGCGGTCATCCTTCACTTTGCGATTTTCGTCCACTTGAGAGGTAAGCTAAAATACTAACATATGTGCAATATTAGTTGAACAGTAATAAACTGGTCGCTAATATTGTTCATCATAAATAATTAATATTAACGGTGCTTACTTGAACAGTGATAAACTGGTCGCTAACATTAGCTGTATTTCGTTGCTAACTAGTACAATTAAAACACTAGCTAGCTTACTGAATTCCATGGAAAGCAACAATAAAAAGTAATCGAGTTGAGTTGGCTAAGCGCTTTCAGTTGAAACCGCTTAGGTAATTGTCGACCTGATTGATAGTGTTGTATAGTGTTGCATATTCAAAAATAGGGCACTATTGTAAACGAGCGAATGAAATGAACATACGAATGTGCAGATAAACAAAAATAACAGCGTGGCGGCAGGGTGACATACATACAAACAAACACACGCATTTCATGTATTTGGGTTTTGTAATTCTCTGGTTGAGTGTCAAAAATATACTGCGCTTGAAGTAGAAATGTCATAGCAGCGAAAAAAAGTAACAATTAGCTGATAAACCTCCACCATCTGTATGGTTTTGGCATAATGAAACTGTTTAGCTAGTTGAAGCGGGTACTTCAAGCTCGCTTGAAAAAAAATACACCTATTGTTAAATATAAATAAATAATATTAACAATATCTAGTTGAACAGTGACAAACTGGTCGCTAGAATTGTTAACAATAAATTAATAATATTAACAATATCTAGCTAATAACATTTTTAACACGTACTATAACCATACTTTTGTAATCCTTTTTATTTAAGGTTTTTTGTGTATTATAATACACTGAACTTACACACCCACAGCCACATCTATATAAAAATTCGTTGTGAACCAAGTTCCTCCCCTTTTATTTGGAATAAATAACTTTTATAGTAGGAATTTTATGAAATTACACACACACACAAGTATATTACGCATTGCTAACCACGCCAAAATATGGAGAGAAATATAAATAAAAAATTTTAAAATTTTAAATAAAAATAGTTTTTGTTTAATAGAAAATGGTTTATTTGACAAAAAAAGTAAGTATTTACATTGGAACAAGTTTCCCATGGATGGATGTGGCCATCGGCATGTATTTTGTAGTTTGTTGATATTCCCATGTACAAAAATATGTGTAAGTGTGTACATACAAACCCTAATAAAAAGACAAATAAAATGTTCAATAATGGAAAATCGTGAGTTCAATATTAAGATAACCTTTAGCTAATTATGAAATTCTTACATGCATATATATATGGACCAGCATCAGCAAGTACACAAACACAGATAAACTTACAATCAAATAAATAGCTAAACAAAATGTTCAATCTGCCCCTGATCGGGTGCCCGACAGGCCCGTTTTGCAGACGAGAAAAAAGGGGGGCGGTACTACAAGTGCCCATCGACTCCTTTTTGTAGACGAGAAAAAAGGAGGTTGGGGTTGGGGGTTGGGGGATGGGGTTGCGGATTGGGGGTTGGGCGGTACTACAGGTGTCCAACTGCTACTCTTTATAGACGAGAAAAAAGAGGGGGTGTGGGGATTGGTGAGCAGTCGCTCGATTATAAATCTATGGGACTCTTTAAAACGGCTCGAGTGAAGTCTAGGACTCATTAGAAATATGAAGGGACATTTAAAAATTTGCGGCCCTTTAAAAATGTAGGGCCCCCCATTTAACGATCCTCTCCTGAACGGCAAAGCTCTGCTAAAAGCAAAAAGCTCTAAGCTTTTCTTATACATCAGCCAGAACACGCCACCTAGAGGAAGATCAGCCAGAACACAAACGGAAGAACGGATGCGCCACCTAGCGGAATTGTTTTCTGTATATATATGTGTGTCGGTGTGTATATACTTTTCCTTTCACCATTTGAGCTGGAATCCCCATTTCCCTACTACTACTTTCATAGATCTTTTTGATCTAAAAAGCGAGTTTTAGGACTTGCCACTCTTTGTGTTTAATCCGTTTTGGCAAGACAGTCAAAGTTTGATATTATTATAAAAAATTTTGCAGCGAAAAAAGAAAGAAAAGTCACCCTTTGATATCCGACCTTCTATATTGAATAATTAAAATTTATAATCATCATTAAATTTATCAGAAATGTTCTAGAATGTTCTAGAATGTTACCAAATTCATAACTAGAAAAGATTATTTGAAACAATATGTGGCTGTTAAAAGAGAATTTTATTTCTACGTTACAATAAAACAGTATAAATAGTAAATATTCTGTGTTAATTTTATTTTCAGCTCTTAGTCCAAAAATCATTTAGTTGATATGGAAAAAAATTTTTTTGATGTAATCCATCAATAATGATATATGAATGAGACGTCATTAATTCAAATTAATCAAACGTATAAGTGGTTTTTTTTATAGGGGGCCCGTAAATTGTTTAGTCCGGGCCCGGATTTTCTCTCTACGGCCCTGTGGAGGAGGGACAAGCATACATGGCGCAGAGTCGAGTAAATTCTTTGGAAGGATTATGTATTGAGGACTTAGATTATAACAAATTTTCAAGAAAGAGTCCTTGTAATAATGAGTCACTAAATGAACTAAATAGAATGGGAAATAACAGGCAATTAAATAAAGACTAAAAACTTGAAAATAAAGTAATTAAAAAAAATTTTTTTAGTTAAGCGGTTTTTTTGAAAACAATACTTACTTACATGAAGTAATAATAATACTAAAAGCTAGAAAATAATTAGGTAGGTCCTAGGTACTAGTCATCACACTCCTCATCAATCTAGGGCGTTGATCAGACAATTAAATAAAAGCGTTGGACGCGTCTATTGATAGTCATATATAAGACCTTAATCAGGTTATGCTACGCCTCACATTTTTAGAAATTTCACGCGCCCAATGCTTTTATTTAATTGTCTGATCAACGCCTTAGATTGATGAGGAGTGTGATGACTAGTACCTAGGACATACCTAATTATTTTTTAGCTTTTAGTTTTATTATTACTTCATGTAAGTATTGTTTTCAATAAAACTGTTTAACTTAAAAAAAAAATTTAATAATTTTATTAACAACTTGAGGACAATTTGAAAACATGTTCGCCTTGGGTCATTTTATTTGAATTCATTTGTCATTATTAATTTTTCGAAAAAAATATACAAATTGAGCATATGAAGTTATTATATAACTTTTCTTATAGTGTTTTGTTTTAATAACTTTCTGGATTGGGTGATGCAAAGTTCGTGTTAAGCTGACATCGAAAACCCCTGTTTTTATATCTTCCATGAAAATTAAATGGTATATTAACTTTGGCACGAATCTCAAAATTGTAAGTCCTTAAAGGAAAATCGATAGACCCACCATTAAGTATGCCGAAAAATTCAGGACGAAGAGCTAAGTTGACTTAGCCATGTCCGTCTGTCCGTCTGTCTGTTTGTATGCAAACTAGTCCCTCAATTTTTGAGATATCTTGATAAAATTTGGTGGGCGAGTGTATTTAGGTGTCCGATTAGACATTTGTCGGAACCGGCCGGATCGGACCGCTATATATATATCCTCCATACAACCGATTTTCCAGAAAAATATTTTTTTCATATCTTCCCCAATTTATCAGATTGAAGCTTCAAACTTCACCATATGTCTTCGTATATTGCACATATTGTCTGAAAAAATGGATGAGTTCGGTGGATTGTTTAGATAAGAAACTTTTCGTAATTACTGCCCCATTTTAACAGCTAGAAGCTTCAAATTTCACCAAATGCATACGTATATAGCATATACTGTTGTCTGAAAAACACATAGAGATCGGTGGTATATATAGTATATACCCCATGTGAACTGCCATTGTTGCCCCTTTTTTACGGCTAGAAGCTTCAAATTTCATCAAATACTTACGTTTACGTCATATATTGTTGACTTCCGCGATTCGTAGTCATAGTTTTTACATGCAGACCACAAAAAACGTGAAATTTTGCATCCTCACACAAAGTACCTATGTACCTATTTTTTTATTTTATATTTATCTTAAAAATCGTTTAGGTATGTACATCTGTTCACTATATATTTCTTATCTTATACAGCCGATTATTTGGAGATTACCAATGCGATAAGGTTATTGTTCAGCCCCATTCATGAAAGGCCGCCGTGGTGTGATGGTAGCGCGCTCCGCCTACCACACCGAAGATCCTGGGTTCACGCCCCGGAAAAAGCAACATCAAAAACTTTAGAAACAAGTTTTTTCAATTAGAAGACTATTTTTCTAAGCGGCGTCGCCCCTCGGCAGTGTTTGGCAAGCACTACGAGTGTATTTCTGCCATGAAAAGCTCTCAGTGAAAACTCACCTGCCTTGCAGATGCCGTTCGGAGTCGGCATTAAACAAGTAGGTGCCATCCAGCCAATTTGTAGGAAAAAATAGGAGCACGATGCAAATTGGAAGAGAAGCTCGGCCTTAGATCTCTTCGGAGGGTATTGCGCCCTACAATTTGTTTTTTTTTTATTCATGAAAGATATGAAGTCTTCGGCACAGCCGAAGACAGTCCCGTCCTTACTTGTTTTAAATAAAATTTGAACAGTTAGAAGGAGTTAAATTTCGCAATTTGTAGGGAGGGTGCCACGCGCCCTTTTCCCCAATTCCACAATTTACTGGAGGTGTTAGGACTTAACCTCATATAGCTCCTTACTAATTTTCATTATCCTACCATTACTACATCCAGCAGCATGATAAATTCCATTTATATGGGAGGTGCCACGTCCCCTTCTCCCCCACTCCACATTTTCTTGGGGGTGTTTGGGATTGACCTCATATAACTTCTTACTGAATTTGAATGTTCTAGCATGAATACCTTCAAAGTTATGTAGTACCAAATATTAATTTTGCATGGGATGTGCCACGCCTCTTTTATATATCCATATTATTTTTAGCCTATGACCATCCCTGGAAAGTTTCTAGTGGGTTGTGCAAATTTGGTTGTCATCGGTCGATCCGTTTAGGACGCAACTCGATCTATACCTACATACATATTTTAAATTTTATATATATAGATTTTAAACACTATTTTATTTTTGGGTGAAAGATGCCCAGCTTTCAAAGGCGAAAGTATATATCTTGGTGAATGAAACAACGGACAATTTCTGGCCATCTAAGATCTCATAAGCCAATATGATCCGATACTTAGAGATCATTTGGAGAAAGTTAGGATTTCGAACAGCAGCACAAACGTTTGCAAGTTCACTATCTTTCCCCAGACATTCAGAACGAATTTATAGAAAATTGTGCAAAGTACGCGAGGGAACCTATATTAGATCAAGGCAAGAAAATCAAGTATTTTGCTATTATCGTTGGTGCTATGCCTGATGCTATTCACGTTGACTACGTTCATTTTGCGCTAACTCCATTTCAATTCGAAAGCAACAAATTTTACAATTCAAAAACGGTTTTTGGCTTTCGTGAATTGTAACCAAAAAACTGGTCAGTAGGTCAATCGTTGATATAATTTGACATACTTGATTGAAGAGTTTACAGCGGAGCAGTACGTCACATTCTCGACAAAAACTCAAATGCTGATTACTCGTTTATGCAACCCACAGTCTCAATATGTTGTGGTGTTGAATCTGCAGAATGTTGTACGGCTGCAATTACTTTCTTCGGAGCTGTACAAAAATGTTTTACTATTTTCAGCAGCACTCCACAACGATGGGACATCCTCAAAAAAATGTACCGAGCTCTCTTCATAGTCTTTCAGCCAAAAGCCAAATTTGACTGCGAAAGCATACGGCGATGTTACCAGCATTCGCAAATACATCAACAAGTTCGAATGCATCTTGCTCTTCTCACTTTGGTTCAAAATACTGATTACCATTAATGAAAGAAACGTGGTCTTCCAAGCTAGAGACGCTACCACAGATGTTGAGGTCCGACATCTAGATGCCTTATTAGCTGATTTGGAGTTGATCAGGAACCAACGGGAAACAATTTTAAACGAATGAAAAACAGTTGTTATCCAATTGAACATCTCGCCAAAGTTTCCGGACATTCGAAAGAGAAAACCCAAAAGACGTTCTGAAGATAATTTAAATGAGATGATTACGGATGAACTCCTGTAAGAACGAAAACGGCGACCTTGTAACTGATGTCCAGAGAGTACTTAGATTACGGTGGGAACACTTCTCTGCTCTCCTAAATGGAGACAACGATTTACTGCACAGAGATGACGAACCCGATCCCGCAATCGATGATGGAATAAATGTCCCCCACCTGATTATGACGAAGTCAGAATAGCAATAACCAGATTGAAAAACAACAAGGCCGCTAGCGCTGATGGAGTGCCTGCGGAGCTATTCAAATACGGCGGCGAGGAGTTGGTAAGGCGCATGCATCAGCTTCTTCGAAAAATATGGGCGGACGAGTGCATGCCGGACGATTGCAATCTAAGTGTTCTTTGCCCAGTCCACAAGAGGGGGGATACTGCAAACTGCACCAACTATCGCGGAATCAGTCTTCTTAATATCGCATATAGAGACCTGTCAAGTGTATTGTGCGAAAGATTGAAGCCCACCGTGAATCGGCTGATTGGACCTTATAAGTGCGGCTTCAGACCAGGTAAATCTACCATCGACCAGATTTCCATAATGCGCCAAAACTTGGAAATAACCCGCGAAAAAACAATCGACACCATCACCTCTTCGTCGATTTTAAAGCCGCCTTCGACAGCACGAAAAAGAGCTGCCTATATGCCTCTATGTCTGAATTTGGTTTCCCTGCAAAACTTATACGGCTGTGAAAAATGACGTTGAGCAACACAATCAGCTCAGTGAGAATTGGGAAGAACCTTTCAGAGCCGTTCGAAACTAAACGAGGTTTCAGATAGGGTGACCGCCTATCCTGCGATTTCTTTAATGTGATGGTGGAAAAAATTATACTAGCTGCAGAACTTAGCCGCTCTAGAGCAATCTTCTATAAAAGCGTGAAATTACTGGCATATGCTGATGACATTAATACCATCGGCTTAAACACCCGTGCCGTTAGTTCTGCTTACTCCAAACTGGAAAAAGAAGCGGTAAAGATGGGTTTGATGGTAAATGAGGACAAAACGCAGTACCTGCTGTCATCGAGCAAAGAGTCAGCGCATACGAACTGCCATTGTTGCCCCTTTTTTACGGCTAGAAGCTTCAAATTTCATCAAATACTTACGTTTACGTCATATATTGTTGAATTCCGCGATTCGTAGTCATAGTTTTTACATGCAGACCACAAAAAACGTGAAACTTTGCATCATCACACAAAGTACCTATGTACCTATTTTTTTATTTTATATTTATCTTAAAAATCGTTTAGGTATGTACACCTGTTCACTATACATTTCTTATCTTATACAGCCGATTATTTGGAGATTACCAATGGGATAAGATTATTGTTCAGTCCCATTCATGAAAGGCCACCGTGGTGTGATAGTAGAGCGCTCCGCCTACCACACCGAAGATCCTGGGTTCACGCCCCGGAAAAAGAAACATCAAAAACTTTAGAGACAAGTTTTTTCAATTAGAAGAATTTTTTTCTAAGCGGAATCGCCCCTCGGCAGTGTTTGGCAAGCACGAGTGTATTTCTGCCATGAAAAGCTCTCAGCGAAGACTCATCTTCCTTTGCAGATGCCGTTCGGATTCGGCATGAAACAAGTAGGTCTCATCCAGCCAATTTGTAGGAAAAAATAGGAGCACGATGCAAATTGGAAGAGAAGCTCGGCCTTGGATCTCTTCGGAGGGTATCGCGCCTTACATTTTTTTTTTATTCATGAAAGGTATAAAGTCTTCGGCACAGCCGGAGACAGTCCCGTCCTTCCTTGTTTTAAATAATTTTTGAACAGTTAGAAAGAGTTAAATTTCGCAATTTATAGGGAGGGTGCCACGCGCCCTTTTCTCCAATTCCACATTTTACTGGAGGTGTTAAGACTTAACCTCATATAGCTCCTTACCAATTTTCATTATCCTACCATTACTACATCCAGAGATATGCAGCATGATAAATTCCATTTATATGGAGGTGCACCTCCCCTTCTCCACCACTCCACATTTTCTTGGGGGTGTTTGGGATTGACCTCACATAACTCCTTTCTGAATTTCAATGTTCTAGCATGAATACCTTCAGAGTTATGTAGTACCAAATATTAATTTTGAATGGGAGGTGCCACGCCCCTTTTAAATATCCATATTATTTTTAGCCTATGACCATCCCTGGAAGGTTTCTAGTGGGTTGTGCAAATTTGGTTGTCATCGGTCGATCCGTTTAGGACGCAACTCGATCTATACCTACATACATAATTTGAATTTTATATATATAGATTTTAAACACTATTTTATTTTTGGGTGAAAGAGGCCTAGCTTTCAAAAGCGAAAGTATATATCTTGGTGAACGAAACAATGGACAATTTCTGGGCATCTAAGATCTCATAAGCCAATATGGTCCGATACTTAGAGAACATTTGGAGAAAGTTAAGATTTCACAACAGCAGCACAAACGTTTACAAGTTCATTATCTTTCCCCATACATTCAGAACGAATTTATAGAAATTTGTGCAAAGTACGTGAGGGAACCTATATTAGATCAAGGCAAGAAAGCCAAGTATTTTGCTATTATCGTTGATGCTATGCCTGATGCTAGTCATGTTGACCACGTTCATTTTGCGCTAACTCCATTATAATTCGAAAGCAACAAATTTTACAATTCAAGAACAGTTTTTGGCTTTCGTGAATTGTAACCAAAAAACTGGTCAGAAAATCGCTGATCTAATTTGACATACTTGATTGAAGATTGTCGTGTACAAGGGTACGATAACGGCGCCAATATGAAAGGAGTTTACAGCGAAGCAGTACGTCCAATTCTCGACAAAAACTCGAATGCTGATTACTCGCTTTGTGCAACCTACAGTCTCAATTTATGTGTAGTTGATGCTGCAGAATATTGTACTTCTGAAATTACTTTCTTCGGAGTTGTACAAAATTGTTTTATTATTTTCAGCAGCACTCCACAACGATGGGGCATCCTCAAAAAAATGTACCGAGCTTTCTTCATAGTCTTTCAGCCAAAAGCCAAATTTGACTGCGCAGGCATACGGCGATGTTACCAGCATTCTCAAGTACATCAACAAGTGGGATTCATGCTTGCTGTCCTCAATTTGGTTCAAAATACTGATTACCATTAATGAAAGAAACGTGGTCCTCCAAGCTAAAGACGCTACCATAGATGTTGAGGTCCGACATCTAGATGCCATATTAGCTGATTTGAAGTTGAGCAGGAACCAACGGGAAACAATTTTAAACGAATGAAAAACAGTTGCTATCTAATTGAACATCTCGCCAAAGTTAACGCATTAACTCGATATATAAAATCCTCCACCGACATATCATTTGGATTACCAGTGAAATGTATTCGCCAATTGGAAATCATGCTAGAGATCTTATTAGCCTGAAATTGCTCCTCAGGGGCAGAGGTTCACCATCACGATACGGTCGGTTGGGCTGCTCCTCCTGATTGAGTGGCATTTCCTGTGGCCGCCTTGGGGTTTCTTGAGTGGATTGGCGATAGCGATTCTCTCCTACATTTAATTGTCCCAATAGGGTGCTCAAATCACTACCGATATGGGCGGTTATTTGCTCGCGAAAGCCAGTCAAGGATTCCTGAACCATGTTTCGAACTCTAGAATAATCTACATTACTGGATGACATAGGAGCAGTAGCAGTCAATCTGTGGTCGTGTCTAGGTGAACGATATGCGTTCGGTCTATTTAAATCAGTGCCAGTGGTTCGAAGTGCCTGTGTTATGGATCGAGTCGCTACTCTATTTCGGGATATAGCTCCTCCTCTGGCTCGGAATGAAGTAGTTGCTGGTGAGGCTGTTACCCCCGCTACGTCAGTAGGGCTTTCTAGATCGGACATAGTGACTGGTTCCCTGCAAGAAGGACATTAGGCAGTTGTATCTATCCACCTACCTAAACATGATCTGTGAAATATGTGCTTGCAAGGTGTCTCAACACGATCCTGCGTCACACCTTCGCTACAAATGGTGCAGATCATTTCTTCGGCTGCGTTAGTCAAATTCAATTCTTCATTGCTATGTCTCACCGCCACTATGAAAAAAAATTCTAGTATTTGTATTTGTTTGTGTTTATATTTATATATGTTTTTAGTTATTCATATTTGTAGTTATTTGGTTTTCTAGATAAATCCGTGCACTACGAAATTTTCGTTGAAATATGTTAATTCTCAAATAAATCCAATCCATTTATCAACTTGCTTAAAAAGGCGTCGATTTACTTATTTGAAACCTTGTGCAAAATAGTCGATATGCACACCGTTTATTATTATTGGCGAACGTAGAGTTATTTGTTTAGTGTTGATCGTTTTAGGTTTATGTATCTTATATTTATTATACATTTTCTTATTTTGATTTTATTTCTTTATATATGTATTTTTCTTTTCCTTTTGCAAAAAAGATTTATTATCGCGATAATATATTTGTGGCTTCGGGCTCTTACATGGGCTTCAGTACGTGTATGTACGTACTACCGGTTGATGCCAACCTCGCAACAAAATGACAGTGCAAAAATTTAATTATTTAACGGCTGCGATTTCAAGTTCGTAAAAGTGACGAGAGTCTAGCCATCAACTAAAGCCAGCTCTAACCACTTAATCCAAAAAATTTGCAAGCGGTACAATTCGTGAGTAATATACCAAGATAACCCAGTAGAAAAAATCTCTAACGATGTGAAACGATGAAATGAAAATGAAATGTCCGATATAAATTTACAGAAGTCAATATAAGGTTTTATCAAACCTTTGATCGGGTATGACTTCGACATTAGCCAATGTCATCTACTTCGCCGAGCAAATCATGCCAGAGGTGGAAGGCTAAGCTGTCGTTGCCCTTCCGTCTACACCCACCCAACCAGCTAAAAGAATGGTAAAAGATATTCTCTTAGCCCACACATAGTCAGCATTGCCCCTACCACAAATATCCAACAGAAGTTAAACCTTCATTTTTTCTTTCACAAATCCTTAAATTTTAATTAAAGCTTGTTTAATCATACATTTCATTTCACATATCTACTACTACGCTTAACTTGAATTTTAGTTTTTATTTATTATTTTGTGCTATATGTATTTATGTATATGTATATATATGTTAACCTACCCAAACTGTTCCTTACATCATATATGTTAGCTTACATTTGAACTTGTTTATCGAAACCGAATTCTCAATATTTCATTTTATTTCGAAGTCTCTCAATTCAAAATTAAGTTATCAAATCTACAAAAGCATGTTTAAGTTAATTCTCTTGATAAAAGACATTTCTCTGGTTTCTATGATTTCTTTACATTCTCCAAAATTCTTCTCAGCTCTTATAATTAGTCAAAAATGTTAATTTGAAATTTCCTCATTAAATACAATTGAAAAAAGTCGCTCATTATACAAAGTCTCTTATTACCATAGTACTATTAAAAACAAAACAATGTTATTTCTCAATACTATTTCTCCCACATTTAACATAATTCATATAACCTAAGATCTCTGTAAGTTTATATTTAACATAGTTTCAGACATATTTCTACCACGCTCTTAGTTTGCGAGTGAGCGAGAATCACCGCTTGCACTTAATATGCAGTATCATAATCGAATGAGCCAAGATCCCGCATTCCGGAATTGTTGTATTTGTAATCGAATTTGAAAAAAAAAGTTTGATGACGTAGCGCTTTTGAAATATTTCGATTTATTACATTTCTCTCATGCTTCGCTACCAGTATTCGGAGTATTTAAAACTGTTACCTGAGTAAACGACTACGCCGGAGTAAAAATTAAATTATCGGAGTATATTTTTTCCTCCTTTTTGAAAGCGGGCGAACAACTAACATCAAATTGATTTGGTGCCTTCGAAAACCCTTCGATTGTGTTTTTGCCATGAAACGTTTCTCAGCAACAACGTTATCTGCTTCATCAGATGCCCATGGAGTCGGCTTAAACCTGTAGGATGACCAATTAATGCGCCACAATCTATCTCCCTGGATATTTATCGCGAAATATGACAGAAGGTTTCAAAAGCGGGGCAGATTCCTGCAGGAACGATAATGGCGACCTGGTAACTGACGTACAGAGTGTGTGGGAAGACGAACCTGATACCCCGATCGCCGATGATAAAACACACTCCCCGGCATCCAATATCACGGCTAAAAAATCACAAGGTGCCAAGTAATGATGGTATACCCGCCGAGCTGTTCAAACGTGGAGGCGAAGAATTTGTATAAGATAAAGAAGCAAAAAAAAAGTGGGTCTTGCATTAAATTTTGACAAGACGAATTACTTGCTGTCATCGTGGCCTTTGTAGCCACGCCACTGTTGACGGATATAAATTCGAGACTGTGGAGGATGTCGTTCATTTGGGAAGCAGCATTAAAAGCATAAACAATGTTGGCTTAGAAATCAATCGGAGAATAACTCCTTTAGGCAATTGAAAAGTAAAGTCCTCTCTCGACGAACAATATTCCCGCTCTACAAGACTCTCATCATACCTGTCCTCATGTATGGCTCGGAATCATGGAAGGTGTCGATAGAAGATGAGATGGCTCTTGGAGTATTCCAGAGAAAAGTTCTCCGGAAGATGTATAGTCCTATCCGTGATGTCGACGGCGAGTATCAAAGGAGCTATAATGATGAGCTATATGAGCTTTACGCAGACATGACGATAGTGGAGCGATTGAAAATCGAAAGGCTTCGCTAGCTAGGGCATATTATGCGGATGAACGAATACGCTGCATCAGTTTGTAAACAGAGGAAAGGGAAAACCTTCACTGAGTTGGGGGAGACAGTTGGAGAATGCTTTCGCAAAACAGGCTTAGCTGACATCACTTACTCAACGTACTTCATTTTTATATAAAACTAGCTATACCCACCGTACGTTGTAACGCCTGATATCGAATGAATGTTGCGTTTTTGTTTTTTTTTTCTTTTGTTTTGTTTGTTGATAATTTAGTTTATTTTTCTGTTATTTGAATTGAATTTTGAACGCATATTGGGCGAAATTTTGGTTAAAATATTTTATTATTGTATCTTATTGTAATGCATGTGGAACACAATATTTTTGGTTTTTTTCGTTCGGGGCAAAGATAAACAAATTTTTTGGCGTTCCAACTCTAAAGCAAACAACACATAGCTGGCCATGGGAAAAGCACAGACTCTCTAAATTTAATCCTGCAACAGTAAGCGATTGTCCTTTTGCTTTGTTGATTGTAATTGCAAAAGCAAGGAAAACTGTACAGGGATTTATAAGAGCTTAAAATTGAATGGCAAAACTGTAGGAATCATTGGGATCCGTGGAATGATCTTCGCTTTTACCGCTGATGGTTGTTGCTCCGATTACATTCGGCATTAATTTCTTAACGCAAAGTCTGGTTCCATTGCACAATTTTGGTGGGTCTAAATTCCGAAAAAGCATGATTGGTGAACCAATTTTCAAAGTTAATATATGCGCAGGCATTCCAGGTAATTCTAAAGAGTTTAGAAATTCAATTGGATAATTCACAACTTGATCTTCATCTGTCGATCGGTTTATATTTCGCCACTTCGCCAGGAATTTAGTTTTGATGCGATCATTGATTTTGTTGGCATGATAATTTTTGGGAGCTAAGATTGCTCGTTTGCATAGCCAAAAAAAACTTTAATTTAAAATTCTTTATTCTAAAATGTGAAAAGCCTTCGTCTTGATCGAAGGAACCTATAGCCCAAATTTGGTGATGATTGAAGTGTGGGAAATACGTTTCCATAGGGACACACACACAGAATTTGTTTTTTATAGAAGATGTAGATAGACTGAAGCTATCAAATTTTTTTAAGCACGGCAGATTACTAAACGTCCAAAAGGAATAACAGCCAAACTCAAAAATGCAGTCAAACTTTAGGGGTTAAAATAACCTAAGTTTGTACGGCAGCCATAGTTCGAAAAAATCCCATTTGTAGGGAAGGTGCCACGCCCCTTTTTTCCCAATTACAAATTTTACTGAAGGTGTTAGGACTTAACGTCATATAGCTCCTTACCAATTTTCATTATCCTACCATTACTACATCCAGAGATATGCAGTATGATATATTCCATTTGTATGGGAGGTGCCACGCCACCTTTTTCCCAATTCCACATTTTTTTGGTGGCGTTAGGGATTGACCTCATATAACTCCTTACTGAATTTCAATATTCTGGGATTTATACCTTCAGAGTTATGCAGTACCAAAGATGTCATTTGTATGGGAGGTGCCACGCCCATTTTATATATCCAAATTATTTTTAGCCTAAAACTTTCCCGTTGATCGAAGGAACTTATAGCTAAAATTTGGGGATGATTGAAGTGTGGGAAATACGTGTCCGTAGGTAATACACACACAGAATTTGATTTATATATATATTTGTATGGGAGTTGCAACGCCCCCTTTTTCCCAATTCCACATTTTATTGGTGGTGTTAGGGATTGACCTCATATAATTCCTTACTGAATTTCAATGTTCTGGGATTTATACCTTCAGAGTTATGCAGGGCTCTGGGATGTTAGCACCCCATTTCTGGAATTTTATAACAAAACATATGCCGAATAATTGGTCACTAATTGGTCATAATTGGTCAGCAGGTTTCAGTAATTGGTCAGCATTAGAAAAAATTGTATGGAAATTTTAAAATTTTCATGGTCGGGTGTGGGATGTTAGCACCCCATCGGTGGATTTTCGATTCGAAAGGTATGCCAAATAATTTGGTCACTAATTGGTCATAATTGGTCAGCCATAGAAAATTTTTTATGGCCATTTAAAATTTTCCAAGGGAAAAATAATTTTCCTGTTCAAACACCCTGTATACATAAATTTTCCACAAAAAATTATGCCAATTAATTGGTCACTAATTGGTCATAATTGGTCACCAGGTTTCGTTAATTGGTCAGCCATAGCAACTTTTTAATTAATTTTTAAAGTTTTCTTTGTTATCGGATGTTACCCTGTTATCGGATGTTAGCACCCCATCGGTGGATTTTGAAATCGAAAAGCATGCCAAATAATTGGTCACTAACTGGTCATAATTGGTCAGTGGGTCCCACTAATTGGTCAGCCATAGCCAATTTTTTATGGCCATTAAAATTTTCCAAGGAAAATCAATTTTCCTGTCTAGACACCCTGTATACATAAATTTTCCAAAAAAAATTATGCCAATTAATTGGTCACTAATTGGTCATAATTGGTCAGCAGGTTTCGTTAATTGGTCAGCCCTAGGAACTTTTTAACTAATTTTTAAAGTTTTCTTTGTTATCGGATGTTATCGTGTTATCGGATGTTAGCACCCCATAGGTGGATTTTCAAATCGAAAAGTATGCCAAATAATTGGTCACTAATTGGTCATATTTGGTCAGCAGGTCCCACTAATTATTCAGCCATAGAAGATTTTGTATGGCCAGTTAAAATTTTCCAAGGGAAAAATAATTTTCCTGTCTAAACACCCTGTATACATAAATTTTCCAAAAAAAATTATGCCAATTAATTGGTCACTAATTGGTCATAATTGGTCAGCAGGTTTCGTTAATTGGTCAGCCATAGGAACTTTTTAATTAATTTTTAAATTTTTCTTTGTTATCGGATGATACCCTGTTATCGGATTTTAGCGCCCCATCGGTGGATTTTGAAATCGAAAAGCATGCCAAATAATTGGTCACTAATTGTTCATAATTGGTCAGTGGGCCCCTCTAATTGGTCAGCCATAGACAATTTTTTATGGTCATTTAAATTTTCCAAGGAAAAATAATTTTCCTATCTAGACACCCTGTATACATAAATTTTCCAAAAAAAATTATGCCAATTAATTGGTCAGCAGGTTTCGTTAATTGGTCAGCCATAGGAACTTTTTAATTAATTTTTAAAGTTTTCTTTGTTATCGGATGTTATCGTGTTATCGGAAGTTAGCACCCCAAAACTTGGAAATAACCCGCGAAAAAACAATCGACACCATCACCTCTTCGTAGATTTTAAATCCGCCTTCGACAGCACGAAAAAGAGCTGCCTATATGCCTCTATGTCTGAATTTGGTTTCCCTGCAAAACTTATAAAAATAAAAAATAAATGTAAGGCGCGATAACCTCCGAAGAGATCTAAGGCCGAGCTTCTCTTCCAATTTGCGTCGTGCTCAACTTATACGGCTGTAAAAAATGACGTTGAGCAACACAATCAGCTCAGTGAGAATTGGGAAGGAGCTTTCCGAGCCGTTCGAAACTAAACGAGGTTTCAGACAGGGTGACCGCCTATCCTGCGATTTCTTTAATTTAATGCTGGAGAAAATTATACTAGCTGCAGACCTTAGCCGCTCTGGAGCAATCTTCTATAAAAGCGTGTAATTAGTGGCATATGCCGATGACACTGATACCATCGGCCTAAACACCCGTGCCGTTACTTCTGCTTATTCCAAACTGGAAAAAGAAGCGGTAAAGATAGGTTTGATGGTGAATGAGGACAAAACGCAGTACCTGCTGTCATCGAGCAAAGAGTCAGCGCATACGAACTGCCTTTGTTGCCCCTTTTTTACGGCTAGAAGCTTCAAATTTCATCAAATACTTACGTTTACGTCATATATTGTTGAATTCCGCGATTCGTAGTCATAGTTTTTACATGCAGACCACAAAAAACGTGAAACTTTGCATCATCACACAAAGTACCTATGTACCTATTTTTTTATTTTATATTTATCTTAAAAATCGCTTAGGTATGTACATCTGTTCACTATACATTTCTTATCTTATACAGCCGATTATTTGGAGATTACCAATGGGATAAGATTATTGTTCAGTCCCATTCATGAAAGGCCGCCGTGGTGTGATAGTAGAGCGCTCCGCCTACCACACCGAAGATCCTGGGTTCACGCCCCGGAAAAAGCAACATCAAAAACTTTAGAAACAAGTTTTTTCAATTAGAAGAATTTTTTTCTAAGCGGAATCGCCCCTCAGCAGTGTTTGGCAAGCACTACGAGTGTATTTCTGCCATGAAAAACTCTCAGCGAAGACTCATCTTCCTTTGCAGATGCCGTTCGGATTCGGCATGAAACAAGTAGGTCTCATCCAGCCAATTTGTAGGAAAAAATAGGAGCACGATGCAAATTAGAAGAGAAGCTCGGCCTTGGATCTCTTCGGAGGGTATCGCGCCTTACATTTTTTTTTTATTCATGAAAGGTATAAAGTCTTCGGCACAGCCGGGGACAGTCCCGTCCTTCCTTGTTTTAAATAATTTTTGAACAGTTAGAAAGAGTTAAATTTCGCAATTTATAGGGAGGGTGCCACGCGCCCTTTTCCCCAATTCCACATTTTACTGGAGGTGTTAAGACTTAACCTCATATAGCTCCTTACCAATTTTCATTATCCTACCATTACTACATCCAGAGATATGCAGCATGATAAATTCCATTTATATGGGAGGTGCACGTCCCCTTCTCCACCACTCCACATTTTCTTGGGGGTGTTTGGGATTGACCTCACATAACTCCTTTCTGAATTTCAATGTTCTAGCATGAATACCTTCAGAGTTATGTAGTACCAAATATTAATTTTGCATGGGAGGTGCCACGCCCCTTTTAAATATCCATATTATTTTTAGCCTATGACCATCCCTGGAAGGTTTCTAGTGGGTTGTGCAAATTTGATTGTCATCGGTCGATCCGTTTAGGACGCAACTCGATCTATACCTACATACATAATTTGAATTTTATATATATAGATTTTAAACACTATTTTATTTTTGGGTGAAAGAGGCCTAGCTTTCAAAAGCGAAAGTATATATCTTGGTGAACGAAACAATGGACAATTTCTGGGCATCTAAGATCTCATAAGCCAATATGATCCGATACTTAGAGAACATTTGGAGAAAGTTAAGATTTCACAACAGCAGCACAAACGTTTACAAGTTCATTATCTTTCCCCATACATTCAGAACGAATTTATAGAAATTTGTGCAAAGTACGTGAGGGAACCTATATTAGATCAAGGCAAGAAAGCCAAGTATTTTGCTATTATCGTTGATGCTATGCCTAATGCTAGTCATGTTGACCACGTTCATTTTGCGCTAACTCCATTATAATTCGAAAGCAACAAATTTTACAATTCAAGAACGGTTTTTGGCTTTCGTGAATTGTAACCAAAAAACTGGTCAGAAAATCGCTGATCTAATTTGACACACTTGATTGAAGATTGTCGTGTACAGGGGTACGATAACGGCGCCAATATGAAAGGAGTTTACAGCGAAGCAGTACGTCCAATTCTCGACAAAAACTAGAATGCTGATTACTCGCTTTGTGCAACCCACAGTCTCAATTTATGTGGTGTTGATGCTGCAGAATATTGTACGAAGCATACGGCGATGTTACCAACATTCTCAAGTACATCAACAAGTGCGAATGCATCTTGCTGTCCGTAATTTGGTTCAAAATACTGATTACCATTAATGAAAGAAACGTGGTCCTCCAAGCTAGAGACGCTACCATAGATGTTGAGGTCCGACATCTAGATGCCATATTAGCTGATTTGAAGTTGAGCAGGAACCAACGGGAAACAATTTTAAACGAATGAAAAACAGTTGCTATCTAATTGAACATCTCGCCAAAGTTAACGCATTAACTCGATATATAAAATCCTCCACCGACATATCATTTGGCTTACCAGTGAAATGTATTCGCCAATTGGAAATCATGCTAGAGATCTTATTAGCCTGAAATTGCTCCTCAGGGGCAGAGGTTCACCATCACGATACGGTCGGTTGGGCTGCTCCTCCTGATTGAGTGGCATTTCCTGTGGCCGCCTTGGGGTTTCTTGAGTGGATTGGTGATAGCGATTCTCTCCTACATTTAATTGTCCCAAGAGGGTGCTCAAATCACTACCGATATGGGCGGTTATTTGCTCGCGAAAGCCAGTCAAGGATTCCTGAATCATGTTTCGAACTCTAGAATAATCTACATTACTGGATGACATAGGAGCAGTAGCAGTCAATCTGTGGTCGTGTCTAGGTGAACGATATGCGTTCGGTCTATTTAAATCAGTGCCAGTGGTTCGAAGTGCTTGTGTTATGGATCGAGTCGCTGCTCTATTTCGGGATATAGCTCCTCCTCTGGCTCGGAATGAAGTAGTTGCTGGTGAGGCTGTTACCCCCGCTACGTCAGTAGGGCTTTGTAGATCGGACATAGTGACTGGTTCCCTGCAAGAAGGACATTAGGTAGTTGTATCTATCCACCTACCTAAACATGATCTGTGAAATATGTGCTTGCAAGGAGTCTCAACATGATCCTGCGTCACACCTTCGCGACAAATGGTGCAGATCATTTCTTCGGCTGCGTTAGTCAAATTCAATTCTTCATTGCTATGTCTCACCGCCACTATGAAAAAAATTCTAGTATTTGTATTTGTTTGTGTTTATATTTATATATGTTTTTAGTTATTCATATTTGTAGTTATTTGGTTTTCTAGATAAATCCGTGTACTACGAAATTTTCGTTGAAATATGTTAATTCTCAAATAAATCCAAACCATTTATCAACTTGCTTAAAAAGGCGTCGATTTACTTCGTTGAAACCTTGTGCAAAATAGTCGATATGCACACCGTTTATTATTATTGGCGCACGTAGAGTTATTTGTTTAGTGTTGATCGTTTTAGGTTTATGTATCTTAGATTTATTATACATTTTCTTATTTTGATTTTATTTCTTTATATATGTATTTTTCTTTTCCTTTTGCAAAAAAGATTTATTATCGCGATAATATATTTGTGGCTTCGGGCTCTTACATGGGCTTCAGTACATGTATGTACGTACTACCGGTTGATCCCAACCTCGCAACAAAATGACAGTGCAAAAATTTAATTATTTAACGGCTGCGATTTCAAGTTCGTAAAAGTGACGAGAAAAAGCCAGCTCTAGCCACTTAATCCAAAACATTTTCAAGCGGTACAATTCGTGAGTAATATTCCAAGATAACCCAGTAGAAAAAATCTCTAACGATGTGAAACGATGAAATGAAAATGAAATGTCCGATATAAATTTACAGAAGTCAATATAAGGTTTTATCAAACCTTTGATCGGGTATGACTTCGACATTAGCCAATGTCATCTACTTCGCCGAGCAAATCATGCCAGAGGTGGAAGGCTAAACTGTCGTTGCCCTTCCGTCTACACCCACCCAACCAGCTAAAAGAAATGTAAAAGTTATTCTCTTAGCCCACACATAGTCAGCATTGCCCCTACCACAAATATCCAACAGAAGTTAAACCTTCATTTTTTCTTTCACAAATCCTTAAATTTTAATTAAAGTTTGTTTAATCATACATTTCATTTTTTCCTATATCTACTAGTACGCTTAACTTGAATTTTAGTTTTTATTTATTATTTTGTGCTATATGTATTTATGTATATGTACATATATGTTAACCTACCCAAACTGTTCCTTACATCATATATGTTAGCTTACATTTGAACTTGTTTATCGAAACCGAATTCTCAATATTTCATTTTATTTCGAAGTCTCTCAATTCAAAATTAAGTTATCAAATCTACAAAAGCATATTTAAGTTAATTCTCTTGATAAAAGACATTTCTCTGGTTTCTATGATTTCTTTACATTCTCCAAAATTCTTCTCAGCTCTTATAATTAGTCAAAAATGTTAATTTGAGATTTCCTCATTAAATACAGTTGAAAAAATTCGCTCATTATGCAAAGTCTCTTATTACCATAGTACTATTAAAAACAAAACAATGTTATTTCTCAATACTATTTCTCCCACATTTAACATAATTCATATAACCTGAGATCTCTGTAAGTTTATATTTAACATAGTTTCAGACATATTTATTCCACGCTCTCAGTTTGCGAGTGAGCGAGAATCACCGCTTGCACTTAATAGGCAGTATCATAATCGAATGAGCCAAGATCCCGCATTCCGGAATTGTTGTATTTGTAATCGAATTTGTAAAAAAAAGTTTGATGACGTAGCGCTTTTGAAATATTTCGATTTATTACATTTCTCTCATGCTTCGCTACCAGTATTCGGAGTATTTAAAACTGTTACCTGAGTAAACGACTACGCCGGAGTAAAAATTAAATTATCGGAGTATATTTTTTCCTCCTTTTTGAAAGCGGGCGAACAACTAACATCAAATTGATTTGGTGCCTTCGAAAACCTTTCGATTGTGTTTTTGCCATGAAACGTTTCTCAGCAACAACGTTATCTGCTTCATCAGATGCCCATGGAGTCGGCTTAAACCTGTAGGATGACCAATTAATGCGCCACATTCTATCTCCCTGGATATTTATCGCGAAAAATTACAGAAGGTTTCAAAAGCGGGGCAGATTCCTGCAGGAACGATAATGGCGACCTGGTAACTGACGTACAGAGTGTGTGGGAAGACGAACCCCATACCCCGATCGCCGATGATAAAACACACTCCCCGGCATCCAATATCACGGCTAAAAAATCACAAGGTGCCAAGTAATGATGGTATACCCGCCGAGCTGTTCAAACGTGGAGGCTAAGAATTTGTATAAGATAAAGAAGCAAAAAAAAAGTGGGTCTTGCATTAAATTTTGACAAGACGAATTACTTGCTGTCATCGTGGCCATTGTAGCCACGCCACTGTTGACGGATATAAATTCGAGACTGTGGAGGATGTCGTTCATTTGGGAAGCAGCATTAAAAGCAGAAACAATGTCGGCCTAGAAATCAATCGGAGAATAACTTCTTTAGGCAATTGAAAAGTAAATCCTCTCTCGACGAACAATATTCCCGCTCTACAAGACACTCATCATACCTGTCCTCATGTATGGCTCGGAATCATGGAAGGTGTCGATAGAAGATGAGATGGCTCTTGGAGTATTGCAGAGAAAAGTTCTCCGGAAGATGTATAGTCCTATCCGTGATGTCGACGGCGAGTATCGAAGGAGCTATAATGATGAGCTATATGAGCTTTACGCAGACATGACGATAGTGGAGCGATTGAAAATCGAAAGGCTTCGCTAGCTAGGGCATATTATGCGGATGAACGAATACGCTGCATCAGTTTGTAAACAGAGGAAAGGGAAAACCTTCACTGAGTTGGGGGAGACAGTTGAAGAATGCTTTCGCAAAACAGGCTTAGCTGACATCACTTACTCAACGTACTTCATTTTTATATAAAACTAGCTATACCCACCGTACGTTGTAACGCCTGATATCGAATGAATGTTGCGTTTTTGTTTTTTTTTTTTGTTTTGTTTGTTGATAATTTAGTTTATTTTTCTGTTAATTGAATTGAATTTTGTACGCATATTGGGCGAAATTTTCGTTAAAACATTTTATTATTGTATCTTATTGTAATGCATGTGGATACACAATATTTTTGGTTTTTTTCGTTCGGGGCAAAGATAAACAAATTTTTTGGCGTTCCAACTCTAAAGCAAGCAACACATAGCTGGCCATGGGAAAAGCATAGACTATCTAAATTTAATCCTGCAACAGTAAGCGATTGTCCTTTTGCTTTGTTGATTGTAATTGCAAAAGCAAGGAAAACTGTACAGGAAATTATAAGAGCTTAAAATTGAATGGCAAAACTGTAGGAATCATTGGGATCCGTGGAATGAGCATATCTTCATCTTCGCTTTTACCGCTGATGGTTGTTGCTCCGATTACATTCGGCATTAATTTCTTAACGCAAAGTCTGGTTCCATTGCACAATTTTGGTGGGTCTAAATTCCGAAAAAGCATGATTGGTGAGTCAATTTTCAAAGTTAATATATGCGCAGGCATTCCAGGTAATTCTAAAGAGTTTAGAAATTCAATTGGATAATTCACAACTTGATCTTCATCTGTCGATCGATTTATATTTCGCCACTTCGCCAGGAATTTAGTTTTGATGCGATCATTGATTTTGTTGGCATGATAATTTTTGGGAGCTAAGATTGCTCGTTTGCATAGCCAAAAAAAACTTTAATTTAAAATTCTTTATTCTAAAATGTGAAAAGCCTTCGTCTTGATCGAAGGAACCTATAGCCCAAATTTGGTGATGATTGAAGTGTGGGAAATACGTTTCCATAGGGACACACACACAGAATTTGTTTTTTATAGAAGATGTAGATAGACTGAAGCTATCAAATTTTTTTAAGGACGGCAGATTACTAAACGTCCAAAAGGAATAACAGCCAAACTCAAAAATGCAGTCAAACTTTAGGTGTTAAAATAACCTAAGTTTGTACGGCAGCCATAGTTCGAAAAAATCCCATTTGTAGGGAAGGTGCCACGCCCCTTTTTTCCCAATTCCAAATTTTACTGAAGGTGTTAGGACTTAACGTCATATAGCTCCTTACCAATTTTCATTATCCTACCATTACTACATCCAGAGATATGCAGTATGATATATTCCAATTGTATGGGAGGTGCCACGCCACCTTTTTCCCAATTCCACATTTTTTTGGTGGCGTTAGGGATTGACCTCATATAACTCGTTACTGAATTTTAATATTCTGGGATTTATACCTTCAGAGTTATGCAGTACCAAAGATGTCATTTGTATGGGAGGTGCCACGCCCATTTTATATATCCAAATTATTTTTAGCCTAAAACTTTCCCGTTGATCGAAGGAACTTATAGCTAAAATTTGGGGATGATTGAAGTGTGGGAAATACGTGTCCGTAGGTAATACACACACAGAATTTGATTTATATATATATTTGTATGGGAGTTGCAACGCCCCCTTTTTCCCAATTCCACATTTTATTGGTGGTGTTAGGGATTGACCTCATATAATTCCTTACTGAATTTCAATGTTCTGGGATTTATACCTTCAGAGTTATGCAGGGCTCTGGGATGTTAGCACTCCATTTCTGGAATTTTATAACAAAACATATGCCGAATAATTGGTCACTAATTGGTCATAATTGGTCAGCAGGTTTCAGTAATTGGTCAGCATTAGAAAAAATTGTATGGAAATTTTAAAATTTTCATGGTCGGGTGTGGGATGTTAGCACCCCATCGGTGGATTTTCGATTCGAAAGGTATGCCAAATAATTGGTCACTAATTGGTCAGCCATAGAAAAGTTTTTATGGCCATTTAAAATTTTCCAAGGGAAAAATAATTTTCCTGTTCAAACACCCTGTATACATAAATTTTCCACAAAAAATTATGCCAATTAATTGGTCACTAATTGGTCATAATTGGTCACCAGGTTTCGTTAATTGGTCAGCCATAGCAACTTTTTAATTAATTTTTAAAGTTTTCTTTGTTATCGGATGTTACCCTGTTATCGGATGTTAGCACCCCATCGGTGGATTTTGAAATCGAAAAGCATGCCAAATAATTGGTCACTAATTGGTCATAATTGGTCAGTGGGTCCCACTAATTGGTCAGCCATAGGCAATTTTTTATGGCCATTAAAATTTTCCAAGGAAAATCAATTTTCCTGTCTAGACACCCTGTATACATAAATTTTCCAAAAAAAATTATGCCAATTAATTGGTCACTAATTGGTTATAATTGGTCAGCAGATTTGGTTAATTGGTCAGCCATAGGAACTTCTTAATTAGTTTTTAAAATTTTCTTTGTTATCGGATGTTATCGTGTTATTGGATGTTAGCACCCCATCGGTGGATTTTCAAATCGAAAAGTATGCCAAATAATTGGTCATCAAATTTCATCAAATACTAACGTTTACGTCATATATTGTTGAATTCAGCGATTCGTAGTCATAGTTTTTACATGCAGACCACAAAAAACCTGATACTTTGCATCCTCACACAAAGTACCCATGTACCTATTTTTATACTCAGCTGTGCAGAGCTCACAGAGTATTTTAACTTTGTTCGCATAACGGTAATCCGTAACGGTATAAACTAATCGAGATAGATATAGACTTCTATATATCAAAATGATCTGGGCGAAAAAAGAAATTCATTTAGCCATGTCCGTCCGTCCGTCCGTAAACACGATAACTTGAGTAAATTTTGAGGTATCTTGATAAAATTTGGTACGTAGGTTCCTGGGCACCCATCTCAGATCGCAGTTTAAAATGAACGAAATCGGACCATAAACACGCCCACTTTTTCGATATCGAAAATTTCGAAAAACCGAAAAAGTGCGATAATTCATTACCAAAGACGGCTAAAACGATGAAACTTGGTAGGTGGTTTAACCTTATGACACAGAATAAAAAACTAGTAAAATTTGGGACAATAGGCGTGGCACCGCCCACTTTTAAATGAAGGTAATTTCAAAGTTTTGCAAGCTGTAATTTGGCAGTCGTTGAAGATATCATAATGAAATTGGGCAGGAACGTTACTCATATTACTATATGCGTGCTAAGGAAAAATTAGCAAAATCGGATTACGAACACGCCCACTTTTAAAAAAAATTTTTTTTTACAGTCAAATTTTAACAAAAAATTGAATATCTTTACAGTATATAAGTAAATTATGTCAACATTCAACTTCAGTAATGATATGGTGCAACAAAAAACAAAACTAAAAGAAAATTTCGAAATGGGGTGGCTCCGCCCTTTTTCATTTAATTCGTCTAGAATACTTTTAATGCCATAAATCGAACAAAAATTTACCAATCCTTTTGAAATTTGGTACGGGAATAGATTTTATGACGTTAATTCTTTTCTGTGAAAATGGGCGAAATCAGTTGAAGCCACGCCCAGTTTTTATACACAGTCGTCCGTCTGTCCTTCCGCTCGGCCGTTAACACGATAACTTGAGCAAAAATCGACATATCTTTACTAAACTTAGTTCACGTACTTATCTGAATTCACTTTATCTTGGTATAAAAAATGGCCGAAATCCGACTATGACCACGCCCACTTTTTCGATATCGAAAATTACGAAAAATGAAAAAAATGCCATAATTCTGTACCAGATATGAAAAAAGAGATGAAACATGGTAATTGGATTGGTTCATTGACGCAAAATATAATTTTAGAAAAAACTTTGTAAAATGGGTGTGACACCTACCATATTAAGTAGAAGAAAATGACAAAAGCTCTGCAGGGCGAAATCAAAAGCCCTTGGAATCTTGGCAGGAATACTGTTCTTGGTATTACATATATAAATAAATTAGCAATTAGTTCCTTGTAACTGGCAGTGATGCACATCCGTTGATACCACTTTCGACCATATCCGACCAATTTTCGACATGAACAATAAATGGCCTAAACAGCCTTAAACGACTAGAAAATATAGTAACGCGCCGGACGCCGCCGCCTCCGCCGCGCCGATATTTTTGAAATTCGGCGGCGGCGAGCAAAAAGCGACCAAAATCGGCAGCGGCGGCGTTTATCGGCGGCGTATATCTCTAATACAAGTTATGTGAGTTGAAGCAATGTTAACTTACATGAATGGAGATAAAGCCCACGATAAAAGCGCTTCTATGTATGCGTGGTGATCTGCTTGTAAAAGAAGTAATGTACGTGTATATGTGTTATTACTGCGAGAAACAATTAGGGTGACCCGAATATATTATTATTTTTTTTTGTATATATATATATTTTTTTTTGAATTTACAATTATGCAAATTGTTTAAGCTTTTTAAACTCAATTTCGCACTTTTACAAATTTTTACCTAACCAAAGGCTTATAATTTCCCTTTCATGAACAACTTTGTGTATATTGTATAACTTTTCTAGCTCTTGCTTATGCATATATTTTATGTTTTCTTATACGCCACTAAATGAAAATGTTCCTTTTTTTTGCTTGTTTAAACGTAACTTTTGGAACAATTTTTATGTAGCCATGTATATATATACTTTTTGTGTAGTGCTTCTATCGTAAGACGGTTTCGTAGGCTTAAACACTTTTGTTTTTGTGCTGTGATATTTACGTATTTAATTTTTTGGAAATTTAGCTAATAATGTTGTTTTACTTAATTTCAGTTGCATTTATTTCATTTCATCTGCTAAGGGGCTGGTTTTATAGAAAATGTTATAGCATTTTTTCTATTTAAGTATGGCTCATTTCTGCGTTTGCTTTACTAAAATTCTTTTAGACCTTTTTTTTTTACTTATTTGGTGCACATCGTTTTAACTTCCACTCAAATGGAACCAAAGTATATGCTTTCTTTTTTCATATTCACTAAAATTTATTATTTCTAATGATTTTAGAGCAATTATAAGCAATTAAAAATAGTTTGTATTAATTTTTTTTTGAACGACTTCGGTTTCACTTTTTCTTAATCACTTTATGCTCTATGCTTTCTTTTCTTTGGTCTTTATCTTTGTCCTTTTTTTTTTGCTTTTTTACATATTTCGACTTTAAAATTTTCTGTAATTTTTTTTTGCTTTTCCTTATAGCTTTCTTATTCTATATGTAAATATGTTCACTTTTTTACATAGCACTTCTTAACCTTTTTCTTTAATTTTTACCTTTTCTTATGGTTTCCTTATTATGGAAATATTCTCACTTTTCTCCCTCTTTTTTATATTTCTTGGGAATTATTCTTGATTTTTTTTGCTCACGTATTCAGCTTTTTGCCTTGTCAAACAAATTTATATACATATGTATATGTTTTTTTCTTTTAAATATTACATTTTTTTATTTTTTTTATTAGACAACTACACTCGATTTTTATAGAATTCGTGATGCTCGTGGTAACGTGTGTATTGGCTTCCGTCCGCATGGTTTCAAACTAGTTTGTCTGGCGATTTCCTCTTCTTTCACCTTCTCCTTCGTGATTTTTTTTGCAAAATTTATTTAGCTTGTGGTGGGAGAGTGTAAACTGTACGCAAGCGGTTTCTCTCCCACCAAACGTATGCCTCGAACATGTATAATCTACGATTTCAGAATATTTTCATTATTTAAAATTAATTAATGGCGGCCACCGTGGTGTGATGGTAGCGTGCTCCGCCTACCACACCGTATGCCCTGGGTTCGCACCCCAGGCAAAGCAACATCAAAATTTTACAAATAAGGTTTTTAAATTAGAAGAAAATTTTTCTAAGCGGGGTCGCCCCTCGGCAGTGTTTGGCAAGCGCTCCGGGTGTATTTCTGCCATGAAAAGCTCTCAGTGAAAACTCATCTGCCCTGCAGATGCCGTTCGGAGTCGGCATAAAACATGTAGGTCCCGTCCGGCCAATTTGTAGGGACAATCAAGAGAGCACGATTCTTCGAGGGTTATCGATCTCTTCGGAGGTTATCGCGCCTTACATTTATTATTTTATTTTAAAATTAATTAAGTCGAAACTGAAAACCTATGCTATGATTCACCTTTCGAAAAAAGGGGTTGAAAGGATTTTATCTTTTCTTTCGATTCGAAATCTACTAAAATTATTGAAATAATGGGATACTTTAATGCTTTTCCTTTAGATAAGGTTTTATGTACATACAAAAATATTCGCACACTTTTCATATGTATACCAAACCCTGTTTAAAGGAAGCTTTAACATATTTAAATTTTTATTTTTACTTATTAATTTATTTAAATTAGCATTTACTAAACACTTTTTTTATAAAAATTAACCCATCAAAAAAAATCATACTTACCAAAAAAATTGATTAGTTCTTTGACGTCCGTCTCGGGTGAAGATCACATCCAAAAGAAGGAATGTCGATCACCGGAACAAAAGCCAAACCTCATTCTTTTCATTTCTTTCATTTCCCTTGATCATCATATGACTTCCGTCATATGGAAATCAGACTGAAGCTTAACGAAACTCTACTCTATTAAAATTTGGAACTATTATGATTTTGCGTTAATACGCTGGAAACGAACTGCTTAAAAAAATGAAAAATCTGAAATCGCACATTACAATTTCCTTAATGTTGTGATCGTCGGCGTTACTTTCCAGCCTCAAAAGTAGTTTATCTAAATTCACTATTTTGTTAACAATCGCAAAATTAAGGAGCTTGAGCCGTTTATGTTATAAATACGCGCATATTTGTATATTTGAAATTTCATCGTTTTTATCATAAATTATATTTGTTTTTACTTTTTTTTTTGAAAAACTATATGCAAATTTATCGTAAATTTGTAAATTTTCTGTTTGTATTTCTTGGTTGTCGTCTTGCAAAGATATATCCTCTTTTTGTTTAGCCATTGATCGCGTTTTTACTGCCAAAACTTGTTGTGTAGAATTTTTAATTTCTCTATAGTTATACGCGAAAGAGCGTCTGCACCAACATTTGTTTTACCTTTGATGTACTTTATTGTAAAATTATATTCGGACAATTCCAAGCGGATTCTGGATAGTTTCGAATACGGATCTTTCATATTAAATAAATAAACTAGAGGACGATGATCTGATTTAACTTTGAAGTGAGTGCCATAGATATATGCACGAAATTGCTTTATTGCAAAATATATTGCCAAAAGTTCTAGTTCTATTATTGATTTATTTTGTTCCGATTTGCTAAAGGCTTTTGAAGCAAAACAAATTGGCAAGTCGTTTCCACTATGGTTTTGACTCAGTATCGCACCACAACCCAGCGGTGTGAAGTTAGCCCCCCCAACTAAAAATTTTTAATTTTTTAAAATGCTTATCGTTTGATAATGATTGATACGCTTCTATTTTCGTTTGATAGTTATTCGTTTGTTAGAAAAAAAAAATTTAAATATCTATGTGAAGTTAGCCCCCCCAACTAAAAATTTTTAATTTTTTAAAACGCTAATCGTTTGATAGTCGTTTGATAATGATTGATACACTTCGATATTCGTTTGATAGTTATTCGTTTGTTAGAAAAACGAAATTTTTTAAAATATCTATGTGAAGTTAGCCCCCCCAACTAAAAATTTTTAATTTTTTAAAACGCTAATCGTTTGATAGTCGTTTGATAATGATTGATACTTCGATATTCGTTTGATAGTTATTCGTTTGTTAGAAAAACGACATTTTTTAAAATATCTATGTGAAGTTAGCCTCCCCAACTAAAAATTTTTAATTTTTTAAAACGCTAATCGTTTGATAGTCGTTTGATAATGATTGATACACTTCGATATTCGTTTGATAGTTATTCGTTTGTTAGAAAAACGACATTTTTTAAAATATCTATGTGAAGTTAGCCCCCCCAACTAAAAATTTTTAATTTTTTAAAACGCTAATCGTTTGATAGTCGTTTGATAATGATTGATACACTTCGATATTCGTTTGATAGTTATTCGTTGGTTAGAAAAACGACATTTTTTAAAATATCTATGTGAAGTTAGCCCCCAACTAAAAATTTTTAATTTTTTAAAACGCTAATCGTTTGATAGTCGTTTGATAATGATTGATACACTTCGATATTCGTTTGATAGTTATTCGTTTGTTAGAAAAACGACATTTTTTAAAATATCTATGTGAAGTTAGCCCCCCCAACTAAAAATTTTTAATATTTTAAAACGCTAATCGTTTGATAATGTTTGATACGCTTTTATATGCGTTTGATAGTTATTCGTTCGTTAAAAAAATTTAAATATCTACATATGTCAAATTGCCCCCAGTTGATAATTTTTCAGGCTCTAGAGGCCTAGGAGCTCGAAGCGATGTCTATGTCATTCTCTGGTTGATAATACGTGATAATGCAACTGGCTGCACTCCCCTCGTTGCGGCTCTTAAGTTAGAAGGGCATACAAATTTTATGTCATTTTTATATATAGGAAGAAGATAAACATTAATTTCAGGGTACCTCTTATCCGTAGTTTTGATTATATCTGTTAAACGGCTTTAAATAAACCAAATAGTTTACTTTTATGTCATCAGCATCTTTATTTGATATCCATTTTGTACAATTACATAAAAAATTCCGGGGTCCCTAATATGGGTTTCGACACCATAGGCAATAATAATAAAAAAGACTTTAGCCGATTTTCATATCCAATAGGTATACAAAATTTCATGAGAATCGGTCCAGCTGTTTCGGAGGAGTATGGTAACGAAAATTGGGCCACGAGAATTTTATAAGGAGAGTTACATACAAATGTACAAACTTACATACAGGTTCAATTAATAAAAGAGTGTTAAAAATATTAAAATTTCATGTGAAGTTAATCCCCCAATTGATAAGTTATAATTTTTTCGAGTTGGGTACATGTATGCATATTTTTCTGACTTTTGGTATTTTTTCATAACGAATTTTGGTCCCAAAAATAAACGCGTTGTGGCAACAATATAATGGAGTAGAATTCAAAACTACATACATATATTAAAATTTAAACCTATATTTTTGCATTGATTGTTGTGCCGTTAACTTCAAGTGATAGCCACGTCGGCGCCGACGAAAATCAACATACTGTAGACCATTTAGTTGAATAATTAGGGCTGATCACATTCAACACGGCGTCTACAGACTACAACCACAATAAAGATAAGCTTGGCGACAACCGCAGCGAATGTCAGGGTCAAATAGATTATATTGCACAGAGTAGTGGGTGATGAAAGCAAGTCTTTTCTGTGACGTTGTAACCGTGTGCAACTCCAGAACTTCTAGGAAAGTGAGACCGCCCAAGGCAGGAACTGCACTGGAGGGATGACGCAAACGTATATATTCTGTAGTTGCAAACAGTGCACAACGGGACAGGTACTAAGAGATTGTGTTCACGACGTGCTTGTGTGTTTTTGCTGGAAAAGATAGGGGAAGATGGGGGCGGTGGCTGATGCTCGGCATTGCTCCTGACTGTGCTACTATGATTGTAGTGATGGGTTGGAGCGGCCGTAAGAGTAGGAGGCGCCGATTGGCGCCAGCAACAGCGGGCAGTAGATATAGTATGCAAAGCAGGGTTGCTGCTGGAGTGTTGCACAGGTACGCTTCTGCTTCCGCGTCATATTTCTATAGATAGTCATAAGTAAAGCCAACTGAATCTTAATCAGGTTATGCTACGCCTCACATTTTTAGAAATTTTGCGCGCCCAACGCTTTTATTTAATTGTCTGATCTATGCCATAGATTGATAAGGAGTGTGATGACTAGTACCTAGGACCTACCTAATTATTTTCTAGCTTTTCGTATTATTATTACTTCATGTAAGTATTGTTTTCAATGAAACCGTTTAACTTAAAAATTTTTTTTTAATTATTTTATTTTCGTGTTAAAACAATGTGTTACATAGTTTTATTTTCTAAATAATCACAAATATTGATAATTTCACATTTACTTCATTTTTAATTTCGAAACTAGCATAAATGCACTTTCCATTTTATTTGTTGCATCCCTCCCATAAATTGTTATCCTCGGAGCAGTTCCCTGCAGCTGGTTTGCTCCATACCCGTCCCCGAAAAATTGTCAACGCATTTGTGGCTCCCTGCTGTTCACGTCTAACGACGCCCCGCGGCCGACGCAGAAGCGTACCTGTGCAACACTCCAGCAGCAACCCTGCTTTGCATACTATATCTACTGCCCGCTGTTGCTGGCGCCGATCGGCGCCTCCTACTCTTACGGCCGCTCCAACCCATCACTACAATCATAGTAGCACAGTCAGGAGCAATGCCGAGCATCAGCCCCCGCCTCCATCTTCCCCTATCTTTTCCAGCAAACACACACAAGCACGTCGTGGACACAATCTCTTAGTACCTGTCCCGTTGTGCACTGTTTGCAACTACAGAATATATACGTTTGCGTCATCCCTCCAGTGCAGTTCCTGCCTTGGGCGGTCTCACTTTCCTAGAAGTTCTGGAGTTGCACACGGTTACAACGTCACAGAAAAGACTTGCTTTCATCACCCACTACTCTGTGCAATATAATCTATTTGACCCTGACATTCGCTACGGTTGTCGCCAAGCTTATCTTTATTGTGGTTGTAGTCTGTAGACGCCGTGTTGAATGAGTATGTTGATTTTCGTCGGCGCCGACGTGGCTATCACTTGAAGTTAACGGCACAACAATCAATGCAAAAATATAGGTTTAAATTTTAATATATGTATGTAGTTTTGAATTCTACTCCATTATATTGTTGCCACAACGCGTTTATTTTTGGGACCAAAATTCGTTATGAAAAAATACCAAAAGTCGGAAAAATATGCATACATGTACCCAACTCGAAAAAATTATAACTTATCAATTGGGGGATTAACTTCACATGAAATTTTAATATTTTTAACACTCTTTTATTAATTGAACCTGTATGTAAGTTTGTACATTTGTATGTAACTCTCCTTATAAAATTCTCGTGGCACAATTTTCGTTACCATACTCCTCCGAAACAGCTGGACCGATTCTCATGAAATTTTGTATACCTATTGGATATGACAATCGGCTAAAGTCTTTTTTATTATTATTGCCTATGGTGTCGAAACCCATATTAGGGACCCCGGAATTTTTTATGTAATTGTACAAAATGGATATCAAATAAAGATGCTGATGACATAAAAGTAAACTATTTGGTTTATTTAAAGCCGTTTAACAGATATAATCAAAACTACGGATAAGAGGTACCCTGAAATTAATGTTTATCTTCTTCCTATATATAAAAATGACATAAAATTTGTATGCCCTTCTAACTTAAGAGCCGCAACGAGGGGAGTGCAGCCAGTTGCATTATCACGTATTATCAACCAGAGAATGACATAGACATCGCTTCGAGCTCCTAGGCCTCTAGAGCCTGAAAAATTATCAACTGGGGGCAATTTGACATATGTAGATATTTAAATTTTTTTCAACGAACGAATAACTATCAAACGCATATAAAAGCGTATCAAACATTATCAAACGATTAGCGTTTAAAAATATTAAAACTTTTTAGTTGGGGGGGCTAACTTCACATAGATATTTTAAAAAATGTCGTTTTTCTAACAAACGAATAACTATCAAACGAATATCGAAGTGTATCAATCATTATCAAACGACTATCAAATGATTAGCGTTTTAAAAAATTAAAAATTTTTAGTTGGGGGGGCTAACTTCACATAGATATTTTAAAAAATGTCGTTTTTCTAACAAACGAATAACTATCAAACGAATATCGAAGTGTATCAATCATTATCAAACGACTATCAAACGATTAGCGTTTTAAAAAATTAAAAATTTTTAGTTGGGGGGGCTAACTTCACATAGATATTTTAAAAAATGTCGTTTTTCTAACAAACGAATAACTATCAAACGAATATCGAAGTGTATCAATCATTATCAAACGACTATTAAACGATTAGCGTTTTAAAAAATTAAAAATTTTTTGTTGGGGGGGGGGGGGGGGGGAAACTTCACATAGATATTTTAAAAAATTTCGTTTTTCCAACAAACGAATAACTATCAAACGAATATCGAAGAGTATCAATCATTATCAAACGACTATCAAACGATTAGCGTTTTAAAAAATTAAAAATTTTTAGTTGGGGGGGCTAACTTCACATAGATATTTTAAAAAATTTCGTTTTTCTAACAAACGAATAACTATCAAGCGAATATCGAAGTGTATCAATCATTATCAAACGACTATCAAACGATTATCGTTTTAAAAAATTAAAAATTTTTAGTTGGGGGGGCTAACTTCACATAGATATTTAAAAAAAATGTCGTTTTTCTAACAAACGAATAACTATCAAACGAATATCGAAGTGTATCAATCATTATCAAACGACTATCAAACGACTAGCGTTTTAAAAAATTAAAAATTTTTAGTTGGGGGGGCTAACTTCACATAGATATTTTAAAAAATGTCGTTTTTCTAACAAACGAATAACTATCAAACGAATATCGAAGTGTATCAATCATTATCAAACGACTATCAAACGATTAGCGTTTTAAAAAATTAAAAATTTTTAGTTGGGGGGGCTAACTTCACATAGATATTTTAAAAAATTTCGTTTTTCTAACAAACGAATAACTATCAAACGAATATCGAAGTGTATCAATCATTATCAAACGACTATCAAACGATTAGCGTTTTAAAAAATTAAAAATTTTTAGTGGGCTAACTTCACATAGATATTTTAAAAAATTTCGTTTTTCTAACAAACGAATAACTATCAAACGAATATCGAAGTGTATCAATCATTATCAAACGACTATCAAACGATTAGCGTTTTAAAAAATTAAAAATTTTTAGTTGGGGGGGCTAACTTCACATAGATATTTTAAAAAATGTCGTTTTTCTAACAAACGAATAACTATCAAACGAATATCGAAGTGTATCAATCATTATCAAACGACTATCAAACGATTAGCGTTTTAAAAAATTAAAAATTTTTAGTTGGGGGGGCTAACTTCACATAGATATTTTAAAAAATGTCGTTTTTCTAACAAACGAATAACTATCAAACGAATATCGAAGTGTATCAATCATTATCAAACGACTATCAAACGATTAGCGTTTTAAAAAATTAAAAATTTTTAGTTGGGGGGCTAACTTCACATATATATTTAAATTTTTTTTTTCTAACAAACGAATAACTATCAAACGAAAATAGAAGCGTATCAATCATTATCAAACGACTATCAAACGATTAGCATTTTAAAAAATTAAAAATTTTTAGTTGGGGGGGCTAACTTCACACCGCTCCACAACCCAACTTTGAAGCATCTACCGTAATTAAAAATTCTTTGGTGAAATAGTTTTGGAGACATCAGACTTTTTCTTAGTTTTTCGAAAGCTAACTCACATGACGTATCCCAATTGAATTCAACCTTTTTTCTACTCAAACGATTCAATGGAGCTGCTAAGGAAGCGAAATTTGGAATAAATCTCCTATAATAATTTGCAAATGCCACGAATCTTCGGATAGCGTCTTTATCGCGTGGCTTAGGATACCTTTTAATTGCTTCAATTTTTCAATCGTCCGCTAGCAACCCATTTGCTTAGCACTTATGCCCTAAGAAAGTTACTTCAGGTCGAAGAAAATTACTTTTTTTTTTGAGTTAAGTCGCAAGCTGAACTTCGTACAGGTCTCGAAAACTTTTTTTAGATTAGTGAAATGATGTGCTTCGCTGCATCCAATCATCCAATCGTCTACATACATAAAGGCTTGGTTGGGTGAAATACCAGAGCATGCAACTGACATCATTTTTGAAAATGAGTTTGGAGCCACGTTTAAACCAAATGGTAAGACCATCCGTACTAAAAGATGTTATGTCTCTTGAATCTTTGTGAAGTGGAATTTGGTGAAAACCCGAGAAAAGATCTAAAGTAGAAAAGAAGTTCGCACGGCCAACGTTATCCAAAATATCGTCTACACGTGCCAAAGGAAATTTATCGACAATTAACTTTTTATTTACAGCCCTATTGTCAACGCACATTCTATACGATTTTTGGTCATTTTTCGTACCAAAATCAAGGGACTGTTATAATTCGAACAACTATCTTCGATCAGATCATTTTCCAATAATTTATTAACTTGTTTATTTATTTCTTCGCGCT
Source organism: Eurosta solidaginis (assembly GCF_040869045.1). NCBI lineage: Eukaryota > Metazoa > Arthropoda > Insecta > Diptera > Tephritidae > Eurosta > Eurosta solidaginis. The sequence continues at coordinate 88,348,291 of NC_090323.1, read as the reverse complement.
GAGAGTACGATAAGCGGTAATTTTTAATGTATACTGGCTTCGTATCGTTTAGTATTAGTTTTTGTTCATAAAAATTGTTTATCGTCATTTTATCATTGTCTAGTGCAAAAAATTTCGGAATATTGTAAACATAAGTTAATAATCTTATTTTCAGCATAATTAGGTATTTGTTTTTCTAAGGTGCTTTCAAGTTCTTTAATACGACTATCTTGTTTTACTGGGTTATTGATTTTATAAACGTGATAATAGAAAGTTTTTCCGTTTGAAGGTTGCAGCTATTTACGTATTTTACGCTATTTGTGTGGTGTTTATTACTTTAATGATCGGATTACTAGTATCAACTATACATTTTGCTGTCAAAACACCGTCAGAAATCTCTTGAGAATCCACGAAAAGTGGTTCTGAGTCTATTTCCAAAGCGAAAATTCTATAAACCTCGCAGCGAGGTGGTATAACACATGTATCGCTTTCCGTTCCGTGAAGGATGGGAAGTGCGATCTTTTCATTGCCTACCCAGAAGGAAATGCAATTTGTTGCATAGCTGATATCGCATTTATTTGATTTTAAGAAATCCTTACCAAGTATTCCATCTGATGGAATGTTGAAATCATGGTCTACCAGGTGTAACGTATGTTTGATATAAAAATTTGAAAAGTGTAAGTAAAAGTACATAATGTAAAAAATGTATATGTAGTTACTCCAGTCATATTAATTGTATCATTGTTATTAATTGACGAATTTTTATTGAGAGAATTATTATTTTTAATTTAATTAACGAAATGTCGGCTTGTGTGGTTAAGGCAACTGCAGTTTCACCATGTGATTCACTATTCGAATCCCGGTGTAACCTTTGATAACATTACAAAATTGCCTGATGATGATTACGTTGGCGGTGTTCGAAATGATTACATCGCAATATGCCAGTAAATGTTTCTTTCTTTTCAGTTTCTTTTAGAAAATATAATAATTGAAATTCTATTATTATAAGCCGGTGTTAAGCTCATGAATTCTTAAATATAAGTATAAACTGAACACACCATTAAACAAACATACATAAATATGTAAAACTGAGCCCGAGTTTACAAAGCTTCTCATTCGCAACGAAGAAAAACTTTAGAAAAACAAATCTACATGGCACACAAATTAATATAAAGACAAAATATCTCAATAGTGTTGTTAGTGTAGAAATGAGAAAAACTGAATTAAGCATGAAAACAAATACCAGCAGGATAGCCTAGTGGTTAAGGCAACTGCAGTTTCACCATGTGATTCACGGTTCGAATCCCGGTGAAACCTCTGATAACATTACAAAATTGCCTGATGATGATTACGTTGGCGGTTTTCGAAATGGTTCCATCGCAATATGCCAGTAAATGCTTCTTTCGCTTCAGTTTCTCTTAGAAAACATAATAATTGAAATTCAATTATTATAAGCCGGTGTTAAGCTCATGAATTCTTAAATATAAGTATAAATTGAACACACCATTAAACAAACATACACACAATTTTTTTTTGTTCAAAAACTACATATACGCCATACCATTAATGTTGTTGTTGTTGCCTTGTTTCTACTGTTGTTGCTACCATTGCTGTCGTCGCTACAAATGCGCTATACCAATACTGTTGTTGTTATATTTTACTTTTAAATAACAAATGGGAATAAATGCACTTACCTTTGATATTCTAGATGAGAATTTAAAGAAGTAAAATTGGGCATTTTCTTCTTTTCTTATTGAAAAGTTGAAAATATTTACTACTTTTATTAATTAAATTTTTTTTTGACAGAAAATACCTTTTTTTTACTCACGACAATGCTCGTTATTAGATTTTCACAACGAGTATTGCAAAGAACACGAATCGCCTCTCATGAAAAAGTGATGTGATAAAATAAATTTCACAGCGAGCATGAATTTTTCTTTTTTTCACTTCATTACATCATCGAACGTGTTTTGGCCACCAAGCTAAATCCTATGTATCATGTCTTCGCGGACGACCCACCCTAATTTTACACTCATTTGGGCATATAGCCGGTCAGCGCGCGCTATCCCCATTTCACCCACAAAGAAATCACACCCGCAAGAAGAGCCCAGCTAATGTGCATTATTCCTATAAGGTTAATGCCTTAGCTTATAAATCTTACCCAATATCAAAGTCCGATATAAGACTCACATAAGCCGTTCAGTCAACCATACGAAGCTCTCACTAAGGCTTTCATTTTTCGCATCGGCAACACACAAGAAGGTTGGTAGTAATGCGACATTTACCCACCGACGTGTGCCGTACGTACGGACGTTTGTCGTACGAAGCACGTTTGACCGAACTCTCAAGCCCGTAGGAATCAATGTGTGCGTCTGTGTACATGTACATAACATATTTGTGTGTGTATTGTTTACAACAAAGCATTGTTGCCATTGGCCAGTTTGCATGCATGCTTATGGAAACATCAACTTTTTCCAATTTAATTTTTGATATTGTAAAAGGCCGGAATACATATTAAATAAGTATAAATAGATTACATATTTATAATCAGCACTTTTACATAATTATTTCGAATTATTTTCACAATTTTTCAAACTTTAATTAGTTGTTTTTGCATAAAATTGCAAACGGTCAAAAATTAGCGCACAAAAGTTTACTAGGCAACTCTGTCTAGTGAGAGAGCGATCAGCTAACACGTTCTTACGGAAAAAATCAAAATTGTTTTGATTTCTACGTTCCGGGCTACGTACGTACGGGCGTTGCACGTCGGTGAGTTTTCGTTTACATTGCACACTCATAAGATAGGTCGTGTCAGCTGACACGTTTTTGATACGTACGTTCGTGAGTAACTGCCGCATAAGCAGAACAAGCTAATATGCCATTGATTTGTTATGTTTTCAAATGCCTGCCAATAACATGCACGAACATATTCATGCCTGCTTAGAGCAATAAACTGACGGTACAGTTCCTAGGTTTAGCATGATAACACATGCTCAAACATATTGCCACATATGTAAGTATATGGATGGACATATCGGTAAATAGTTATATATTTTTTGTGTGCCAGCACTCCTCTGCTAAGGCATCTGCCTGAATGCATGGCGAAGTATGTACATCCATATACGTGCATATACATATATATCTTACGGATTTCCTCCTTTTGCATGCGCTTTTCAGCAAAGGTAATTTCCCCTCAAAACGGTTAGCTATGGCAACTGCGGCTCGATGGTTTTATGTCTTTCGCGAAGAACTTAACTTTTACTTTTCTGTCAACCTTCAGCGGATCAGCAGCAGCCACACCACCGGGTAAGCCAGTATATCGATTTTTCATTCACAATAAAATTTTTATAACTATAACTCTATGAATGTTACCTTTTGAATTTTAATATTAATAAACCTTATAACGATTATGCTAATAAAACTCTATTTTTATTTCCGTATATCGACACAAACCACGGGGAATCTGAGCTATCGATCCCTCTGATTTGTGTCCAATACACGTTCTATGAAGTGGTGAAGTGAAAGCATTTTTCACCACTTCAGCTGATATGCGATTCAGTTTGAAAAAAAGTGATATTTACTGTCAAATTTTTTCCATTTAACGAATATTTTTTTACCGTTGACTTTACCCGTGAAAACTGTATATATATATAGAAGAAAGTGGTTTTATAACTCAAGAACTGATGAACCGATTTGGCTGAAAATTGGTCCGAGAGCTAGCTTAGATCCAGGAGACGGACATAGGATACTTTTTATCCCGTCTGGTTGGTTTTCGGAATCCGTTCGGGATCCCGTCGGGGTCATCTCAGGATAATTTTGGGACTCATTAGACATCAACTCTGTATAGTTTTCGGGATCCATCCGGGATCCCGTCGGAGTTTATTTGGGACTTTTTCCGGACTATTCAGGGTCATTTCGGTATCATTCCGGGATCATTTCTGGATTTCGGGATCCATATGGTATGCCTTACTTCGGGACATTCTCGGCATCATTTCTGGAACCCGTCGGGGTCATTTCGAGACCATTTCGGGATCATTTGGGGACCCTTGCAAAGAAATCCAAAGAGTTTACGCTATGAGAATTTTTGAACATAGATGGGGCATTCGCAATCCGGCCCACGAGAGTGTGAATGGGGCACTCGAGAGAAGAGAAATACAACGATCGATCCGTATGTGGATAAACGCCCTACTGCGTACGAGGATTAACGAAACCTCGAGTGGGAACGGTACAGTACAGATCAAGACAACGAAAGGATGTCCACAAGGGGGCGTCCTGTCACCCCTGCTGTGGAGCCTAGTAGTAGGTGAACTTCTACAGAGGCTCTCAAAAAGCGGAATTCGATTTTAAGGGTACGCGGATGATATTGTTATGACTGAAAGAGACAGATTTGAGAGCACCCCTTGCGACATAATACAAAGGGATTTGCGAACATGCCCGACGGCGGCAATAGAGGTGCTGCCTAAGTTAACGACTATACACATAGTAATTGAGCAGGTAGCCAGGAATACCTTAGTAAACATAGGGATGTGGAAGAGGCGAAGTGATACAGTCACGGAACACGGAGAAGCTGAAGGAGCAGATTCCACTCATCCAACTTCCCAGGGATGACACGAGAAAGCTAATTAAGTTTGAGAAGCGCTTCAAAATAAAGCTGGGGAACAAGTGTACGTGGGACACCTCCAGAATTGAAGTGATTCACCAGGAACACGCTAAAATATGGTACACCGATGGATCGAAGACACCGAAGGGCATAGGAGCGGGGATCTTCGGCCCCCGAACCAAAATGTTCATACCGCTCGGAGAGGAAGAAGTCATGGGACAAGGAAAAGGGAACAGAAACGAAAATTAAAAAGTAAAGGGAACAGTAAATGGAGAAGAGTAAGAGATCGGGAGGATGAACGAGAGAGAAACTGAGAAGGAGAGGGATAAAAAGATGGAAGAGGTGGAGGGTGGATGGAGAGGTAAAGGAGAAGAAAAGGAGAAGGGAAGAAAAAGGGGAAGGAAAGGAGAACGGAAATGGAAAGGGAGAAGGAAAAGGAGAAGGAAAAAGAAACGAAAAGAGGGGGAAGGAAAGGAGAGGGCGAAGGAAAGGAGAAGGGGAAGGAAAGGAGAACGAAAAAAAGGCGAAGGAAAGAGAAAAAGAAAAGGGGAAGAAAAAAGGAAACGAAAAGAAGGGGAAGGAAAAGGGAAAGGAAAAGAAGGCGAAGAAAAGGAAAGGAGAAAAAACGGAACGGAAAAGGAAAAGGGGAAGAAAGAGGAAAAAGAAAGGGGGCGGAGAGGAAAAGTGACAGGAGAGGGGAGACCGAGGGGAAGGAGAATGAGAGGAAGGGAGATAAAAAAATGGAGAATAGGAAGAGCCATAAGAATGAGGATGAGAGTAGTCTATAAAAACATGCCAACATGATTATTTTATAATTTGCACATATGAGTAAATATCATTGTTTCTTTATGCCTTTTCAGATCAACGAAGAAATCGTAAATACGACATCATAAATGACTAATTCTGATCTAACCCTGACTAACATGGGCCAAACCTCGGTTAAGCATGGTCCTGATCCCGAAGCTTCGGATGAGCTTCCTCCAGTAAAAAGGGAGCGGAAGCGCGAACTCTCCGCGCTGCATGCAACGCGCCAGATTGGGGTCGGTTCCTACAAATGGAAAGAGAGGCATTAGGTATAAAAAGGAGAAGGCTTGATATAGCTAAAGAAATACTAAATGCCTAAAAAGAAACTAATAAAAAATTAGACGTACTAACTGCCAAAATTCTTTAAAAAGTTGTTTATTATTTACTAGGAGATCCACTGATATGGGCTATGGGCTTTCTGATTTCCGACACTCTAGCCTTCGAATTTGCCGATAACTGCTCCCTGTGACACCTTCACACCAACCGTTTCCCGGAAGAGGAATGGGAAAGAGGACTGATCCGGGAAGGGGACCAGTTTACTTGTTCAATTATTTATCCAATATGGACGGAAAGGTTGGTGGGGGGCCTTTTGTTAAGAGCTAAATGTAAGCCGCAAATTTAATTTGTCTGGTCACGACAGCATCTGACATCCTTTGCTATGAAAGCAATAGAGAAGCCTGTAGACCATGAGATTAGATCAAAGGCTCTCGATAAAATACCACTACATCGAGATCAGCATGCATATAGGACAGGCAGGTCGACAGAAACTGCATTTTATCAGCTGTCCACTGAAATCCAAAGTACGTTCTAACGCGAGGGTTATATAACCGCACTGCGTTACACGCTTTACGCAACAAAATGCATTCCTGCGTGCAAGTGGCATCGCCGTCAGCTGTTGCTGAACAGCAATGCCAATTGCACTCAGCAGTGACAATTGCCTTGAGAGAGATGAAAAATGGCAACGCAGCGTGGGTACATATTTTAGAGTAGATAGACAACCGGCAAAATATAAAGACGTGCACAAAATTATAAAATATAAATTGTGAATAGAAAATGAAAAAAATCAAAGTTATACTTTAAAAAAAAACTAAGAACTGAAAAATGTGTAGAACTAAGTGTTAAATAAAACAATTATATTTAAAAACTAATTTAAACATTTATTGAACAAAGAAAAAAAGGAAAAACGTAAGTGTGTGTGTGGGGCATATTTTTGGGTGTCTACAATGGACACTTTAAATGGCGACCGTGACGCCGGGCCTCAAAATGGCGGCCATAGTGGCGAAGAGGCAGGCCTCTTAGAGAAAAAAAACCTCAAATAAAAATTTAAAATCAAAATTTTTTTAATTGAAAATAATTAAACCTACAAAAATTACAAAAAGAAGCAAAATGAAATATTAATAAATTACAACAAAATACACATACAAAAAGACAGAAAGTTACAAAAAAAGCTTAAAATTAAAAAAATCTACAAAAAAAAAACATAAAACCAAATAAAAATCCAAAAAAAAAAATATATAACAATGCAGAAACCCTACAAAAAAAAATTAAAAACTAAAAACTACACAAAAAATTTTTTTTCTTTAAAAACAAAAAATTATAAAATCTACAAAAAAATTTACAAAAATTTAGAAAAAACCCCACAAATATGTGGAAAATTACAAAAAAAATCAAAAACGTTTAAAAATTACAAAAAAATTATAAAATTGAGGGAAAAAAAACACTTACAAAAATTTTTTTTTTACAAAATCTAAAAATCAAAAAAAAATTTCAAAATTAACACAAATGTACAAAATTTTGAAAAGTTTGAAAACAGAAATATTTTCGAATAACTATACTACTTGGTGGGAGTTCATGGTGGTGTTTGTGCCGGTGGCTAGTGCAGAAAAATTAGAAAAATAAAAGTACATAACAGAGAATATAATAAAAAGACTTAATAGAATACAGAAATAATAAGATCATATAACTATTATAATAAAACAACGAACTAAACGGCAGCAGATATAATATAATCGTGGAAAGAAAAACAACAAAGACACACAAAATTAAAACACACAGTTTGAAGACTGTACCAAAAATTTTTGGTTCTGTAAAAACGGCACTAGCTACGCCACTTATAACGGCCCTAGCTACGCTACCAGCATAGCGGCAAACCACCCTAAACCCAAAAAGCAACAAACAAACACCTTGCATGGTACATAAGAGCGGTACATGGCAGAGCACAAGCGCAGCAGCTGCAGCAAAACAGCAACCGAAGCAGCAGTACAGCAGCAGCAGCAACATAACGGCAAGCGAGCAAGCGGTATCGAAACAGCAGCAGTTGGTATGAAATAATTTTTGACTTACATAAATTACAATAAATAAATTAAACTTACATTTTTGTCAATTTCCTATGAACATTCTTATATTTTCTATCAAAAAAAAAAATTATTTCATTTTAACCTTTTTCTACTACAAAATAATACATTTTAAATTATACTTCAAATTTTCAAAATTACCATTCTTATTATTAAACAAACAAAAAAAAATTTTTTTTATTTCCCGACGTATACATACACATATATATGTGTGCAAAATGTGTGAAGGTAGGCACTGTGGGACAGGGTCGGACAAAAAAACAGAAACTTTTTTTAATCATCATTAATGGCGTTGTTGGTTTTTGACTTGTATAACAACCGCTGAAATTAAATACATTTTTAAAAGTTTTAGAGTTTTAGTCCCACTCTGCCCCACAGTGGGCTCCATCAAAGAGGGAAAAATAACATTAAAAATATTTTTTTTTGCATAAAATGGTGGTTCCGTAATTAACCAAAAAGATTTTTTTTGCGTAAACGGTGGTCCCGTAAACAACCAATGAAATTTTTTTTAATCCCGGTGCGTCCGAGGATCTTCGTATTATAAATTTGAAAAGATGCGGTGCGCCCGTATCTATAAAAATAAAACCATACATTTTTAATAAAAACGGTGCGTCGGTAATAACACAAACACATTGAGATCTTTTTAATAAAGCGGTGCGTCCGTTATCATCAGCCAAGTCCTTTTACAAAAATAAAATATTTTCCTTCGAAATCAATTTAAATTAAATTACTCCAATATACATTCAATTTATCATTAAATATTCAGTCTTTCATTAAATTGCCGGATAATTCTTTCAATTTCACATCAACATTCAATTCAATTTCAATTTCTGTTAAATTTTCGTAAGCAATTTCTATAAATTCGACTTTAATTAGTTTAAATATTTCTTCTTTGCTTCCTACTACATATGTTCCTTAGAAACCAAAAAGTGGTTCCCAGAATTTCAGAACAAGACTCAGATTCCGAAAATTCCGAAAATTCCAAAAATTCAGATTCCAATTCCAAAAATTTTAATTCCGAAAGTTCCGATTCCGAAAATCTTGATTTTAAAAGCCCAGTTTCTGAAGGCTCAACCACATATTCGCCCAGTACAATCAAAAACCTTGTTATTAGACTTTCTTTGTCCGGAGAATTTCACGGATTTGAGGAATTGCCCGAAACAAATATTTCAAATCCTCCTAATTCCGATACAAATATGGCGACTCCTGAAGGACATTTATCGGCATATGTGCTGGTATTATGCGTGAAAATTATAGCGGTGAGCCCCTAGGTTTTGAATCTTTCATTACTAAAATTGAGTTAATCGAACAATTTGTCGACGAAAATTTAACTAGCATTTGTATTTCATATATTAAATCCAAACTCGATGGTAAAGCTCGAGAAGCGATACCAACTCAAGTACTTTCAGTTAACGATATAAAAATAGCACTACGTAACCGTATAAAACCCGACAACTCCAAAGTTGTGGCCGGAAAATTTGCAGCTTTGCAAGTTAATAATAATAATTACACCGATTTTGCAAAACGCGTTGAGGAATTGTCTGATGCTTTAGAGCGTTCGCTCATTATCGAAGGGATTACTCAGACCAAAGCCCGTGAAATGGCCATCGAGCAAACAGTTAACGTTTGCCGATTAAACGCAAAAACCAGTTTAGTCAAATCAATCCTTGCGTCAACCAATTTTTCTGATTCGAAGGACGTAGTAGCTAAACTGATTGTAGAACAATCAAATGAAATAAAAGAACGTCAAGTTTTAGCATTTAGAGCTCGGAACAATAAAAATTTAAAAATCTTCAAAGTAATAACCGATGTCGAAATTTTCAAAATCAAAATCGTAACTTTAACAATTATAGACAAAATAGACCATCCTTTAGTAACAGTAACAGGAGCGAACACTGAGGGAGGACGAGACAAATTACTAACTGATTCAGCTCACAATTTTTCTTCTAAAAACGTTTATTGTCTTAACTTAAATTATTCCGATTTTATAAAAATAAATATTACTGCTTCTAACAAATTTTGTACATTTCTAGTCGATACACAAGCCGACATTTCGTTAATTAAATTTTCTTCTCTTAATAAAAATTTGTCAATTAATAACAATGATACAATTAATATTACCGGAGTAACTACAGATGCAGTTTCTACATTAGGTACTTTTACAACTAACTTACACTTTTCAAATTTTTATATCAAACATACGTTAATTGAAAAAATTTTTAAATTCTGCAACAGATGTCGCAGTGTTGTGAATATCAATTGGCACGAACCAGAATAGAAGTAGGATTAATGAAGACAAACAAAAAACCGCTGTGATGGCTGAATGGTTATAGCAGCGACGCCTAAACGTTGCCGATGAAGGAATTTAGCAGTTCCCGAAATGGATCTACACAACGAGCTTTGGCAGTTGTCTAAATTTTTTCTTTCTTCTATTCTAATTTAAAAATTTTTTCAATTAAGAAAAAATGTATCATAACAATAATAATGATAAAAAATTATTGTTAGGCCTTGAGCTCGATTCGAACCCGCGATCTTAAATTCAGTAGGCCGATATAACAACAAAAATTGTTAATACATCCCAGAGCACGGGGAAAAAAGTGTCAATAAAATATGACACTATGGCAGCATTGCCATCAAATAAGTCCAATTTTCACATACATTGTTTAGGCAGGATGCCTAACTTTTCCGCATCTGATTGCGACCCCCCCAATGCAACTCTGCAAATCGATACTCGATACTCGAATTAATTTATAACCACCCACACCATCACCCTCATGCATGTGCATGCATGTACATGCACGTGTATGTGTGCTTTTTGTCAGCACTCATGCATATGCATGTCGGGGTTGATGTGTGGGTGCCTTTCCCCTCCAAAACGGAGGATTTTGCGGGTCAACGGTTGTAGCTTGCTATACAACCGGCCTCCTTTGATTTCAACAGCCACCCAGCACGCATCTGCCGCCAACGGTCTCCACTGTTTTCCAGAATATATTCAGGTAATATTGTAACCAGGTTATATATATATATTCACATAATAAAGTTCACCCATTATAACGAGGAAAATCCTCCCGTGTTCTTCTTTCTTTTCTATTGAGTGAATCATCCATTGAGCGAGATCGACCCTTGTGCGCCTACCCACTGCCGGTTTACGACGCACTCAGGCCGAACATTTGGTCCTATCTCACCAGGAATTGGAAACAGCACCTTAACAATACAGTCCACAACATAATTAGCCCGAAAAATTCATCAGGAAAAGTAGTTTGCCCACCAACAAAAAAGTCTATTATTTAATACCAACGTCAAAACACTGAGCAAGCGACAGCCAGCGGAAGCCACTGCATCACACAAACTACTTGCCACATAAGCACCACTATACAAATCGCCATAAAAAGCCAGAGTAAGTGCAATATTTCTTGCCACATTTTTTTTGGTTGGTTAAAAACAATAAATAAAAAGTGCGAAAAATCAATTTAAAGAGCGTAGTGATTTCTAATTAACCGCGAAAAGTGTAAAAAATGTAGTGCCGAAAAGGAAAATAAGTGCAAACGCGTTGCATAAACGTCGTTTAACATTCCTTGTGACTATCTGGTCTGTCCCCCCACCAGCGGTAATGCTCTCCGGACACAGCACAAGGAAGAGGTGCACATAACCTCACATTCACATTAAAATCTCACGCCATACGGCTGTGGCAATTTTCATTTTCTTTTCAAGCACTTTAATTTTCACTAATTCAATCGACACAGTTTTTAAAACAGTTTTCACTGAGTTTTTACACTTTTCGTCGAGTTGTTATATCAACGCGCGCACTTAGTATACAATACAATTTAACTTGGAAGTGGCGAGTGGCCCCCTTTATTTACACAAAACACATTGGTGTTGCTTCCCCTGCTCCCTGTTTTACGGCACAAATAAGCTGCAAAGTCAGTGAAAAAATAAACAAATTGAAAGCGTTAAATAAAGAGTTTTTCTATATTTTAATCATTGTTGGTTGGGTGAATCGCACAGGTTTTTTTCAGTTTTATAACCCCTTTTTAATTTGATCACAAATTTTAATCCATGAACATGGAATCATATATTAGATTGGCCGATCGAATAATCGAACAGCAAAAAGAGTTGCAAGCTAAGTGGGAAAAAGCAGAGAACGCCCTAGAGGAGTTGCTTGGCTCTGACACGCTCGACGCAAAGAAAATTGCAGCGGTCAAGATCAAGCATAAAGCGTCATATGCCGTATTCCTAAGATGCATGTCGAACATGGCTGAACTTCAAGCCAAATTGAAGGAGGAAAAAGATAGGGCAGTCAAACCTGAGGGAGAACGTGCGCGCGAACATAGTATCCGCCTGCCAGCTTGTGATACTGAGGTGTTCAAGGGCGACTACCTATCTTGGCCTACGTTTCGTGACCTGTTCACGGCCATATACAAAAACAACAGTCGCCTAAGCCCGGTAGAAAAGTTGTTCCACCTCAATCAGAAAACTCGAGGTGAGGCAAAGGACATCGTCAAGAAATGTCCCTTGACAAATGAAGGCTTCGAAACAGCCTGGAAAAACCTATGTGAGAGATACGAGAATAAGCGGATTCTCGTAAACTCACAACTACAAATTTTGTTTAATCTAAAAAAGATAGATAGCGAGTGCGGCAGCTCTATCAAAACCTTACAGCGCGACATAAATAATTGCTTGGCATCTTTAAAAACACATCAGATCGATGTTTCAAATTGGGATGCGATTATTACCTATTTATGTTCGACGAAATTACCTGAAAATACGTTGGCTCTATGGGAGCAGAGCATTGACCACAAGACGGACATATCCAAGTGGGAGGATATGGACAAATTCTTGTCAAATCGTTTCCAGACACTTGAAACCGTGTCTGGTTTTACAGGGAATGCCACTTCTAAAGTGCAAAAATCAAACACGTCGCGCCAGTCGACAGAAAACCCTACAAAAAGACTTGGTGCTTTTCAAACCAAAGTAACCAAGCAAACAACAAAATCAATATGTAAAATGTGCAAATCTACGGAGCACAGATTACGCAACTGTTCACGTTTTTGCGATTTAAATCCGGTAGAAAGGATTAAATTCGTCAAATCCACAAATGGCTGCCTGAATTGTTTATCCCCAGGACACACAGTGACGAGGTGCACCAGTTCGTACAACTGTTCCAAATGCCACTCTCGTCACCACACGCTCCTGCATGCGGACACACTTCAGCAACCGGCGGTACGAAATCCCTTCAAAGATGCGGATAATGCCCCATCAACATCGGCACAGGCAAGGAAAAGACAGGAATCGGGACAACCACCCTCCTCTGCGAATCAGAATGTCAAATCCTGCCATGCCAATTCCAGCACAGGCGTGCTATTAGGAACTGCTCGCGTACACATTCACCATAATGGTACCGACTTCTCCGCGCGGGCATTAATTGATTCTGGGTCTGAATGTTCCTTTATAACTGAAAGACTGAAGCGCAGAATCAATTTGCCAGCGAGGAAAATGCATGCCCATGTTTCAGGCATCACAAATGCGGTGTCAGCTCAGGTGAAAGAAGCATCCAACATCGAACTACGTTCACCAGTGGATCCCTGCTTCAGCCTGACTACACCCGTACTAGTTCTAGCGAAACTCACGGGGAATCTTCCATCCTGCCATATCAACGCAATGACTATGCAGGCATTCCCAGACTTAGTTTTGGCAGACAAGAGATTCTACGTCAACGAAGACGTAGACCTCATACTTGGCGGAGACATATATCCCCAAATTATAATGAGCGGTATAAAGAAGAATGTGCTAAACACCCTCTTAGCCCAAGAGACAGTGTTCGGTTGGATACTAACCGGTCGTATCGAAGCACTAAATCCAACGAAGAGCATTATGTCTTTTTACAACGAGGTTGCGTTAGACAACCAACTCAAAGCGTTCTGGGAGGTAGAAAATGTATCAAAAAACAAATTATTAACTGAAGATGAAAGGTATTGTGAACAACTATTTAAAGAAACAACGCAGCGAAGTGAGAATGGAAGGTACACCGTGTCACTACCATTCCGGCAGGATTACCCTAACAATATTAACTTAGGACCATCCCTGAAGCGTGCATGCTCTCAATTCTTCCGGAATGAGGGGCGGCTAATAAAAAACCCAGATTTAGGAAAAGAATATGTTCGAGTGTTGTCAGAATATGAAACGCTCGGACATATGAGAAAAATTGAAAAGAATATTCCATCCGACGATTCGGATAATTATTTCCTGCCCCACCACGCCGTTGTAAAAGCAGAAAGTACAACCACCAAGGTGCGCGTAGTATTTAACGCCTCGAGCCCTACGGCCAACGGCAATAGCTTAAACGATATTCTCCTCCCAGGCCCAGTTCTACAAGCCGATCTACCCATACTTATCTTACGATGGAGACTATACCGCTTCGTATTCAATAGCGACATCGAAAAGATGTATCGACAAATTTGGGTGAACGAAAATCACACCAAATTTCAACGTATTGTGCATCGCACTTCCCCGAATGACCCTATTAGTCTTTACGAATTAAAGACGGTTACCTTCGGAGTGAACTGCGCTCCATATCTCGCGATAAGAACGCTCCTACAACTGGCAGACGACGTGTCAGACTCACACCCTACAGCGGCTAACATACTACGAGAATACATGTATGTAGATGACGTGTTAGCGGGTGGACATACGATCACATCGACTATTAAAGCCAGAGATGAAATTCGTCAAGTCCTACACTCAGCGGGCTTTCCACTTCGCAAATGGACATCCAATTCAGAGGACATTCTAAGGGACATCCCCAAAGCAGACCTACTCAATGAAAACTTCCTGGCATTCGAAGATACCAGTTCAGTTAAAGCGTTAGGCATTCGATGGAATGCCCTCTCCGATTTATTTTATTTTAAAGCAGGGACGCTGGACAACCCGGAAAACATTACGAAGAGAGCGATACTATCAGCAATCGCCAAACTTTTCGATCCCTTGGGATGGCTGGCACCAATGGTCATTGTGGCCAAAATACTCATGCAGAGTATTTGGTTGGAAGGCACCGCTTGGGACGAACCAGTATCTACCAGTACGCTGGAACGATGGAAAACCTTCACCGACCAATACCATGAAATCGATAAAATCCGGATACCTAGATGGGTCAACTTTTCACCAGGAACCGACATCGAGATCCATGGATTTTGTGACGCATCCGAGAAGGCTTATGCAGCAGCCATTTACATGCGCGTCAAAACGGATGATAATGTCTGCACGAACCTGCTTCTAGCCAAAACCCGAATAGCCCCAGTGAAAACTCTTTCTCTTCCACGTTTGGAACTTTGCGGAGCCGTGCTGTTAGCGGAAATCACCGAATCCATTTTCAGAAACCTGAAGTTGGGACCAGTGAGAGTTCACCTTTGGACGGATTCAACTATCGTCCTCGCATGGATAAGGAAACCGCCGTGTTCCTGGTCCACTTTCGTCGCACATCGGATCACCAAGATCATCGACATGGTTGGAAATAAGGACTGGCTGCATGTAAACTCAGAATCTAACCCAGCAGATTTAGGTAGCAGAGGATTACCTGCGTCTGAATTGGTCAACAATTCGTTGTGGTGGCAGGGACCTTCTTGGCTGCAAGAAGACACTTCCCAATGGCCAGCACAAGAAAGTGACTACATCACCTCCGTAGAGGAAAAGAGGGCGAAGACCTGCGCAACAACAACAGTAAATACTACCGATGTTCTTCAACGCTTTTCAGACCTACCTAGGGCTTTACGGGTGCTCTCATACGTTATGAGGTTCTATCGAAGAACTCACCCCGAAACAAAAAATTCATTCCATGTCATGTCGCACCTAATCTCCCCTGATGAAGTTAAGGCCACTACACGACTTTTAATTAAAATCTATCAGAAACAACATTATAGTTCCGAATATAATTATCTAAAGGCCGGAAAACCAATTGCAGGGAAAAGTGCAATACTTTCACTTAATCCCTACTTAGACCAAGATGGCATCATTCGGGTAGGAGGGCGACTCGGGGCGTCAAAGGACTTAGCCTTTAATGAACGCCAACCAATCCTCCTCCCATACAACTGCCGGTTATCCCGTCTTACAGTCCTAATGTTTCATCAACAAAGTCTGCATGGGGAAAATCAACTCATGTTGCGTCTGATACGCACCCAATACTGGATACCTAACATCAAAACCATGATTAGGGCAACCATTCATAATTGCAAAACCTGCACTATTCACCGAAAACAGGCGCAGTCCCAACTTATGGGTACCCTTCCCTGCGAACGGACTACTTTTACCCGCGCGTTCACCAATACCGGGGTAGACTTTGCGGAGCCTTTCGACATCAAAAGCTACCGCGGTAGGGGATGTCGACTGTCAAAAGGCTACGTATGCCTTTTTGTCTGTTTCTCCACTAACGCCATCCACTTAGAAGCCACTAGTGACCTTAGTACTCCATGCTTTCTCGCAGCCTTTGCGCGTTTTATCGCGAGAAGAGGATGTCCGAAAAACATCTACTCCGACAATGGTACAAACTTTGTCGGAGCGTCAAGATCTTTACGATCCGAGTTTAAAGCCTTCCTGGCAGAAAGCCGAGACAAGACAGTCTCAAAGTACAATCATCAAGCATTAAGCTGGCATTTTATTCCCGCCGCTGCTCCACATATGGGCGGCTTGTGGGAGGCGGGAGTGAAGAGCTTCAAAAGCCACTTCAAAAATATCGCGTCTCCCCATAAGTACACCATGGAGGAGTTCCAAACCCTTTTGTGCAGGATTGAGGCGTGCCTCAACTCGCGCCCACTCAGTCCAGGGTCGAATGACCCAACGGATCTGGAACCACTAACCCCAGGACATTTCCTAACGGGCAGCCACCTACTGGCTCCACCAGAACCAGATTCTAGTGAAAGCCCTGCCTCGATGATAAATCGGTGGCAGAAACTCAAAGCCCTCCATCAGACTTTCTGCAAGCGATGGAAGGTGGAATATCTATCCGAACTTCAAAAACGGGTGAAGTGGAAGCATCCTAAAGAAAACATACAAGTGGGAGATCTCGCCGTCCTCAAAGAGGACAACTTATCTCCCAACGAATGGAGGTTAGGTAGAGTCGTCAACGTACACCCCGGCGAAGATGGCCGAGTACGTGTAGTCGACCTCATAACCGAGAAGGGCCAAGTCAGACGACCTTTGGTCAAACTGATCCTTCTGCCTACGGAGATCGATTGTGAGAGGACCACGGGATCCTCTTAACAATCCCTCCTTTCCTCCCCATCCCTCTTTTCAAAAAAATCTACCCTAGCCTAATGCAGATTCCCCATCTGCCACAAAACACTTATTTTTAAATTTTCAAAAGTTAAACTCCAAGTTCACTCGCTCACCCCGGAGCGAGGACACCAAAAAAATCCAAATTCAATTCAATTTCAAAAATTAACCCAAATTCACCCGCTCACCCCGAGCGAGGACACAAGAAACCACTCCCATTCACTCGTTATCCCATAACGAGGACATCATAAAAGCCTACCGCAGAAGGGCGAACCGATCTGCCACAGAATCTAAGGGCCTTCGGCCTTTCATATTTTCAAACTTCCAACAAGTCAACCCGAATTCCCTCCATCAGCCCGACCAAGGACCACAGAACACCTACGCACTCGGCCAAAGGCGCGAGGCCAACAGAATTTACCAAAATTCATCCCCTTACCCGGAGCGCGGATCACAGAACACTTACGGTTCGGAATTGTGACACATCATTTAGGGAAGACTCCAAGTACCAGTGTTCATACGAGGAATCAACAAACGAAAAACCGAAATATCCAACACGCAAAATGTTTGCGAGGTTGAGTGCTACGTATTTAAAACAAAAAAATAAACATTTTTTTTGAAGCTATTTAAAACACAATACAATACATGTCTCAACACTTCGAAATAGCGCAAAATTACCGATAAATTATTAAACACAAGAACTACATAACTCAAGTTTAATCCAAGGATCGCAAAAAGCAAACAATTCGTGTAACCACTTCTTATTGTTGTAAAATGGTGTATACCATTATATACACTTCTGTGCAGGAGCAAGTTAATGTGTAATTTCTTTGAGGGTCGTATCACCCCACAAAAAAAAAAAAAAAAAAAAATGCCTTGAACTTATGCTCATATAGGGAGTTTTGGCAACAAATATTGGAATGGTCCACCATTCCTCAAACAAGTTCTGCAAGAATGACCAAACCAACATAACTTTATCAACTCACTGAATATTTAGTGGAAACATGAATTATTTCCCCAAAACCTCTGGCATTTACAAATTTATTATCACTACTAATATACTACGTGGTCATGCGGCCCATTAAGTTTTTAACTAAAACAGATACTTTCCTACTATTATTTCACTGAAGGGGATTGAATTATTCCCCGTTTCCCTACTTCGTACAAGTAACCCGTCCAGATTGCTCATCGAAGAACAAACATATAATAATTGAATTAAACTCACCCTCTCTTTGTTCATTGACTGATAGCTGCGCTTCGTGAATGGATGTGTAACTCGTTCCAGTGCACCACCAGATAAATTGGGTACTTCCGGATCCATGATCTCACCAACTTTCATTGGTTTCCTAACGTCCGCAAGGAATTGTGAAGGCACCTAAGTGACGCGTATGTTGCAAGTAAGCTAATGACACCTAATTTTATTGGAAAGGAAATATGAAGTTTTCCATCGCACAGATTCATTTATGCGAATACGTTTATATCGTCTATGAAAGCTCAAACCACATATAAAACGTTTTCCACGGGCCTTAATACCAAATGGTGGAAATAATCCCATAGCCCGGTAGCAAGCCGACAGTCTTGGAGGCGATTTGATATAATCACTTCAAAAACTCAAACCAATACAACAACCAGAACAGGTGGTCGGAACTTTCACCGACGATATATATTTTAGACTACAAACTATACTAACCGTAAGCTACTGTGCTTGACCTTGACACACGTGTACGTGAATCATTCCACATGCGTGAAATGTCCTCTGTTTGCGATTCACCTACACGACCCTTTTTAGTCGTACCATCTTTCTGTTGCTGTGTTGCAGATAATTCGGTCGACAAACGTTTACGATTAGCTAAAACTGCGTTATTAAAATTGGTGTTGTTCCCTGGACGTGCGTTCACACTTCAAAAAGTCCGTATCTAAATACTGTGACAGTGCTTTACGCTTTACATGCCGCGCCTCAATTTTCATTCCGTGCATAAGCATTTTTACGTTTACCCCATGTTGTATGACGTGTTCTGTGAAGTTTTGAATACTCTCGTTCAGGCCTACATTCAAGTTCTCTGTACGCTCAAATTCCAAACCAATCAACCACATCGCACAAGAGTTGGATGAACTTATGGGTGCACTACCACCACCACTTCATTGATTTTTATCATCATCATTGACGCTGTTGTTGTGTGTGCCGACAACAGCTGGTTTCTTATAATCAAAACATGTAGGATTTACATGTGCCAATGCAATGTGTTGATTACGTTCTAAATTACCAACCCACAAACGTATTTTTGACTCCACTAAGCCGCACCATTCGAGCTGGTCGTCGCCATTTTGCGATGTAACTAAAAGTACAATAGAGTGATGATATTTGTAAAAGAAACTAGGGGCTTCAAATAGTCGATCCCATGTCAGACGTCCGAGCATAATCTCACCAGTTGTAATCATACCTCGATTAAATTCATTAAGTATTACTTGCTTGGTTGATTCTGACACGTTGAAAGTGAAGGTTTGTTGAGGATATGCCGGTGTTATGATTGGCATAAGATGATCACGATCCGAGGCATTAACGCGTGGATCCCAAACCGGAAACCTTAAATTGACATTGTCTGGATGCTTCAGCAGCACCGGATTTGGCCACTTCCAACGCGAGAATACCCAAAGGAGTTTATGCCCTAAAGTGGTGGCTATTGCATTTGGATACAGTTGGCATGTGGGCGCTACCAACATAACCCACGTGACACCACCAAAGTAACCCAAACAAGTAGAGTAAATGTCATGTTCTTTTTCCATAATGCATGTCTTTATAACATTGCAAAGATAGAAATATTAGACTAATAGTCAGCCAAAAAAAAAATTTTTTTTTTAATTTTTTGAACATCACTCACGGCCGCCAAAAACTATGAAGGCTATCAGCATATTTATAATTACGATTTAATATGATGAAGTCGGTCATTATGTACATGAGAGAAATATTAAATTTTCAAACTATACCTTGACAACCCGTTGTAACTTAGTCTTGCTTTTTTGCATATTAGTCGAAGTCTAATAGCAGAACAATTCTATAAAGGATAATTTACCCCATATGGAGCTAAAGGCATTTTAACGCTCATATGGCCAATTCTAGAGGCCTATAACGCCTCTCCTAATCACAAGCATCAATCACTTCACAGCGCTATAGAATTTATACGATTGTACCTACACTTTAGAATCTAGCGTGTGATTTGCATTTTAGGACACATTCAATCCCAATTTAGCTTCTGCTTCATTTAAGGCCTTCATATTGCGCTCACGTGTCTCTTCATCATCGTTTAGACGTTGAGTAGTGTGCACGCAGCTCAAAGGCAGAACAAAACGCTGACGGGCACAATTCACATCTATAAACATTTTCACCAATGTGCAGGCGCATATGTCTAATACGATCATTACTTTGAGGAAAAGGGCGCTCGCAATAGTTGCACTTATAGGGTTTTTCTCCGGCAGGGGTACGTGTATGACGGCGCTGATCATCCGCTCGCACAAAGCTTAATTCACAATATCTGCATTTAAATGGTCTTTCACCATGATGCAGTTTCTGTCGCCGCAATTCTCCTGATTTGGCAAAGCTCGCAATTTGCGAATCTTCACAATGTTCCATTACTTCGTCATTGCCGTGTATAGTGCCAGCAGCACTTGCTTGCTGCACTTCTGAAAAGCTTTCCCCAGCTTCCAAACCTGTAACTTCCAAGGTTAACTCTAGTGCCCAGTAATATCCATGACAAAATCTGTAAAGAAAAAGAGAAAAAGCCATTAGTGCATGCATCAATGGACATCGCAAAAGTGTGACAACTGACGGCGCGGCCGACGCCGCAGTTGGAGCACCCCTTTGCGATGCCGGTAACCTAGAAAACAAAAAAAAGGAGCGACACATAAAACCCATCACCTCTCCTGGATCTCCATCACCAGTCACCTGAAAATAAAGAAAAATTAATTAATAATTTAAACTAAAAGAATATATCAAATGAACAAATCTTAAAACGAACTTACCATTTTCTTCCAATTGTCCATGCGTCATGCTTCAATCGCCGTAGTAAAAAGAATTGAAAGAGCGAAAAAAAAAATCATTCGATTTTTTTACCGCTTCTTTCAATTCAATGGAATTTTACATTCTATACACGGGTGTGTATGAATGTTCAGTTGCTTTGTCTTTTGCCGTTGGCATATTTGTAACCAACGTATGTACATATGTATGTATGTATGCCTACTTGGCTCGCCATATCATATTAGTGTTGCATAAAAAGAGGCAACCGGGTACCGAAAACCCGCAAAACACAAAATCGGGATCGGCATTTTTTTAATCCATATGGGCGCCCGGGCAGTCCCAAAACATACTTACTCACAAAAATAAAGGCGAAAACCTCATTTAAAAATAATTATGGTCTCATTTACAAAAAAAAAACAACAAAAAAATTCCTTTTTGATTTTTTTGCCTTCGGTACTGCTTGTTTTTTTGGCTGGGGGGCAGGACTTGTTGTTTTTCAACAACAAATATCACAAAGAGTCCTTATAAGGGCTCGGTACAAAACCAATCCGAGTCCCGAAATTAAAAAAATCCGACATGATACAGTCCCGAAATTGGAAAAACTCAACTGTTTATACCGGCCTAGTGTGCTACTGCCCCAGTGACCTAGTTTTTTTTCAAGGGCAAGCAAATACATATATGTATATATATACTCGCACACCACAAATTCACCATACCAGCTGTCAGCTAACCAATAAATACACGACAGAGTTGCATGGTACATTTCGCATAATGGTACGGGCAGATAGAACGCGTCGCTGAGAACGCATCGCCAATCTGCATGTAAGCACCGGCAGTTGGTACATTTTCCAATTTAATTACGATGTTCGCTATTCGCCATGAGCTGTCGCACAAAATTAAACCAATACCGTCGTCAGCCACTACGGTTCATTTTAAACTCGGTTTATTCACATTTTAACGTACGTTTGTTAATAAAACACCACGCGTATCACGAAAACAAGTAATTTTGCGCGGGTGGCTTGGAATCACGTCCGCTCCAACCTCACACACACCGCAATCTTGCTGGTTATGTTGAAATATATAAGCTGCTCGAAATCACAGCACTAACTATTCTGCAAAAACGCTCTCGTCACTCCACGTCATTTGACTAGTCATTTTACGGTGACAGGTTATATTCGTAGTCACATTTGTATGGGCGTGGGTAGGTTTGTGACCAGGTGTTTTGTAGGGTAATAATATAATACACAACTGACGAAATACATGCGCTGCGGCGAAAACGCGCATCACCCAACCAACCTCACGGCCACTCGCCCTGGCACATCCATAAAATGCCACAGTCACCCTGAGAGCGACACGACACGTTATACGCTGGAACGGAGACCTCGGCCTCTTCGTCCAGCCCAGAAAAATCTCAAAACCCTCGAGTCTGGAACGGAGACCTCTGCCTCTTCGTCCAACCAACAAAAAAACCGCAAATCTGGAATGGAGACCTCGGCCTCTCCATCCGGACCGACAAAAAAAACCAAAGAATAACAAACAATGGTGCCACTCTGGAACGGAAACCTCGGCCTCTTCGTCCAGCCTTACTGGCCATCGACAATACACATATTACATTCTGAATTTCTATATTTAAGAATTATGTATAATTCAATGGCAAGAAATATTCACTTCACTGTTCATAACCGCTAATTCTTTCATCTTAGCTCAGGTGGCATGCTAAGCAAGTCGAAAGGGATTCCCGGCCATTTTGCGTCGCAGACGAACTCTTCATTTAGATTAAGTCTAGTGTGTAAGTCTTATAATAATTTTTCTCGTTTCAGGGGAGGTCATTGGCGGAAAACGATGTTGCGTATCGGAAGGGGGGCCGGCATGTTTAGGCAGGATGCCTAACTTTTCCGCATCTGATTGCGACCCCCCCAATGCAACTCTGCAAATCGATACTCGATACTCGAATTAATTTATAACCACCCACACCATCACCCTCATGCATGTGCATGCATGTACATGCACGTGTATGTGTGCTTTTTGTCAGCACTCATGCATATGCATGTCGGGGTTGATGTGTGGGTGCCTTTCCCCTCCAAAACGGAGGATTTTGCGGGTCAACGGTTGTAGCTTGCTATACAACCGGCCTCTTTTGTTTTCAACAGCCAACCAGCTAACATCTGCCGCCAAGGATCTCTGCCGTTTTTCTACAATACAGTCAATACAGGTAATATTGTCACCAAAATCTTGTACTTATATTCAATAAAACATATTATTATAACGAGAAATTCTCGCCTATTTGTCTATTCCTTTATTCCACACGCCACATTCCCACTGAGATCGACCCCGGTGCGCCCACCTCTCCAGGATTAGACGCACACCGGCCGAACATCCATTCTGCAACAGATGTCGCAGTGTTGTGAATATCAATTGGCACGAACCAGAATAGAAGTAGGATTAATGAAGACAATCAAAAAACCGCTGTGATGGCTGAATGGTTATAGTAGCGACGCCTAAACGTTGCCGATGAAGGAATTTAGCAGTTCCCGAAATGGATATCTATACACCGAGCTTTGGCAGTTGTATAAATTTTTTCTTTCTTCTATTCTAATTTAAAAATTTTTTTAATTAAGAAAAAATGTGTCATAACAATAATAATGATAAAAAATTATTGTTAGGCCTTGAGCTCGATTCGAACCCGCGATCTTAAATTCAGTAGGCCGATATAACAACAAAAATTGTTAAAACTATAATTATATTTAAAAACTAATTTAAACATTTATTGAACAAAGCAAAAAAAGGAAAAACGTAAGTGTGTGTGTGGGGCATATTTTTGGGTGTCTACAATGGACACTTTAAAGTTGCGCTATGCGCACTTTGGACATAGAGGAGGCATTCGACAACACGGCCCACGAGAGTGTGAATCGGGCACTCGAGAGAAGAGAGATACAACGTCCGATCCGTATATGGATAAACGCCCTACTGCGTACGAGAATTTCCGAAACCTCGAGTGGGGGCGGTACAGTAGAGATCAAGACAACGAAGGGATGTCCACAAGGGGCGTCCTGTCACCCCTGCTGTGGATCCTGGTAGTAGATGAACTTCAACAGAGGACCTCAGAGAACGAAATCCAATGTCAGGGGTACGAGGATGATATTGTTATAATTGTAAGAGGCAGATTCGAAAGCAGCCTTTGCCACATAATGCAAAGGGCATTGAGGTTAACGAAAGAATTGTGTACTGACCCTAACAAGGCAGCCATTCTACCCTTCACCAAGAGAAGAAAACTAGAAGGGATGAGGCACATCGCAATGGATGTAATACAGTTGGAGCATAGGACCGAGGTGAAATACTTGGGAATTACGTTCGACTCTAAGTTCTTAGGAAGCACGTCAACAACACCATATCAAGGCCACAAGAGTAATATTGGTGTGTAGACGTTTTGCAGGAAGATCCTGGGGATGCAGCCCAAAGATCCTAAGATGGATGTACACTAATATAGTGAGACTTGTCATAGTGTATGGAGCAGTTACGTGGGCATCAAGGACAACCATGGTGACCGTACAAAAGTCACTCACGAAACTTCAACGCTTGGCAGGCATGTGTCTGCATTACGGGAGACATGCGAGCATGCCCGACGGCGGCAATGGAGGTGCTGCTAAAGTTAAAGGCTCTACACATAATAATTGTGCAGGCAGCCAGGAGTATTTTAGTAAACATAGCTAAAGAGGGATGCGGAAGAGGCAAAGTGATACATTCACGGAACATGGAGAAGCTGAAGGAGCAGATTCCACTCATCCAACTTCCCAGTGATGACACGAGGAAGCTAGTTAAGTTTAAGGAGCACTTAAAAATAGAGCTGTGGAACAAGTGTACATAGGACACCTCCAGAATTGAAGCACTTCAGCAGGAACACACTATAATATGATACACCGATGGCTCGAAGACACCGAAGGGCATAGGAGAGGGGATCTTCGGCCCCCGAACCAAAATTTTCCTACCAATCGGAAAATATCCGAGCATCTTCCAAGCCGGTGTGCAGAGATAAATTTACAGCGGGGATATACAAACGAGAGAATCGCTATACTCAGCGACATTCAGGTTGCGCTCAGTCCCTGAGTGCGTAGAGAGGCTAAGCAGTCTAGGGCCAATTACACCATCCGTTCAGCCTGGGTACCTGGGCACAGAGGAGTAGATGGTAACGAGCTTGCCAGAGTGGCGGCGGTGGAAAACCCAATAGGACCCGAGCTCATCATGCCGTTAGTGTCACATACAACAAGGGAAGAGTTCAGGCAAAATGAAGCTTGCCTCAGAGACAAACACTGGCGCGAAAGTCCAGGATAGGAGGATACAGCTCAAAGCGATATAAAGCCATGAATAATCTGCCAGAAAGCAGTCTTAGAATTTTGACAGGCATATTCACAGGTCAGTGCAGGCTAAAGAGCCACATGGATAAACTAGGTATATCGTCTAGTAGCCCCTGTCGATTCTGTGATCGCGAAGATGAGACTGCAGAACACATCCTGATGGAATGCGATGCAGTCGCGAGAGGAAGTTGAGATTTCAATGAAACCAAAAAGGCGAATATTGGGCATTCTCTTCTTTTCTTATTGAAAAGTTGAAATTATTTACTACTTTCATTAATAAATTTTTTTTTTTTACAGAAAATATCATATTTTTTACTCACCACAGTGCTCGTTATTAGATTTTCACAACGAGTATTGCAAAGAGCACGAATCGCCTAACATGAAAAAGTGATGTGATGAAATGAAAAAATTAATTTCACAGCGAGCATGAATTTTTTTTTTCACTTCATCACTTCATCGAACTTGAATTGACCTCCAGGTCACTGCAACATGCAAAAACTAGGTATATCGTCTAGTTGTCTCTGTCGGGAATGCGATGCAATCGCGAGAGGAAGACTTAGGATCCTAGGATCACCAACATTAGAAAGTAGTCATATACACTCTTTGAAGCCTAGAACCATTCTGGTTTTTTTTTAGAGAACTCGGTTTGGACGAGGGATTGTGAAGAGAATGAGGGCACAATAAATCAATAGGTCGCAGCAATTAACCTCACAACATATCTGTGTGTCTATCTACGGCAGTGTCTTCCCCTCTCCTCTCTCCTTTTTCTTCCCTGTTCCTTTTCTTCTCCTTTTCCTGCTTTTCTACTCCTCTCCCACACGCCGGCCATCTCCCTCCACACTCTTCCTCACCGCTCGTCTGTCCCTACTTTCCCATTACTTCTCATTATCCATCTCCCTATTTTCATCCTTCTCTCTATCCTCTTTCCTCCCTCTATTATACATTTAAATAATAAGTTGCAATAAATGCACTTACCTTTGATATTCTGAATGAGAATTCAAAGAAAGCAAAAGGTCAATATGGGCATTTTCTTCTTTTCTTATTCAAAAGTTGAAAATATTTACTACTTTTATTAATAAATTTTTTTTTGACAGAAAATATCATTTTTGTTTTATTTTTTTACTCACCACAGTGCTCGTTATTAGATTTTCATAACGAGTATTTTAAAGAACACGAATCGCCTAACATGAAGTGGTGTGATAAAATGAAAAAATAAATTTCACAGCGAGCATGAATTGTTTTTTTCACTTCATCACTTCATCGAACGTGAATTGACCCCCTGGGAACACCACGTTGGCTGTATGACAGTCAAGTTTTTAAATATTTCAAATAATAAAAAATTTATTAGATACAATTTTTTGCATTGAACTTAAATTAACGTTTTTCATTTAAATTGGAGATGGGTTTGAAAGGCAATTTATACTAAAATATAACAACTATATTTAAGGTAACATGATCTTGGCAAAGTTAACCAGGTCAGGTGGAACGAACAGACAAATATTTCAGAAGTGGAGTGTATAAACCCCCTAAAAAATGTAAACACGAGGGGCTCGTCAATCATAACACATACGCTTGCGTCGGAAATTCATATAAATAACCTGTAGGATGCGCTCTGGCACAGCTTTCAGCGCTTATCAACTGAACGTCTAAAGCTCACTAATCTACCACCATCTTTTATGTGAGCATGTTTCGCAGCCTGAGCACGATATACAACCTTTACATAAAATGTTACGAATCAGGTGTTGGCTTCTGGACTACAACTACCACCTGCATTCTATGCATTAAATCAGATATTTTGATATGTTACCATTAAAATAGATACTTCATTGTCCCCCTTTTAACCAATACAAAATGCCTAATCAAAGTAGTGATTAACACGTGATAGCTTAATTCAGAAAGGCCCTTACCAACATATTTTTCGAAACTGCGTTTTTCGTGGGTTTTGGTAAAATCATATATGTAATACTCATATATTGCTACAAAAGGCTACCCTTCAAAAAACGCGAGTACTCTATAAATAATGTAAGGAATACTCCTTTGGGAGTATAGGACTGCTCCAAATCTAATCTGTATTCATACAAAAAATGTGCTCCAATTAACATTGCGATGTCCTAGGAGAGGAGTAGGTGATCCCACTCTCGATTTGTTTGTGAGTATTCCATAGAGTACATACGTGAGAGTACTTTCCAAAGTACTTTCACTGTAGTACTCCATGGAGAACCCACAGAGGATCATATGCCAAAGTACTAAAGAGGAATTGTGTCAGAAAGAATTATCGAAGTGAATTTAATTTAAAATGATAGTAAATGAAGAGGGGCAATACAACTTTTATATTTTGTACTACGAATATTCTTATGTTATTTAGCATTTGCGTGAACAAAGAAGCTAATATAATACGCATACGCATACGTGAATAAAGAAACTAATATAATATGTACCTTGCAAAAAGTGTTGGATTACGTGTTCCATTTTCTTCATGTTGGAGTACTCTAACAATACTCCTTTGTAATGTGTTGGCGGACCACCATCAGCCGATCATTGCTCGTTTTTTAACGACAGTGACCACGACACGATGACGATTGAACAGAGTTGCCAAAAGTAAAATATTGCATGCAAATAACTAATAATAAAATTTTACTTTGGCAACTCTGATAAAATGCAACAGCGCACTGGTTTTATGTATACATATTATATTAGTTCCTTTATTCACGCAAATGCTATATAACATAAGAATATTCGTAGTATAAAATATGAGTTGTATTGCCCCTCTTCATTTACTTTCATTATACCTTTCATGAAAATGAAATGGTATATTAATTTCGCCACGAAACCGAAAATTGTAAGTCCTTAAAGGAAAATAGATAGACCCACCATTAAGTATACCGAAATAATCAGGTTGAAGAGCTGAGTTGATTTAGCCATGTCCGTCTGTCCGTCTGTCTGTTTGTATGCAAACTAGTCCCTCAATTTTTGAGATATCTTGATAAAATTTGGTGAGCGGGTGTATTTGGGTGTCCGATTAGACATTTGTCGGAACCGACCGGATCGGACCACTATAGCATATATCCTCCATACAACCGATTTTTCAGAAAAAGGGGTTTTTTGTAATATCTTACCCAATTTAACAGATTGAAGTTTCAAACTTCACCATATACTTTCGTATATTGCACATATTGTTGCCTGAAAAAATTGATGAGATCGGTCGTATATATAGTATATATCCCCCACAACCGATTGTTCAGATAAGGAACTTTTCGTAATTTCTACCCCATTTTAACAGCTATAAGCTTCAAATTTCACCGATTGCTTACGTATATAGCATATATTGTTGTCTGAAAAAATCATAGAGATCGGTTGTATATATAGTATATATCTCATACAACCGATTGTTCAGATAAGAAACTTTTCGCAATTTCTACCCCATTTTAACAGCCATAAGCTTAAAATTTCACCGATTGCTTACGTATATAGCATATATTGTTGTCTGAAAAAATCATAGAGATCGGTTGTATATATAGTATATATCTCACACAACCGATTGTTCAGATAAGAAACTTTTCGCAATTTCTACCCCATTTTAACAGCTAGAAGCTTCAAATTTCAGCAAATGCTTAAGTATATAGCATATATTGTTGTCTGAAAAAATCATAGAGATCGGTTGTATATATAGTATATATCTCATACAACCGATTGTTCAGATAAGAAACTTTGCGCAATTTCTGCCCCGTTTTAACAGCTAGAAGCTTCAAATTTCACAAAATGCTTACGTATATAGCATATATTGTTGTCTGAAAAAATCATAGAGATCGGTGGTATATATATTATATACTTCATATAAACTCTCATTTTTGCCCCTTTTTTACGGCTAGAAGCTTCAAAATTCATCAAATTTCATCAAATAGTTACGTTTACGTCATATATTTTTGAAATACGCGATTCGTAGTCATACTTTTTACATGCAGACCACAAAAAACGTGAAGCTTTGCATCCTCACACAGATTACCTACCTATTTTTTATTTTATATTTATCTTAAAAATCGTTTAGATATGTTCAAATTTCACTAAATACTTACGTGTATAGCATATATTGTTGTCTGAGAAAATCATAGATACCGGTGGTATATATAGTATATATCCCATACAACCGATTGTTCAGATAAGAAACTTTGCGCAATTTCTTCCCCATTTTAACAGCTAGAAGCTTCAACTTTCACCAAATGCTTACGTGTATAGCATATATTGTTGTCTGAAAAAATCATTGAGATCGATGGTATATATAGTATATATCTCATACAACCGATTGTTCAGTTAAGAAACTTTGCGCAATTTCTGCCCCTTTTTAACAGCTAGACGCTTCAAATTTCACCATATGCTTACGTATATAGCATATATTGTTGTCTGAAAAAATCATAGAGATCGGTGGTATATATATTATATACTTCATATAAACTGTCATTTTTGCCCCTTTTTTACGGCTAGAAGCTTCAAAATTCATCAAATTTCATCAAATAGTTACGTTTACGTCATATATTTTTGAAATACGTGATTCATAGTCATAGTTTTTACATGCAGACTACAAAAAACGTGAAGCTTTGCATCCTCACACAGATTACCTACCTATTTTTTATTTTATATTTATCTTAAAAATTGTTTAGATATGTTCAAATTTCACTAAATGCTTACGTGTATAGCATATATTGTTGTCTGAGAAAATCATAGATACCGGTGGTATATATAGTATATATCCCATACAACCGTTTGTTCAGATAAGAAACTTTGCGCAATTTCTTCCCCATTTTAACAGCTAGAAGCTTCAAATTTCACCAAATGCTTACGTGTATAGCATATATTGTTGTCTGAAAAAATCATAGAGATCGGTGGTATATACATATATTATATACCCCATATAAACTCAATTTTTGCCCCCTTTTTACGGCTAGAAGCTTCAAAATTCATCAAATTTCATCAAATAGTTACGTTTACGCAATATATTGTTGAAATACGTGATTCGCAGTCATAGTTTTTACACGCAGACCACAAAAAACCAGAAACTTTGCATCCTCACACAAAGTACCTACCTGTTTTTAATTTTATATTTATCTTAAAAATCGTTAAGGTATGCAGATCTGTTCACTATATATTTCTTATCTTATACATCCGATTATTCGGAGATTACGAACGGGATAAGATTATTGTTCAGCCCCATTCATGAAAGGTATGAAGTCTTCGGCACAGCCGAAGACAGTCCCGTTCTTACTTGTTTTAAATTAAATTCACTTCGATAATTCTTTCTGACACAATTCCTCTTTAGTACATTGGCATATGATCTTCTGTGGGTGCTCCATGGAGTACTACAGTGAAAGTACTTTGGAAAGTACTCTCACGTATGTACTCTATGGAATACTCACAAACAAAGCGAGAGTGGGATCATCTACTCCTCTCCTAGGACATCGCAATGTTAATTGGAGCACATTTTTTGTATAAATACAGATTAGATTTGGAGCAGTCCTATACTCCCAAAGGAGTACTCCATGGAGTACTATAGTGAAAGTACTTTGGAAAGTACTCTCACGTATGTACTCTATGGAATACTCACAAACAAAGCGAGAGTGGGATCACCTACTCCTCTCCTAGGACATCGCAATGTTAATTGGAGCACATTTTTTGTATGAATACAGATTAGATTTGGAGCAGTCCTATACTCCCAGAGGAGTATTCCTTACATTATTTATAGAGTACTCGCGTTTTTTGAAGGGTATACATAAAACCAGTGCGCTGTTGCATTTTCTCAGAGTTGCCAAAGTAAACTTTTATTATTAGTTATTTGCATGCAATATTTTACTTTTGGCAACTCTGTTCGATCGTCATCGTGTCGTGATCACTGTCGTTAAAAAACGAGCAATGATCGTCTGATGGTGGTCCGCAAACGCATTTCAAAGGAGTATTGTTAGAGTACTCCAACATGAAGAAAATGGAACACGTAATCCAACAATTTTTGCAGGGTAGGTACATTCCCAAACATCAGAGTGCCGATATATTGCCGTTTAAATGTTTTTGCTTTTGTATTCAATAATCGAAAGTACGTAAATTTAAATTTTTTCTTGTCACACTTATGCTGCTACAATCACAAACCTTTTATAGGCTGTCTTGTTTTGATTTCGAATTCAAAACACATTGCGAGCATTTTCTATTAGCAATATAGGAGTATTACATATATGGGTAAAATATATTAAAGTACATTCCCCGGAAAAATTTGAAAGTGCTAGAACGAATAACCAGGGAGTAACGCCACTTTTAAAAAGTAATATGTATCTGCATATAGTGAATGTGAAAAAAAAAATTTTTTTTGCTTCTCCTGTAAAATTTTTATAATTGTTGGTTAGGGCAGGTGTTCTCATCCCGTTGACGTTTCCCTTATTCTGATAAGGTCGGCATACATATTTAAGAGGGTTGTCTATCATACATACATAAGTGCTTTTGAATTCTGCCAAGATCGGAGCAGATTTTACTATACGTTTAGAAATATAATAACTACATATATAAGTCGCTACCAGAATTTTTTAGTCAAAAAGAATAACGTATCTTTGTATTACCCAACAGATTCTAGTAAATAATTTGCAACAAAAAACACAACACCAAGGCCCTAACCAGCATTTGGCATATAGAGCTGCGGAAAAAGTGAGGTTATGTTGTTGACATCACCAATATTATTGCATTATGGCTAGGGCCTTTGTTAATTAAGCTAAAGATATGCAAGTCACTAGTGATTGATATGTCACACATTTTTGTGAATGTGTTCGTAAGAAAATGTCAGTATGTTAATACCGAAAACTCAAATCTTGAAAGATAATAAATATCCTTGTATGACTAACCCGGTGATCCCAATAAGTCAAAATCGAAAATAGACATATGTAAAGGCATCTAGCATTAATTTTTAAAGAAAAAGTTTATTAAACTGCAGTTGAATTGACACTTTTTTTTCTAAGCTCGAGGTAGCACTGATCAGGTCTACGTCTCACATGCTATTTACTGCATTGCCATGCGATACCCTGCAAATATAACTAGGCCTTTATATAAAAGCCTCATGTTTTAGAGACCTATTTTGGCGTCCAAACAGCTTTTCTGAGCATGCTTCCGTGGAAAATATAAAAGAAATTTTAAAACACTCAAACAGTTCAGGGCCTGTTTTGTGTTTTACGATTACGTATGGAAATGCAATTTCACTGAAACGATAGTTATGAATCTGTCAAACTATTGGTAAAATTTGTAATAAATTATGGATCTTATGAGTACTAGAAGCAGCTATTTCATATATTTCCTTATTCCTATTCACCATTAAATAAGAGCTATTGCGATTAAGAAAATGGATTTCGATCACGGATCGTATAACATGATACGGCCTTCGAACTTCCCGCAGAAAACTAATACTCTATATTACTTGTACTGAATACATCTAATTTTCCAATAATTATAATACTTCATATTTTTATATTTTAGCACTTTGGGGCCAGCTAAGGGTGATATTAAAATGGTTGCTCAGGAATGTATGTTGGGGTTGGGAGAATTCACTGTTGATAAACCGAAATCGCTTTGCCTGGCAGGACCTTTGAATAATGGAAAGACACTGCTTTCTCACATCATGGCGTTCGAAACAGGTATTCGTTTTACACTTACTTCAAAGTATTTACTTGGCGTATTCCTGATCGAAATTAAGTAGTTACTTATATTTTAGTACACCTTTTTGACATTACTTTTAACGGTCTATCTGTCAACAAGCTGTGACTAAATTTTAGTTCCTTCTAGAGGTTAACGCCGATCAACTCATCGCGTCGTATTCAGCTCTTTACTGACTATTCGATTGAATGTAATTCATATATTTAGCCTCTTTATGCTAATTTTTTTCCATTATTCAAACTTATTAATTATTCTACAATAAAAATCTTTTCAGACGCGGTTTTCATAAACCTTAGTCCAGAAAACACACAGTTTTTCGATGGCGAAAACGTGAATTATTTCATGCACGTAGTTATGAAAGTAGCTAAAGCTTTCCAGCCAACAATAATTTTTATACAGAACGTTCATAGGGTATTTTGGAAAAAGATCCCTAAAGACCAAGAATATTTAAAGCCTCGTTTACTTCAAAAAGCAATAAAAACAAAGATATTAAAACATATAAAGAAGAATGACAGAATATTGCTGCTAGGTACTACGGACGCTCCGTGGTCTGCAAATCCAAAAATGAGGCGTATATTTCAAAAAGTTTTATTGATCCAATCATGCGATTATGGTACCAGTTTTTTACTTTGGTTAGAAATCTTAGCAAATTACGCTGGCGAAGACTCTGTAGATGATTATGTTTACTCAGCACTAGCAAAAGTTTTCAAAGAATATATTTCTGGTGATACAACTGATAATATTAGCGAAACCTTAAATGTTCGAAGACGTATGAGATTGAAATCAACGCCTTTAAGTCCTTTTGAGTTTCTGCAGCACTTTATTGGTGGGGAAGAGCCATTGTTTCCACCGGAAGAAAAGGTGAATACGTATTTATATTTGTGATAGTATATTTTAAATATCTAATGAAAAATGTTTTCTTAGTTGATGGAAAAATATCAGAAATGGTACGAAAAAGCTAATAAGCTGTGTATTGCAAGAAGGATGTTCTTAAGGAAAAAGGAGCAAAAACAAAATCAGAAAAAATAGATTTGATTAAATGTATTCACCTATGCATTTATCTTTACTAATTAATTTACAAAAAATAATAATATCAAACTTTTTAAAGAATTGATAACAGAATAACTCATCAAAACAAAACAAATACCTTCGCCTGCAAATGATGGAAAATTTTGATTTCAATAATCTCACAAAATCTCCTCCTGGACTTTTGTTTTATTTTATTGGTTAACAACCAATTCGGCAATTTACTAGAGTGTCGTATTCGTTGTAAAATGTAAAAATTTTATGATGTTTCCTTGTTTTCCTATATAAAATTTTAATAAACATAGCAAAAAGAAAACACTTGGCTTTAATTCAAACTGCAAAAAAATAATGTATACTTTTTTTTTAATGGACGTTGTGACAGCGCACTGTCCTCAAGTGGCCCAATGAAACCAGGATAATTATGATGAATTTTTTTTTTAATTTTGAAATATGCTATGTTTATAATTTTTATTTTTTACATTTATTTGGTTTCAGTTTGTTTTTTAATGGGCAGCGGTTTGGCAAGCGTCGAAAACGAAAACTGCTAACCTACAGAATAGATATCAACAGCTGATTGTAGTACTTCAACAATAAATAGAAAGGGAATAGTGGAAACATACAAATACTACATTAATTATTTAGGTATAAGATTTTCACATTTCTAGAACAAGTCTATTTCTCATTGTGGATAAAACAAGTGTGATATCTTCTCCGTAAACCGCCTGACAGGATGTTCAATATGGCGACTTTTTAGCATTTTGGCAGCGTTTTGACAGGATGTTCAATATGGCGGCGCATAGGGCCGGCTATCTTCAGCGGGTGATAGAAAGGGATACAGATGAGACAGCGATAGTATAATTAAAAATCAGGTGATCCATTCTATTTGTAATTTTGACGTCTATGCAGAAGTTATAACACTCAGTGGCGGATTTACCATATAGGCTAGATCCTAGAGCGGAAAAATTCGAGTCGATTAATTTTTGAGAAAAAAAAAAAATTGCATTCGGATTTTGCTGCACCTAAATAATATTTTTGTCTGTATATTATAACAAACAGTTCATTATTTTTTTTGTATTTCGAATTTAGAATGAAGGTGTAAATTATTTTTCCGCATAGCAGTCGTAAAGATTTGCACGCGCCTTAGAAAGCTAACAGCGCGCGTGTGCGCGGCGCACAGTGTTTCGTGTAGAACAAGCTAGCTGGGCAAAATTATTTTATGAGATTTTCCGTTTCATATGCAGTCATTTATTACAACTACGTCATTTTTTTCAGCCATATGTTCTTTTTTTATTTTTTTTTTCAAAATTTTACTTCATATGCATACATTTGCCTATTTCATATACAGTAACTCATGTGAATAAGTGACATAGATCCAAAAAAATTTAAAGGACTTAAGAATATTACTTTATTGTTCTTAAATTGAATGGACTACAAATCTCAATACTCTAAAAAATTCTAAAAATTCGGAAAAAAAAATTAAAATTTTTTATGAAAATTCGTCGAATTTTTCAAACATTTTTTAAATATAATTTAGTTTTTTTTATAGATCGTGACAAATTTTCTTATGGGAAATAAGTTAAAATAAATTTGCGAAAGCGAAAATAGTAAGAATTGTCCAAAAAGGGATGTCTACTTATTTATGTGAGTGACTGTACATATGTACATACATATTTTGTATTTATTTGATTATTTATCCTGGCACTACAATTTTTACAAAATTATTTTATAGTACCATAATAATAATAACAATGTAAATAATTTAATTAATTATGTGAAAATTACTTATTACAAAAACTTAAAAGTAAAGTATCATACAACGTAGAAAAGACAATAGATTTAAATTAAATAAAACCTGATCCAACAAAAAGTTATAGGGTAGGTTATCTTTTATAATTATGTTATTATTCGCTATCATCACTTTCATTCGATGAGTCACTTGTGGAATAGTCATGAGCATCAGCAACACTACTTTGAAAGCTTGAAACAACTGGGGTATTTATTGACTCCTCAACATTATCGGGGGACAGTAAATTTAAGACTTCTGAAGTCAGCCAATAGGTAAAATTGCTGATTTTGTAATATCAGTACTATTCACTAAGATTTTATGAACTGTAACAGGCATGTTAAACCATGGATAGAGATCTATGTATAGTTTTTTAGTCTGGACCGCAAATTTTTCAAATCTTTGGATATTTATATTGTATCCAGATGCTAATGCGCGAAGGAGAGTGTCGAATCTTTTGATGAGCGTTACATCAAATCCCGTAATCTCAGCACTAGCCTCAGAATTTTCGAAAAACCTACGAGCAGTGTTGCCGTCATTGGTATTGCCGGAACCTGGTTTTGGTTTATCTACTATCAATCCAAGTACACTTTTAAATTTATTCTGGATTTCGTTGGAACTTAGTTTTACACTCTCTTTATCTGTCTCATTCCTAAGCTGCCATTTTTTTTACTTCGAGACGATAACTTATGTGAGGCAAGCATTCAAAACATCTTATCCATGCATGGAGAGTAGACAAACCAACACCAAGATTATCTCGGTTAGGTGTAAAGTCCCGTAACTCATTATTCATATCTTTTGGAGTGGCACCACAAATATAACACTTTTGTGTGGAAGAAGTTTCAGTCAAAGCATTGCAAACTTTTCCGTCAATAATTGTTAGAAGCATATTGTGATTTACGTAAACTTCGTATTGTTTGAGCATGTACTTTGTTGGCAACAACGCATTTATCTCCTCTAAAACTTTGTTCGTTTCAAAAACAATAAAATCTTTTGTTTCTTTAGAAAAAAATAAATTTAATTGGACGACAATACATGGTAGAAGAAGGTCGAGGATTCTGCCAAACAATGTTACCTTTTTCATCCTGTAATTGAAGAGGAACGAAAGAAAATATAAACAAAAACTCATCAGTGTCAGAACTGCATGTAAACTTTTGCTTATATGTGCTATGGCCAGAGCTTCCATCGGAACCCCACTTGCTGATTAAAGTATACGTCAAGTTTGTAGGTAATAAACTAACAAAAACTTCTTGATTTGCTAAAACTAAACGCTCAACAATTTTATCTAATACGGACTGGACTTTAATTTCAGCACGTGTTTCACCCACATCAATTTCATTTGGATAGCATTCTGCCTTAGCTTTTCTTAGACTGTAAAATGATGGATAAACCTTATGACCTGCCTTGATGCTCCACTTCCGAGTCGTTTTGTACCCATGAGTCGTCGACTTGCCATCTACGTAGTATGCTAAAGCTTCTACATTGCTCAAGCATCTTGCATCTGGCTCACATTTCATCTTTTTGCCGGATATTTGAGTGGTTTCCTGTAATTTTTTTTATAATGTTAGCAACATTTCTGTTGCCGGACATACGCGTTGATACTTCTGCCGCATAAAGTAACTCACCAGGCCTTCTAGAGTGCAAGAGGTCATCCACTCGACGCCGTTTGGTTTTTTCGCTGCAGCTAACAAAGTCCTTCTTTCGTCTTCCGTGGCCGGGGTTACCTGAAGAAGTGGTTGTTTGGTCTGACGGCAACTTTGAATCCACCGTTATTGTAAATGTTTGGACCCGAAAGCCACTCCGAGTTTTTATTCAAAAATCGCTCCTTATGTCTTCCAGAAGTGTTCCACTTTTGATCCAGCTTCGACGAATATGCCGATATTGGTAAGCTTCAACTTTTTATCAGATATTCGGCTGCTACGCTGAAATCGTACTTAAGTACAACAAAACTCAATAATTCTTTATATCTGGTTTCCTTCGAATGTTGAGCCCAAATGTCAAAAAACTCCTTTCTTGGTACGGTTATAACTAAACTGCTTTGTGTTGTTGATTTTCCGACAGGGTGAATTGTTGATGATTGTTGTGCTGCCATCTTAAGTGTCGTTGATCGTTCTGATTTGTTATCAGTTGTGCAGTATTTATATTACATTCAGGTATTGGCGTAGATGCTACCAAATGGGGTTGTTTTGTGTAGCGTTCCTGTGTGGTTATACCTGCATTAGGATTGCTTAGTATGTACCTGTTTTTATGCATTGGTGACTTGTGCGTTAGGTTGTGGCAGGTTGAAGTCAGTGATCTTCGCCTTTTTGCTTTTGGTGTGGTCTTGCTGATCTTGCGTGTTTATTTTTGGGTGTTTTATGGCTACGTGTTTGTTCCCTGTACCTGGGAATTGGTTTTGCCGTTTGTAGATCAGCTTTAAAGGTTAAAATATCTCGTCGGAGCTGGTACGTACATACGTCCTATTTTATATGTAGAGATAACTAAATCTAAAAAAAAAGAAAAAAATTAAAATAGATGTGTAAAGAATTCGCAATGGTTTTCTCTTTCGACTATTAGAGAAAACTTGCGACTATAACATATGTAAAATTTAGCCCGGATGTCCGCGGATGTATGTAACTTTTTTGTCCCTAAAATTAAAAATATAGAGAAAAAATACCTTTTCTTCTTAATAACGGAATTTTAAATATATTGAAAATACTCTAATAGCGAAAGAATTACTATTAAAAAATTTTGCTTTCCTTCGAGCTTAGAATCCATCAAAAATTATGTAAAAGTGTTCACTTAAAAGAAATATGAAGCTTATTATTCAACAAGAATTTTGCAAATTAATCAATGCATTTTACGCCCACTCCTGCCTTCTTACTTCAATTACTCAATATACGTGAGCAAAAATATCAAAAAAAAAGCAAAAATCCCGTTATTTTGTTTGTTTTCTTTCATTTCTCATTACACTTTTCTTGGATTAAGAACTTTGTTTTTGTCCAGCTAGCTTTTTCTACACGAAACACTGTGCGGCGGCGTAAAGAAACAGCCCACCTGCAACCCTGAGAATCAGAATCATCAAAGAGGTTACCATCACTGCCAGGTTGACATCACTGCCAAAAAACGAGCGTGCATTCGATGCAAATCTTAGTATATTATAATGCATAAAATCTTAAGATCAAGTCTGGTCATACGTCAAATAATAGGCAGTATATAGTCTTCTGCTTGTCTCGCGCTATACTTTTTCTCTTATGACTGATATGAAATATCTAAGCAACGAAGAAATACGTAAGAAATCCACCATATTGAGGAACTACTACACCCAAGATCTTGAGGAAAATTTGGGAAGTGAAATACTCTTTTTCAAGGCATACTGCATTGAAAAGAATATTTCAAATTATTCTCCGCTGGAACTGTTGAAAATGCTGAGACAGGTTAATTTGCAGATCTCTTACCCTAACGTTAACATTGCGTTGCGAATGTTTGTTTCAATTCCTATTGCAAATCGTAGCGCAGAGAGATCGTTTTCTATTTTAACCCTAGTTCAGCCAACGAGTCAACGGGGTGACTTTTGATATTCCCCCTCAAAAAAAAAAAAAAAACACATTTTTAATAAATATTTCCAACTCATTTTCCGTAACCTCTTAACTTTATGAATTTTAAGTCGAAAAAATACAAAAAAAAGGTTTTATAATTTATTCATTTACAACTGTTTTACTACTCACTGGCCGAAGACTCACCGGGGTGACTATTTAATTATTTAATAAAAAAAACATATTTTTAATAAATTTTGTTAACTCATTTTCCGTAACATCTTAACTTAATGAGTTTTAAGTAGAAAATATGCAAAATAAGGTTATTTAATTTTAGTCATAAACAACTGTAACGGGATGAACACTTTTATTCTTTTTCTGGCAGTCACCGGGGTGACTGCATCGACCAAAAATAGGTGTAACAAGTAAGGAAGGCTAAGTTCGGGTGTAACCGAACATTACATACTCAGTTGAGAGCTGTGGAGACAAAGTAAGTGAAAATCACCATGTTGTAAAAAGAACCTAGGGTAACCCTGGAATGTGTTTGTATGACATGTGTATCAAATGGAAGGTATTAAAGAGTATTTTAAAAGGAAGTGGGACATAGTTCTAAAGATGGACGTCATTTAGGGATATCGCCATAAAGGTGGACCAGGGGTGACTCTAGAATTTATTTTGTACGATATGGGTATCAAATGAAAGGTATTAATGAGTATTTTAAAAGGGCGCGGGCCTAAGTTCTATAGATGGACGCCTTTTCGAGATATCGCCATAAAGATGGACCAGGAGTGACTCTAGAATTTGTTTGTACGATATGAGTATCAAATGAAAGGTGTTAATGAGTATTTTAAGAGGGCGTGGGCCTTAGTTGTATATGTGGACGCCTTTTCGAGATATCGCCATGAGGGTGGACCAGGGGTGACTCTAGAATTTGTTTGTACTATGTGGGTATCAAATGAAAGGTGTTAATGATTGTTTTAAAAGGGAGTGGGCCTTAGTTCTATAGGTGGACGCCTTTTCGGAATATCGTTATAAAAGTGGACCAGGGTTGACTCTAGAATGCGTTTGTACAATATGGGTATCAAACGAAAGGTGTTAATAAGTGCTTTAAAAGGGAGTGGGCCTTAGTTCTATGTTTGGACGCCTTTTCGGGATATCGCCATAAACGTGGACCAGGGGTGACT
The DNA here is from genome assembly GCF_040869045.1 of Eurosta solidaginis. NCBI lineage: Eukaryota > Metazoa > Arthropoda > Insecta > Diptera > Tephritidae > Eurosta > Eurosta solidaginis. The sequence goes on along the minus strand of NC_090323.1, from coordinate 88,307,750 downwards.
CTAGAATGCGTTTGTACAATATGGGTAACAAATGAAAGGTGTTAATGAGTATTTTAAAAGGGCGTGGGCCTTAGTTCTATAGGTGGACGCCTTTTCGCCATAAAGGTGGACCAGGGGTGACTCTAAAATTTTTTTTTACGATATGGGTATCAAATGAAAGCTGTTAATGAGTATTTTAAAAAGGAGTGGGCCTTAGTTTTATAGGTGGACGCCTTTTTGGAATATCGTTATAAAAGTGGACCAGGGTTGACTCTAGAATGCGTTTGTACAATATGGGTATCAAACGAAAGGTGTTGATAAGTGTTTTAAAAGGGAGTGGGCCTTAGTTCTATGGGTGGACGCCTTTTCGGGATATCGCCATAAACGTGGACCAGGGGTGACTCTAGAATGCGTTTTTACAATATGGGTATCAAATGAAAGGTGTTAATGAGTATTTTAAAAGGGCGTGGGCCTTAGTTCTATAGGTGGACGCCTTTTCGAGATATTGCCATAAAGGTGGACCAGGGGTGACTCTAGAATTTGTTTGTACGATATGGGTGTGAAATGAAAGGAGTTAATGAGTATTTTAAAAGGGAGTGGGCCTTAGTTCTATAGGTGGACGCCTTTTCGGGATATCGCCATAAACGCGGACCAGGGGTGACTCTAGAATACGTTTGTACAATATGGGTATCAAATGAAAGGTTTTAATGAGTATTTTAAAAGGGCGTGGGCCTTAGTTCTGTAGGTGGATGCCTTTTAGAGATATCGCCATAAAGGTGGGCCAGGGGTGACTCTAGATTTTTTTGTACGATATGGGTATCAAATGAAAGCTGTTAATGAGTATTTTAAAAAGGAGTGGGCCTTAGTTTTATAGGTGGACGCCTTTTTGGAATATCGTTATAAAAGTGGACCAGGGTTGACTCTAGAATGCGTTTGTACAATATGTGTATCAAAAGAAAGGTGTTAATAAGTGTTTTAAAAGGGAGTGGGCCTTAGTTCTATAGGTGGACGCCTTTTTGGGATATCGCCATAAACGTGGACCAGGGGTGACTCTAGAATACGTTTGTACAATATGGATATCAAATGAAAGGTTTTAATGAGTATTTTAAATGGGCGTGGGCCTTAGTTCTATAGGTGGACGCCTTTTCGAGATATCGCCATAAAGGTGGACCAGGGGTGACTCTAGAATTTGTTTGTAAGATATGGGTATGAAATGAAAGGTGTTAATGAGTACTTTAAAGGGGAGTGGGCCTTAGTTCTATAGGTGGATGCCTTTTCGAAATTTTTTTTGTACGATATGGGTATCAAATGATAGGTGTTAATGAGTATTTTAAAAGGGAGTGGACCTTAGTTCTATAGGTGGACGCCTTTTCGGAATATCGTTATAAAAGTGGACCAGGGTTGACTCTAGAATGCGTTTGTACAATATGGGTATCAAACGAAAGGTGTTGATAAGTGTTTTAAAAGGGAGTGGGCCTTAGTTCTATGGGTGGACGCCTTTTCGGGATATCGCCATAAACGTGGACCAGGGGTGACTCTAGAATGCGTTTTTACAATATGGGTATCAAATGAAAGGTGTTAATGAGTATTTTAAAAGGGCGTGGGCCTTAGTTCTATAGGTGGACGCCTTTTCGAGATATCGCCATAAAGGTGGACCAGGGGTGACTCTAGAATTTGTTTGTACGATATGGGTGTGAAATGAAAGGAGTTAATGAGTATTTTAAAAGGGAGTGGGCCTTAGTTCTATAGGTGGATGCCTTTTCGAGATATCGCCATAAAGGTGGGCCAGGGGTGACTCTAGATTTTTTTTATACGATATGGGTATCAAATGAAAGGTGTTAATGAGTATTTTGAAAGGGCATGGGCCTTAGTTCTATAGGTGGCCGCCTTTTCGAGATATCGCCATAAGCGTGGACCAGGGGTGACTCTAGAATGTGTTTGTACGATATGGATATCAAATTAAAGGTATTAATGAGGGTTTTAAAAGGGAGTGGCCCTTAGTTGTATATGTGAAGGCGTTTTCGAGATATCGACCAAAATGTGGACCAGGGTGATCCAGAACATCATCTGTCGGGTACCGCTAATTTATTTATATATGTAATACCACGAACAGTATTCCTTCCAAGATTCCAAGGGCTTTTGATTTCACAGTGCAAAACTTTTTCATTTTCTTCTACTTAATATGGTAGGTGTCACACCCATTTTACCAAGTTTTTTTCTAAAGTTATATTTTGCGTCAATAGACCAATACAATTACCATGTTTCATCCCTTTTTTCGTATTTGGTATATAATTATGGCATTTTCTTCATTTTTCGTAATTTTCGATATCGAAAAAGTGGGCGTGGTCATGGTCGGATTTCGGCCTTTTTTTACACCAATACAAAGTGAGTTCAGATAAGTACGTGAACTGAGTTTAGTAAAGATATATCCATTTTTGCTCAAGTTATCCTGTTAACGGCCGAGCGGAAGGACAGACGGTCGACTGTGTATAAAAACTGGGCGTGGCTTCAACCGATTTCGCCCTTTTTCACAGAAAACAGTTATCGTCCTAGAGTCTAAGCCTGTACCAAATTTCACAAGGATTGCTAAATTTTTGTTCGACTTATGGCATTAAAAGTATCCTAGACAAATTAAATGAAAAAGAGCGGAGCCACGCCCATTTTGAAATTTTCTTTTAATTTTGTATTTTGTTGCAACATATCATTACTGGAGTTGAATTTTGACATAATTTACTTATATACTGTAAAGATATTAACTTTTCTTTTAAAATTTGAATTTAAAAAAATTTTTTTTTAAAAAGTGGGCGTGCTCGTTCTCCGATTTTTCTAATTTTTATTAAGCTGACATATAGTAATAAGAGTAACGTTCCTGCCAAATTTCCTCATGATATCGTCAACGACTGCCAAATTACAGCTTGCAAAAATTTTAAATTACCTTCTTTTAAAAGTGGGCGGTGCCACGCCCATTGTCCAAAATTTTACTAATTTTCTATTCTGCGTCATAAGATCAACTTACCTACCAAATTTCGTCGCTTTATCTGTCTTTGGTAATGAATTATTGCACTTTTTCGGTTTTTCGAAATTTTCGATATCGAAAAAGTGGGCGTGGTTATAGTCCGATATCGTTCATTTTAAATAGCGATCTGAGATAAGTGCTCAGGAACCTACATACCAAATTTCATCAAGATACCTCAAAATTTACTCAAGTTATCGTGTTAACGGACGGACGGACGGACGGACATGGCTCAATCAAATTTTTTTTCGATCCTGATGATTTTGATATATGGAAGTCTATATCTATCTCGATTCCTTTATACCTGTACAACCAACCGTTATACAATCAAACTTATTATACTCTGTGAGCTCTGCTCAACTGAGTATAAAAATCGTCGGCCGAACTAGGGTTAAAACGCGTGAAAAACTACCTCAAATCTTCATTGGGCAAAGACAAAATGAAACCTCTTGCGTTGTTGATGATAGAATCAGTATTGTTTTTATCTATCGATTGTGGTGATATCAATTGCGAATTCGAAGCTGAAAACCCAAAACGCAAAGAAATATAAATGAGGAATGTTTGGAAAAAAGTTAAGGTTAAATTAATAACAAACTACACTGTAATAAAGCACTGAAAATCGCAATCATTGTGTTAAATATTGTCATTGTGTTAAATATATTGTAACGAAATTACTGTAATTCCGCTTATTCCAAATTCTCTGCTAAAGTTCGAATCGCTAAACTGTTGAATAAATAACTCCAATATGTAATAATGCAAAAGGGCCTTTATTAAAGTACTTCACAATAACACTAAAACTGTGCAACGAATAGCTTGCTTAATAACCAAACTGATTGATAGCTCAAATGAAGCTCTACTATTGCCCGCCAGATTTCGTGATTAATCAATAACTGCTTGATAGCTCAACTCAAACTGAATTCCAGCGCCTCTACATTTGTTGGCTTTTATACTCTCTCATTTCAACGTTCGCATCTTCTAGGCGCTTCCAGAATCTACTAGTCCATGAGCTCTCAAATTTCTCAGCTGTAACTACAATTGCACAATTTTATAGCTTCTCTCATTGCATACTTTCAGGAGTATCTCAGATATATGCATGTGTTGGTGCATTGATTCTCCGCTGCTCGTATACGTACAATGTACATATGTGTAGACGCAATTATTGTATCGTTTATGTACATACATAATGATTGAATTATGGATCTCACTGCTTAGCATCGGCTTAGAGATAGCAGCACTCCTTATTTGTACTAATATTCGTAACAATATTATTGTAAATAAGGACGGCAAGTTATTTATTGCCTAGGGGCGGCGAATATTCAAATCCGCCACTGATCACACTTGTTTTATACACAATGCATATGTCTGTCAACAACCAAACCTGTGAAGCTAGTTTCACTTGATAAAATGTCTAGCACAGTTAGGTTTTATTACGAAAGAGTTCAAAAAATTGCGTTGTGGCAAACTCAGTAAATAGTAAATAAAATTAAGCAATTATGTATGTCAATACTATTTTTACAGATGCTTAGTTTTTCCCTACACGTTTAGACTTCACACCGGAGCCTATATTCAGTAAGTGTGAGTTTAGAACTCACATTTACTGAATCTAGCCCGAGGAATCAGATTAAAAATTAAGCGTCTTAAAAGTTTCAACTCTGCAATAACGGAACCGGATTATGTATATGTAATTAGGTACGATAAACTAGTAGACGGTGTTGCTGTTGACGTTAATCGGATTCTGCAAGCACCTACGGGAATGATTTTGCACAAAACATTTCTTCCGAAATCAAATCTCTTTTGCATTTGCTGAATATAAAAATACATTTTTAATCGCAATTTGTTGCACATTTATAAATTTAACGCTTTCGAAAAGTATTTCTGTCCTACTTGCATTAAAAGTATTTCTTGTGGAAAAGCTTAAGTTTCTTGCTTGGCTTTACACCACAATAGTACTGGCATTCCTTGAACTCTTTGAGCTGGGTGAGAAACTCGCAATATCTCTCGGTATGCTTAATATAAAACAACTTAGTTTCATTCTCTGTCATATTTCTTAGAGATACACGTGTATTTGAAATATATTCCTTTAGCTCGACTAGTGACAAAAATCTATCACGAATAGTCTTTGATAACCGATCCACATAGGTATATTTAGAAATTTAGGCGGCCATAATTGAATTTCTGAAAGTTGCCACAATTACAAAAAGAGCTCTCCCACAGCTTAAGAATAGACAGGGGAACAATAATTCTACCCCTTCCCATCCATCGCATATCTGGCGTTAGCTGTCAAGTAATTGGAATTCAGCTATTTCTGAAACGCGTGTTATGTTTTTGTTTTAACCTATGTGAAATCGAATGTTTTAACGTGAATATTTTAAGTTTTAAGACAATTGAATTGAGTAATTGTGATGGATTCTGATATTTCAGGTAAATACTAACATTATTAATCGTGTTTATTATTTTTAAAATTTATAAATTATAAAAGAAGCGGTAAAGATGGGTTTGATAGTGAATGACGACAAAACGAAGTACCTGCTGTCATCCAGCAAAGAGTCAGCGCATACGCGCCTTGGCAACCACGCTACTGTCGGCAGCCATAATTTCGAAATAGTAAAAGACTTCGTTAATTTGGGAACCAGCATCAACACTAGCAACAACATCAGCACTGAAATCCAGCGAAGAATCAATCTTGCCAATAAATGCTACTTTGGACTAGGTAGGCAATTGAAAAGTAAAGTCCTCTCTCAGCGAACGAAAATCATACTCTACAAGTCAATTATCGTACCCGTCCTGCTATATGGGGCAGAAGCATGGACCATGGCAACAGCAGATGAAGCGGCTTTGGGAGTGTTCGAGACAAAAGTTCTTCGAAAGATTTATGGACCTCTACGCGTTAGCGATGGCGAATACCGAAGAAGATTTAATGATGAACTGTACGAGCTATACGCAGACATCAACATAGTCCAGCGAATTAAAACGCAGCGGCTGCGCTGGCTAGGCCATGTTATGCGAATGAAAGATGATGCTCCGGCCAAGAAAGTGTTTCTATCGGAACGCGCCTATGGAAGCAGAGGTAGAGGGCGGCCCCACTCCGTTGGAAGGACCAGGTGGAAAACGATTTAAACTCCCTTGGTGTGACCAACTGGCGCCGGTTGGCGCAGCGAAGGAGCGACTGGCGCGCCTTGTTGGACGGCCATAACCGTTTAGACGGTTAAGCGCCAATTAAGTAAGTAAGTAAATAAAACCAGTTTTGTTACGTTTCCAAGTCCGTCCAAGTGAAAATTAGTTTTGAACATGGTACTTGGCACAATTAGCTTGCCAACTGCATTAAATTTAGCTGCAGATACTTGCAGATAGGGGGTTAGATAAAGGGTTTGATACACCCTTGTTGCTGTACAACGTGAAAAATAGCCTCACTGCGCAGGTATTTTTCAGTGTTACACAGTGTAATATCTATTCTAATATAACCGATTAGTTATACAAATTATTATAATTTTTCATAAAACATATTAAAAACTTACCCTAAATAAAGACAGAAGTAAGTTATTACACTTCTTGCGTTACAACATGAAAAATAGCTTCACTGCGCAGACATTTTTTAGTGTTACACAGTGTAATATCTATTTTTTTTTAAAACCGATTAATTACACAAATTATTATAATTTTTCATTTATTAAACAGTTTTAAGAAGATGTAGGCAATAAAATATTTTTGGCCACTGAAACTAACATCTTACATCAAAAATTAATAACAATAGTTACGTTCCAATGAAGCGTGATCCAGATACGGATAGAAATTTAATATGCAAATAAAAGAACAACGCTGTGATCCTGATATCTATCTGGATCAATTTCGGATCAATAGGGTGGCTCTGTTGTTTGGTTTTTGTGGAAAATTATTGACAGCATACCCCCTGTAGAACTTGTATCCGATATTTAATATATTTTTTCACCTCGACAACTCATCAATTTTAGCTTTAATTTTGAAAAAAATAAGGCCTCAAAATAAGAACATAAGACTCAATTTAAATCATGATAGAATAACTATACATTTGAACCACAACATAATGTGCAATTGATTTTTCCACAAAGCTCCTCACAGAAGGAAATGTTTAGTATCAGCCTTGTGACGATAGTTATTTAATTCAAAACGTCTCTTTTGGTACCCCTCCCGACATTTGTGGACGTGTTTTAACTACCGCCCTTTAGCTTTTTTTTAGTGCAAAATCCCATAAAATTTTATATGAAAAATATATCGCACTTGTGGCATGGTTTAAATAACTAATAATACTAGTTATTTGTTTGTTAATTTGTTTTAATTGAAGCTTTATGGAGCGATTCGGGGGAAACAGGCACCCTATTATTTGTACACATTCGTTGAGTGCTGCCAACTCTCATAGTATTGATCCTGATCGTTCCGTGTTTGCCCAAAGATCCAACACTTCTCTTTTTAATGCCTCCCCTATATTATCTCCTGGGTGAAATATCATTGTCCTGCTACTCTTTATTGACTGAGCAATTTTTTGGTAAAAATTGCATTGAAGTAATTTGAAAATTATGTGTGGGTTAACGAATTTGTGAGCAGTATTTTGAAATTTCGCCTCAGTGAAAAAGTAAGAAAAGTACCAAAATCGTGGCTACTGCCTGAAAAGGATCAAAATCGAAAAAAAGGAACCAGCGGAACAAATAGGGTTGGAGGGGACCAGTTTTGGTCCAAATTGACCAAAGTGGCAACCGTGACACATTGTATTAACTGTATTTAGATTTACATACAAAAACTATCTGACGAAAAGTAGCAATTTCATTCTGTGACTGACGAAAACTATCACTCAAAATCAGTTGACCGTCTTTTTACAATATGTTCGTTAACACGTTCGCTGCCATATGACCCACCGGTGGGTAACACAAATTTTTCATCAGAGGCCATATGCACCACCGGTGGGCATACGTAATATGATTTTGTATTGATCATTTTAAAGTTGTTTATGAGTAGAATTATTATTTTTTCTTCTTGGCACACATATGTATAACATTCACATTTTTATTATATAAAAATTCTACAGATAGAGTATCTATTGTTCGTTTTATTGGTCTTTTAATTCAAGAAGTTTTATTGTACTTAAATTATGAAATAATTGAAAACAAAACAGGCAGTATTCAGTTCAAAGTATTATAACTATTAAAATAAGGAGTAATTGGAATATAATATATAAATTTAATGCTTTTTGTTAAAACTTTCCAAGCAAAAGGCTGGATTTCCATCGCAAGGGCTGCAGTATGTCGATACCTTTTTGGCTTTTTTGGCTGCTATGTTTCTTCCTTCCTGTTTTGAGATTTCTTTGTAGCAATTGATTCGTCTACTCCTAGAAATTCTCTAAGAGTGGGAGCGCTTACAAAATTTTGTTCAAGGATTTCCAATAAGCTGCTAATTTTTCCTAAACGATTACCTTGATTTTGGGAATTGTCCGAAAAATGTATACATTTCAAAAGTAATTGAAATCTGTTTCTTCTCATGAATTTAGGGACATATGAGTTTTTATAAAAAAAAGGACGTGTGGCACTCGGGGACTGCCGCGGTAAAGATATTGCATATTATCAACTTATGCAATTATAATATTTATGCAACATTTTGTTTTCTTTGATATTAATTCAAGTTTTGTCTTTGATATTAATTCAATTTAACCTTTTTAAGCGTGGTGACCGATAAGCAAACAAATTTTTTAGTTTTATTGAATAAATGGGAAGTTAATATTTAACTTTCATTTTAACTTTAACTTTATTTTTAACTTTAACTTTACCTTTCACTTTAACTTTAACATTCACTTTAACTTTAACTTTAACTTTAACTTTGACTTTAACTGCAAATTTAACTGTAACTTTAACTTTAAATTTAACTTTAAATTTAACTTTAACCTTAACTTTAACTTTAACTTTGACTTTAACTTTAACTTTAACTTTAACTTTAACTTTAACTTTAACTTTAACTTTAACTTTAACCTTAACTTTAACTTTAACTTTGACTTTAACTTTAACTTTCATTTTAACTTTAACTTTAATTTTATTTTTAACTTTAACTTTAACTTTCGCTCTAACTTTAACATTCACTTTAACTTTAACTTTAATTTTAACTTTAACTTTAACTTCAACATTAACTTTAACTTTAACTTTAACTTTAACTTTAACTTTAACTCTAACTTTAACTTTAACTTTAACTGTAACTTTAACTTTAACTTCAACTTTAACTTTATTTTTAACTTTAACTTTAACTTTCGCTTTAACTCTAACATTCACTTTAACTTTAACTTTACCTTTAACTTTAACTTTTACTTTTACTTTAACTTTAACTTCAAGTTTAACTTTAACTTTAACTCTAACTTTAACTTTAACTTTAACTTTAACTTTAACTTTAACTGTAACTTTAACTTTAACTTCAACTTTAACTTTATTTTTAACTTTAACTTTAACTTTCGCTTTAACTCTAACATTCACTTTAACTTTAACTTTACCTTTAACTTTAACTTTAACTTTAGCTGTAACTTTAACTTTAACTTCAACTTTAACTTTAACCTTAACTTTAACTTTAACTTTAGCTTTGACTTTAACTTTAACTTTAACTTAACTTTAACTTTAACCTTAACTTTAACTTTAACTTTGACTTTGACTTTAACTTTAACTTTAACTTTAACTTTAATTTTAACCTAAACTTTCACTTTAACTTTAATTTTAACTTTAACTTTAATTTTAACTTTAACTTTCACTTTAACTTTAACTTTTACTTTATTTTTAACTTTAACTTTAACTTTCGCTCTAACTTTAACATTCACTTTAACTTTAACTTTAACTTTAAATTTAACTTTAACTTTAACTTTAATTTTAACTTTAACTTTAACTTTGACTTTAACTTTAACTTTAACTTTGACTTTAACTTTAACTTTAACTTTACCTTTAACTTTAACTTTAACTTAAACTTTAACTTTAACTTTAACTATAACTTGAACTTTAACTTTAACTTTAACTTTAACCTTATCTTTAACTTTAACTTTAACTTTAACTTTAACTTTAACTTTAACTTTAATTTTAACTTTAGCTTTAACTTTAACATTCACTTTAACTTTAACTTTATCTTTAACTTTAACTTTGACTTTGACTTTAAATTTAACTTTAACTTTAACTTTGACTTTAACTTTAACTTTAACTTTACCTTTAACTTTAACTTAAACTTTAACTTTAACTCTAACTTTAACTTTAAATTTAACTTTAACCTTAACTTTAACTTTAACTTTAACTTTAACTTTAACTTTAACTTTAACTTTAACTTTAACTATAACTTTAACTTTAACTTTAAATGTAACTTTAACTTTAACTTTAACCTTAACTTTAACTTTAACTTTAACTTTAACTTTGACTTTAACTTTAACTTTACCTTTAACTTTAACTTAAACTTTAACTTTAACTCTAACTTTAACTTTAAATTTAACTTTAACCTTAACTTTAACTTTAACTTTAACTTTAACTTTAACTTTAACTTTAACTTTAACTTTAACTTTAACTTTAACTTTAACTTTAACTATAACTTTAACTTTAACTTAAACTTTAACTTTAACTTTAACTTTAACTTAAACTTTAACTTTAACTGTAACTTTAACTTTAACTCTAACTTTAACTTTAACCTTAACCTTAACTTTAACTTTAATTTTAACTTTAACTTTAACTTTAACTTTAATTTTAACTTTTACTTTAATTTTAACTTTAACTTTAACTTTAATTTTAACTTTAATTTTAACTTTAACTTTAACTTTCACTCTCACTTTAACTTTCACTTTTACTTTATTTTTAACTTTAACTTTAACTTTCGCTCTAACTTTAACATTCACTTTAACTTTAACTTTAACTTTTTTTTTTTTTTTTTTTTTTGCGGGGAGGCTGAAAAATGCCTAATGCACCATAATTGCTGCCGTCGCAGCAACCGTGTGTCCGTAGACTAAAAAACAGCCCCGTTCTGGAACCGTCGCCCACCCCGGCACCACTTTCGCATTACTTCAGGGTGGCGTTCCATATTTCTCATTTTTTAAGAGCCTACTGTTGTCCCTGCGTCCAGGTTCCCGCTATTTGCTCTGAGTGTCCATTTAATCACCACTGCTTCGCATGCGCATTTCTCTGCGCTCCCTCTCAACATCCATCAGGCGTGTCATTACTATAAATGCCATTTTGCTCACTGCAGTCCAGCATTCTTTCCTGCTGCACATATGTGAAACTAAATTTCTCGTGGTAGGTTCCTCCCCAAAGACTCCATGCAAGGTGAGTCTTTCTTCGTGGAAACGGGGGCAGTAGAACATGACGTGTTCTGCATTTTCTAACTCTGTGGTACACATTGGGCAATGAGGATCTTCCTCTATCCTACGCTTCCATAAATACTCTTTGAAACCGCCATGTCCACTCATTATTTGCGTGAGATGGTAGTTAAGTTCGCCGTGCTTCCGCTCATTCCATTGAGCTACGTTCCAAACTAGTGTGAAAGTCCAACGCCCTTTACTCGAGGCCTCCCACCGTTCTTGCCACTTAGCTATTGTTTGTGTCCTTGCTCTTTTCTTGTCTTCTTCAGATGGTCGCTCGATATTAGTGTTATACAGATCGGCTATTTCGCTTGCCAGTAAGTCCACTGGGATTTTCCGGGTTAGAACCAGGATCGCGTCGTCGGACACCGTCCGATAAGCACTTGCTATTCTTAAAGAAGCAAGTCGGTACGCTTTGATGGGTCTGTTTAGATCCATACCACACTGGTGCTGCGTATAGTATTATTGAGCTGGTTACTGTGGACAATAGCTGACGTATAGCTTCGCTCGGACCACCAATGTTAGGCATTATTCGCATAAGTGATCCATTAACTTTGGTAATTTTCTCCCCCACCGCTCTGAAGTGCTCTTTGAAAGTTAACTTAGAGTCAATGTGCACTCCTAAGTATTTTAAGGAATCCTTTGAGGTGATTTGATGATCCCCGACAGTTAAGACTAACTCGTTCGCCGACCGTTTGGAGCTTACTAATAACACTTCCGTCTTTTGGCTAGCCAACTCCAGTCCTGTATTGGTCAGCCATTCCTTTATTCTTGCTACGGCGTCATTACATAATGCTTGAAGCAGGTCCAGTTTCTTGGCCACTACTACCACTGCAATATCATCAGCATATCCCACTTTTTGCGTGTTTTCTGGTAGATCAATCTTTAGCACCCCGTCATACATTACATTCCAAAGCGTTGGACCGAGAACAGATCCCTGTGGGACGCCTCCTGTGATTTTGTACTCTTTAGCTCCTTGATCCGTGTCAAAAAGAAGTACTCTGTCTTTAAGATAGCTACCTATAATTCTGCGTAAGTAAGCTGGAGTGCCGAAGCTTTGCAGCGCTGCCATTATCTGCATCCAGTTCGCAGTGTTAAAAGCATTCTTGATGTCCAACATAATCAGTGCACAGAACTTCCTTTTATTTTGGCCTCCAGAGATAGCTTCTCTAGCTATATTGACGACTGTTTGTATTGCATCTACGGTGGATCTTGATTTGCGAAATCCATATTGACTATTCGATAAGCCACCTGGTCTTTCTAGAGTCAGCTGTAGGCGCTCACTAATTATACGCTCGAAAATCTTCCCTAGGGAATCCAGCATACAAAGTGGCCTATATGAGGATGGTTGGTCCGGCTGTTTACCACGTTTCAGCAATAGGACAAGTCTTTGTCGTTTCCACGGGCGAGGGAACACGCCTTCTTGCATACAGGCATTAAAAAGATCAGTAAATAATGTAACCCTAGTTGTAATCGCGGCTTTAAGGGCTATGTTTGGTACTTCGTCGGGTCCTGGGGATTTGTTATCAGCAACTCTTTTTGCAGCGTCCAGCACCTCTTGCTCTGTAATTTGCGGAATTTCCGTACTTTCTAGATCCTCGCTTGGATAAGTCCAGCGATCTTGCGCCGGGAAAAGTATTTCAACAATAATATTCATCAGTATCGGGCACGTAGGTTGCTGTGATATCGGTCCTTTAACTTTGGCCATCACAGTTCTGTAGGCTGATCCCCAAGGATCTAGGTCGACATTATCCAGCAGTTCCCTAAAGCATAACTTCTTGCTCTTTTTTATGCCTTTCTTTGTGCGACATAGGTGCTGTGTAGCTCTGCATATCGTGGTGATGAGCGTGCCCTCTGCGCTATTCTTCGTGCTTTGTGGCATTTTCTACGCTCTTCCGCAATTTCGTCATTCCACCAATATACCGGAGTGCGCTGTGCTTTTCCGCGACTTCTGGGCATGGCAGCATCACATGCCATACATAGCAACTTAGTGATTTGAACCGACTGGTCTTCCGCATGCGATTCTCGTACTATGGCGTCCTTCCAGATAATGTCAAATATTTGTGGGTCGAAAAGGTGCTGTTTCCATTTCCTACTTTGTCGATGTCTTGCTGCTACCGTTCGTGGAGTTTCGAGCAGCTCTCCGCTAATAGCTTTATGGTCGCTGTGTGTGTAGACGTTGCTTATGGACCATTTTGCTCGTCTTGCTATTTCGCTGCTAGCGAAGGTGAGATCTATAATGGATCGTCTGGTCCCTGTATCGAAGGTATATATCCCTGGTTCATTTAGGAGTTCTAGCCTCAAAGAAGTAAGACTTTCGAGGAGAACTCTCCCTCTTTCGTTGGTTCGTCTACTTCCCCACGCAGATGACCATGCATTGAAGTCTCCACACACTAAAAGCGGGTGTTTACCTCGTGCTTCAATGGTGATCCCGTATATCATGTCTTCGAACTCGGCGATGGTCATGCTCGGAGGGGCATAGCAACTGAAGACGTATATACCGTTGATTTTTGCCCACGTGAATCCTGCTACCGTTGGCGTCATAATTTCCTGTGGGAGAAATTTCCCTGGTGCCCAAATTGAGGCTTTCCCTGCTGAATCTGAGAGCCAACCCTGCTCCTGGCGATTTTTGTATTGTTCAGAGAGTACCACTATGTCATATCCTCCTTCATAGACTGTTTGGGATAATAGCTCTTGGGCTGCCTCGCAATGGTTTAAATTGAGCTGCAATACCCTCATGAGACAGTCATTTTGCTGCCCTCTCGTTGTGGGCATTTAAAACTGCCTGCTGAATGTTGTCCCCCACATAGCGCGCATTTCGGTGCATTTTCGCAACTTGCAGCCTTATGACCTTCCTGGCCGCATTTCCAGCATAGGCTAGACCTATCTACAGTCTCCTTACATTTCTGAGCTATATGCCCGTAGCCCCAGCACCTATAACAGCGTTTTTCTTGCTTGAGCTCTCTAATTCGGCAGGAAACCCATCCTACCCGGATTCTTTGCGTATTAAGAACCGCCTTGGCATCATCCGCTGTAAGGCTTATAAGTGCCGACTTCGTGCCACTGTACCCTGTGCGTATGCTTTTTATGGCAGCCACATCTGGAAGTTTGATGTTGCATTGCTGGTGGAGGGCGTTGCAAATCTCCTCGGGCGTAGTAATCTCATCGAGATCTCTGCACTGTAGCGTGACCATTTGCGACTTTGTTATAACTTTAACCGAGTCCTTTAGTACCGCTTCAATTTCTGCTTGGTACGCGCTTGTTTTCCCATCTAACTTTAACTTTAACTCTAACTTTAACTTTAACCTTAACTGTAACTTTAACTTTAACTTTAACTTTAACCTTATCTTTAACTTTAACTTTAACTTTAACTTTAACCTTAACCTTAACTTTAACTTTAATTTTAACTTTAACTTTAACTTTAATTTTAACTTTAACTTTAACTTTCCCTTTCACTTTAACTTTAACTTTAACTTTAACTTTTACTTTATTTTTAACTTTAACTTTCGCTCTAACTTTAACATTCACTTTAACTTTAACTTTAACTTTCGCTTTAACTCTAACATTCACTTTAACTTTAACTTTAACTTTACCTTTAACTTTAACTTTAACTTTTACTTTAACTTTAACTTTAAGTTTAACTTTAATTTTAACTTTAACTTTAACTTTAATTTTAACTTTAACTTTAACTTTCCCTTTCACTTTAACTTTAACTTTAACTTTAACTTTTACTTTATTTTTAACTTTAACTTTCGCTCTAACTTTAACATTCACTTTAACTTTAACTTTAACTTTAACTTTGACTTTAACTTTAACTTTACCTTTACCTTTAACTTTAACTTTAACTTTAACTTTAACTTTAACTTTAACTTTAACTTAAACTTAAACTTTAACTTTAACTGTAACTTTAACTTTAACTTTAACCTTAACTTTAACTTTGACTTTAACTTTAAATTTACCTTTAACTTTAACTTTAACTTAAATTTTAACTTTAACTGTAACTTTAACTTTAACTTTAACTTTAACTTTAATTTTAACTTTAGCTTTAACTTTAACATTCACTTTAACTTTAACTTTAACTTTGACTTTAACTTTAACTTTAACTTTACCTTTAACTTTAACTTTAACTTAAACTTTAACTTTAAATGTAACTTTAACTTTAACTTTAACCTTAACTTTAACTTTAACTTTAACTTTAACTTTAACTTTAACTTTAACTTTACCTTTAACTTTAGCTTCAACTTTAACTTGAACTTTAACTTTAACTGTAACTTTAACTTTAACTTTAACCTTAACTTTAACTTTAACTTTAACTTTAATTTTAACTTTAGCTTTAACTTTAACATTCACTTTAACTTTAACTTTAACTTTAACTTTTACTTTAACTTTAACTTTTCCTTTAACTTTAACTTTAACTTTAACTTAAACTTTAACTTTAAATGTAACTTTAACTTTAACTTTAACCTTAACTTTAACTTTAACTTTAAGTTTACCTTTAATTTTAACTTCAACTTTAACTTAAACTTTAACTTTAACTGTAACTTTAACTTTAACTTCAACTTTAAATTTAACCTTAACTTTAACTTTAATTTTAATTTTAACTTTAACTTTAAATTTAACTTTAACTTTAATTTTAACTTTAACTTTAACTTTAACTTTCACTTTCACTTTCACTTTAACTTTAACTTTAACTTTAACTTTAACCTTAACTTTAACTTTAACTTTAATTTTAACTTTAACTTTAACTTTAATTTTAACTTTAACTTTAACTTTCACTTTCACTTTAACTTTAACTTTTACTTTATTTTTAACTTTAACTTTAACTTTCGCTCTAACTTTAACATTCACTTTAACTTTAACTTTAACTTTAACCTTAACTTTAACTTTAACTTTAACTTTAACTTTAACTTTAACTTTAACTTTAACTTTAACTTTAACTTTAACTTTAACTTTAACTTTAACTTTAACTTTAACTTTAACTTTAACTTTAACTTTAACTTTAACTTTAACTTTAACTTTAACTTTAACTTTAACTTTAACTTTAACTTTAACTTTAACTTTAACTTTAACTTTAACTTTAACTTTAACTTTAACTTTAACTTTAACTTTAACTTTAACTTTAACTTTAACTTTAACTTTAACTTTAACTTTAACTTTAACCTTAACTTTAACTTTAACTTTAATTTTAATTTTAACTGTAAGTTTAACTTTAACTTTAATTTTAACTTTAACTTTAACTTTCACTTTCACTTTAACTTTAACTTTAACTTTAACTTTAACTTTAACTTTAACCTTAACTTTAACTTTAACTTTAATTTTAACTTTAACTTTAACTTTAATTTTAACTTTAACTTTAACTTTCACTTTCACGTTAACTTTAACTTTAACTTTAACTTTAACTTTTACTTTATTTTTAACTTTAACTTTAACTTTCGCTCTAACTTTAACATTCACTTTAACTTTAACTTTGACTTTAACTTTAACTTTACCTTTAACTTTAACTTTAACTTTAACTTTAACTTTAACTTTAACTTTAACTTTAACTTTAACTTTAACTTTAACTTTAACTTTATCTTTAACTTTAACTTTAACTTTACCTTTAACTTTAACTTTAGCTTAAAGTTTAGCTTTAACTGTAACTTTAACTTTAACTTTAACTTTAACTTTAACCTTAACTTTAACTTTAACTTTAACTTTAACCTCAACTTTAACTTTAACTTTGACTTTAACTTTAACTTTACCTTTAACTTTAACTTAAACTTTAACTTAAACTTTAACTTTAACTTTAACTTTAACCTTATCTTTAACTTTAACTTTAACTTTTTTTTTTGTTTTTGTTTTGCGGGGAGGCTGAAAAATGCCTAATGCACCATAATTGCTGCCGTCGCAGCAACCGTGTGTCCGTAGACTAAAAAACAGTCCCGTTCTGGAACCGTCATTTTTTTAAGAGCCTACGGTTGTCCCTGCGTCCAGGTTCCCGCTATTTGCTCTGAGTGTCCATTTAATCGCCACTGCTTTGCACGCGCATTTCTCTGCGCTCCCTCTCAGCATCCATCAGGCGTGTCATTACTATAAATGCCATTTTGCTCACTGCAGTCCAGCACTCTTTCCTGTTGCACATATGTGAAACTAAATTTCTCGTGGTAGGTTCCTCCCCAAAGACTCCATGCAAGGTGAGTCTTTCTTCGTGGAAACGGGGGCAGTAGAATATGACGTGTTCTGCGTTTTCTAACTCTGTGGTACACATTGGGCAATGAGGATCTTCCTCTATCCTACGCTTCCATAAATACTCTTTGAAACCGCCATGTCCACTCATTATCTGCGTGAGATGGTAGTTCAGTTCGCCGTGCTTCCGCTCATTCAACTTCATTAAACTTAAACTTTAACTTTAACTGTAACTTTAACTTTAACTCTAACTTTAACCTTAACTGTAACTTTAACTTTGACTTTAACTTTAACTTTACCTTTAACTTTAACTTAAACTTTAACTTTAACTCTAACTTTAACTATAACTTTAACTTTAACTTTAACTTTAACTTTAACTTAAACTTTAACTTCAACTGTAACTTTAACTTTAACTCTAACTTTAACTTTAACCTTAACTTTAACTTTAATTTTAACTTTAACTTTAACTTTAACTTTAACTTTAACTTTAACTTTAACTTTAACTTTAACTTTCCCCGCGGGGGTATCGGTCCCCTACCGGGCGCCTCCTCAGGTGGTGGATAGAGGAACGCTTCCCACAAGACGGGAGGTACTGAGTGAATTAAGTACTCAGGGCGAACCAAAACGAGCAATCCAGTGGAAAAATGGGAATGTGTTGCTCTAAGGGCAACACATCCCAAAGTTCCGGTGGAAGGGCGATAGGATGCCGCCCTAAAATACCCCATCAAGCATCCACAGGATCGAGACCAGTAAGATCCTGTTGACCAAAACTGGAAATATGATTATGAACTGATTGCTACGGGCTGGCGATGACGATAGGCTACTACCTTAGTAAGCAAGGGTGACACCTTGCCGAAACAGCTGGTAGGTTAATATCGGCATCGTCTCCGTCTCGTTAAAACCTTGGCAGGTCTTCAAGTACGTTCGAAGCACGTCGCCATTAAGTTGGTGGTGCAGGCTCAGTTGAGACGACTCCTGACTAACGCTGTATTCTGGCTCTGAACACAGACTCCCATAAGGACCTGTGTCAACCCACGCGTGGCCTCCCTGCTTCTGCAAAGATAACCACGGGAATTGAAGACGGCGACTGCACATCGTGCGGAGATAGCGGCTTGAAGCGGAGACCCAATAGAACAAATGAGCAACAAAATAAAAACAACAAAGGAAGATAAAAGTAGAGAAAGCGAGAAAGAAAGGGGCGATGAAGCGGTGTTCAAGAAGAGCACTAAAGTGCTGAGATCGCCGGTTTTAACAACCCCCGCTAAAGCGACCTTGTCGGTAATGCCCACACAAGGCACCGAATCGGCGGAAAAGACAAAGGCAGCGAAAGCACAGCTGCGCAATAACCCCAGCCAGTCAACACCTGCTACTGCAAGGGAAAAAGCATCGGTCAGCTCACCCAATGTCGTTGCACAGCGCGCTGTTGGGAAGGAGAAACGTGCGACTCCGCCAAGAGGCTCACTCTCATACACAAGCCTCGAAGGGAAGAGCCAAGACGAACTGCTGGAGTACGCGGTATCAGTGCTGCGCGAGATGCAGGAAACCGCTCTCAAGCAGAAGACCGTGTCCAAGGACATAAAAACCGGTATGGCTCTTCTCGAGGAAGCGTTAAGCTGCATGGGATCGTTAAGGGCCCAAAAGGTAGATGAGAGCAGAGAATCGGGCCGAAAAAGCAAGAGGGCACGAACGAGCTCAGATTCCCACTCGGAGGACTTGGAAGCCAAAAGGAAACGAAATGAAAGAACAAATACGCTTTCACAAGGTGAGTCTTGGTCCAATGTAGCGCGCCGGAGGCTGAAACAGCGGGCCCAGCCAGCCAAGCAGGCAACCCCCGTCCAAGCTCCTAAAGCTCAAAAACGGGCGAGAAAGAGGAGACAAGCAGCAACTTTTGTGGTAAAACCTGTGGAAGGCAAAAGCTATGCCCAGGTACTAGGGGCCATACGCGGCCAGCTCCGCCCTAATGACACAGGTACGGTGGTACGGTCAGTACGAAAAACCAAATCTGGTAACGTACTGATTGAAACGGCGCGCTGCAGTGACCAGACGGCCTTCAGAGCAGCTATAGGTAGTGCAGTAGGAGAGGTCGGTGAAGCACAACAGCTCTCCAAGCGGATGAAGTTGGAAGTACTTGGCATGGACTGTCTCACAACTGAAACAGAAATCCAAGACGCAATAAGGAGGGAGGTCGGAAAAGAAGAAATGACTAGACCTCTCCGTGTCTCTGTGTTCGCAGCAAACCAAAGAGAACAGAAAATGGCGGTCGTCGAAGTGGACGAGAATATTGGCAACGCCCTACTCAAAAAAGGTAAAATTCCGATCGGATGGATACAGTGCCGAATCAGACAGCGAGCAGAAGTACAACGCTGCTTTAGGTGTCTCGGCTACGGACACCGGAAGGCAGAATGCAAGGGTCCAGACAGGAGTAACGCCTGCTGGAAGTGTGGGCAAAGCGGCCACAAAGCTTCGGCCTGTACCGCAGCTCCAAAATGTTACCTGTGTAATACACAGAAGCTCGATCATGTCCCTGGATCTGGAGCATGCAGCATTTTCAGAGCGGCACTCGCTGTTGCAAAGGCCAAAGTCTCAATTCAATAGTGATTAGTTTTATCCAAGGCAACCTAAACCGGAG
This sequence comes from Eurosta solidaginis, assembly GCF_040869045.1. NCBI lineage: Eukaryota > Metazoa > Arthropoda > Insecta > Diptera > Tephritidae > Eurosta > Eurosta solidaginis. The sequence goes on along the minus strand of NC_090323.1, from coordinate 88,287,638 downwards.
CAGACTTGCTGATGAGCTACTACAACAGTTGGTCTTAGACCATAAAGCTAACAGCGTTATCATCAGCGAACCCTATAGAGCCCGAAATGATTGGCATATAGACAACACCGGCACCGCCGCAATCTGGATGACAGATGCAAACGCCAATATTGTGAACCGTGTTGCGGGACAAGGCTACGTCCGCCTAACTACGAATAATACCACAATAGTAAGCTGCTACTTGTCCCCGAATGATCCCATTCAAACGTTCAGGGAGAAGCTTGAACTTATTGAAGACGACCTGAGGGACTTAACTAGTAACCTGGTTGTGGCGGGAGACTTTAACGCAAGAGCCGTCGAATGGGGAATGCCGCAGACTAACACCCGTGGAAGGTTAGTCCTTGAGATGGCAGCCAGGCTCGGTTTGAACGTGCTTAACACTGGTACGACCCCTACATACCGACGGCCAGGCTTTGGATACTCGATCCCCGATGTAACACTAGTGTCAGAAAGCCTGCTGCTGACCGCTGCTGGATGGAGAGTCATAGAGGATCTGACTGGCAGCGATCACAACTACATCACTTTCCACCTAAACGATCCCGGTCAGAGGCAGATTCCGAACGGGCCACGCAGAACAAAAGCATGGGACGCATCCAAGGTCGACTCTGCCACGTTCTCCGCATCAGTACTGGGGGATGCCCGACGGATAATCAACAACTCCAGTCCGACGGAAGAGACGGTTGAAAAGACAATGAGCTGTCTTCGCCACGCTTGCAACCTCTCTATGCCACGGAGGGGAGTGTGGAGGGGTAAAAAGCAGGTATACTGGTGGAATAGCGAAATCGCGGAGCTGCGGAAAATATGCCACAGGATGCGAAGGCTAGCAACTCGCGCGCGCGGCAGGCCTGAGGCTCTAGAAAAGTCGGAAGCGTACAAAGGAGCGAAGAAAGCTCTTAGTGCTGCCATTAAGCAAAGCAAGCTTAAGTGCTGGAAAGCGCTTTGCGAGGAAGTGGATCGAGACCCATGGGGGCAGGGATATAAGATAGTAATGAAGAAGTTCCGTCCGCCAAACCAGCTGATGGACGAGAACCAAATAAGGAACATTGTGGATGGCCTGTTTCCCACCCAACTGCCTAGGGAGGGCGGGTACGTTACCCATGAAGATCGCAACGTGGAACCATTCCAAGAAGAAGAGCTTAAAACTGCCGTGCGAACTATGAAACCTAGGAAAGCATCTGGGCCCGACGGAATACCCGCGGAGGCAATTAGACTAGCTGCAAACGACTGCCCAGAACTTATGTTGCACATGTACAACAAATGTCTCGAAGAAAGAATTTTCCCCACCATATGGAAGACAGCACGACTGGTTCTCATTCCAAAAGGGAAAGGAGATCCCAACTCTCCATCATCCTACCGTCCCCTATGTATGTTGGACACAGCAGGGAAATTGATGGAGAGTCTCCTGAAGCAACGCCTCACCAGAGCGTTACAGGACGCCGGAGGACTGTCGCCCAGACAGCATGGTTTTCGGAGGGGGCACTCTACAATGGATGCCATAGCAGAAGTTATAGACGCATTCAAGAAAGCCGAGACAGAGTGCCACAGAGCAAGACCTATAGTGTTGCTGGTCACGCTGGACGTCAAAAACGCTTTTAACTCAGCTAGGTGGGAGGACATGCTTGAGGCACTAGAAAGCACTTTCAAAGTACCGCAATATTTGTTAGAAATTTTAAGGGACTACCTAAGAGAGAGGTATCTAATATATGAAAGTACTCACGGTCAAAAAAAGGTAAAAATAACAGGTGGAGCAGCCCGGGTTCGGTACTAGGTCCCGATCTCTGGAATATAACTTACGACAGTCTTCTTCGGATAGACATGCCAGAAAGCACCTTCCTCGTTGCATTTGCAGACGACGTGGCAGCTGTGATAACAGCACCAAGCTGCGAGCTGGCACAGCTAAAATTAAACCAGGTCATGCGTAATGTAAATAGGTGGATGGCTGAGCACGGTCTCCAGTTAGCAACAGCCAAAACGGAGATCGTCATCCTCACAAAGAGACGTATTCCCACTACCAGGAACATGATGGTTGGGGACCAGCCAATAGAAACACTCGCTTCAGCGAAATATCTGGGAGTGAGGTTAGACAGCAAACTCAACTTCTCGGATCACATACGAGGGACCTGCGAAAGAGCTGCGCGCATAATAGCGCAGTTGAGTAGATTAATGGCAAACACAGGTGACCCAAAACCATGCACAAGGAAGTTGCTTGCATCAGCCTCGGATTCTATACTCTTATATGGTGCAGAAATCTGGGCGGACGCAATGAAATACCGGAAGAACCGAGTCGCCCTCACCTCGGTCCAACGCAGAGGGGCGCTGCGAATATCTTCGGCTTACCGCACGGTCTCAGCTGAAGCTGTCCTGGTCGTTGCGGGAACCATACCGATATATCTTCTCGTTGAGGAAAGAAAAACAATATACGACAACGGATCGCAAGCAAGTAGAGCTGCTGTTGCCATGCAGGCGCGAGAAGAATCGATCCGACGTTGGCAAGATCAGTGGAGCAACAGCATCGTAGGAAAGTGGACTAGGGAACTAATCCCTGAACTTGATCCATGGTTGAAGCGACCGCACGGAGAGGTAGACTTTTACCTGACCCAGTTTCTAACGGGACATGGTTACTTCCGCAAATACCTACACAGAATGGGTAAGGTTGATAGCCCGAGCTGTCTGTACTGTGGGGAAATAGACGATGTACGCCACACCTTCTTCGAATGCAGGCACTTCTCCCATCAGCGAAGGAGGGTAGAAGAGGTACTTGGCGACCTATCCCCGGGCAGTGTCATTAATAACATGACCTGTCGAAGAGACAGATGGGATACGGTCAGCACATATGTGAGGCATATACTTACCAGTAAACGAGAAGACGGATGCCTAGCCCATTAGCGTGAGAGTAGCCATAGAGCTCACATAGCGCGCACCCGTACCCGAAGTAATGCTAAACGCGGTCCCAGGTACGGGGATTTGCGCGGGCCGTGGGAGGTTAGGTTTTAGTGGGTAGGCCTTCATGGCAGAAGGGAGTCCTACACTCGGAGAGTCTCGCAGTGAGGCTTAAATATCCCGGTCAGTGCATAAAGCATTTCCTCCTTCCACGAAACACAAAAAAAAAAAAAAAAAAAAAAAAAAAAAAAAAAAAAAAAAAAACTTTAACTTTCACTTTAACTTTAACTTTAACTTTAACTTTTACTTTATTTTTAACTTTAACTTTAACTTTCGCTCTAACTTTAACATTCACTTTAACTTTAACTTTAACTTTAACTTTAAATTTAACTTTAACTTTAACTTTAACTTTAATTTTAACTTTAACTTTAACTTTAACTTTGACTTTAACTTTAACTTTGACTTTAACTTTAACTTTACCTTTAACTTTAACTTAAACTTTAACTTTAACTCTAACTTTAACTTTAACTTTAACCTTAACTTTAACTTTAACTTTAACTTTAACTTTAACTTTAACTTTTACTTTAACTTTAACTTTAACTTTAACTTTAACTTTAACTTTAACTTTAACTTTAACTTTAACTTTAAAACTTTAAAAATAACAGGTGGAGCAGCCCAGGGTTCGGTACTAGGTCCCGATCTCTGGAATATAACTTATGACAGTCTTCTTCGATTAGACATGCCAGAAAGCACCTTCCTCGTGCATTTGCAGACGACGTGGCAGCTGTGATAACAGCACCAAGCTGCGAGCTGGCACAGCTAAAATTAAACCAGGTCATGCGTAATGTAAATAGGTGGATGGCTGAGCACGGTCTTCAGTTAGCAACAGCCAAAACGGAGATCGTCATCCTCACAAAGAGACGTATTCCCACTACCAGGAACATGATGGTTGGGGACCAGCCAATAGAAACACTCGCTTCAACGAAATATCTGGGAGTGAGGTTAGACAGCAAACTCAACTTCTCGGATCACATACGAGGGACCTGCGAAAGAGCTGCGCGCATAATAGCGCAGTTGAGTAGATTAATGGCAAACACAGGTGGCCCAAAGCCATGCACAAGGAAGTTGCTTGCATCAGCCTCGGATTCTATACTCTTATATGGTGCAGAAATCTGGGCGGACGCAATGAAATACCGGAAGAACCGAGTCGCCCTCACCTCGGTCCAACGCAGAGGGGCGCTGCGAATATCTTCGGCTTACCGCACGGTATCAGCTGAAGCTGTCCTGGTCGTTGCGGGAACCATACCGATATATCTTCTCGTTGAGGAAAGAAAAACAATATATGACAACGGATCGCAAGCAAGTAGAGCTGCTGTTGCCATGCAGGCGCGAGAAGAATCGATCCGACGTTGGCAAGATCAGTGGAGCAACAGCATCGTAGGAAAGTGGACTAGGGAACTAATCCCTGAACTTGATCCATGGTTGAAGCGACCGCACGGAGAGGTAGACTTTTACCTGACCCAGTTTCTAACGGGACATGGTTACTTCCGCAAATACCTACACAGAATGGGTAAGGTTGATAGCCCGAGCTGTCTGTACTGTGGGGAAATAGACGATGTACGCCACACCTTCTTCGAATGCAGGCACTTCTCCCATCAGCGAAGGAGGGTAGAAGAGGTACTTGGCGACCTATCCCCGGGCAGTGTCATCAATAACATGACCTGTCGAAGAGACAGATGGGATACGGTCAGCACATATGTGAGGCATATACTTACCAGTAAACGAGAAGACGGATGCCTAGCCCATTAGCGTGAGAGTAGCCATAGAGCTCACGTAGCGCGCACCCGTACCCGAAGTAATGCTAAACGCGGTCCCAGGTACGGGGATTTGCGCGGGCCGTGGGAGGTTAGGTTTTAGTGGGTAGGCCTTCATGGAAGAAGGGAGTCCTACACTCGGAGAGTCTCGCAGTGAGGCTTAAATATCCCGGTCAGTGCATAAAGCATTTCCTCCTTCCACGAAACACAAAAAAAAAAAAAAAAAAAAAAAAAAAACTTTAACTTTAACTTTGACTTTAACTATAACTATGACTTTAACTTTAACTTTAACTTTAACTTTAACTTTAACTTTAACTTTAACTGTAACTGTAACTTTAACTTTAAGTCTAACTTTAACTTTAACCTTAACTTTAACTTTAATTTTAATTTTAACTTTAACTTTAACCTTAACTTTAACTTTAATTTTAACTTTAACTTTAACTTTAACTTTAACTTTAACTTTAACCGTAACTTTAACTTTAACTCTAACTTTAACCTTAACTGTAATTTTAACTTTAACCTTTTCTTAAACTTTAACTTTAACTTTAACTTTAACTTTAACTTTAGCTTTAACTTTAACTTTAACTGTAACTTTAACTTTAACATTAACTTTAACTTTAACTTTAACTTTAACTTTAACTTTAACTTTAACTTTAACTTTAACTTTAACTTTAACCTTAACTTTAACTTTAACTTTAATTTTAATTTTAACTGTAAGTTTAACTTTAACTTTAACTTTAATTTTAACTTTAACTTTAACTTTCACTTTCACTTTAACTTTAACTTTAACTTTAACTTTAACTTTAACTTTAACTTTAACCTTAACTTTAACTTTAACTTTAACTTTAACTTTAATTTTAACTTTAACTTTAACTTTCACTTTCACGTTAACTTTAACTTTAACTTTAACTTTTACTTTATTTTTAACTTTAACTTTAACTTTCGCTCTAACTTTAACATTCACTTTAACTTTAACTTTGACTTTAACTTTAACTTTACCTTTAACTTTAACTTTCACTTTAACTTTAACTTTAACTTTAACTTTAACTTTAACTTTAACTTTAACTTTAACTTTAACTTTAACTTTAACTTTAACTTTAACTTTAACTTTAACTTTAACTTTAACTTTAACTTTAACTTTAACTTTAACTTTAACTTTAACTTTAACTTTAACTTTAACTTTAACTTTAACTTTAACTTTAACTTTAACTTTAACTTTAACTTTAACTTTAACTTTAACTTTAACTTTAACTTTAACTTTAACTTTAACTTTAACTTTAACTTTAACTTTACCTTTAACTTTAACTTTAGCTTAAAGTTTAACTTTAACTGTAACTTTAACTTTAACTTTAACTTTTACTTTATTTTTAACTTTAACTTTAACTTTAACTTTAACTTTAACTTTAACTTTAACCTCAACTTTAACTTTAACTTTGACTTTGACTTTAACTTTAACTTTACCTTTAACTTTAACTTAAACTTTAACTTTAACTGTAACTTTAACTTTAACTTTAACTTTAACTTTAACTTTAACTTTAACTTTAACCTTATCTTTAACTTTAACTTAAACTTTTTTTTTTTTTTTTTTGTTTTACGGGGAGGCTGAAAAATGCCTAATGCACCATAATTGCTGCCGTCGCAGCAACCGTGTGTCCGTAGACTAAAAAACAGTCCCGTTCTGGAACCGTCGCCCACCCCGGCACCACTTTCGCATTACTTCAGGGTGGCGTTCCATATTTCTCATTTTTTTAAGAGCCTACTGTTGTCCCTGCGTCCAGGTTCCCGCTATTTGCTCTGAGTGTCCATTTAATCGCCACTGCTTCGCATGCGCATTCCTCTGCGCTCCCTCTCAGCATCCATCACGCGTGTCATTTCTATAAATGCCATTTTGCTCACTGCAGTCCAGCACTCTTTCCTGTTGCACATATGTGAAACTAAATTTCTCGTGGTAGGTTCCTCCCCAAAGACTCCATGCAAGGTGAGTCTTTCTTCGTGGAAACGGGGGCTTTAACACTCACTTTAACTTTAACTTTGACTTTAACTTTAACTTTACCTTTAACTTTAACTTTCACTTTAACTTTAACTTTAACTTTAACTTTAACTTTAACTTTAACTTTAACTTTAACTTTAACTTTAACTTTAACTTTAACTTTAACTTTAACTTTAACTTTAACCTTAACTTTAACTTTAACTTTAACTTTAACCTTAACTTTAACTTTAACTTTAACTTTAACTTTAACTTTAACTTTGACTTTAACTTTAACTTTACCTTTAACTTTAACTTAAACTTTAACTTTAACTTAAACTTTAACTTTAACTTTAACTCTAACTTTAACTTTAACTTTAACCTTAACTTTAACTTTAACTTTAACTTTAACTTTAACTTTAACTTTAACTTTAACTTTAACTTTAACTTTAACTTTAACTTTAACTTTAACTTTAACTTTAACTTTAACTTTAACTTTAACTTTAACTTTAACTTTAACTTTAACTTTAACTTTAACTTTAACTATAACTATAACTTTAACTTTAACTTTAACTTTAACTTAAACTTTAACTTTAACTTTAACTGTAACTTTAACTTTAACTCTAACTTTAACTTTAACCTTAACTTTAACTTTAATTTTAACTTTAACTTTAACTTTAACTTTAACTTTAACTTTAACCTTAACTTTAACTTTAATTTTAACTTTAACTTTAACTTTAACTTTAACTTTAACTTTAACTTTAACCGTAACTTTAACTTTTACTCTAACTTTAACCTTAACTGTAACTTTAACTTTAACCTTTTCTTTAACTTTAACTTTAACTTTGACTTTAACTTTAACTTTACCTTTAACTTTAACTTAAACTTTAACTTTAACTCTAACTTTAACTATAACTTTAACTTTAACTTTAACTTTAACTTTAACTTAAACTTTAACTTTAACTTTAACTGTAACTTTAACTTTAACTCTAACTTTAACTTTAACCTTAACTTTAACTTTAATTTTAACTTTAACTTTAACTTTAACTTTAAGTTTAACTTTAACTTTAACTTTAACTTTTACTTCAATTTTAACTTTAAGTTTAACTTTAACTTTAACTTTAAATTTAACTTTAACTTTAACTTTAACTTCCACTTTAACTTTAACCTTAACTTTAACTTTAACTTTAGCTTTGACTTTAACTTTAACTTTAACTTTAACTTTAATTTTAACTTTAACTTAACTATAACTTTAACCTTAACTTTAATTTTAACTTTAGCTTTGACTTTAACTTTAACTTTAACTTAACTTTAATTTCAACCTTAACTTTAACTTTAATTTTAACTTTAACTTTCACTTTATTTTTAACTTTAACTTTAACTTTCGCTCTAACTTTAACATTCACTTTAACTTTAACTTTTACTTTAACTTTAAATTTAACTTTAACTTTAACTTTAACTTTAACTTTAACTTTAACTTTAACTTTAACTTTAACTTTAACTTTAACTTTGACTTTAACTTTAACTTTAATTTTAACTTTAACTTTAACTTTAACTATAATTTTAACTTTAACTTTAACTTTAAATTTAACTTTAACTTTAATTTTAACTTTAACTTTAACTTTAACTTTGACTTTAACTTTAACTTTGACTTTAACTTTAACTTTAATTTTAACTTTAACTTAACTTTAACCTTAACTTTAATTTTAACTTTAGCTTTGACTTTAACTTTAACTTTAACTTAACTTTAATTTCAACCTTAACTTTAACTTTAACTTTAACTTTAATTTTAACTTTAACTTTTACTTTATTTTTAACTTTAACTTTAACTTTCGCTCTAACTTTAACATTCACTTTAACTTTAACTTTAACTTTAACTTTAAATTTAACTTTAACTTTAACTTTAATTCTAACTTTAACTTTAACTTTAACTTTAACTTTGACTTTAACTTTAACTTTGACTTTAACTTTAACTTTAATTTTAACTTTAACTTAACTTAACTTTAACTTTAACCTTAACTTTAATTTTAACTTTAGCTCTGACTTTAACTTTAACTTTAACTTAACTTTAATTTCAACCTTAACTTTAACTTTAACTTTAATTTTACCTTTAACTTTTACTTTATTTTTAACTTTAACTTTAACTTTCGCTCTAACTTTAACATTCACTTTAACTTTAACTTTAACTTTAACTTTAAATTTAACTTTAACTTTAACTTTAATTTTAACTTTAACTTTAACTTTAACTTTAACTTTAACTTTAACTTTGACTTTAACTTTAACTTTGACTTTAACTTTAACTTTAATTTTAACTTTAACTTTAACTTTAACTTTAAGTTTAACTTTAACTTTAACTTTTACTTTTACTTAAACTTTAACTTTAACTGTAACTGTAACTTTAACTTTAACTTTAACCTTATCTTTAACTTTAATTTTAACTTTAACTATAACTTTAACTTTAACTTTAATTTTAACCTTAGCTGTAACTTTAACATTCACTTTAACTTTAACTTTATCTTTAACTTTAACTTTAACTTTAAATTTAACTTTAACTTTAACTTTAATTTTAACTTTAACTTTAACTTTAACTTTAACTTTGACTTTAACTTTAACTTTGACTTTGACTTTAACTTTAACTTTAATTTTAACTTTAACTTAACTTTAACTTTAACCTTAACTTTAATTTTAACTTTAGCTTTGACTTTAACTTTAACTTTAACTTTAACTTAACTTTAATTTCAACCTTAAGTTTAACTTTAATTTTAACTTTAACTTTAACTTTAACTTTAACTTTAATTTTAACTTTAACTTTCACTTTCACTTTAACTTTAACTTTAACTTTAACTTTAACTTTAACTTTAACTTTAACTTTAACTTTAACTTTAACTTTAACTGTAACTTTAACTTTAACTTTAACTCTAACTTTAACTTTAACCTTTACTGTAACTTTAACTTTAACTTTAACCTTATCTTTAACTTTAACTTTAACTTTAACCTTAACTTTAACTTAAACTTTAACTTTAACTTTAACTTTAATTTTAACTTTAACTTTAACTTTAACTTTAACTTTCACTTTCACTTTCACTTTAACTTTAACTTTAACTTTAACTTTAACTTTAACTTTTACTTTATTTTTAACTTTAACTTTCGCTCTAACTTTAACATTCACTTTAGCTTTAACTTTAACTTTCGCTTTAACTCTAACATCCACTTTAACTTTAACTTTAACTTTAACTTTACCTTTAACTTTAACTTTAACTTTTACTTTAACTTTAACTTTAAGTTTAACTTTAATTTTAACTTTAACTTTAACTTTAATTTTAACTTTAACTTTTACTTTATTTTGAACTTTAACTTTCGCTCTAACTTTAACATTCACTTTATCTTTAACTTTAACTTTAACTTTGACTTTAACTTTACCTTTAACTTTAACTTTAACTTAAACTTTAACTTTAACTGTAACTTTAACTTTAACTTTAACCTTAACTTTAACTTTGACTTTAACTTTAACTTTACCTTTAACTTTAACTGTAACTTTAACTTTAACTTTAATTTTAACTTTAGCTTTAACTTTAACATTCACTTTAACTTTAACTTTGACTTTAACTTTAACTTTACCTTTAACTTTAACTTTAACTTAAACTTTAACTTTAAATGTAACTTTAACAACTCCAGTCCGACGGAAGAGACGGTTGAAAAGACTATGAGCTGTCTTCGCCACGCTTGCAACCTCTCTATGCCACGGAGGGGAGTGTGGAGGGGTAAAAAGCAGGTATACTGGTGGAATAGCGAAATCGCGGAACTGCGGAAAATATGCCACAGGATGCGAAGGCTAGCAACTCGCGCGCGCGGCAGGCCTGAGGCTCTAGAAAAGTCGGAAGCGTACAAAGGAGCGAAGAAAGCTCTTAGTGCTGCCATTAAGCAAAGCAAGCTTAAGTGCTGGAAAGCGCTTTGCGAGGAAGTGGATCGAGACCCATGGGGGCAGGGATATAAGATAGTAATGAAGAAGTTCCGTCCGCCAAACCAGCTGATGGACGAGAACCAAATAAGGAACATTGTGGATGGCCTGTTTCCCACCCAACTGCCTAGGGAGGGCGGGTACGTTACCCATGAAGATCGCAACGTGGAACCATTCCAAGAAGAAGAGCTTAAAACTGCCGTGCGAACTATGAAACCTAGGAAAGCATCTGGGCCCGACGGAATACCCGCGGAGGCAATTAGACTAGCTGCAAACGACTGCCCAGAACTTATGTTGCACATGTACAACAAATGTCTCGAAGAAAGAATTTTCCCCACCATATGGAAGACAGCACGACTGGTTCTCATTCCAAAAGGGAAAGGAGATCCCAACTCTCCATCATCCTACCGTCCCCTATGTATGTTGGACACAGCAGGGAAATTGATGGAGAGTCTCCTGAAGCAACGCCTCACCAGAGCGTTACAGGACGCCGGAGGACTGTCGCCCAGACAGCATGGTTTTCGGAGGGGGCACTCTACAATAGATGCCATAGCAGAAGTTATAGACGCAGTCAAGAAAGCCGAGACAGCGTGCCACAGAGCAAGACCTATAGTGTTGCTGGTCACGCTGGACGTCAAAAACGCTTTTAACTCAGCTAGGTGGGAGGACATGCTTGAGGCACTAGAAAGCACTTTCAAAGTACCGCAATATTTGTTAGAAATTTTAAGGGACTACCTAAGAGAGAGGTATCTAATATATGAAAGTACTCACGGTCAAAAAAAGGTAAAAATAACAGGTGGAGCAGCCCAGGGTTCGGTACTAGGTCCCGATCTCTGGAATATAACTTACGACAGTCTTCTTCGATTAGACATGCCAGAAAGCACCTTCCTCGTTGCATTTGCAGACGACGTGGCAGCTGTGATAACAGCACCAAGCTGCGAGCTGGCACAGCTAAAATTAAACCAGGTCATGCGTAATGTAAATAGGTGGATGGCTGAGCACGGTCTCCAGTTAGCAACAGCCAAAACGGAGATCGTCATAATCACAAAGAGACGTATTCCCACTACCAGGAACATGATGGTTGGGGACCAGCCAATAGAAACACTCGCTTCAACGAAATATCTGGGAGTGAGGTTAGACAGCAAACTCAACTTCTCGGATCACATACGAGGGACCTGCGAAAAAGCTGCGCGCATAATAGCGCAGTTGATTAGATTAATGGCAAACACAGGTGGCCCAAAGCCATGCACAAGGAAGTTGCTTGCATCAGCCTCGGATTCTATACTCTTATATGGTGCAGAAATCTGGGCGGACGCAATGAAATACCGGAAGAACCGAGTCGCCCTCACCTCGGTCCAACGCAGAGGGGCGCTGCGAATATCTTCGGCTTACCGCACGGTATCAGCTGAAGCTGTCCTGGTCGTTGCGGGAACCATACCGATATATCTTCTCGTTGAGGAAAGAAAAACAATATATGACAACGGATCGCAAGCAAGTAGAGCTGCTGTTGCCATGCAGGCGCGAGAAGAATCGATCCGACGTTGGCAAGATCAGTGGAGCAACAGCATCGTAGGAAAGTGGACTAGGGAACTAATCCCTGAACTTGATCCATGGTTGAAGCGACCGCACCGAGAGGTAGACTTTTACCTGACCCAGTTTCTAACGGGACATGGTTACTTCCGCAAATACCTACACAGAATGGGTAAGGTTGATAGCCCGAGCTGTCTGTACTGTGGGGAAATAGACGATGTACGCCACACCTTCTTCGAATGCAGGCACTTCTCCCATCAGCGAAGGAGGGTAGAAGAGGTACTTGGCGACCTATCCCCGGGCAGTGTCATTAATAACATGACCTGTCGAAGAGACAGATGGGATACGGTCAGCACATATGTGAGGCATATACTTACCAGTAAACGAGAAGACGGATGCCTAGCCAATTAGCGTGAGAGTAGCCATAGAGCTCACGTAGCGCGCACCCGTACCCGAAGTAATGCTAAACGCGGTCCCAGGTACGGGGATTTGCGCGGGCCGTGGGAGGTTAGGTTTTAGTGGGTAGGCCTTCATGGAAGAAGGGAGTCCTACACTCGGAGAGTCTCGCAGTGAGGCTTAAATATCCCGGTCAGTGCATAAAGCATTTCCTCCTTCCACGAAACACAAAAAAAAAAAAAAAAAAAAAAAAACTTTAACTTTAACCTTAACTTTAACTTTAACTTTAACTTTAACTTTAACTTTAACTGTTGGATGTCACAGCGATCAGTATGAACGCCTCATAACATGACCAGTACGGGAACACACCATTATTTGGTCATCTGTATATTAACATAGACATTTGTAATCTCTATATTCACATTCATGTTATCGATAAGTCAATATAACTTCATAATACCTTTTGTCATCACTGTTTTTGCAAATTCTTTGTACATACCGGCAAATTTTCTATACGTACTAATAAACCTGTAAAACTATTGATACCACTAAATCAAATTCAGTGTCTTTTTATATTAAATCCGGTAGTAGTGCAGTTATACTAAGCATCTATTTCGAAACCAAGACCATCGACTAAATTGTAAGGGTCTACAACCATACTCAACGGGAAGAGCTTTTTTGGTTGGTTCATCACGCCATTTAAACAACTGCTGAAAGGTAAGGTGACGAGATCGTTGGCTTCGCGGAATATGACCCGGCATTTCATATAGAATCTAATTTGGATTCTGCTCCCGCCACTGGTCCTTCGAGCCGGATCAGTTTTCGCGAAATACCACTAACTCTGATGTCAAGAAATCGCTTGTGTCCACCTAACCTCAAAAGGCATCGCCAAACACGTTTAGTCAATTCTTCGTAACGCGAACAAAGCTGACTGTTTGGAATCGCCAAGAGCGAACGTTCAACACTACAAAGCTCATCATCATTTCTATCAGCATACACCATCAAGGCCATCCGAATCCGTAAACCCCCCAATTGTGACGAAAGGCAACAGGATTTCGAGGTAAGTGACTGTATCATTTCGTTGGCAATTTTTTTTTTCTATACCGGCATGCCGGAAACCGACTCACCGGCTGAGAAATCAGTGGCTCTCACTGAAGAAGAGCAACTGGTGGCGGAACAACTCGATCTGCTCGAACGTTTACGTAAAGAGCGACCAAATTTCGATAAAGATGGACCAAATCGACGTTCTAAAGGGCAGTTTGCTACACGCCTCAATCGAATCTCGCAAACTCTTTTAGCCTTCAATGCGAACCATCGCACATTGGTGCGTTCCAGATTATCTCGAGATGACGAATATTTCAAACGGGACATCTTTGGGTCTTTTCAATCTGAGCATGCAGATGCAATCGACCATATCGAAAATGTATTCGACCAACTGTATCCAAATGAAACCCACGAAACCCAAACCGCCTTTCCTAATTCTACTGCATCGGCTTCTGCAACAACGGAAACGATTAATACGATCATACGTGAAGTTCACACCGATAGCACGTTTAGACCTCCTAAGCTGAAAATAGAAAAATTTGACGGCGAACCAACTAAATGGCCAACCTTTTTTGCATCATTTCAAGCTATTCATAATAATCCAAAGTTATCAAAGCATCAAAAATTTGTGTATCTAAAATCATTTCTTACCACAGACGTAACGTCATCCATCGCCCATTTGGAGGTTATGGATGACACGTATGACGAAGCCCTCAATGATTTAAAGGATCGTTATAGTAATGATCAGGTTCTGTTTACAGCATTCATGAGAAAATTTATGAATTTGCCGACTTATAGTCAACGTGAATCGGCAGCTGAGCTTAAATCATTGCATGACTCTGCACGTGCCTACGTTGTTCAATTGAAGAACCTTAAGTTCAATACCGAGGCGAATTCTGAGTTTTTTGCGTTCCATTTACTCGAGAAGCTCTCACCAGCTACACGTCTTGATTTTGAAAGATATCGCAAGGAACCGAAGACAGTTGCAAAACTTCAACAATTACTAGACTTTTTGAAATCGACATTTCTCATTGCTGATGCTGCCGTTCATGCAAGTCACCACAACAATTCCAAAGCATCACTTAATGCAAAGGCTAACAATATATCCACCAAGCCTGTTAACAGAAGGGAAATACGAAATCTTCACGTCGCAAAAAAAATCCATCATCTGTCCGATCGAAGGGTGTAAGGGATCACATGTCCTTCGCAAGTGCCAACAATTTTTGCAATGGACCCCCTTTGAGCGCAAATCGTTCGCAAGTACCCATAAGCTGTGCTTTAATTGTCTCGGTCATTCAACCTCAACACCATGTTCTAGCAAACATTCTTGTTTTACCTGTGGTGGTAGGCATCACACTTTATTGCATTTCAACCATTCAAAGTTATCATCAAATACAACATCTCTCCGAGATCCAGAACCGTTATCGAACTCACCTCACGTTAACCATGCGCCTTTGGTTAATCCGCAAATGGTTTCCAACAATTTGGTACACACAAGTTCCACAATTCTACTTGCAACAGCAATTGTCAATGTCATTGATGCATCTGGCCAGCCTGTCCGGCTTCGTGCATTAATCGACAATGGATCGCAGCAATCCGTCATTACTACGCGCGTTGTTCAACGACTGAAATTACCCTTCATTCCTTTCTGTATAGGTTACCGGCCCATGGGGGAATCTCAATACAAAATTGCTGATAAGGGAGTTATTCTTAGTATTCAATCAATTGTCAATCCTAACTTTAATTTTAAAACGAAATTTGCAGTTCTTCCATCAATCACCTCGGAGTTGCCTTTGCATCCAGTCAAAGTGAAGTCTTGGCCTCATCTTAAAAATTTATCACTGGCTGATCCTCACTATGCAACTCCGGGCCAAATTGATTTGTTATTGGCCGGCGATGTATACGGTCGCATTCTTGAAAGCGGGGTGTGTAAGGGTGAGATCGGTGATCCCATTGCTCAATGCACGGCTTTGGGGTGGATCCTGTTTGGGGAATTATTTCAACAAAATCATGTTCTAACCTTTCCATTAACTCAGTGTAACCATATTTCCACAACAGGAATACGAGATTTGCTTACAAGGTTTTATGAACTAGAGGAAGTACCTATTGTCAGATCGATATCCAAGGAAGATGAATGGACAGAAAGGTTTTACCAGGAGACTACCCTTCGTCAACGAAATGGAAAGTTTATGGTGCGCCTACCCTTCAAATCCTATTTAGATCCGTCAATTGCATTAGGTTCCTCCTACGAAGTGGCACTTCAACGCTTTCAATCGCTACAACGTCACTTCAGCCGTGACGACAAATTCAAGGAAGCATATTTTAAGGTCTTTAACGAGTATCAAAAATTGAATCAGGTCAAGTTAATGCACCAGATCCAAGAAAAGCATTATTATTTGCCCCACCATGCAGTGTTTAAAGAAACCAGCCTCACCACCAAACTTCGACAGGTTTTTGACGGCTCGGCCAAGTCTACAAACGGAAAATCGTTAAACGACATTTTGACCACCGGTCCCGTTTTACAAGCCAATTTAGTCTCAATTATTCTAAACTGGAGAACGCACAAATATGCCTTCATTGCAGATATTGAAAAAATGTATCGCTGCATCGACATGCATCCAGACGACACCCACTATCAATATATTTTATGGCAAGACGACGACAATTCGGGCATTCAAACATATGCGCTTCAAACTGTAACGTTTGGCCTCGCACCATCAGCGTATCAGGCTATTAAAACTCTTCACGTATTGGCCGAAGAAGCCAAACTCACTTCGCCAGCGGTCTACAGGGCTCTTAAGTTTGAAACATACGTGGATGACGTCACGACCGGAAGCGAAACAATCGAGGACGCCATACAAATGATTCAAGAACTCATTAAGTTGCTTCGCAGTGCTGGTTTTGAACTTCGCAAATGGGCGAGCAATTCACCCGAAATTCTTAAGCAAATTCCCGTCGAATATCGCGATGAAACCACGATGTGTTTATTCAATCCTGAAGATTCCATTAAAGCACTTGGGTTGGGATGGTCAAGACTCAGCTATTTTTTTATCTTTTCGATGA
Organism: Eurosta solidaginis; assembly: GCF_040869045.1. Classification (NCBI taxonomy): domain Eukaryota; kingdom Metazoa; phylum Arthropoda; class Insecta; order Diptera; family Tephritidae; genus Eurosta; species Eurosta solidaginis. The sequence goes on along the minus strand of NC_090323.1, from coordinate 88,270,948 downwards.
AATTTTCAACGGCGACGCGACTGACAAAACGCAATGTCTCCTCGACAGTGGCACGTCTGTTCGACCCACTCGGTTAGCTGAATCCCTTCGTCACCAAGGAAAAAATTTTTCTAAACAAGCTATGGGAACAGAAATTGGATTGGGATGACCCCATAACGTGTATCAATCTACAGTCTGAATTTAACCAAACTATGGATGACCTTCAGTTAATCAAGTACATTGAAATCCCTCGCTGGATCCGTACATCCTCAACGAACAAAAACAACCAACTTCACGTTTTCTGCGACAGTTCAACCAAGGCCTACGCCACCGCGATTTATCTCCGAACGGTCGACGTAAACGGATACGTCTATGACAACCTATTAGCAGCAAAGAGTAAACTGGCACCCATTCGAAAACCGTTAACAATACCTAGAGCAGAACTATGCGGTGCGACGCTGGCGGTCACATTACTTGATGCTGTCAAACAATCATTGAGACTTAACATCGACAAGGTTTTTATGTGGACCGATTCCACCGTCGTATTATCCTGGATTCGAGGAGATCCCAATCGCTGGGCTGTCTTCGTATGCAATCGCGTTCACAAAATTCTGGCGTCGACTGAAGTTGAACAATGGAATCATGTCTCTTCCTCAGCTAATCCAGCCGATCTCAACAGTCGGGGTTTAACAATTACCGAATTGCGCGATTCGTCACTATGGTGGCACGGACCTCCATTTCTATCTTTGTCACAAGCGGAATGGCCAAACTCATCATACGAACTTCACGACGATGATGATTCCGAACTTGGTGCTCGATTCAAAAGCATAAATCTTACTACAAAGGAAGAGGGCTGATTGGAACCACTCCTTAAACGATTTTCCAACTTCAATCGCCTTCGTCGAGCTGTCGCATACGCCATTCGTTTTGTGAAAATTATGAGATCTTCAATCAACCTCACACGGCAACGTCCATCAATTGCAATGCTTTCGAACCCAATAAGCCACCTCATTCAACATATCCCTCCTCCTACACTTATCGAAATTCAACATAGCGAATTGTCACTCATCCGCTGGATCCAATCCACGGAATTCTCATCCGAGCTCAAAACAGTTCACACTAAGAAACCAATTCCAAAATCTAGCAAACTATTTCGTCTTAATCCATTCATTGACGATAATAATATTCTTCGTGCAAATGGCCGCTTGCAAAATGCCCTTATGTCGTTTGAAGAGAAATTTCCAATAATACTCCCGTCAACGAGCCACCTCGCGACGTTAATCGTATACCATTATCATCGCCTCACGTTACATGGAGGGCCCCAAGTCACCGTCAATCAAATTCGACAAATTTACTGGATTTTAGATGTGCGCAATCTCGCTCGTCGTCTCATCCGAAGCTGTGTTATTTGTTTCAGGGCGCGTCCAGTTTTATCTCAACAACAAATGGCCGCCTTACCCACGGTGCGTGTGAACCACAACACTCGACCATTCGCTTCCACCATCATCGATTACGCAGGTCCATATGACATTCGTTCCTCAAGAGGTCGCGGCCAAAAGTCATACAAGGGCTACGTCGCTGTGTTCACTTGCATGACCACCAAAGCAGTTCACTTGGAGGCAGCTGGCGATCTCTCGACCCAAACATTCCTACACGCATTCGACCGTTTTGTGGCCAGGCGAGGATTTTGTCACGACGTATTCAGTGACTGCGGAACGAATTTTGTTGGTGCTGATCATGAGAATCAAAGAAGCCAATCCCAATATCTCCGATCAATAGCAAAGGAAATTATCCCAGCTCTCACGAATCGACATATTCAATGGCATTTTAGCCCACCCGGTGCTCCTCATTTTAATGGTTTAGCTGAAGCGGCGGTGAAATCCATGAAATTTCACTTGGCTAGAGTAATCGGAAAGGCCAAATTGACTTTTGAGGAGTTCTCAACCGTCCTAACCCGCATTGAGGCGGTGCTAAATTCCAGACCGATCTCACCAATTACGGATAATCCCAACGACTTTACTGCAATAACGCCTGGACACTTCCTCACGGGCAACGCTCTTCTATCTCGACCGCAACCACCATGTGAATCTAATCCAATTAAACGACATCAGCTAATGGACCAAATGGTTCAGCACTTTTGGCAGCGATTCAAAGAGGATATTTTGTCTACTATGCAGATCCGTACTAAATGGCAAGAAAGGAAGCCGAACATTAAGGAAAACGATTTGGTTATCATCAAAGATGATCGCTTTCCAGTTGGTCAGTGGCCCATGGGTCGCGTGGTCTCGTTACATCCCGAAAGCGATGAGCTCATTCGCGTGGTAACCATCAAGACAGCCACGGGCACGTTCAAAAGACCGATCACAAAGCTCGCCTTGGTACCCATCGTTGCTCATTAACCTGTTAACTATTGCCATACGAATTTGGGTCAGTCACTTATTCTCCTATTCGAGTAAAACTATGTGGATTTCATATATATACAACCTGTTTACTTATTGCCATACGAATTTGGTTCAGTCATTTATTCTCTTCTCCGAGTAATGCCATGTTGATTCATATACAACCAGTTTAACGTAGGACTAATGCCAACAATGTTGCCATGGCCGGGAGAATGTTGGATGTCACAGCGATCAGTATGAACGCCTCATAACTTGACCAGTACTGGAACACACCATTATTTGGTCATCTGTATATTAACATAGACATTTGTAATCTCTATATTCACATTCATGTTATCGATAAGTCAATATAACTTCATAATACCTTTTGTCATCACTGTTTTTGCAAATTCTTTGTACATACCGGCAAATTTTCTATACGTACTAATAAACCTGTAAAACTATTGATACCACTAAATCAAATTCAGTGTCTTTTTATATTAAATCCGGTAGTAGTGCAGTTATACTAAGCATCTATTTCGAAACCAAGACCATCGACTAAATTGTAAGGGTCTACAACCATACTCAACGGGAAGAGCTTTTTTGGTTGGTTCATCACGCCATTTAAACAACTGCTGAAAGGTAAGGTGACGAGATCGATGGCTTCGCGGAATATGACCCGGCATTTCATATAGAATCTAATTTGGATTCTGCTCCCGCCATTAACTTTACCTTTAACTTTAACTTCAACTTTAACTTGAACTTTAACTTTAACTGTAACTTTAACTTTAACTTTAACCTTAACTTTAACTTTAACTTTAACTTTAACTTTAATTTTAACTTTAGCTTTAACTTTAACATTCACTTTAACTTTAACTTTAACTTTAACTTTAACTTTACCTTTAACTTTAACTTTAACTTAAACTTTAACTTTAAATGTAACTTTAACTTTAACCTTAACTTTAACTTTAACTTTAAGTTTACCTTTAATTTTAACTTCAACTTTAACTTAAACTTTAACTTTAACTGTAACTTTAACTTTAACTTCAACTTTAAATTTAACCTTAACTTTAACTTTAATTTTAATTTTAACTTTAACTTTAAATTTAACTTTAACTTTAATTTTAACTGTAACTTTAACTTTAACTTTCACTTTCACTTTAACTTTAACTTTAACCTTAACTTTAACTTTAACTTTAATTTTAACTTTAACTTTAACTTTAATTTTAACTTTAACTTTAACTTTAACTTTAACTTTCACTTTAACTTTAACTTTTACTTTATTTTTAACTTTAACTTTAACTTTCGCTCTAACTTTAACATTCACTTTAACTTTAACTTTAACTTTAACTTTAACTTTAACTTTAACTTTAACTTTAACTTTAACTTTAACTTTAACTTTAACTTTAACTTTAACTTTAACTTTAACTTTAACTTTAACTTTAACTTTAACTTTAACTTTAACTTTAACTTTAACTTTAACTTTAACTTTAACTTTAACTTTAACTTTAACTTTAACTTTAACTTTAACCTTAACTTTGCCTTTAACTTTAATTTTAATTTTAACTGTAAGTTTAACTTTAACTTTAACTTTAATTTTAACTTTAACTTTAACTTTCACTTACACTTTAACTTTAACTTTAACTTTAACTTTAACTTTAACTTTAACTTTAACTTTAACTTTAACTTTAACTTAAACCTTAACTTTAACTTTAACTTTAACTTTAACTTTAACTTTAACCTTAACTTTAACTTTAACTTTAATTTTAACTTTAACTTTAACTTTAACTTTAATTTTAACTTTAACTTTAACTTTCACTTTCACGTTAACTTTAACTTTTACTTTATTTTTAACTTTAACTTTAACTTTCGCTCTAACTTTAACATTCACTTTAATTTTAACTTTGACTTTAACTTTAACTTTACCTTTAACTTTAACTTTAACTTTAACTTTAACTTAACTTTAACTTTAACTTTAACTTTAACTTTAACTTTAACTTTAACTTTAACTTTACCTTTAACTTTAACTTTAGCTTAAAGTTTAACTTTAACTGTAACTTTAACTTTAACTTTAACTTTAACTTTAACTTTAACCTTAACTTTAACTTTAACTTTAACTTTAACTTTAACTATAACTTTAACTTTAACTTTAACTTTAACCTTAACTTTAACTTTAACTTTAAATTAAACTTTAACTTTAACTGTAACTTTAACTTTAACTTTAACTTTAATTTTAACCTTAACTTTAACTTTAACTTTAATTTTAACTTTAACTTTAACTTTAATTTTAACTTTAACTTTAACTTTCACTTTAACTTTAACTTTAACTTTTACTTTATTTTTAACTTTAACTTTAACTTTCGCTATAACTTTAACATTCACTTTAACTTTAACTTTAACTGTAACTTTAACTTTAACTTTAACTTTAACTTTAACTTCAACTTTAACTTTAACTTTATTTTTAACTTTAACTTTAACTTTCGCTTTAACTCTAACATTCACTTTAACTTTAACTTTAACTTTACCTTTAACTTTAACTTTAACTTTAACTTTAACTTTAACTTTAACTTTGAGTTTAACTTTAACTTTAACTTTTACTTCAACTTTAACTTTAAGTTTAACTTTAGCTGTAACTTTAACTTTAACTTTAACTTCAACTTCAACTTTAACTTTAACCTTAACTTTAACTTTAACTTTAGCTTTGACTTTAACTTTAACTTTAACTTTAACTTTAGCTGTAACTTTAACTTTAACTTTAACTTCAACTTCAACTTTAACTTTAACCTTAACTTTAACTTTAACTTTAGCTTTGACTTTAACTTTAACTTTAACTTTAACTTTAACTTCAACTTTAACTTTAACCTTAACTTTAACTTTAACTTTAGCTTTGACTTTAACTTTAACTTTAACTTTAACTTTAACTTTAACTTTAACTTTAACTTTAACTTTAACTTTAACTTTAACTTTAACTTTAACTTTGACTTTAACTTTAACTTTACCTTTAACTTTAACTTTAACTTTAACTTTAACTTTAGCTGTAACTTTAACTTTAACTTTAACTTCAACTTCAACTTTAACTTTAACCTTAACTTTAACTTTAACTTTAGCTTTGACTTTAACTTTAACTTTAACTTTAACTTTAACTTTAACTTTAACTTTAACTTTAACTTTAACTTTAACTTTAACTTTAACTTTAACTTTAACTTTAACTTTAACTTTAACTTTAACTTTAACTTTGACTTTAACTTTAACTTTACCTTTAACTTTAACTTAAACTTTAACTTTAACTTTAACTGTAACTTTAACTTTAACTTTAACTTTAACTTTAACTTTAACTTTAACTTTAACTTTAACTTTAACCTCAACTTTAACTTTAACTTTGACTTTAACTTTAACTTTACCTTTAACTTTAACTTAAACTTTAACTTTAACTTTAAAGGTAACTTTAACTTTAACTTTAACTTTAACCTTATCTTTAACTTTAACTTTAACTTTTTTTTTTTTTTTTTTTGTTTTGCGGGGAGGCTGCAAAATGCCTAATGCACCATAATTGCTGCCGTCGCAGCAACCGTGTGTCCGTAGACTAAAAAACAGTCCCGTTCTGGAACCGTCGCCCACCCCGGCACCACTTTCGCATTACTTCAGGGTGGCGTTCCATATTTCTAATTTTTTTAAGAGCCTACTGTTGTCCCTGCGTCCAGGTTCCCGCTATTTGCTCTGAGTGTCCATTTAATCGCCACTGCTTCGCATGCGCATTTCTCTGCGCTCCCTCTCAGCATCCATCAGGCGTGTCATTACTATAAATGCCATTTTGCTCACTGCAGTCCAGCACTCTTTCCTGTTGCACATATGTGAAACTAAATTTCTCGTGGTAGGTTCCTCCCCAAAGACTCCAAGCAAGGTGAGTCTTTTTTCGTGGAAACGGGGGCAGTAGAATATGACGTGTTCTGCGTTTTCTAACTCTGTGGTACACATTGGGCAATGAGGATCTTCCTCTATCCTACGCTTCCATAAATACTCTTTGAAACCGCCATGTCCACTCATTATCTGCGTGAGATGGTAGTTCAGTTCGCCGTGCTTCCGCTCATTCCATTGAGCTACGTTCCAAACTCGTGTGAAAGTCCAACGCCCTTTACTCGAGGCCTCCCACCGTTCTTGCCACTTAGCTATTGTTTGTGTCCTTGCTCTTTTCTTGTCTTCTTCAGATGGTCGCTCGATATTAGTGTTATACAGATCGGCCATTTCGCCTGCCAGTAAGTCCACTGGGATTTTCCGGGTTAGAACCAGGATCGCGTCGTCGGACACCGTCCGATAAGCACTTGCTATTCTTAAAGAAGCAAGTCGGTACGCTGATAATATATATTTTTGATGGGTCTGTTTAGATCCATACCACGCTGGTGCTGCGTATAGTATTATTGAGCTGGTTACTGTGGACAATAGCTGACGTATAGCTTCGCTCGGACCACCAATGTTAGGCATTATTCGCATAAGTGATCCATTAACTTTGGTAATTTTCTCCCCCACCGCTCTGAAGTACTCTTTGAAAGTTAACTTAGAGTCAATGTGCACTCCTAAGTATTTTAAGGAATCCTTTGAGGTGATTTGATGATCCCCGATAGTTAAGACTAACTCGTTCGCCGACCGTTTGGAGCTTACTAATACCACTTCCGTCTTTTGGCTAGCCAACTCCAGTCCTGTATTGGTCAGCCATTCCTTTATTCTTGCTACGGCGTCATTACATAATGCTTGAAGCAGGTCCAGTTTCTTGGCCACTACTACCACTGCAATATCATCAGCATATCCCACAATTTGCGTGTTTTCTGGTAGATCAATCTTTAGCACCCCGTCGTACATTACATTCCAAAGCGTTGAACCGAGAACAGATCCCTGTGGGACGCCTCCTGTGATTTTGTACTCTTTTGCTCCTTGATCCGTGTCAAAAAAAAGTACTCTGTCTTTAAGATAGCTACCTATAATTCTGCGTAAGTAAGCTGGAGTGCCGAAGCTTTACAGCGCTGCCATTATCTGCATCCAGTTCGCAGTGTTAAAAGCATTCTTAATGTCCAACATAATCAGTGCACAGAACTTCCTTTTATTTTGGCCTCCAGAGATAGCTTCTCTAGCTATATTGAGGACTGTTTGTATTGCATCTACGGTGGATCTTGATTTGCGAAATCCATATTGACTATTCGATAAGCCACCTGGTTTTTCTAGAGTCAGCTGTAGGCGCTCACTAATTATACGCTCGAAAATCTTCCCTAGGGAATCCAGCATACAAAGTGGCCTATATGAGGATGGTTGGTCCGGCCGTTTACCACGTTTTAGCAATAGGACAAGTCTTTGTCGTTTCCACGGGCGACGGAACACGCCTTCTTGCATACAGGCATTAAAAAGATCAGTAAATAATGTAGCCCTAGTTGTAATCGCGGCTTTAAGGGCTATGTTTGGTACTTCGTCGGGTCCTGGGGATTTGTTATCAGCAACTCTTTTTGCAGCGTCCAGCACCTCTTGCTTTGTAATTTGCGGAATTTTCGTACTTTCTAGATCCTCGCTTGGATAAGTCCAGCGATCTTGCGCCGGGAAAAGTGTTTCAACAATAATATTCATCAGTATCGGGCACGTAGGTTGCTGTGATATCGGTCCTTTAACTTTGGCCATCACAGTTCTGTAGGCTGATCCCCAATTTTAATTTTAACTGTAAGTTTAACTTTAACTTTAACTTTAATTTTAACTTTAACTTTAACTTTCACTTTCACTTTAACTTTAACTTTAACTTTAACTTTAACTTTAACTTTAACTTTAACTTTAACTTTAACTTTAACCTTAACTTTAACTTTAACTTTAATTTTAACTTTAACTTTAACTTTAACTTTAACTTTAATTTTAACTTTAACTTTAACTTTAACTTTCACTTTCACGTTAACTTTAACTTTAACTTTAACTTTTACTTTATTTTTAACTTTAACTTTAACTTTCGCTCTAACTTTAACATTCACTTTGACTTTAACTTTGACTTTAACTTTAACTTTACCTTTAACTTTAACTTTAACTTTAACTTTAACTTTAACTTTAACTTTAACTTTAACTTTAACTTTAACTTTAACTTAACTTTAACTTTAACTTTAACTTTAACTTTAACTTTAACTTTAACTTTAACTTTAACTTTACCTTTAACTTTAACTTTAGCTTAAAGTTTAACTTTAACTGTAACTTTAACTTTAACTTTAACTTTAACTTTAACTTTAACTTTAACTTTAACCTTAACTTTAACTTTAACTTTAACTTTAACTATAACTTTAACTTTAACTTTAACCTTAACTTTAACTTTAACTTTAAATTAAACTTTAACTTTAACTGTAACTTTAACTTTAACTTTAATTTTAACCTTAACTTTAACTTTAACTTTAATTTTAACTTTAACTTTAACTTTAATTTTAACTTTAACTTTAACTTTCACTTTAACTTTAACTTTTACTTTATTTTTAACTTTAACTTTAACTTTCGCTATAACTTTAACATTCACTTTAACTTTAACTTTAACTGTAACTTTAACTTTAACTTTAACTTTAACTTTAACTTTAACTTTAACTTTAACTTTAACTTCAACTTTAACTATAACTTTATTTTTAACTTTAACTTTAACTTTCGCTTTAACTCTAACATTCACTTTAACTTTAACTTTAACTTTACCTTTAACTTTAATTTTAACTTTAACTTTAACTTTGAGTTTAACATTAACTTTAACTTTTACTTCAACTTTAACTTTAAGTTTAACTTTAGCTGTAACTTTAACTTTAACTTTAACTTCAACTTCAACTTTAACTTTAACCTTAACTTTAACTTTAACTTTAGCTTTGACTTTAACTTCAACTTTAACTTTAACTTTAACTTTAGCTGTAACTTTAACTTTAACTTTAACTTCAACTTCAACTTTAACTTTAACCTTAACTTTAACTTTAACTTTAGCTTTGACTTTAACTTTAACTTTAACTTTAACTTTAACTTTAACTTTAACTTTAACTTTAACTTTAACTTTAACTTTAACTTTAACTTTAACTTTAACTTTAACTTTAACTTTAACTTTAACTTTAACTTTAACTTTAACTTTAACTTTAACTTTAACTTTAACTTTAACTTTAACTTCAACTTTAACTTTAACCTTAACTTTAACTTTAACTTTAGCTTTGACTTTAACTTTAACTTTAACTTTAACTTTAACTTTAACTTTAACTTTAACTTTAACTTTAACTTTAACTTTAACTTTAACTTTAACTTTGACTTTAACTTTAACTTTACCTTTAACTTTAACTTTAACTTTAACTTTAACTTTAACTTTAATTTTAGCTGTAACTTTAACTTTAACTTTAACTTTAACTTCAACTTCAACTTTAACTTTAACCTTAACTTTAACTTTAACTTTAGCTTTGACTTTAACTTTAACTTTAACTTTAACTTTAACTTTAACTTTAACTTTAACTTTAACTTTAACTTTAACTTTAACCTTAACTTTAACTTTAACTTTAACTATAACTTTAACTTTAACTTTAACCTTAACTTTAACTTTAACTTTAAATTAAACTTTAACTTTAACTGTAACTTTAACTTTAACTTTAATTTTAACCTTAACTTTAACTTTAACTTTAATTTTAACTTTAACTTTAACTTTAATTTTAACTTTAACTTTAACTTTAATTTTAACTTTAACTTTAACTTTAATTTTAACTTTAACTTTAACTTTCACTTTAACTTTAACTTTTACTTTATTTTTAACTTTAACTTTAACTTTCGCTATAACTTTAACATTCACTTTAACTTTAACTTTAACTGTAACTTTAACTTTAACTTTAACTTTAACTTTAACTTTAACTTTAACTTTAACTTTAACTTTAACTTCAACTTTAACTATAACTTTATTTTTAACTTTAACTTTAACTTTCGCTTTAACTCTAACATTCACTTTAACTTTAACTTTAACTTTACCTTTAACTTTAATTTTAACTTTAACTTTAACTTTGAGTTTAACATTAACTTTAACTTTTACTTCAACTTTAACTTTAAGTTTAACTTTAGCTGTAACTTTAACTTTAACTTTAACTTCAACTTCAACTTTAACTTTAACCTTAACTTTAACTTTAACTTTAGCTTTGACTTTAACTTCAACTTTAACTTTAACTTTAACTTTAACTTTAGCTGTAACTTTAACTTTAACTTTAACTTCAACTTCAACTTTAACTTTAACCTTAACTTTAACTTTAACTTTAGCTTTGACTTTAACTTTAACTTTAACTTTAACTTTAACTTTAACTTTAACTTTAACTTTAACTTTAACTTTAACTTTAACTTTAACTTTAACTTTAACTTTAACTTTAACTTTAACTTTAACTTTAACTTTAACTTTAACTTTAACTTTAACTTTAACTTTAACTTTAACTTCAACTTTAACTTTAACCTTAACTTTAACTTTAACTTTAGCTTTGACTTTAACTTTAACTTTAACTTTAACTTTAACTTTAACTTTAACTTTAACTTTAACTTTAACTTTAACTTTAACTTTAACTTTGACTTTAACTTTAACTTTACCTTTAACTTTAACTTTAACTTTAACTTTAACTTTAACTTTAACTTTAACTTTAGCTGTAACTTTAACTTTAACTTTAACTTCAACTTCAACTTTAACTTTAACCTTAACTTTAACTTTAACTTTAGCTTTGACTTTAACTTTAACTTTAACTTTAACTTTAACTTTAACTTTAACTTTAACTTTAACTTTAACTTTAACTTTAACTTTAACTTTAACTTTAACTTTAACTTTAACTTTAACTTTAACTTTAACTTTAACTTTAACTTTAACTTTGACTTTAACTTTAACTTTACCTTTAACTTTAACTTTAACTTAAACTTTAACTTTAACTGTAACTTTAACTTTAACTTTAACTTTAACTTTAACTTTAACTTTAACTTTAACTTTAACTTTAACTTTAACCTCAACTTTAACTTTAACTTTGACTTTAACTTTAACTTTACCTTTAACTTTAACTTAAACTTTAACTTTAACTTTAACGGTAACTTTAACTGTAACTTTAACTTTAACCTTATCTTTAACTTTAACTTTAACTTTTTTTTTTTTTTTTTTTTGTTTTGCGGGGAGGCTGAAAAATGCCTAATGCACCATAATTGCTGCCGTCGCAGCAACCGTGTGTCCGTAGACTAAAAAACAGTCCCGTTCTGGAACCGTCGCCCACCCCGGCACCACTTTCGCATTACTTCAGGGTGGCGTTCCATATTTCTAATTTTTTTAAGAGCCTACTGTTGTCCCTGCGTCCAGGTTCCCGCTATTTGCTCTGAGTGTCCATTTAATCGCCACTGCTTCGCATGCGCATTTCTCTGCGCTCCCTCTCAGCATCCATCAGGCGTGTCATTACTATAAATGCCATTTTGCTCACTGCAGTCCAGCACTCTTTCCTGTTGCACATATGTGAAACTAAATTTCTCGTGGTAGGTTCCTCCCCAAAGACTCCAAGCAAGGTGAGTCTTTTTTCGTGGAAACGGGGGCAGTAGAATATGACGTGTTCTGCGTTTTCTAACTCTGTGGTACACATTGGGCAATGAGGATCTTCCTCTATCCTACGCTTCCATAAATACTCTTTGAAACCGCCATGTCCACTCATTATCTGCGTGAGATGGTAGTTCAGTTCGCCGTGCTTCCGCTCATTCCATTGAGCTCCGTTCCAAACTCGTGTGAAAGTCCAACGCCCTTTACTCGAGGCCTCCCACCGTTCTTGCCACTTAGCTATTGTTTGTGTCCTTGCTCTTTTCTTGTCTTCTTCAGATGGTCGCTCGATATTAGTGTTATACAGATCGGCCATTTCGCCTGCCAGTAAGTCCACTGGGATTTTCCGGGTTAGAACCAGGATCGCGTCGTCGGACACCGTCCGATAAGCACTTGCTATTCTTAAAGAAGCAAGTCGGTACGCTGATAATATATATTTTTGATGGGTCTGTTTAGATCCATACCACGCTGGTGCTGCGTATAGTATTATTGAGCTGGTTACTGTGGACAATAGCTGACGTATAGCTTCGCTCGGACCACCAATGTTAGGCATTATTCGCATAAGTGATCCATTAACTTTGGTAATTTTCTCCCCCACCGCTCTGAAGTACTCTTTGAAAGTTAACTTAGAGTCAATGTGCACTCCTAAGTATTTTAAGGAATCCTTTGAGGTGATTTGATGATCCCCGACAGTTAAGACTAACTCGTTCGCCGACCGTTTGGAGCTTACTAATACCACTTCCGTCTTTTGGCTAGCCAACTCCAGTCCTGTATTGGTCAGCCATTCCTTTATTCTTGCTACGGCGTCATTACATAATGCTTGAAGCAGGTCCAGTTTCTTGGCCACTACTACCACTGCAATATCATCAGCATATCCCACAATTTGCGTGTTTTCTGGTAGATCAATCTTTAGCACCCCGTCGTACATTACATTCCAAAGCGTTGGACCGAGAACAGATCCCTGTGGGACGCCTCCTGTGATTTTGTACTCTTTTGCTCCTTGATCCGTGTCAAAAAAAAGTACTCTGTCTTTAAGATAGCTACCTATAATTCTGCGTAAGTAAGCTGGAGTGCCGAAGCTTTGCAGCGCTGCCATTATCTGCATCCAGTTCGCAGTGTTAAAAGCATTCTTAATGTCCAACATAATCAGTGCACAGAACTTCCTTTTATTTTGGCCTCCAGAGATAGCTTCTCTAGCTATATTGACGACTGTTTGTATTGCATCTACGGTGGATCTTGATTTGCGAAATCCATATTGACTATTCGATAAGCCACCTGGTTTTTCTAGAGTCAGCTGTAGGCGCTCACTAATTATACGCTCGAAAATCTTCCCTAGGGAATCCAGCATACAAAGTGACCTATATGAGGATGGTTGGTCCGGCTGTTTACCACGTTTTAGCAATAGGACAAGTCTTTGTCGTTTCCACGGGCGAGGGAACACGCCTTCTTGCATACAGGCATTAAAAAGATCAGTAAATAATGTAGCCCTAGTTGTAATCGCGGCTTTAAGGGCTATGTTTGGTACTTCGTCGGGTCCTGGGGATTTGTTATCAGCAACTCTTTTTGCAGCGTCCAGCACCTCTTGCTTTGTAATTTGCGGAATTTTCGTACTTTCTAGATCCTCGCTTGGATAAGTCCAGCGATCTTGCGCCGGGAAAAGTGTTTCAACAATAATATTCATCAGTATCGGGCACGTAGGTTGCTGTGATATCGGTCCTTTAACTTTGGCCATCACAGTTCTGTAGGCTGATCCCCAAGGATCTAGGTCGACATTATCCAGCAGTTCCCTAAAGCATAACTTCTTGCTCTTTTTTATGGCATTTTTAAGTGCCTTTCTTTGTGCGACATAGGTGCTGTGTAGCTCTGCATATCGTGGTGATGAGCGTGCCCTCTGCGCTATTCTTCGTGCTTTGTGGCATTTTCTACGCTCTTCCGCAATTTCGTCATTCCACCAATATACCGGAGTGCGCTGTGCTTTTCCGCGACTTCTGGGCATGGCAGCATCACATGCCATACATAGCAACTTAGTGATTTGAACCGACTGGTCTTCCGCATGCGATTCTCGTACTATGGCGTCCTTCCAGATAATGTCAAATATTTGTGGGTCGAAAAGGTGCTGTTTCCATTTCCTACTATGTCGATGTCTTGCTGAAACCGTTCGTGGAGTTTCGAGCAGCTCTACGCTAATAGCTTTATGGTCGCTGTGTGTGTAGACGCTGCTTATGGAGCATTTTACTCGTCTTGCTATTTCGCTGCTAGCGAAGGTGAGATCTATAATGGATCGTCTGGTACCTGTATCGAAGATATATATCCCTGGTTCATTTAGGAGTTCTAGCCTCAAAGAAGTAAGGCTTTCGAGGAGAACTCTTCCTCTTTCGTTGGTTCGTCTACTTCCCCACACAGATGACCATGCATTGAAGTCTCCACAAACTAAAAGCGGGTGTTTACCTCGTGCTTCAATGGTGATCCCGTATATCATGTCTTCGAACTCGGCGATGGTCATGCTCGGAGGGGCATAGCAACTGAAGACGTATATACCGTTGATTTTTGCCCACGTGAATCCTGCTACCGTTGGCGTCATAATTTCCTGTGGGAGAAATTTCCCTGGTGCCCAAATTGAGGCTTTCCCTGCTGAATCTGAGAGACAACCCTGCTCCTGGCGATTTTTGTATTGTTCAGAGAGTACCACTATGTCATATCCTCCTTCATAGACTGTTTGGGATAATAGCTCTTGGGCTACCTCGCAATGGTTTAAATTGCGCTGCAATACCCTCATGAGACAGTCATTTTGCTGCCCTCTCGTTGTGGGCATTTAAAACTGCCTGCTGAATGTTGTCCCCCACATAGCGCGCATTTCTGTGCATTTTCGCAACTTGCAGCCTTATGACCTTCCTGGCCGCATTTCCTGCATAGGCTAGACCTATCTACAGTCTCCTTACATTTCTGAGCTATATGCCCGTAGCCCCAGCACCTATAACAGCGTTTTTCTTGCTTGAGCTCTCTAATTCGGCAGGAAACCCATCCTACCCGGATTCTTTGCGTATTAAGAACCGCCTTGGCATCATCCGCTGTAAGGCTTATAAGTGCCGACTTCGTGCCACTGTACCCTGTGCGTATGCTTTTTATGGCAGCCACATCTGGAAGTTTGATGTTGCATTGCTGGTGGAGGGCGTTGCAAATCTCCTCGGTCGTAGTAATCTCATCGAGATCTCTGCACTGTAGCGTGACCATTTGGGACTTTGTTATAACTTTAGCCGAGTCCTTTAGTAACGCTTCAATTTCTGCTTGGTACGCGCTTGTTTTCCCATCTTGCGATTTTTTCAGCTCTAGTAACAGCTCTCCTTTCGCCGTTCTTCTAATCGTTTTGACGTCATTCGTCGCATCTTCTCACTTTACGCAATATGTCGGCGTACGTCGCATCCCCCGCCTTGGAAATGATGATTGCATCCGGCCTAGTCTTAAGTGATTTTTTCTTGCTCTTCTTTTTGGCTAACTGCAACTCTCCCGTCTTTTGGGCTGCAGTTTCCTCTTTCCGCTCCGTCTTCTCTTGCGTTTTTTGCCGTCGTTTGTGACCACCCACGTGCCCTGGTAAGACATCTTTTAGAGTAGTAGTGGGTTTTACCACGTTGCTCCCCTTGGTCGAGTACGAATTATTCCTCGGTCGCTTTCCTGGGGGTGATGGACTTCTATCCTTGGCGCATTCGCTTGAACGCAAATTATGTTCTAAATTCTTTACCTCTAGGGCCGACTCGATGTACAGCACTTTTATTACGGAGGCCAAGCGCTTGATTTCCGCGTGTATATTATTACGCCCTATGAAGAACTGTATCAAGTCCTCAATCGCCTTGCCTAGCTTGGTCATCTTTTTTTCTCCAGGGGGGTTTTGCTGATTTAACGCAGCTGACGCCTGCTTAATTAGCTCACTTAATAATGGTGTGCCCGTTTGAGCCTTGTTGTCGGAGTTCTTTTTGCAAAGCTTCGGTGTAACACCCGGCGACAACGCTCCTTGCTTGCTTTCGGCCTCCGCTCCTTTGGGTTTCGTTACCACTTGCGACGAAATGTTAAGGCCCCCAGCCGATGGGCCACGCCCTTCTGGAGAGCGAGCTAGCTTCCTTCCTACAAATGGATTGAACGCCAATTCATTCTCCTGTGTTTGGTTTTTTATTTTAGTATTGTTGTTGCTCATCATTTATTTAATTGGGTCCCCACTTGAGGCCGCTATCTTGGTCCGAGTGTGCAGTTACCTATATAAATCCCGTGGTTGTCTGTGCGAAGGCAGGGAGGCCACGTGAAGGTTGACGCAGTCCCTCATGAAGACTGCGTTCAGAGCCAGATCAGTATTAATCGGGAGGATCTCAACCGAACCTGCACCACCAACTTAATGATGACGGACTTTGAACGTACCCCAAGGCCTGCCAAGGTTTTAACGGGACGGAGACGAATGGGACAGTAACCGGAAAGTCATTTCGACGGTGTTTCAAGCCGTGTACTGAGATTTCCGAATGCCACATTCGCCAGCCCTTAACAAACATATCCGAGTCGTTGGTTCCAGTATACCTTAATTAAGACCTTACTGGGCTCAGTCTTAATGTGACAATCACCTTAAATTTACAAATAATTTACCTCTTTACCTTCCTGAGTGTGTATCCCACGTCGTATAGTTGCCTGCCTATCTTGGGTAGGTATTCCCTCGAAAGGCTGTGGATGCTTAATTCAGGGCGGCATCTACTCGCCCTGCCACTGGAGGTTCTCAGGACTTTAACTGTAACTTTAACTTAAACTTTAACTTTAACTGTAACTTTAACTGTAACTTTAACTTTAACTGTAATTTTAACTTTAACTTTAACTTAAACTTTAACTTTAACTTTAACTTTAACTTTAACTTTAACTTAAACTTAAACTTAAACTTAAACTTAAACTTTAACTTTAACTGTAACTTTAACTATAACTTTAACTTTAAATTTAACTGTAACTTTAACTTACTCTTTTTTTTTTTTTTTTTTTTTTTTTTTTGCGGGGAGGCTGAAAAATGCCTAATGCACCATAATTGCTGCCGTCGCAGCAACCGTGTGTCCGTAGACTAAAAAACAGCCCCGTTCTGGAACCGTCGCCCACCCCGGCACCACTTTCGCATTACTTCAGGGTGGCGTTCCATATTTCTCATTTTTTAAGAGCCTACTATTGTCCCTGCGTCCAGGTTCCCGCTATTTGCTCTGAGTGTCCATTTAATCACCACTGCTTCGCATGCGCATTTCTCTGCGCTCCCTCTCAACATCCATCAGGCGTGTCATTACTATAAATGCCATTTTGCTCACTGCAGTCCAGCATTCTTTCCTGCTGCACATATGTGAAACTAAATTTCTCGTGGTAGGTTCCTCCCCAAAGACTCCATGCAAGGTGAGTCTTTCTTCGTGGAAACGGGGGCAGTAGAACATGACGTGTTCTGCGTTTTCTAACTCTGTGGTACACATTGGGCAATGAGGATCTTCCTCTATCCTACGCTTCCATAAATAATCTTTGAAACCGCCATGTCTACTCATTATTTGCGTGAGATGGTAGTTCAGTTCGCCGTGCTTCCGCTCATTCCATTGGGCTACGTTCCAAACTAGTGTGAAAGTCCAACGCCCTTTACTCGAGGTCTCCCACCTTTCTTGCC
Source organism: Eurosta solidaginis (assembly GCF_040869045.1). Classification (NCBI taxonomy): domain Eukaryota; kingdom Metazoa; phylum Arthropoda; class Insecta; order Diptera; family Tephritidae; genus Eurosta; species Eurosta solidaginis. The sequence goes on along the minus strand of NC_090323.1, from coordinate 88,253,385 downwards.
ACTTAGCTATTGTTTGTGTCCTTGCTCTTTTCTTGTCTTCTTCAGATGATCGCTCGATATTAGTGTTATACAGATCGGCCATTTCGCTTGCCAGTAAGTCCACTGGGATTTTCCGGGTTAGAACCAGGATCGCGTCGTCGGACACCGTCCGATAAGCACTTGCTATTCTTAAAGAAGCAAGTCGGTACGCTGCTAATATATATTTTTGATGGGTCTGTTTAGATCCATACCACACTGGTGCTGCGTATAGTATTATTGAGCTGGTTACTGTGGACAATAGCTGACGTATAGCTTCGCTCGGACCACCAATGTTAGGCATTATTCGCATAAGTGATCCATTAACTTTGGTAATTTTCTCCCCCACCGCTCTGAAGTGCTCTTTGAAAGTTAACTTAGAGTCAATGTGCACTCCTAAGTATTTTAAGGAATCCTTTGAGGTGATTTGATGATCCCCGACAGTTAAGACTAACTCGTTCGCCGACCGTTTGGAGCTTACTAATAACACTTCCGTCTTTTGGCTAGCCAACTCCAGTCCTGTATTGGTCAGCCATTCCTTTATTCTTGCTACGGCGTCATTACATAATGCTTGAAGCAGGTCCAGTTTCTTGGCCACTACTACCACTGCAATATCATCAGCATATCCCACAATTTGCGTGTTTTCTGGTAGATCAATCTTTAGCACCCCGTCATACATTACATTCCAAAGCGTTGGACCGAGAACAGATCCCTGTGGGACGCCTCCTGTGATTTTGTACTCTTTAGCTCCTTGATCCGTGTCAAAAAGAAGTACTCTGTCTTTAAGATAGCTACCTATAATTCTGCGTAAGTAAGCTGGAGTGCCGAAGCTTTGCAGCGCTGCCATTATCTGCATCCAGTTCGCAGTGTTAAAAGCATTCTTGATGTCCAACATAATCAGTGCACAGAACTTCCTTTTATTTTGGCCTCCAGAGATAGCTTCTCTAGCTATATTGACGACTGTTTGTATTGCATCTACGGTGGATCTTGATTTGCGAAATCCATATTGACTATTCGATAAGCCACCTGGTCTTTCTAGAGTCAGCTGTAGGCACTCACTAATTATACGCTCGAAAATCTTCCCTAGGGAATCCAGCATACAAAGTGGCCTATATGAGGATGGTTGGTCCGGCTGTTTACCACGTTTCAGCAATAGGACAAGTCTTTGTCGTTTCCACGGGCGAGGGAACACGCCTTCTTGCATACAGGCATTAAAAAGATCAGTAAATAATGTAGCCCTAGTTGTAATCGCGGCTTTAAGGGCTATGTTTGGTACTTCGTCGGGTCCTGGGGATTTGTTATCAGCAACTCTTTTTGCAGCGTCCAGCACCTCTTGCTCTGTAATTTGCGGAATTTCCGTACTTTCTAGATCCTCGCTTGGATAAGTCCAGCGATCTTGCGCCGGGAAAAGTGTTTCAACAATAATATTCATCAGTATCGGGCACGTAGGTTGCTGTGATATCGGTCCTTTAACTTTGGCCATCACAGTTCTGTAGGCTGATCCCCAAGGATCTAGGTCGACATTATCCAGCAGTTCCCTAAAGCATAACTTCTTGCTCTTTTTTATGGCATTTTTAAGTGCCTTTCTTTGTGCGACATAGGTGCTGTGTAGCTCTGCATATCGTGGTGATGAGCGTGCCCTCTGCGCTATTCTTCGTGCTTTGTGGCATTTTCTACGCTCTTCCGCAATTTCGTCATTCCACCAATATACCGGAGTGCGCTGTGCTTTTCCGCGACTTCTGGGCATGGCAGCATCACATGCCATACATAGCAACTTAGTGATTTGAACCGACTGGTCTTCCGCATGCGATTCTAGTACTATGGTGTCCTTCCAGATAATGTCAAATATTTGTGGGTCGAAAAGGTGCTGTTTCCATTTCCTACTTTGTCGATGTCTTGCTGCTACCGTTCGTGGAGTTTCGAGCAGCTCTACGCTAATAGCTTTATGGTCGCTGTGTGTGTAGACGTTGCTTATGGACCATTTTGCTCGTCTTGCTATTTCGCTGCTAGCGAAGGTGAGATCTATAATGGATCGTCTGGTACCTGTATCGAAGGTATATATCCCTGGTTCATTTAGGAGTTCTAGCCTCAAAGAAGTAAGAATTTCGAGGAGAACTCTCCCTCTTTTGTTGGTTCGTCTACTTCCCCACACAGATGACCATGCATTGAAGTCTCCACACACTAAAAGCGGGTGTTTACCTCGTGCTTCAATGGTGATCCCGTATATCATGTCTTCGAACTCGGCGATGGTCATGCTCGGAGGGGCATAGCAACTGAAGACGTATATACCGTTGATTTTTGCCCACGTGAATCCTGCTACCGTTGGCGTCATAATTTCCTGTGGGAGAAATTTCCCTGGTGCCCAAATTGAGGCTTTCCCTGCTGAATCTGAGAGCCAACCCTGCTCCTGGCGATTTTTGTATTGTTCAGAGAGTACCACTATGTCATATCCTCCTTCATAGACTGTTTGGGATAATAGCTCTTGGGCTGCCTCGCAATGGTTTAAATTGAGCTGCAATACCCTCATGAGACAGTCATTTTGCTGCCCTCTCGTTGTGGGCATTTAAAACTGCCTGCTGAATGTTGTCCCCCACATAGCGCGCATTTCGGTGCATTTTCGCAACTTGCAGCCTTATGACCTTCCTGGCCGCATTTCCTGCATAGGCTAGACCTATCTACAGTCTCCTTACATTTCTGAGCTATATGCCCGTAGCCCCAGCACCTATAACAGCGTTTTTCTTGCTTGAGCTCTCTAATTCGGCAGGAAACCCATCCTACCCGGATTCTTTGCGTATTAAGAACCGCCTTGGCATCATCCGCTGTAAGGCTTATAAGTGCCGACTTCGTGCCACTGTACCCTGTGCGTATGCTTTTTATGGCAGCCACATCTGGAAGTTTGATGTTGCATTGCTGGTGGAGGGCGTTGCAAATCTCCTCGGGCGTAGTAATCTCATCGAGATCTCTGCACTGTAGCGTGACCATTTGGGACTTTGTTATAACTTTAGCCGAGTCCTTTAGTACCGCTTCAATTTCTGCTTGGTACGCGCTTGTTTTCCCATCTTGCGATTTTTCAGCTCTAGTAACAGCTCTCCTTTCGCCGTTCTTCTAATCGTTTTGACGTCATCACCCAGGGATTTTAATTCGTCGCATCTTCTCACTTTACGCAATATGTCGGCGTACGTCGCATCCCCCGCCTTGGAAATGATGATTGCATCCGGCCTAGCCTTAAGTGATTTTTTCTTGCTCTTCTTTTTGGCTAACTGCCACTCTCCCGTCTTTTGGGCTGCAGTTTCCTCTTTCCGCTCCGTCTTCTCTTGCGTTTAACTTACTCTTTAACTGTAACTTTAACTATAACTTTAACTTTAACTTTAACTTTAACTTTAACTTAAACTTAAACTTTAACTTTAACTGTAACTTTAACTTTAACTTTAACTTTAACTGTAACTTTAACTTTAACTTTAACTTTAACTGTAACTTTAACTTTAACTTTAACTTTAACTTTAACTTTAACTTTAACTGTAACTTTAACTTTAACTTTAACTTAAACTTTAACTGTAAATTTAACTATAACTTTAACTTTAACTTTAACTTAAACTTTAACTTTAACTGTAACTTTAACTTTAACTTTAACTTTAACTTTAACTGTAACTTTAACTTTAACTGTAACTTTAACAGTAACTTTAACTTTAACTTTACCTTTAACTTTAACTTTAACTTAAACTTTAAATATAACTTTAACTTTAACTTTAACCTTAACTTTAACTTTAACTTTAACTGTAAATTTAACTATAACTTTAACTTTAACTTTAACTTAAACTTTAACTTTAACTGTAACTTTAACTTTAACTTTAACTTTAACTTTAACTTTAACTGTAACTTTAACTTTAACTGTAACTTTAACAGTAACTTTAACTTTAACTTAAACTTTAAATATAACTTTAACTTTAACTTTAACTTTAACCTTAACTTTAACTTTAACTTTAACTTTAAGTTTAACTTTAACTTTACCTTTAACTTTAACTTTAACTTTAACTTAAACTTTAACTGTAACTTTAACTTTAACTGTAACTTTAACTTTAACTTTAACCTAAACTTTAACTATAACTTTAACTTTAACTTTAACTTTAACTTTAACTTAAACTTTAACTTTAACTGTAACTTTAACTTTAACTTTAACTTTAAGTTTAACTTTAACTTTAACTTTAACCTTAACTTTAACTTTAATTTTAACTTTAACTTTAACTTTAACTTTAACTTTAACTTTAACCTTAACTTTAACTTTAACTTTAACGTTAACGTTAACTTTAACCTTAACTTTAACTTTAACTTTAATTTTAACTTTAACTTTAACTTTAACTTTAATTTTAACTTTAGCTTTAACTTTAACTTTCACTTTCACTTTAACTTTACCTTTAACTTTAACTGTAACTTTAACTTTAACTTTAACCTTAACCTTAACTTTAACTTTAACTTTAATTTTAACTTTAACTTTAACTTTAACTTTAATTTTAACTTTATCTTTAACTTTAACTTTCGCTCTAACTTTAACATTCACTTTAACTTTAACTTTAACTTTGATTTTAACTTTAACTTTACCTTTAACTTTAACTTTAACTTTAACTTTAACTTAAACTTTAACCTTAACTTTACCTTTACCTTTAACTTTAACTTTAACTTAAACTTTAACTGTTACTTTAACTTTAACTTTAACTTTAACCTTAACTTTAACTTTAACTTTAACGTTAACTTTAACTTTAACTATAACTTTAACTTTAACTTTAACTTAAACTTAACCCGTGGGGGTATCGGTCCCCTACCGGGCGCCTCCTCAGGTGGTGGATAGAGGAACGCTTCCCACAAGACGGGAGGTACTGAGTGAATTAAGTACTCAGGGCGAACCAAAACGAGCAATCCAGTGGAAAAATGGGAATGTGTTGCTCTAAGGGCAACACATCCCAAAGTTCCGGTGGAAGGGCGATAGGATGCCGCCCTAAAATACCCCATCAAGCATCCACAGGGTCGAGACCAGTAAGATCCTGTTGACCAAAACTGGAAATATGATTATGAACTGATTGCTACGGGCTGGCGATGACGATAGGCTACTACCTTAATAAGCAAGGGTGACACCTTGCCGAAACGGCTGGTAGGTTAATATCGGCATCGTCTCCGTCTCGTTAAAACCTTGGCAGGTCTTCAAGTACGTTCGAAGCACGTCGCCATTAAGTTGGTGGTGCAGGCTCAGTTGAGACGACTCCTGACTAACGCTGTATTCTGGCTCTGAACACAGACTCCCATAAGGACCTGTGTCAACCCACGCGTGGCCTCCCTGCTTCTGCAAAGATAACCACGGGAATTGAAGACGGCGACTGCACATCGTGCGGAGATAGCGGCTTGAAGCGGAGACCCAATAGAACAAATGAGCAACAAAATAAAAACAACAAAGGAAGATAAAAGTAGAGAAAGCGAGAAAGAAAGGGGCGATGAAGCGGTGTTCAAGAAGAGCACTAAAGTGCTGAGATCGCCGGTTTTAACAACCCCCGCTAAAGCGACCTTGTCGGTAATGCCCACACAAGGCACCGAATCGGCGGAAAAGACAAAGGCAGCGAAAGCACAGCTGCGCAATAACCCCAGCCAGTCAACACCTGCTACTGCAAGGGAAAAAGCGTCGGTCAGCTCACCCAATGTCGTTGCACAGCGCGCTGTTGGGAAGGAGAAACGTGCGACTCCGCCAGGAGGCTCACTCTCATACACAAGCCTCGAAGGGAAGAGCCAAGACGAACTGCTGGAGTACGCGGTATCAGTGCTGCGCGAGATGCAGGAAACCGCTCTCAAGCAGAAGACCGTGTCCAAGGACATAAAAACCGGTATGGCTCTTCTCGAGGAAGCGTTAAGCTGCATGGGATCGTTAAGGGCCCAAAAGGTAGATGAGAGCAGAGAATCGGGCCGAAAAAGCAAGAGGGCACGAACGAGCTCAGATTCCCACTCGGAGGACTTGGAAGCCAAAAAGAAACGAGATGAAAGAACAAATACGCTTTCACAAGGTGAGTCTTGGTCCAATGTAGCGCGCCGGAGGCTGAAACAGCGGGCCCAGCCAGCCAAGCAGGCAACCCCCGTCCAAGCTCCTAAAGCTCAAAAACGGGCGAGAAAGAGGAGACAAGCAGCAACTTTTGTGGTAAAACCTGTGGAAGGCAAAAGCTATGCCCAGGTACTAGGGGCCATACGCGGCCAGCTCCGCCCTAATGACACAGGTACGGTGGTACGGTCAGTACGAAAAACCAAATCTGGTAACGTACTGATTGAAACGGCGCGCTGCAGTGACCAGACGGCCTTCAGAGCAGCTATAGGTAGTGCAGTAGGAGAGGTCGGTGAAGCACAACAGCTCTCCAAGCGGATGAAGTTGGAAGTACTTGGCATGGACTGTCTCACAACTGAAACAGAAATCCAAGACGCAATAAGGAGGGAGGTCGGAAAAGAAGAAATCACTAGACCTCTCCGTGTCTCTGTGTTCGCAGCAAACCAAAGAGAACAGAAAATGGCGGTCGTCGAAGTGGACGAGAATATTGGCAACGCCCTACTCAAAAAAGGTAAAATTCCTATCAGATGGATACAGTGCCGAATCAGACAGCGAGCAGAAGTACAACGCTGCTTTAGGTGTCTCGGCTACGGACACCGGAAGGCAGAATGCAAGGGTGCAGACAGGAGTAACGCCTGTTGGAAGCGTGGGCAAAGCGGCCACAAAGCTTCGGCCTGTACCGCAGTTCCAAAATGTTACCTGTGTAATACACAGAAGCTCGATCATGTCCCTGGATCTGGAGCATGCAGCATTTTCAGAGCGGCACTCGCTGTTGCAAAGGCCAAAGTCTCAATTCAATAGTGATTAGTTTTATCCAAGGCAACCTAAACCGGAGCAGACTTGCTGATGAGCTTCTACAACAGTTGGTCTTAGACCATAAAGCTAACAGCGTTATCATCAGCGAACCCTATAGAGCCCGAAATGATTGGCATATAGACAACACCGGCACCGCCGCAATCTGGATGACAGATGCAAACGCCAATATTGTGAACCGTGTTGCCGGACAAGGCTACGTCCGCCTAACTACGAGTAATACCACAATAGTAAGCTGCTACTTGTCCCCGAATGATCCCATTCAAACGTTCAGGGACAAGCTTGAACTTATTGAACACGACCTGAGGGACTTAACTAGTAACCTGGTTGTGGCGGGAGACTTTAACGCAAGAGCCGTCGAATGGGGAATGCCGCAGACTAACACCCGTGGAAGGTTAGTCCTTGAGATGGCAGCCAGGCTCGGTTTGAACGTGCTTAACACTGGTACTACCCCTACATACCGACGGCCAGGCTTTGGATACTCGATCCCCAATGTAACACTAGTGTCAGAAAGCCTGCTGCTGACCGCTGCTGGATGGAGAGTCATAGAGGATCTGACTGGCAGCGATCACAACTACATCACTTTCCACTTAACGATCCCGGTCAGAGGCAGATTCCGAACGGGCCACGCAGAACAAAAGCATGGGACGCATCCAAGGTCGACTCTGCCACGTTCTCGGCATCAGTACTGGGGGATGCCCGACGGATAATCAACAACTCCAGTCCGACGGAAGAGACGGTTGAAAAGACAATGAGCTGTCTTCGCCACGCTTACAACCTCTCTATGCCACGGAGGGGAGTGTGGAGCGGTAAAAAGCAGGTATACTGGTGGAATAGCGAAATCGCGGAGCTGCGGAAAATATGCCACAGGATGCGAAGGCTAGCAACTCGCGCGCGCGGCAGGCCTGAGTCTCTAGAAAAGTCGGAAGCGTACAAAGGAGCGAAGAAAGCTCTTAGTGCTGCCATTAAGCAAAGCAAGCTTAAGTGCTGGAAAGCGCTTTGCGAGGAAGTGGATCGAGACCCATGGGGGCAGGGATATAAGATAGTAATGAAGAAGTTCCGTCCGCCAAACCAGCTGATGGACGAGAACCAAATAAGGAACATTGTGGATGGCCTGTTTCCCACCCAACTGCCTAGGGAGGGCGGGTACGTTACCCATGAAGATCGCAACGTGGAACCATTCCAAGAAGAAGAGCTTAAAACTGCCGTGCGAACTATGAAACCTAGGAAAGCATCTGGGCCCGACGGAATACCCGCGGGGGCAATTAGACTAGCTGCAAACGACTGCCCAGAACTTATGTTGCACATGTACAACAAATGTCTCGAAGAAAGAATTTTCCCCACCATATGGAATACAGCACGACTGGTTCTCATTCCAAAAGGGAAAGGAGATCCCAACTCTCCATCATCCTACCGTCCCCTATGTATGTTGGACACAGCAGGGAAATTGATGGAGAGTCTCCTGAAGCAACGCCTCACCAGAGCGTTACAGGACGCCGGAGGACTGTCGCCCAGACAGCATGGTTTTCGGAGGGGGCACTCTACAATAGATGCCATAGCAGAAGTTATAGACGCAGTCAAGAAAGTCGAGACAGCGTGCCACAGAGCAAGACCTATAGTGTTGCTGGTCACGCTGGACGTCAAAAACGCTTTTAACTCAGCTAGGTGGGAGGACATGCTTGAGGCACTAGAAAGCACTTTCAAAGTACCGCAATATTTGTTAGAAATTTTAAGGGACTACCTAAGAGAGAGGTATCTAATATATGAAAGTACTCACGGTCAAAAAAAGGTAAAACTAACAGGTGGAGCAGCCCAGGGTTCGGTACTAGGTCCCGATCTCTGGAATATAACTTACGACAGTCTTCTTCGATTAGACATGCCAGAAAGCACCTTCCTCGTTGCATTTGCAGACGACGTGGCAGCTGTGATAACAGCACCAAGCTGCGAGCTGGCACAGCTAAAATTAAACCAGGTCATGCGTAATGTAAATAGGTGGATGGCTGAGCACGGTCTCCAGTTAGCAACAGCCAAAACGGAGATCGTCATAATCACAAAGAGACGTATTCCCACTACCAGGAACATGATGGTTGGGGACCAGCCAATAGAAACACTCGCTTCAACGAAATATCTGGGAGTGAGGTTAGACAGCAAACTCAACTTCTCGGATCACATACGAGGGACCTGCGAAAAAGCTGCGCGCATAATAGCGCAGTTGATTAGATTAATGGCAAACACAGGTGGCCCAAAGCCATGCACAAGGAAGTTGCTTGCATCAGCCTCGGATTCTATACTCTTATATGGTGCAGAAATCTGGGCGGACGCAATGAAATACCGGAAGAACCGAGTCGCCCTCACCTCGGTCCAACGCAGAGGGGCGCTGCGAATATCTTCGGCTTACCGCACGGTATCAGCTGAAGCTGTCCTGGTCGTTGCGGGAACCATACCGATATATCTTCTCGTTGAGGAAAGAAAAACAATATATGACAACGGATCGCAAGCAAGTAGAGCTGCTGTTGCCATGCAGGCGCGAGAAGAATCGATCCGACGTTGGCAAGATCAGTGGAGCAACAGCATCGTAGGAAAGTGGACTAGGGAACTAATCCCTGAACTTGATCCATGGTTGAAGCGACCGCACGGAGAGGTAGACTTTTACCTGACCCAGTTTCTAACGGGACATGGTTACTTCCGCAATTACCTACACAGAATGGGTAAGGTTGATAGCCCGAGCTGTCTGTACTGTGGGGAAATAGACGATGTACGCCACACCTTCTTCGAATGCAGGCACTTCTCCCATCAGCGAAGGAGGGTAGAAGAGGTACTTTGCGACCTATCCCCGGGCAGTGTCATTAATAACATGACCTGTCGAAGAGACAGATGGGTTACGGTCAGCACATATGTGAGGCATATACTTAGCAGTAAACGAGAAGACGGATGCCTAGCCCATTAGCGTGAGAGTAGCCATAGAGCTCACGTAGCGCGCACCCGTACCCGAAGTAATGCTAAACGCGGTCCCAGGTACGGGGATTTGCGCGGGCCGTGGGAGGTTAGGTTTTAGTGGGTAGGCCTTCATGGAAGAAGGAAGAAGGGAGTCCTACACTCGGACACTCGGAGAGTCTCGCAGTGAGGCTTAAATATCCCGGTCAGTGCATAAAGCATTTCCTCCTTCCACGAAACACAAAAAAAAAAAAAAAAAAAAAAAAAAAAAAACTTAAACTTAAACTTTAACTGTAACTTTAACTGTAACTTTAACTTTAACTTTAACTTTAACTTTAACTTTAACTTTAACCTTAACTTTAACGTTAACTTTAACTTTAATTTTAACTTTAACTTTAACTTTAACTTTAACTTAAACTGCAACTTTAACTTTAACTTTAACTTTATCTTTAACTTTAACTTTAAACTTAACTTTAACTTTAACTTTAACTTCAACTTAAATTTTAACTTTCGCTTTCACTTTAACATTCAGTTTAACTTTAACTTTAACTTTATGATCCGGGGTGAGCGTGAGCTTAGCACCTGCTAACAAGCCAACCTAATATAAACGCACGCAAGTCATTTTCTATCAAAAATGTCTCATGCACATACAACTTGTATGAGAGCAACTCAAATTGAATTTGCTGCGTGAAAACCTAACTCCAATTTTTGTTCTGCGTGACATTTAGATTTGACGTTTGCACACATGCTTTACATTGTCGCAACGCATGCTTATTAGGGTTAGGGCAAAAAACGCCGGTTGTTTGCGTGCGCTAAAAAAACGCAGTGCGGTTTTAGTAGGTTGGCTTGTAAGCATGGCGGAACGATACAAGGTGGCAGCATGGTGACATACCTACAAATATAAATTAAAGTTCCATGTACTTTGTTTTCGTAAATTCGATGGAAAAATGTCAAAATCGTGCTGCGCCGGAAGTTTATGCATCAAATCAAATAAAAAAGTTTATAATCAGCTGTTCCATGCTGCCACCTTGTATCGTTCCGCCTTGCTTGTAAGCGACCATATATGTATACGATAAGCGATAGCACAATGGCTACTTCGCGAAAATCAACGACAGCTCTTTTAGTTTGATTTCGATGGTCGTACGTTAAGAAAGTGTCGCACGCGCGCTTAAAACAGAGTACCAAAGAGTGCGTGTGACACGCGTTCACCGTTCAAGCATTGAAATCAAACTAAATAAATAATTGATTTTGCTTTCGTGCTCGCTACGCGTTCGTGTTTACTAACACATTCTCAATTTGGTAACCGTGTAAATGTAGTGGTGCCCACCGCTGTTTATGATAGAGATCCAGTTTTATGTATTTGGCCTGTTGCGAACACCGAACCTTTACGAACCTTTCTTGACAAATATCCGTTACGGTTTTTTTTGATTTAGTCGCCAAACCCGCGATAAAATCTATGCAATAGCTTAAAAAGGTTAGTGCTCCAGTATAAGGAAATTGACGGGTATTTCACCATTCCCATGTACAGGATCAGACCAAGAAATTTCTTCATTCCTGGAATGTTGGTCTCAATCCATGACTTCATTCGCGACTTCCGAAGGATTTGATTATTTTGGACCCAACTGTTGGCATTCAAATTCATCTGAATAACAATAGGCTCACACATTTAATCCGTTGCCATCAAATTGAACACATCGATCGGTTCCAGTATACCTACATCAACTTCACATGTAGGTACTGACTCAAAACTGAAGGACTGCAAAGATGCTCCACTGACACTACTCCAAATATTTGGAACTGGGTTTGCGGAAATACCATCTTCAGACTGGGCATCTGTAGATGATGAATAATCCACTTCCGAAAGTTCGATCGTGTCACTGGGATCAATGTCTGATGGGACATAGTCATCCGATCCGGATGGTTGAAAATCAGTGCCATCACTTCCCTCTTCCTCGTTTCGATGTCGACTGCCATAAAAAACGCTGGGTTTTACCGAATAATCCTTATTGGCCATTTTTAAACTTATTCAATGTCTATAGAAATAAAAATAAAAAAGAAAAAAGTTGAAATTACTGCTGTGACCTCCGGTGGGTCACACGGCCCTACATATATATACATGTATATGCGAAGTGCCACGTGACCCACCGGAGGTCACTCTCTTAAAACACACAAATTTTAACAAAAATGGAAATAAAACCCACTAGATATATAATTACTCAGTAAAGATGACTTTAAAATAAAAAAAAATATATATATTGGCACCTGGGTGATGGTTTTTATTTTGTATGGCAGCGAAGGTGTTAATATTAATAACTTTACAGATGTATTTCGGAGCGTATTTATTAGTGCCGCTACCGAAATGGTATATCTACTATCGATTTTCATGATACGCTAAACTCTGGAGAAGGCTCATGACAGCATAATACATAGACATGCACAGTCTTCTTGTTTGCTTAAAACAGCTTTTGACAGCGCGAAAAGTAGGCGCTTGTATGCTGCTATTTCTGAACCTAAGTTCCCTGCAAAGCTTATGAAGCTTTGCCAAACGTCGTTGAGGAACACTAACTGTGCGACTCCGACTCCCTATCGTGCGATCTGTTTAAACTGTGGAGAATATATTTCCAGCAGCAGATATGCATACATATGTACCCTTGAACAATGTGCATAAAAACGTACAATTGCTGTTGATTACATGGGCCTTAACAAACTCGCCATAATATCTGCCTTCCTTGGCTCGTATTAGTAGGAAAAAGAACTTGAATATCGAAGGTAAGACGAAGTGTCACCAAACAAAATTTGAAGCATTAACGCTTTGGCAGCTACAGATACATATGTATACACTGCGAAGCATGATAAAAATATTACCAGGTAAAACCATTCCATTGTGAATTCATACAAGTGAAAAATCTTTGTATTCCTCTATTTCCATACCTACCTGTCAAATAAACGCTGACAGAGAGAACGGCTGTCGCGAATGGCCAGAGAATGGAAGAAAGGTTTGTTTTTTGCTCACGGTTATTAAATTGAAGTGTCATGAATTACCCATTTGTGTTTCAAATCAGCTTTTCTTTAAATTTGAACACAGAAAATCAGACTACATATTAATATTAATTTCTAAAATCTAGTTAATAAATTAATTTTGAGCAGCCAGTTAAGCAATCATTTTAAAATATGTAAATAATGCAATATACCAGTCGTCTACAAAAATGTTTGAAAAACACTATTGGAGAAATGATTTAAGTAATCGAACAGCGATTGAACAGGTGATCGAGGCTGGTTACTATTGTGAATGTTTTTATCAAACATTCGTCACATGTATGATTTCACAATGAACCATTCTCTTTTCTCGGTGGCCATAATGGTTTTTTGATTAAACAAAAATCATTGTGAATTCATACAAATTAAAAATCTTTCCATTCCTCCATTGCCATACCTATCTGTCAAATAAATGCTGACAGGGAGAACGGCTGGCGCGAATGGCCAGAGAATGAAAGAAAGGTTTGTTTTGTGCTCTCGGTTAAGAAATTGAAGTGCCATGAATTGCTCCTTGAACGAATCTGCATTCTTCAACTTAATGGTAACATGGCTAGCTTGTGTACCGGACGCCTAATTATTCCGTTTCTTGTTTGAACGTCGGCCACTCTCACCTTCCCATCCTGGCCGGCGATCGTATCTGTCACTCGGCCTAGAATCCATTGTTGGGGCGGGGCTTTGTCTTCGTGAACGACGACGAGCTCTTCTACCTCTACGTTGGGCTGCGGGTGCTACCACTTGTTGCGCTCCTGCAAACTCAGGAGGTAACTCTTCGACCACGTTTTCCAAAACCGACGCTCGATTGCGCAAACATGTTGCCATCTGTCGGAGTAGCGCGTGCTGGGTTCCGGGAGTTCTGTTTCCCCTGGAATTTCCCTGAGCCGGCAACCGATTAACAGGTGCGCCGGAGTTAGAGCCTCGCCGTCGTTCGGATCCTGGCTGAGTGGAGCGATTGGGCGCGAGTTGAGCGCGCCCTCTACCTCGACGAGCAGCGTTTCTATTTCTTCTGCGGTGAGACTCGCGTTGCTTACGGCTCGTACGAGCAGGTGCTTCGCCGACTTCACTGCGGCCTCCCATAACCCGCCGAAGTGGGGAGCCCTGGGAGGTATAAAGGTGAACTTGAACCCTTCGTCCGCGGCGTATTGGGTTACCTCCTCCTTCTGACTCAGAAACGTTTCCCTCAGTTCCTTGAGTTTGTGATCGGCTCCTACGAAATTCGTCGGGTTGTCGCAGTCAATCGTTGCTGGTATTCCCCGGCGTCCAACGAACCTTTTAAGGAGAATAAATTTGCCAGCGCTTAAATCAGATACAAGTTCTAAATGGACAGCTTTTGAGGTAAAACACACAAAGACCGCAATGTACATTTTTACCGGGGGCGACCCCGTATCTTTTGTGTGACGTAAATTGGACCGCAAAAATAGCCCCACAAACCATAAAGGGTCGTAGGGCACGTAGCCTGTCGGCTGATAAATTGCCCATAATTTGGTTTTTTAATTTTGGCTTATAATGAAAGCAATGTATTCAGTTTCGTACGGTTCGACTACATGCTTCTCGAGCATTAACTAACCAAATGTTTTCACGTAAAATTGCAACCAATGCTTTCGCACCTGCATGGTGGTTGCGCAAATGTAAGAACCGTATATACGAATTTACGAACTGCGAATTTTTACTCAATAATAGAGGAAATTTGGCACAGTACGGGATAGGCGCATTTAATAAACGACCGCCTACTCGTAACAATTTCAACTACACGGACTTTTCTGATTACTCATGCAAAAATGGATTCAACTTTTTCAAGCTCGACGGTAGTGGAAGGTTTTTTGACAATTTTGTTATTTCTTGGCTATATTCATCACCTTGGACTATTTGAACAATTTTTAAGAAGCTTAATTGCAACTCTTGTGTCGATGGTGTTGGATCATACTTGGTGGATCGATTTCTCACCTTTAAGACCCACCGCAGAGCATAGGCAAAAACTCGTAATAATTTTTTGTGTGAGGAATATTTTTCAGTCACAGTTAGGAGTGGATTACGGTCGTCACTTACTGCTACTAAGGCGCTGGCAGTTTTCTTCTTTTCCAGTGCTTGTTCTTCAGACGTTAATTCGAAATGGGTATTTGTAGGCCAACTTGCAGGGTCTTCCAAGAGGAACTATGAAAACCGTTCGAGTTCTGTAATTCATCCACGCTACAACCCCGAGACACTTGATCCGCAGGATTTTGTTTAGTTGGCACATGCCGCCACGAAGCACTTTGAGTCAACTCTTGAATCTCGGACAACGAAAGTTGCAACGTTGATGGATGTGTTTTTATCCAATGCAAAACTATTTCGGAATCTGTCCAGAATGTTATGCTGTCAATAGGTCGATTCAACATTGGCGCAATGCGGGACCATAACTTGGTCAAAAGATGCGCTGCCAGGAGCTCTAAACGAGGAAGAGACTTAGTCTTCAGCGGAGCAACCCTGGATTTTGCAGTTAGCAGAATGCATTTAACGTCGTTAGCGAATTGGCTTCGAATTAATACAACAACCATACGCCCTTATTGAGGCGTCGGCGCAGCCATGTATTTGACAATTAGCACTCGAGTCATTATAAACAAACCGAGGAATCCTGATTGACGGCAACTGCAAAAACTTCGCTTTAAAATTCGGCCAAGTGCTGTTGAGATACAACGGAATAGAGTCATCCCAATCTAGCTTCTTAATCCACAGCTCTTGCATTAAGATTTTAGCTGAGGTCACTAGTGGGGCCAGCAAACCAAGAGGATCAAAGAGTCGGGCAGATGCCGATAAAATATTTCGTTTTGTAGCTCGTAACTCATCAAATGTATCATCCAATCTAAACCGAAATAAGTCGTCTTTTGGCGACCAGTGGATTCCCAGCGTTTTAGTGGAGTCTGATTCGTTGAAACTTAACGATTTTCCAGACTCTGACTATCGAAAAAACTTGGGTGGTTGGAGAACTACTTAGCTAGCTGGAATCCTGCCGACTTTAAGACGTCAGTTACCTCACAGCGAATTCTGCCGATGGATTGAAAACCTTCAGATCCGGTTAACAGATCATCAACGTAGAAATCGGTACGTATTACCTTGGCACCGAGTGGATATTTTTGTGCATTCATGTCACTTAGCATCTTGGGAGAAATGGAGCTGGCGCAGTGCCATAGGTAACGGTGTTTAAACGAAAAATTTGCAGAGGCTCGGATGGATGCTTTCTCCACACTATTAGTTGAAAATTTCTATCATTTTCATTTACGAGAATATGGCGATACATCTTAGTGATGTCCGTCGTAATAGCATACTTATGCATTCGAAAGCAAAGTAGCGTCGAAGACAGTTCTTCTGGAATGGTCGGTCCAACCATCAAAATGTCGTTCAACGCAATTTGTGTTGACGTCCGACTCGACGCATCGAAAACAACGCGGAGTTTCGTCGACGTATTTTGTGGTCTTAAGACACACTGATGCGGAATGAAATAGTGGGCTTCACTCGGGATTTTGTTATCAGTGGGGCTCATGTGGCCCAATGCCAAGTACTCTTCCATGAAGTCCAGATACATTTGACGAAGTTCTGGATCTTTCAACGTACGTCTCTCCAGCGCCTGAAACCGCAGAGCTGCGGTTTCAAATGACTGGCCCAACGCATTTTGGTCAGTTTTGAACGGTAATCTTACTTGAAGCCGTCCCGACGGTGAGACTTCAATAGTCTTAACGAAGTAGTCTTCGCATTTCATTTGTTCGGCGGTAAATTTTGTAGCCTGTGATTCCGAAAGGATTTCTTCCATTGCATAGAATCTTTGGACAATTTCATCAATTGATTCGGAATCATCTTCGGCTTTGCATAACGCACTGCTAACTTTGGAGTGTTCACTTTGGTGGGAGACGTATTTACCTGAAATAACCCAACCTAAAAGTGTTTTTTGAAGCGTCGGAAGCCTTGGGTCAGTTTTAATCTGACCAACCGACAAAAGATCGAAAAATGTTTCTGCCCCCATCAAAAGATCGACTTTTGAGGATTTATGGAACCCAGGATCGGCTAATTCAATATTAGCTGGAATTTTCCAACCTGTGGTGTTAACAGCCCGATCTTGGTGATTTGCCGAAATCGCTCCCATTACCCAAAAATCTGCGAGAAACTCGAAATTTTTAACTCGGGATTTTATGACTGCACTAACTTTGGACCGAAACTTTTGGGATGCATTACCAATCCCGATAACATTTAATTTTGCCTTCTCTCGCCGAATTCGCAGCCTTTTTGCCAACTCTGAAATTTGCTTGTGACCCTGAGTCAAGTAACGCACGAGCTGACACATAATCACCGGAGCAAGTTTTAACCTTGCCCACTGCTGTTGCTAACATAACGCGATCAGGCACGCTCACTGTGTGCATAGCTTGTGAGGTCGAAGATTGTGGTGTTGTTTCGAACGATATCGGGTATTGGTGTAACATGGTGTGATGTGACCGGTTAGAAACTCGACACCGTTCTAGTTGGCATTTAGGAACCGTACGTCCTTTGCGCAAGCAATTTATACACAATGGGACCGATTTCGCGAAATCGAATCTCTGCTGAGGAGAGAGAGTTTTGAATTTAGGGCAGTTGGTTAAGAAGTGGTCCTTGGAGTTGCAGTGGAAACAAGTAGTTGGCTTAGCTTTCGCAGCCACAAAGGTTGACTTTGGCTTTTCAGCACTCTTGTTGGTTTTCGTTTGGATGTCGTGCAACTTTGACGGTGTCGACGCTTCTTCAGACGAGAGGTGCTGGTATCTCTTATTGAGAGCCGCTTCGCACTCACTGCACAGCGGACACTTGTCGTAGTCAAGTTGCTCCTCCCATTTAGACCGCGTCGTGGGATCAACCTTCGACATTACTAAATGTATCAACATCGCATTGGAAATATTTTTATCATCACCCAAAGACAACAGGGAGTCATAGACAGCTGATACGGTGTCGATCATGGACCGCAGCGAAAGCGACGATGGCTTTTGGATTTTCGGAAGCTCAAACAGTTTCGAAACTGTGTTCGAAAATATAAGACATTTATTGTCATATACCTTTTTCAGGCTTGCCAGCGCCTTCGGATAATTTTCTTCCGTCATTTGGAAGGCCTTCACCGTTCCTAACGCTTCACCAGACAAGCACGAAACTAAATGTGTGAATTTTTCAATGTCTGAAAGCGCTGGGTTATAATGAACGAGGCTCTCAAACAAACTCATAAAATTTTTAAACTCCGAATACTGCCCTCGAAACTTGGGCAACGACATTTTCGGAAGTCTTGAGCTGTAAGGCGCTGTGAAGGAGGTGTCAGAAGCTTTTGTTTTGTTGCTCTCTGACAATATCGATTTTAACATCGCCTTGGTTCCAACAATTAAATCTTCAAGGCTGTCACGAAGGTCATCATCTTCATCGATCTCTTCTATTTCGGCCTGACACGCTAGAAGCTTTTCGCTGTAACTATTCAGCATTTCGAGTCGACACTCAACTTCCGATGGATCTGAAGAGAGTGACTGATTATGAAATCCCGTTTTAATTCGAGCTATGCTTCTTTTTAAAATTGTCCTTTGTCTTTTAAAGGAAGTAGCATCTTCCACCTGGCCTAGCTGATTCTCACTTTTACTCATCTTGATTCGCTATGTACAGTAACTTTGTGCAAATTTATAGTTTGGAAGTTTTCAACGCGGCAATACGAAAACGAAAAAAAATCGCTGCAACTTCACCAGAACTATCGAAAAAAGGGCGCAAATCAAGAGATAAAAGCTTATAATTCCTTAATTGGGAAAACTAGACGCGATGTCGAAAATTTTTTAAGGGCCTAACCGTGAGCAAAATTATGGTCAACGATTTAACCAAACACTTAAAGCTGTATAGCTTTCGAAAAATATTTGACAGAATGGTAATCGGAGCCTTATCGGAAATTGTACGAGGTAGTTTTTCACTAAATAATCCCGAAATCTTGTTTCACGAAATTTGTTTATAAACAATTCAATTTCAAAGTGAGTACAAGAGATGCCAAAAATTAAAGCTTGTTGTGTGATCTTTGCAGCAATTTAACAAAACCAACAACCTCAAAAGCTTTTAATTGTTCGCACTCAATACCTGTTCTTTATGGACTGGTTCGTTTCCAGCTTCGACTTCCCTTTTGCAGAGTATACAGCTGCACTTCATTCCTGTCCAGAAATCCTTAAGTGGCCAAATATTTGATCAGGAGGGGTATCGGGTACAGGCGGCACTGGATGCCAGCAGCAGTATTTTCGTATGTGTGTGTGTGTGCAGCACAGTTTATTGCGCAAATATCTTTTTTTTTTGCACTAAGTGCTTTTTGGTGGTAAGTATAAAACTTCTTTTTGCCCTTTTTATTAAATATAGTAACGCACTTGTGGGTAAATACCTCTTAATAAAATTAATGTTTTGTATCTTTTTAGGTTTTTCACACTGGCACTACTATTATTTTGCGGGCTACTGTAAGTATATAAGCGCTGATTATACAGGTAACTTCTTGGCTATTTGCTTTACTTTAAAAAACTTCATAAACTGAATATTATTTTTTGAATATTTTTTTGTGTATGTATCTTTAAGTTGTTAACCCTGTTTTAAGTTATTGTTGTATTTTAATCTTTAGGTTGGTATAAATATTTTTAATACAGGGAGTATTTTTAACCAATATTTTAAATTTAATTATCAATGTAAGTAATGGTTTTAAAAAACTCTTAATTTTTTTTTAAATTTTAAGTTTTTTTTTTTTATTTTCAGCCACTGCATTGGACTCTCAATTTATGTATGTATTTTGTTTTTGCACACGCATCAGGCAATTAATTGTTCAAATAAATGATTTAAATATTTGTTGTTTTTGAAATTTTAATTTGATTAAAATAGCTTTCAATTAGTTTTTATTTAATTTGTATTTATTTGTTTTTTAACTGAGCAATCACTTGCACTTCACAGAGTATATTATTTAATTTAATTTGCACTGAGTGCCTGCTCGGGCGCCATGCAAGACTAAGATTTTTTAGTAAGAAAACTTTATATTTACTAGGTGAATACGAAAGGTATATTAATTTTTGGGGAGCACAAATTTAACTATAATATTGCACGTCGCACTAAATTCGCACCAAGAAAAAACACCGCCGTTGTCGATTCCTAATTGACTGTGACTTTAATAATTCATTTTCCTCTTTTCATAATATTTTCTGAAATCTAATTTACAGTTTGTCAACTTCGAATTCCAATAAGCGGTAAGTTCTTCGCGTGTACTTATGAGCCTACGTATGTGTGTATATGTACAAGAGAGCGTGGACAAGCCGCGCTTGTTAGTAGGTATACACACACCGCATGCACATAGGTAAATCCTAGGGAAAGAGGGTTTCAAACATTTAGCGCATGCCTTCAACCTGTCTCTTTCCACCTTTGTCATACCCGAGAAATGGAAAATGGCCAAGGTGGTCCCGCTACTAAAGCCTGGGAAATCAGCTAACATAGGTGAGTCGTATCGTCCGATATCTCTCCTATCGCCAGTAGCAAAGACGCTTGAAGCCATTTATTTCCAAGCAAATTTGCAGCTAGCATCTCATCAGCATGGCTTCAGAAAACTCCATAGCACTACCACCGCGCTAAATGCCATTGGCACCCAGATAAATTGCGGTTTAAATCAATATGAGAAAAGATAAAGGAACGCTCATGACTACATACAAAGCAATTAGCCAGCCGATTACGTGCTACGCGTCACCCATATGGTCGCCAAGCCTAAAAATTACCCACTGGAAGAAACTACAGGCCTGCCAAAATACTGCTCTCAGAATCGCCACTGTCTTTTCATGTCCCCAGAACACCATCTGCATAATGAGGCGAGAATACTCCCCATCAGGGAGAGAAATGAGATGCTGACCAAACAGTTCCTGTTGAATACCCAGAAACCTGGGCATCCCAACAGACATCTGATTGATGAACCAGCACCGCCTAGGGTGTTCGGCCTGAGTGCGTCGTAAACCGGCTGTGGGTAGGCGCACAAGGGTCGGTCTCGGGTGGCAGTTTACTCCAATGAAATAAAAGAAACCACAAGAGGATTTTCCTCGTTATAATGGGCGGCCACCGTGGTGTGAGGGTAGCGTGCTCCGCCTACCACACCGAATGCCCTGGGTTCACACCCAGGGCAAAGCAACATCAAAATTTTAGAAATAAGGTTTTTCAATTAGAAGAAAATTTTTCTAAGCGGGGTGCCCCTCGGCAGTATTTGGCAAGCACTCCGAGTGTATTTCTGCCATGAAAAGCTCTCAGTGAAAACTCATCTGCCTCGCAGATGCCGTTCGGAGTCGGCATAAAACAAGTCGGTCCCGTCCCGCCAATTTGTAGGAAAAATTAAAAAGGAGCACGACGCAAATTAGAAGAGAAGCTCGGCCTAAAATCTCTTCGGAGGTTATCGCACCTTACATTTGTTTTTTTATTTATAATGGGTGAACTTTATTAGATAAAAGTAAAATAATTTGGGTACAATATTACATGAATTTATTGTGATCAGAACGGCAGAGATCGCTGGCGGCAGATGCGTATGGTACGGCTGTTGAAATCCAAGAGGCCGGCTGTATAGCAAGCTACAATCGTTGACCCGCAAAATCCTCCGTTTTAGAGGGGAAAGGCACCCACACATCAACCCCGACATGCATATGCCTGAGTGCTGAAAAAAAGCACACATATACGTGCATGTACTTGCATGCACATGCATGAGGGTGATGGTGTGGGTGGTTATAAATTAAGTCGAGTATCGAGTATCGATTTGCAGATTTGCATTGGGGAGATCGCAATCAGATGCGGAAAAGTTAGTCATCCTGCCTAAACATGCCGGCCCCCCTTGCGATACGCAACATCGTTTTCCGCCAATGACCTCCGCTGAAACGAGAAAAATGGATATAAGACTTACACACTAAACTTAATCTAAATGATCAAAATGGCCGGGAATCCTTTCCGACTTGCTTAGCATGCCACCTGAGCTAAGATGAAAAAATTAGCGGTTATGAACAGTTAGAAGTGAATATTTCTTGGTTTCATTGGTTTATACGTAACTCTAATATATATAGAAGTTCAGAACGTGATATATGTATAATCGATGGCCAGTAAGGCTGGACGAAGAGGCCGAGGTCTCCGTTCCAGAATGGCACAATTTTTTTGTTATTCTTTGTTGTTTTTTTGTTTGTGCCGGATAGAGAGGCCGAGGTCTCCGTTCCAGACTTGCGGTTTTTTTTTTTTTTTTTTTTGTGGGACGAAGATGCAGAGGTCTTCGTTCCAGACTCGAGGATTTGAGGTTTTCTGGGCTGGACGAAGAGGCCGAGGTCTCCGTTCCAGCGTCTAACTTGTCGTATCGCTCTCAAGGCAACTGTGGCATTTTATGGATGTGCCGGGGCGAGCGGCCGTGAGGTTGGTTGGGTGAAGCGGAGGTGTTTTATTACAACACGTATGTTAAAATAGATGAATAAGACGAGTTTAAAACGAAGCGTAGGGGCCGACGAAGGTATGGATTTAATTTTGTGCGACAGCTCATGACGAATAGCGCAAATCGTAATTAAATTCGAAAGTGTACCAACTGCCGGTGCTTGCATGCAGATTGGCGATGCGTTCTCCACAACGCGTTTTATCTGCACGTACCATTCTGAGATTGCATGCAACCCTGTCGTGTATTTATTGTTTAGCGGACAGCTGGTATGGTGAATTTGTGGCGTGCGAGTATATATATACATATATGTATTTGCTTGCCCTTGAAAAACAAAACTAGGTCACTGGGGCAGTGGCACACAAAGCCAGTAGAAACAGTTGACTTTTTCCAATTTCGGGACTTATTCTTTTCTGGACTCTTTAATTTCGGGATTCGGATTGTTTTTGTACCGAACCCTTATAATGACTGTTTGTGATGTTTGTTGTTGGAAACAACAAGTCCTGCCCCCCAAGCCAGAAAACCGTACCCAAAAACGGAGAAAGTAAAAAAAAAACAACCAAAAAAACTTATCTGTAAACAAAATGTGAAATTGTTGTGTAAAGAGAGGATTTTTTTTTGTTGTGTATGATTGGGTGGGTTGGTACTGTACGAGATGCCCATATTAGACAAAAACACGTCAGTACCGATTTTGATGTTTTTCGGTTTTCGGTACTGCTTTTGTGTAGTTATCGGTATCCGCCTTTTTTCTCTCTTAATATGACAGCACTAATGAGACTGTCGGTGTTGTGCCGTGGGTTGCCATCTCGTGGAAAATAATGGTGTTTATGGATTATACACGCAAAAAGTATGGGTGATGTGTACTTATAAGGGTTTATGGCAGCCCTGATTCCTTGACGCTATAGACGCGTAACCGGGAATTTAAGGAATCGTTACTGGAAGGTTGTGGTGAGTACATGCCTTCTACTTCTTTGTCAATATTTAAGCAACAACCAACGTGGAACGACGTAAGTATGAGATAATTATAAGGCATTTGAGTATTTGTCCTAATGGTTCTTTTCCTTTCTTTTTTCGTTTCAGATGGAACCGAAGCAATTGCTCATAGTAAGGTTGGAGACTGAGGATGAGGAGCCCATACACGTGGTGGTGGATGTCCTATATCTTGAGCGGCGGAGGGGCTCCTATATTTGTCACGCGCCGGAAGAGCTGGTGCAGCAGGCGGTGGCGGAAGGGTTGAGGCGCGTGAACCCCAGTGTCCTCAGAGCTATGCGGACGCCTCTTGCGGTTCACATGCGTGGGAATACTAACGCGTGGTACAGAATGTTCTACGCGAGTCTCGAGGGCATATTGTGGTGGCGGCGGCCACCCAACGGTGCGTTCCAATGCCGTGTGTGCGCCAGCACCACCTCTACCGTTTCGGGTTTGGTAGCCCACTTAAATGAGCATATGAGATTGCTTCCGTTTCGGTGATGGGATTTCCCGAAGCGGTATGCTTCGTCCGCTTCACTGTCCCGGCACCGAACACGGATGCATTAGGTTGTAATATGGAGTAAGTTACTGTGAGTTGTCTTTAATTTGGTTTTCATTTTTATGTGTTTTTGCTTTCATGAATTGCATTCTTAAGTTGTTGGTTGTTGTTAGAATAAAGTTTAATTTTTCTCTCCTTTTCTTAAGATAATTTCGACCTTAGTTGGAACCCGAAAGGGTGGGTGGTTGGTAGTAATCATCGTAGTCGTCGGTTGTGATTAAAAAAAACATGCATGACACTGACAGAGACGTAGTGAAATGCGCCATTGTGTGGTCGGGTTGGCTAACGGTTCCATTGTGTGTAGTGACGTGAAAAAAAATATGACATTTCCATTGAAAAAACCCACGCGGTAAGTATGTCGTAGGTTAGATTTTCCTTTCAATTTCATTAATGTAAATTTTTATTTCTTTTATTTCATTGACAACTATTGATTGCTTTTCTTATTTTTTCAGGTGGATGGTAATGGAGATGCAGGAGATGGAGCAGCTTCAGGACACCGGGTTTAGCGAGTTTTTGTTTCTCTATTTTTTGTTTTTAGGTTACCGGCATCGCAAAAAGGGTGCTCCAACTGCGGCGTCGGCCGCGCCGGCAGTTGTCACACTTTTACAATGTCTATTGTAGCACTTAGTAATGAATTTTTTCTTTCCTTTTCAGGTTTATACTGCGGGTGGACACACTATATTCCCACAAGGACTTCCCACGTAAAATGCTCGACACCGTTCTGCGAATGGGTGCGTCATTATCATGGCAATTTAAGTAAAATTAAGCTTATAGGCTAAAAATTTTAAGCTATCTTGGCACCAAGGTTATACGTGTAGCTAACTTTTCTGGAGAAGGTGCTACCTGTACAGCCGGTCAAATCATCGATAATTATGTTGATGGATGCGCTGAAGTTTGGTAGGTCGATGGACATATAAGCATGTGTTGGCCGCAAGATTTATTTGAAGTAGGACAATATGATCATGCAGATTGGGGACACGAATCGGAGGATTCGTGGGAAACAGAAATGGAAAATAGCGAATTAGGGTGTAGTACGCCAAAGATTGCATTCGACGAATATCACATAATAGCGAATATTGAGCGTACACGTGTTGCTATTGCCCGTTCAGAGGAAATCTTTAATATAAGTCCAAATTTACAAAATGCTGAGGTGATGCGTACTTTACTGAAATTATACAAAGGGTGTCGTTATTTAGATCGACTGTTGAACACAAGCTTCTTCCATGAGGGAAATTTTATGGGTCTCATTGAGCGCGTATGCAAAGGAGGAACTCAATCAATTTCGGAACGAGCGAAGGATCGCAAAAATCGTTTATTTAGTTGGGTGCAAGCTACCTCACCAAATTCAAAACAACAGTTACAAACGCTTACAAAACCCATCGTTGTACCTGTTACAAACGCTTACAAAACCCATCGTTGTACCTGTTAATCCACAACAACAATCTCACTATCAGGCATTGTCCCTTTGGGTGGCGTACAAAAAAACACAAGGCATTCAGTCGGGTACAAATACTAACAGTAGCAGCATAAACCTGAATGGTAATGCCAGCAGCGGCGCATCCAAATATGCACCAAAAATTCCTTTTAATATATCTTCAACGCCTTGTAAGCCGACATTAAATTGTAATATTCCTGGAACGTGTAGTAGCACTGAAGCTGGTGTTACTTCCTCGAATATGTTACAACCTGTGCTTAAGCTAAAATCTGCTACATCAATTAATTCTACGCCACTGGCCACATCAACATTAAACACTAATGATAAAACAGGTAGCAAACAGTTGGGAGCTAACCTATCTGTATCCAATGTTGACGAGTTACGCTCTGAGGCTCATAGCAATGTAAACGTAGGTAGTAAAACTGTTGTTAATTATGTGGGCGCGCGTAACAGTAACTCATTGGCGCATCAACAAAATATTTTTTCGCAAAATAATGAGCTACTCAATTCTGCTATGCTAAATTAGTAGGATAGTAGGAAAAGGGTCATATTACCACTACATACTGAATCTTCAGGCCCTGCTGATAAAAATATAAGTTGGCGTAAGATCGCACGTGAAGCAGTGCTGGAAGAATGTGGCTATGATATGCCAACTGAATATATTGAAGAAGTTATGACGTGTTGATCCAGGGTTGGTTCCTCTGGCGCTTTGCCCGCATTATACTATTGTGAAGTAACCGATGATGATCGTGCTACCAGGGTGGCGGTGTCGGCGATGAGATAATCGGAGTCGTGTTATGCCGCGCTACAGGAGAAGACTCCAGCGTGTTTGGACAAAGGGCCATGTAAGCAATGACTTGGTATGTACAGATCTCCATCGTTTTCAATTTTCTATGAACTGTTGCAATACAATTCCTCGTTAGTATGTCACAATTAAATAACAAATAGCCCAGACAATTGAACCACCTTTTTTTTGCGACAGTAGGTACTAATTAGATTATTAGGTTCAAGCTATGTAATAACTGTTTCTAATTTTTGATATTTTGCAAAAAAAATAAATTTGTTTGTTTCATTATTTTTGCAAAACAAACATTGAATTCCGCAAATTGTGTGTCTTGACCAAAAGTAAATATTTTTTTTTGAGTTACTAAATATCACTAAGCATATTGACACACGATTCTGAACACAAGACAAATAAAAACTAACCAATTGTTCGCAAGTCGATGCATTCAAGAATCAAGTAAAAATTTCTATATTTTTGAATCATTAAGCCTAAGCACTTTGAATTTATGCGAATCAGGAGAAAGAATGGTACAGCCAATTTTAATTTCACTGGAATATGAAAATAGTAAACATGGCATATTTGAGTAAAGCAAGTCACAAAAGCCTGCTTAACTAGTCAAAAAACAAATGGAAAAGTCCTCAAGAATTAGTAGGGGGAATCGTGTGACATCGAGAGGTTGTTGTGTGCTCCGGGTGGACCTGGTAGGAGCTTGACCGGAGCGCCACTTAATATTGATTCACATAAGCATAGGTGGACCAAGTGGTGCAATAACTGTCGAACCTGTTGCTCAAGGAGGCAATGGTTCTGATACAGATTTCCGCAGCCCTCCATCACAACTTCAACTGCACACACATCATTACAACCATGTCGGCTTAGGGTGCCTGGTGTACACCGCATCATAATCAGTGCAGCAGTATTAGCAAGTAAGCAAGTGGCTGCCGGGGCTGTGATAAATCCCTTTCCCGCCGGACCAACTAAGTGAGATGCACAGAATGAGAGCAAAAAACTCTTTATAACATGAAATATGACGTAACATGAAACGAGAATCAATTACAAACAAATTGATGGTATTTGTTTGCTGTAAGGGATGAATTAAATGTGGATTCCACGGCCCTACCGAACTGAAATTAAAATATATATTCATTGCAAATACTGAAGGAGATTTTAAAGAAAATATCTCTGAATTCCATTCTCATTAACCAAAGGATTCGCCTCCAATAAACTTGCCACTTCAGGTGGTGAAATCGTTAAAGGTTTATGAAAATAGCTGGCTGAATTAAGAGCTTGGACTTTCGCTGAAAATTGAGCCTTAAACTGATTTGTGAATGATTAATTCAACCAATTTATAACGAAGATTATCGAAAAAATGTACATTGCCGACTTGAAGAACAGCACTTGACCATTCAAAGATTTGGCTTGAGTTTTGTAGGTTCATAGGTTTACGAAAGTCCACGATTCCATGGTTTCCGCAAAGTTCTGTAAACCGAGGTAAACCCATATTTAGAATATGGCTGTCCCTACTCATTAAGTAAAAAATTCTGTTGGCCTCGTGCTTTTGTCCGAGTGCATTTATATTCTCTGGCAGACAATAGTTCTGCGTTAGGATTCTGGTGTCCTCGCTCGGGGCGAGTGAATGTGGGTTGACTTTTGGAAATTTAAAATATACCAAGGGCCGAAAGCCCTTAGATTCTGTGGCAGATCGGTTCGCCCTTCTGCGGTAGGCTCTTATGATGTCCTCGTTATGGGATAAGGAGTGAATGGGGCGAGCGAGTGAACGTGGGGATTTTCTGTTCAGGGGGCCCCTGGTTAGTATTGTTAAAAAAAACATAGACAAAAAAATGCTTTTTGTTTGCGAGCTTTTGGTAAGCTCTCCCGTGTCTTCGTGCATCTCGCTCCCTTTCCCCATTGCCCACCAGTAGTCAGGTGTAGGCTCTTATGATGTCCTCGTTATGGGATAACGAGTGAATGGGATGGTTTCTGGTGTCCTCGCTCGGGGCGAGCGAGTGAATTTGAGGATTTTCTGTTCAGGGGCCCCTGGTTAGTATTGTTAAAAAAACATAGACAAAAAAATGCTTTTTGTTTGCGAGCTTTTGGTAAGCTCTCCCGTGTCTTCGTGCATCTCGCTCCCTTTCCCCATTGCCCACCAGTAGTCAGGTGTAGGATTCCCTCCGGTAGACTCGACACGAGACCGGGGGTAGAGAACAAAAAAAAGAAGATGTAGGATCGCCCTCCGGTAGACTCGCACCATCACGAGACCGGGGGGTTGATTATAATTAGGGCCTCGGGAGAGACACAAGCTTAGGGATAGAGGGGCATCACGGCGCGTGGTTGAACGCGTCTTTATGTCCCGCGCTCCCTTTTCCCATTGCCATCGCGTAGTACGTTTTAGGATACCCTCCGGTAGACTCGCACCATCACGAGACCGGGGGGTTGATTATAATATATGGCTCGGGAGAAACGCAGGCTTAGGGATAGAGAGACACGAAGATCCGGGTTCCTTAATATGCTTTCCATGCTATCACCAACCGTGGGCCTCTGATTTTAGGTAGTCGGGGGAAATAGAATTTTGTTTTTTGAGGTTTTGTAAGGCGGAATTTGGCCCCTTAACTTTCATCCTCTTTGTCGTGGGGCGGAAGGAGTACCAATTTCGTAATTGGTCTAGTTATTTGTCCCTTAGCTGTGTGGACGTCAACAACACGCACACGGTTATCAGAGCCTGGGTATATGTTTACGATTCTCCCCATTCTCCACTCGTTGGGTTGGAGGTGATCCTCCTTGATAACGACGAGGTCTCCGGATTTTACACTAGATTGTGGATGTTACCACTTGTAGCATTTCTGGATCTCGGTGAGATATTCCGATTTCCATCTTTTGCAGAAAGTATGGTGCAAGGCCTTCATTTTCTGCCATCTGTTGACTATTGAGGCAGGATTCTCGTCACAGTCGAGTTCGGGTGGAGCTAACAGATGCCCACTCACGAGAAAGTGGCCTGGAATAAGCGGCTCCAGGTCGGAGGGTTCATTTGACAAAGGACTCAGTGGTCTGGAGTTAAGGCATGCCTCTATTCGGCATAAGAGGGTCGTAAACTCCTCGAATGTATATTTGTGGTGGGACAAGATTTTCTTGTAATGGGTTTTAAAACTTTTTACCCCTGCCTCCAACAAGCCTCCCATGTGAGGAGCACCTGGGGGTATGAAATGCCAAGTGAGAGTTTGATGGCTATATCTATTCATGGTAGAAATGGCAGAAATGCCTTGAACTCCGATCGCAAGGATCGCGACGCTCCGACAAAGTTAGTACGATTGTCGGAGTAGATGTTTTTTGGGCATCCTCCTCTGGATACATATCTGGCGAAGGCAGCCTGGAAGGACCCGGTACTAAGGTCGTTTGTCGCTTCCATATGACTAGCTTTCGCCGAAAAGCAGACGAACAAACAGACATATCCCTTTGAGGTCCTACACCCTCTCCCTCGGTAGGACTTTATGTCAAATGGTCCGGCGAAATCTACCCCTGTATTTGTGAAGGCTCTAGCAAAGGTGGTGCGCTCCTTTGGAAGGATTCTCATGAGTTGAGTTTGTGCCCGCTTCTTGTAAATAGTACAGACTTTACAGTTGTGGATGACAGAACTAATCATAGTTTTAACACGCGGTATCCAGTATTGAGTGCGAATAAAGCGCAGCACCAGCGGGTTTTCTCCATGGAGGGAGATCTTATGTGTAAACTCAACTAGGAGTCTGGATAGCCTACAAGTATACGGCAGGATAATGGGGTGTCGTTCGTTGTAGGGCATATCTTTGGATGCGTCAATCCTACCACCAATTCTGATTATACCTTCAGCATCGATGAATGGGTTTAAGGGTAAAATCTCACCCTTCCCATGAATTGGTTTCCCTGACTTCAAGTTGGCATACCCTGCTTGATAGTATTTTCTTTGGCAAATAGCTATCAATCTTTGTGACGAGGTTTCGATTTCATCAGGTGCGATTGTATGAGACTGCCTATTGAAGGAAACTTTAGTTTTGGGATGTGTTCTGCGGGCAAAACAAAAAATGTATGATATAACCCGCAGCGCCCTTGAACGGTCGGAGAACCTATCAAGGATGTTAGGGTTGTTATTTGCTTACGCTGCATAAACCTTTATCCACTTTTCCTCAATTGACGTGTTATATTGGGTATCTTGTGCTGGCCAGTGGGAATTGTTTTCTTGCAGCCAAGAAGGTCCCTGCCACCACAACGAATTGTTGACCAACTCAGACGCAGGTAATCCTCTACTTCCTAAATCTGCGGAGTTTGATTCGGAGTTTACGTGGAACCAATCCTTAGTTCCGACCATGTC
Organism: Eurosta solidaginis; assembly: GCF_040869045.1. NCBI lineage: Eukaryota > Metazoa > Arthropoda > Insecta > Diptera > Tephritidae > Eurosta > Eurosta solidaginis. The sequence goes on along the minus strand of NC_090323.1, from coordinate 88,223,022 downwards.
GATGATCTTTGTGATCCGATGTGCGACGAAAGTAGACCAGGAACAGGGCGGCTTCCTTATCAATTTGCGAGGACGATAGTTTAGTCCGTCCAAAGGCGGGCTTTCACTGGTCCCAATTTGAGGTTCCTGAAAATTGGTTCGGTGATTTCCGCTAACAGCACGGCTCCGCAAAGTTCGAGACGTGGAAGCGAAAGAGTTTTCACTGGGGCTACTCGAGTTTTCGCAAGGAGTAGGTTTATGCAGGTGTCATCATCTGTTTTCACGCGCACGTAAACGGCTGCTGCATACGCCTTCTCGGATGCGTCACAAAATCCATGAGTCTCGATGTCGGTTCCTGGTGAAGAGTTGACCCATCTAGGTATCCTGATTTTATCGATCTCATTGTATTGGTCGGTGAAGGTTTTCCATCGTTTCAGCGTACTGGTCGATACCGGTTCGTCCCAAGCGGTGCCTTCTAACCATATACCCTGCATGAGTATTTTGGCCACAATGACCATTGGTGCCAGCCATCCTAAGGGATCGAAGAGTTTGGCGATTGCTGATAGTATCGCTCTCTTCGTAATGTTTTCCGGGTTGTCCAGCGTCCCTGCTTTAAAATAAAATAAATCGGAGTGGGCATTCCATCGAATGCCTAATGCTTAACTGAACTGGTATCTTCGAATTCCAGGAAGTTTTCACTGAGCAGGTCTGCTTTGGGGATGTCCCTTAGAATGTCCTCTGAATTGGATGTCCGTTTGCGAAGTGGAAAGCCCGCTGAGTGTAGGACTTGACGAATTTCATCTCTGGCTTTAATGGTCGATGTGATCGTATGTCCACCCGCTAACACGTCATCTACATACATGTATTCTCGCAGTATGTTAGCCGCTGTAGGGTGTGAATTTGATACGTCGTCTGCCAGTTGTAGGAGCGTTCTTATCGCGAGATATGGAGCGCAGTTCACTCCGAAGGTAACCGTCTTTAATTCGTAAAGACTAATAGGGTCATTCAGGGAAGTGCGATGCACAATACGTTGAAATTTGGTGTGATTTTCGTTCACCCAAATTTGTCGATACATCTTTTCGATGTCGCTATTGAATACGAAGCGGTATGGTCTCCATCGTAAGATAAGGATGGGTAGATCGGCTTGTAGAACTGGGCCTGGTAGGAGAATATCGTTTAAACTATTACCGTTGGCCGTAGGGCTCGAGGCATTAAATACTACCCGTACCTTTGTAGTGGTACTTTCTGCTTTAATAACGGCGTGGTGGGGCAGGAAGTAATGCTCCGAATCGTCGGATGGGATATTCTTTTCTAATTTTCTCATATGTCCGAGCGGATCATATTCTGACAACACTCGAACATATTCTTTACCTAAATCTGGGTTTCTTATTAGCCGCCCCTCATTCCGGAAGAATTGAGAGCAGGGACGGTCCTGAATTAATATTATTAGGGTAATCCTGCCTGAATGGTAATGATACGGTGTATCTTCCATCTTCATTTCGTTTCGTTGTTTCCTTAAATAATTTTTCGCAGTTCCTTTCCTCTTCATTTAATATTTTATTTTTGGGTAGATTCTCTACCTCCCAGAAAGCTTTTAATTGATTGTCTAACGCAACTTCGTTGTAGAAAGACATGATGCTCTTCGTTGGATTCGGTGCTTCTATTCGACCGGTTAGTATCCAACCGAACACCGTCTTTTGTGCCAAGAGTGTGTTTAGTACATTCTTTTTTATACCGTTCATTATAATTTGGGGATATATGTCTCCGCCAAGTATGAGGTCTACGTCTTCGTTAACGTAGAACCTCTTTTCTGCCAAAACCAAGTCTTGGAATGCCTGCATAGTCATTGCGTTGATATGGCAGGATGGAAGATTCCCAGTGAGTTTAGCTAGGACGAGAACGGGTGTAGTCAGGCTGAAGCAGGCATCCACTGGTGAACGTAATTCGATGTTGGATGCCTTTTTCACCTGCGCAGACACCGCATTTGTGATGCCTGAAACCTGGGCATGTATTTTCCTCGCTGGCAATTTGATTCTACGTTTTAGTCACTCAGTAATAAACGAACATTCAGACCTTGAATCAATTAGTGCCCGCGCGGAGAAGTCGGTACCATTGTGGTGGATGTGTACGCGAGCAGTTCCTAATAGCACGCCTGTGCTGGAATTGGCATGGCAGGATTTGACATTCTGATTCGCAGAGGAAGGTGGTTGTCCCGATTCCTGTCTTTTCCTTGCCTGTGCCGAAGTTGACGAGGTATTATCCGCATCTTTGAAAGGATTGCGCACCGCCGGTTGCTGAAGTGTGTCCGCATGCAGGAGCGTGTGGTGACGAGAGTGGCATTTGGAACAGTTGTACGAACTGGTGCACCTCGTCACTGTGTGTCCTGGGGATAAACAATTCAGGCAGCCATTTGTGGATTTGACGAATTTAATCATTTCTACCGGGTTTAAACCGAAAAAACGTGAACAGTTGCGTAATCTGTGCTCCGTAGATTTGCACATTTTACACATTGATTTTGTTGTTTGCTTGGTTACTTTTGTTTGAAAAGCACCAAGTCTTTTTGTAGGGGTTCTGTCGACTGGCGCGAAGTGTTTGACTTTTCCACTTTAGAAGTGGCATTCCCTGTAAAACCAGACACGGTTTCAAGGGTCTGACAAGAATTTGTCCATATCCTCCCACTTGGATATATCCGTTTTGTGGTCAATGCTCTGCTCCCATAGAGCCAACGTATTCTCAGGTAATTTTGTCGAACATAAATAAGCAATAATCGCATCCCAATTTGAAACGTCAATCTGATGTGTTTTTAAGGATACTAAACAATTATTTATGTCGCGCTGTAAGGTTTTGATTGAGCTGCCGCACTCGCTATCTATCTTTTTTAGATTAAACAAAATTTGTAGTTGTGAGTTTACGAGAATCCGTTTATTCTCGTATCTCTCACATAGGTTTTTCCAGGCTGTTTCGAAGCCTTCATTTGTCAAAGGAAATTTATTGACAATGTCCATTGCCTCACCTTGGGTTTTTTGGTTAAGGTGGAACAACTTTTCTACCGGGATTAAGCGACTGTTATTTTTATAGATGGCCGTGAACAGGTCACGAAACGTTGGCCAAGATAGGTAGTCGCCCTTGAATACCTCAGTATCGCAAGCTGGCAGGCGGATACTGTGTTCACGCGTTCTCCTTCAGGTCGAACCTGACTATCTCTTTCCTGCTTCAATTTGGCTTGAAGTTCAGCCATGTTCGACATGCATCGCAAGAATACGGCATATGCCGCTTTGTGCTTGATCTTGACCGCTGCAATTTTTTTTGCGTCGAGCGTGTCAGAGCCAAGCAACTCCTCTAGGGCGTTCTCTGCTTTTTCCCACTTAGCTTGCAACTCTTTTTGCTGCATTGCGAGAGTGTGTACAGTGTGCAGAGCCGCAGTAATATCATTAAAATCGGCCTCGAATTCGATTATTCGATCGGCCAATCTAATGTAAGAATCCATGTTCATGGTTGAAAGGTGGAGAGCAAATTAACCAAGGGATATAAAACTTTGAAAACCTGAGTGAATCACCCAACCAACAGCTATTAAAATTACGCAAAATTTTAGTTATTGCTTTGAATTTCTTTAATTTTCTGACTTTGCAGATTGTTTTTGTGCAGAAAAGCAGGCAGAAGGGGAGAGCAACAACAATGTCTTTTGCGGAGATACAAAGGGGCCACTCGCCACTTCAAAGTTCAATTTTATTATAAAACAGTGCGCACGCTGATTCCTGTAAAAAACGCGACGAAAAGTGTAAAAATTTTATAAAAATCTTGTGCAAAAAGGAACTGTGTAACACAAATTTATTAGATTAGTGCGAATTCTGGTGACAAAAAGGAAAACTGAAAAATTACCGCTTGAATGGCGTGAACAAAATTTTTTATATGGAAGTGAGGTTATGCGTACATCTTCCTTTTGCTGTGTCCGGAGAGTTTTACCGCTGGTGGGGGGACAGACCAGATAGTCACAAGGAATTAAAACGTTAATGTTACGCGTTTGGACTTCTTTTTCTTTTCGTCACTAATCTTTTTACACTTTTCGCACTTAATAACAAATCACTACGCGTGTGGCACTGAGAATATTTATTTTTTACTTGTGGCAAGAAATATTGCACTTACTTTGTGGCGATTTGCTGTTCTGGTGATGATGTGGCAAGTTGGCTTGCGATGTTGAAATTGCTTTAGCTGGCTGTCCTTTACTCAGTGTTTTACCAAGATTTTGTTAGCCAATTGTAGTGTATCACCAAGCGTGTTTATCAGCTTCTGTTTAATTTTTGAGTATCACCAAAAGAATTTTACCACCAAAGTGTATCACCAAGCGTGTATATAATGATTTTGTATGGATGTGGACTGTATAGGTTCTGTATTCCAAATTCCTGGTGAAGATGGACCAAATGTTCGGCCTGAGTGCGTCGCAAACCGGCAGTAGGTAGGCGCACAAGGGTCGGTCTCGGGTGGCAGTTCACTACAATGAAATAAAAGAAACCACAAGAGGATTTCCCTCGTTATAATATGTGAACTTTATTAGATAAAAGTAAAATAATTTGGGTACAATATTACCTGAATTTATTGTGATCAGAACGGCAGAGATCGCTGGCGGCAGATGCGTATGGTACGGCTGTTGAAATCCAAGTGGCCGGTTGTATAGCAAGCTACAACCGTTGACCCGCAAAATCCTCCGTTTTGGAGGGGAAAGGCAACGACACATCAACCCCGACATGCATATGCATGAGTGCTGACAAAAAGCACACATACACGTGCATGTACATGCATGAGGGTGATGGTGTGGGTGGTTATAAATTAAGTCGAGTATCGATTTGCAGAGTGGCATTGGGGGGATCGCAATCAGATGCGGAAAAGTTAGGCATCCTGCCTAAACATAGGGGCTTAAGGAGTTATCTCCGTAAGCATTTTGAGGAAATACGGCACCTGAGAACCCAGCCGTATGAAGCGAAATAACACAAGCAGGTCTTTGGTGAACTCCATAAACAGATGTCAGACCTTTATTCCGGGAATTTCCCGGTGAATCCAGTACTTAAAGGTAAGTATCCAAAACTCGCGGAAGAGGAACGCATACTCCCCAGGGAAACGCGTGTCACTCTTGCTCAGCTTCGTTCTGGATACTGTAACAGGTTAAACTCTTACCTATCCAGAATCAACCCCGACATACAAAAGTATGCACCGCTTGCATTGTGTCTCCACATGACACCAACCATCTCTTTAATTGTAATATGGAACCAACGCCCCTAACACCCCTTTCCTTATGGTCCACCCCTGATGAAACGGCAAGTTTCCTTGGACTCCCGTTAGAGGATATTGATGACAATTTGTGATCGGTCGCGGCTGTTAGGTGGGGCGAAGCATTGCTACAACAACAACAATACAGACTGTAATCATGCATTTACTTACATTAGGGTGGTACTAAAAGGTTAAGGTAAGTAAATTGGTAAGTAATTAAAATCATGAAAAGGGAAAATAAGGCAAGTGTAATTAATTATAAGTTAAGTATAAGGTAGGTAATAGAAAAATATAAGGTAAGTATAAGGTAACTCTATTTTAAGTATTTAGGTAAGTACATAATTATTTCTATTTAACTTCATTATTTAATTACATTTCATTTTATTTACATTTCATTTTCAGGTATTAATTTATAAACTAGTCTGCTTCAACAAGGTGATCCAGGCTGTTTACTATTGTGAACGTTTTTTTTTTTTCAAACATTCGCCCATTGTGAATTCATACAATTGAAAAATCTTTCTATTCCTCCATTGCCATACCTACCTGTCAAATAATAGCTGACAGGAAGAACGGCTGTCGCGAGTGGCCAAAGAATGGACGAAAGGATTGTTTATTGCTCGCGGTTATTCAAATAAAGTGCTATGAACTGCCAATTTGTTTTTCAAATCAGCTTTTCTTTTAAATGTGTATACAGAATATCAGACTACATATTAATATTCATTTCTAAAATCTAGTTAATAGAATAAATGTGAGCAGCCCGTTATGCGAACATTTTAAAATATGTAAATAATGCAATGACCAGTCGTCTACAAAAATGTTTGAAAATACTATTGAGCAAATGATTTAAGTAATCAAACAGCGATTGAACAGGTAATCGAAGCTGTTTGCTATTTTGAACGTTTTTATCAAATATTCGCCACTTGTAAAAATTCACAATGAACCATTCTCTCTTCTCGGCGGCCATAATGGCTTTTTGATTAAAAAAAAAAATCATTGTGAATTCATACAAGTAAAAAATCTTTCTATTCCTCCATTGCCATATCTACCTGTCAAATAATCGCTGACAGTAGGAACGGCTGTCGCGAATAGCCAAAGAATGGAAGAGAGGTTTGTTTTTTGATCACGGTTATTAAATTAAGTGTTATTTTTATACTCAGTTGAGCAGAGCTCACAGAGTATATTAAGTTTGATTGGATAACGGTTGGTTGTACATATATAAAGGAATCGAGATAGATATATACTTCCATATATCAAAATAATCAGGATCGAAAAAAAATTTGATTGAGCCATGTCCGTCCGTCCGTCCGCCCGTTAACACGATAACTTGAGTAAATTTTGAGGTATCTTCATGAAATTTGGTATGTAGGTTCCTGAGCAGTCATCTCAGACCGCCATTTAAAATGAACGATATCGGACTATAACCACGCCCACTTTTTCGATATCGAAAATTTCGAAAAACCGAAAAATTGCGATAATTCATTACAAGAGACAGATAAAGCGACGAAACTTGGTAGATGAGTTGAACTTATGACGCAGAATAGAAAATTAGTAAAATTTTGGACAATGGGCGTGGCACCGCCCACTTTTAAAAGAAGGTAATTTAAAATTTTGCAAGCTGTAATTTGGCAGTCGTTGAAGATATCGTGATGAAATTTGGCAGGAACGTTACCCCTATTACTATATGTACGCTTAATAAAAATTAGCAAAATCGGGGAAGAACCACGCCCACTTTAAAAAAAAAAAATTTTTAAAGTAAAATTTTAACAAAAAATTTAATATCTTTACAGTATATAAGTAAATTATGTCAACATTCAACTCCAGTAATGATATAGTGCAACAAAATACAAAAATAAAAGAAAATTTCAAAATGGGTGTGGCTCCGCCCTTTTTCATTTAATTTGTCTAGGATACTTTTAACGCCATAAGTCGAACAAAAATTAACCAATCCTTTTGAAATTTGGTAGGGGCATAGATTTTATGACGTTAACTCTTTTCTGTGAAAATGGGCGAAATCGGTTGATGCCACGCCCAGTTTTTACACACAGTCGTCCGTCTGTCCTTCCGCATGGCCGTTAACACGATAACTTGAGCAAAAATCGACATATCTTTAATGAACTTAGTTCACGTGCTTACTTGAACTCACTTTATCTTGATATGAAAAATGAACGAAATCCGACTATGACCACGCCCACTTTTCGATATCGAAAATTACGAAAAATGAAAAAAATGTCATAATTCTATACCAAATACGAAAAAAGGGATGAAACATGGTAAGGTAATTGGATTGTTTTATTGAAGCGAAATATAACTTTAGAAAAAACTTTATAAAATGGTTGTGACACCTACCATATTAAGTAGAAGGAAATGAAAAAGTTCAGCAGGGCGAAATAAAATACCCTTAAAATCTTGGCAGGTATTACATATATCAATAAATTAGCGGTATCCAACAGATGATGTTCTGGGTCACCCTGGTCCACATTTTGGTCGATATCTGGAAAACGCCTTCACATATACAACTATTACCACTCCCTTTTAAAACTCTTATTAATACCTTTAATTTGATACCCATATCGTACAAACTCATTCTAGAGTCACCCCTGGTCCACCTTTATGGCGATATCTCGAAAAGGCGTCCATCTACAGAACTAAGGCCCACTTCCTTTTAAAATACTCATTAACTCCTTTCGTTTGATACCCATATTGCACAAACGAATTCTAGAGTCACCCCTGGCCCACCTTTATGGCGATATCTCGAAAAGGCGTCCATCTACAGAACTAAGGCCCACTCCCTTTTAAAATACTCATTAACTCCTTTCTTTTGATGCCCATATTGTACAAACAAATTCTAGAGTCACCCCTGGTACACCTTTGTGGCGATATTTCGAAAATGCGACTACCTATACAACAACCTCCACTCCCTTTTAAAACCCTCATTAATACATTTAATTTGATACCCATATCGTACAAAAACATTTTAGAGTCACCCCTGGTCCGCCTTTATGGCGATATTTCGAAACGGCGTCCATCTATAGAACTAAGGCCCACTCCCTTTTAAAATACTCATTAAAACCTTTCATTTGATACCCATATCGTACAAGCATATTCTAAAGTCACCCCTGGTCCACCTTTATGGCGATATATCGAAAATGCGAACACCTATAGAACGAAGGCCCACTCCCTTTTAAAAATACTCATTAACACCTTTAATTTGATACTCATATCGTACTAACAAAGTCTAGAGTCACCCCCGGTCCACCTTTATTTCGATACCTCGAAAAGGCGTCCACCTATAGAACTAAGGCCCACTCCCTTTTAAAATACTCATTAACTCTTTTTTGGTTTGATACCCATATTCCACAAACGAATTCTAGAGTCACCCCTGGCCCACCTTTATGGCGATATCTCGAAACGGTGTCCACCTATGGAACTAAGGATTACTCTCTTTTAAACCCTCATTAATACCTTTAATTTGATACCCATATCATACAAACACATTCTAGAGTCACCCCTGGTCCACCTTTATGGCGATATTTCGAAACGGCGTCCACCTATAGAACTAAGGCCCAGTCCCTTTTAAAATACTCATTAAAACCTTTCATTTGATACCCATATCGTACAAACATATTCTAGAGTCACCCATGGTCCACCTTTATTGCGATACCTCGAAAAGGCGTCCACCTATAGAACTACGGCCCACTCCCTTTAAAAATACTCATTAACTCCTTTCGATTGATACCCATATTGTACAAACAAATTCTAGAGTCACCCCTGGTCCACCTTTATGGCGATATTTCGAAACGGCGTCCACCTATAGACCTAAGGCCCAATCCCTTTTAAAATACTCATTAACACCTTTCGTTTGATACCCATATTGTACAAACAAATTCTAGGGTGACCCCTGGTCCACCTTTATGGCGATATCTCGAAACGGCGTCCACCTATGGGACTAACGATTACTCCTTTTAAAATACTTATTAACACCTTTCTTTTGATACCTATATTGTACAAACAAATTCTAGGATCACCCCTGGTCCACCTTTATGGCGATATCTCGAAACGGCGTCCACCTATGGAGCTAAGGATTACTCCCTTTTAAAATACTCATTAACACCTTTCATTTGATACCCATATCGTACAAACGCATTCTAGATTCACCCCTGGTCCACCTTTATGGCGATATCTCGAAAAGGCGACCACCTATACAACAACAACCACTCCCTTTTAAAACCCTCATTAATACCTTTAATTTGATACCCATACCGTACAAACACATTCTAGAGTCAACCCTGGTCCACCTTTATGGCTATATCCCTAAATGGCGTCCACCTATAGAACTATGGCCCACTCCCTCATAAAATACTCTTTAGTGCCTCTCATTTGATACACATATCATACAAACACATTCCAGGGTTTCCCTCGGTTCATTTTCCTACATGGCTATTTTCCCTTATGTTGTCACCATAGCTCTCAACTGAGTATGTAATGTTCGGTTACACCCGAACTTAACCTTCCTTACTTGTTTCGTTATAAATGCGTTAGGAATATCAGATAAGTCTAACAGCTAGATAACTTGTTATTTATTTCATTACATATGCATAAGGAATATCAGATAATTATAACAGCTAGATAATTTGTTATTTATTTCGTTATATATGCATTACGAATATAAGATAAGTACAACAGCTAGATAATATTGCAACGAATTTACTGCAATTCCCCTTAATTGCAACCTTCTGCTAACGTTCGAATCACTGAACTGTTGAATAAATAACTCCACTATTCAGTAATGCAAAATGGCCTTTATTAAAGTTTTTCACAATTTAACGTACTTCACAATAAATAACTCTACTACTGCTCGCCAGGTGGCTTCTCAAATCAAACTGATTCTTTGATGCCTCAGCCTGTGCCGCTTTTATACTCTTCGGTTTCCTCGTTCCTCTATTTCTCCTAGGGTCTAAAGATTTCGCAAACCTGATGCTTGTTCGTTAGCTATATAGACGCATATTTGCAATTTGTATCCATATGCGTGTGTATGTGCGAGCGGCTGATGATGGCGTGCGCTTGTGAGTATCTCTTTCTGTTGCCCCGCACGTATGTGTGCAGACAATGATTAATTTGTTTACGTACATACAAGTTCAGCAGATTGCTTTATTTACTTAGTATCATATTAGTGATGGGAGTATCACTTAGTGTCCCTAATATTCGTCACACTGCCCTCCACCTAAGCCTGATCGTCCCGATCAGACAAATCTCTCGGTCTAACCGCTGCTAGCCTCTCCAAATGAACCACCCTCCAATGTCGTGGTTTTCCAATTGTTTGTATGCGGTAGATGACATCACTGGTCCTCTTCACAACTCCGCACGGGCCTTCCCAACTGCACCAAAATTTGGATGGAACACCTTTCCACCGGTGGGGGTTGTATAGCAGTACCAAATCTCACTCCAAGAATCCTTCCGAATTATTGTTCTCATCGTACCTGCGTTTCATCTTACTACTCATTATGCTGGATCGTCCCCTCGCACTCTGTTGTTTGGCCAATGAAGAACTACTTCGCAGAGCTTGATCTTGACGGATTGACTTTGCATCATCAGTATCGTCTTGACGTTTCACAACATTAGTGCGCGCTGACTTGAAACCTCCCTTGCATTCTATCTGGAAAGTTCTTTCAATCGTTTCAGTGCGTCCATTAGGGTTTGTCAATGCCAGTATTTTTCTTGCAGGTACCTTCGATTTTGATTTGTTTAGCCCATTGGTTCCATCAACACTTGCCCGATCTGCTGTCTTTGACTTTTGTGGGTTTTTGTCGAATCTCTTTCACCAGCACTCGCTTACTACTGAACCCTTGCTCAAAACTGAAGTTAAGTGGCACATCCTTGTTCTTATACTGCATAATCCTTTTCTGCATATTGATCCTGATGTCATAGTCAAATAAGAAATCCACTCCCAATATGACTTCATCAACGATCTCTGCCACAACGAATTTGTGTAGAACCATGACCTCCCCAATTAAGACATCACATACCACTTCTCTCTGGACTTAGTTATACTCGCCAGTAATCGTACGCAATCTTGCTCCAGGTAATGGCTTTACTCTCCTGTTGACCAAATCGGATCGGATTAAAGAATGAGAAGCGCCCGTATCTACAGTCAGTACACGCTCCTTGCCATCCACATTTCCTTTGATGGTAAGACTGCTCAATTTCCTTCCAGTTTGCGAGATAGTTATCACACGACATTCAATAGCTGGGGCAAGTTCTCGATCTTTTCATTTCGCTCGCTCTTGCTTTTCCCCTCAGCCTTGCGTTTACAACCAGCCAGGTTGGAACTACCATGACCGGTGCTGCAATTAGGTGCAATGTGACTTGGGTTACCGCACTTGAAACACTTCATAACTCCGGCAGTTTTTTGTTGTAATCCCTCCAGTGCTTCCAAAATTGTGTCTACCCACTCTGGCCTTTCCACTTCCACGCGATGAGCTTTGTATGCGGGCTTATTCAGAAGTGACGCTGTTTCCTGAGTCAGTGCATAGGATACCGTTTCAGCAAATATTGGCTTTGGGTTCGCATATCTAGCTTGTTTCGTTTCGGCATCCCGTATTCCATTTATAAAGCTCTGAATTTTAACTCTCTCGGTGTATTCCACGGGTGCGTCCGCATTTGTGAGATGCGCCAGTCTTTCAACATCCGATATATCTGTTTCCTATGCTCGATTCCGTAACGTCTCTCTAGAGCGCTCATCAATGTTTCATAGTTGTTCCGTTCGTACTCTGGAATTGCCTGTAATATTTCAGCTGCAGGCCCTTTCAATGCCACGAACTTTATCTTCAGCATTCCAGTTGTTCACTGCTGACGTCTTCTCAAATTGAAGCTTGAATACCTCGAAAGGAACAGAGCCGTCAAAAGATGGAGTTTTTACCTTCGGATTGCTCGCTGGAACAGCTGGGCGATTTAGTTTTAACTGTTACATAAGACCTTTGAACGCTTCTACCACGGCATCAATTTTGTCCTCGAGTTGAAAAATTTTTGCATCCTGCTCTTCCAGTTTCACAAAGAGCTGCGATTATACCTGTTCCCAAATTTTTGTCGACATTCCAGATATACGTGCCTCTTGTGCTTCCATTTGAGATGACATATATGTCTTCTGTTCTTCCAACAGAGATGACATTTGTGGCGCCATTTCTGAAATGCGTGCCTCCTGTGGCTCCAGCTGAGATGTCATTTTCGATGTTTGTGCAGATATTGTGCTCGTCACTGTCTGCGGTGTTTCGTTTTTTTCTTCCATTTTTGTTGTTGTTTTGTCGCTATGTTGTTGTTGTTGTAGCAATGCTCGCCCCACCTAATAGCCGCGATCAATCACAAATTGTCATCAATATCCTCTAATGGGAGTCCAAGGAAACTTGCCGTTTCAACAGGGGACCATAAGGAAAGGGGTGTTAGAGGCGTTGGTTCCACATTACAATTAAAGAAATGGTTGGTGTCATGTGGGGACACATTGCAAGCGGGGCATACATTTTGTATGTCGCGGTTGATTCTGGATAGGTAAGAGTTTAACCTGTTACAGTATCCAGAACGAAGTTGAGCAAGAGTGACACGCGTTTCCCTGGGGAGTATGCGTTCCTATTCCGCGAGTTTTGGATAATTTTCGTTAAGTACTGGATTCACCGGGCAATTCCCGGCATAAAGGTCCGACGCCTGTTTATGGAGTTCACCAAGGACCTGCTTGTGTTTTTTCACTTCATACGGCTGGGTTCTCAGGTACCGTATTTCCTCAAAATGCTTACGGAAATGACTCCTTAAGCCCCTAGGCGGTGCTGGTTCATCATTCAGATGTCTGTTGGAATGCCCAGGTTTCTGGGTATTCAACAGGAACTGTTTGGTCAGCATCTCATCTCTCTCCCTGATGGGGAGTATTCTCGCCTCATTATGCAGATGGTGTTCTGGGGACATAAGAAGACAGCCCGTGGCGATTCTGAGAGCAGTATTTTGGCAGGCCTGTAGATTCTTCCAGTGGGTGATTTTGAGACTTGGCGACCATATGGGTGACGCGTAGCACGTAATCGGCTGGCTAATTGCTTTGTATGTAGTCATGACCGTTTCTTTATCTTTTTCCCAAGTACTGCCAGCGAGGGATTTGAGGATTTTGTTACGGCTCCGAATTCTCGGAACAATTGCGGCTGTGTGCTCACCAAAATGTAGATCCTGATCAAACGTCACACCCAAGATTTTGGGGTGTAGGACAGTCGGTAGCGTAGTGCCATCGACGTGGATGTTCAAAATGGTCGACATTTGGGGCGTCCATGTTGTAAATGAGGTCGCGGAAGATTTAGTCGGCGATAATGCCAGGTTTCACGAGGCGAAAAAACTGGAGAGATCAGGGAGGTAGCCGTTTATTTTATTGCATAGCGCATCGATCTTTGGGCCTGGGCCTGTGGCCATTATTGTGCAGTCATCGGCGTAGGAAACGATTGCGACTCCTTCCGGTGGTGAAGGTAGCTTAGATATGTAGAAATTAAACAAAAGTGGGGATAGGACACCACCCTGTGGCAGCCCTTGTTTAATTCTCCTTGGTTTTGATGTTTCGTTTCTAAATTGCACCGATGCCTGCCGACCACCCAGATAATTTGCGGTCCACCTTTTAAGACATGGGGGAAGGGTAGACCCTTCCAGGTCTTGCAGTAACGAGCCATGGTTGACCGTATCAAAAGCTTTTGATAGGTCTAGCGCTACGAGTACTGTTCTATGGTGGGGGTATTGATTTAAACCGCAATTTATCTGGGTGCTAATGGCATTTAGCGCGGTGGTAGTGCTATGGAGTTTTCTGAAGCCATGCTGATGAGGGGCTAGCTGCAAATTTGCTTGGAAATAAGGGAGCAAAATGGCTTCAAGCGTCTTTGCCACTGGCGATAGGAGAGATATCGGACGATACGACTCACCTATGTTAGCTGGTTTCCCAGGTTTTAGTAGCGGGACCACCTTGGCCATTTTCCATTTCTCAGGTATGACAAAGGTGGAAAGAGACAGGTTGAAGACATGCGCTAAATATTTGAAACCCTCTTTCCCTAGGCTTTTAAGCATCGGCATGGCTATGCCGTCTGGGCCCACTGCTTTGGATGGTTTAGCACGACCAATGGCGTCCTCAACCTCTTTAGCGGTGATGGTGATTGGTGACGCGCTGAATTTGTGTTTATGTGCGTGTCTATTGGCTCTCCGTCTATCTTTGTCGACCGTAGGATGCATTATATATTGTCGGCAGAAAGCGCTCGCGCATTTTTTCGCGTCCGACAGCACTTTGTCGCCAAAGGCGATGGAAACTTTGTCTTTGTGCTTAGTCGGATTCGATAGGGACTTTACGGTGTACCAAAGTTTACCCACACCGGTAGAGAGGTTACAACCTCTTAGGTGCTCCTCCCATTTCGCCCGCTTGTGTTCATCCACAAGCACTCTGATGCGTTGGTTTATATCCCTTATTTGGGGGTCGCCTGGATCAAGCTGTCTTATAAGGTCACGTTCTCTCGCTAAGTTTGCGGCCTCCGCCGGGAAGTGGGCCGGATTTCGGGAATTCTCCCGGCGGGAATGAAATGTGCCGAGGCGGATTTGATGACCTTACGGAAGGCACGCTCCCCTTGGCGGGCATTACTCGCGATAGGGAGGGCAGCAAAGCGGCTGTCTGTAAAGTATTTATATTCTTCCCACTTTCCTTTTTTGGAGTTTATGAAAGTGCGTTTTTCAGTGACGATGAAGTGGGCGGTACGCTCAAGCGAAATAAGTATGGGCAAGTGGTCGGATGCCAATGTTACCATCGGTTGCCAGATGACGCAGTTTATGAGTTCTGCGCTCACGATTGAGATATCTGGCGAGCTGTGATAGCTTCCTACCATACGTGTGGGGGCGTCTCCGTTTATTATGCAGAATGTCGTTTCTTCTATTTGATCCGCCAACATCTCACGCCTACTGTCCGCCCGCAAGTTTGAATGCCATAGATCATGATGGGCCTTGAAATCTCCTAAGATAATGCGATTGTTGTCAGTGAGTAAGGCCCTGATATTAGGGCGGTACCCACTGGGGCAACAGGTGGCAGGAGGGATGTAGATGTTGATGATTTCTAGGTTTGCATCGCCTGACCGGACAGATAGGCCTTGACGTTCTAAGACATTGTCCCTGCGGTCGATGCCAGGATCAAATATATAATATTGCACAGAGTGGTGTATGATAAACGCGAGACCGCCTCCATTTCCGCTCTCGCGGTCTTTCCTGTGGACATAATACCCAGAGCAGGTCTGCAATGCAGATCTTGCTGTGAGTTTAGTCTCTTGAATCGCAGCAATGCGGATGTTGTGCCGCTTCATGAAATCGACTATCTCCGTAATCTTCCCAGTTAGTCCATTACAGTTTAACTGCAGAATTCTGAAGTGCATAAGAAGACACGTCGCCATTCTGGGGGTAAGTGACGGGTGACTACGCCTGGGTTGTGGAAGGCCAGGACGCAATTGCTGTTGTGGCCCTGGGACTGGGCGTCCTTGGGCAAGCCTTGGGGTACCCGGGTGATTTGGGTTTGCGACCTGGCACCATGGCGCGATGAAACCCAAATCTACTACGAAGGTAGTAGTTATGACTGGTATCAGCTGTTTGAGTTGTTGGCGCCGTGGGGCGCGAGCAGCAGCGGGAAATTGTTGTGGCTTGCTGAGCAGCGGGCTGCTGGAAGGTAGTGGGGGGGGGGGGGGGGGGGGGCGCTTAGGCGTAGACTACGGGACGCCCTTGGGCGTGAACAGCAAAGAGCCACAAAAGATTTATAAAGGTTACGTGGACGTCGGGTTTTGGGATCAAGCCAAGAACAACCTGTCCGATGCAACCATCCCTTGCACGAGACACACTGAACAGGGTATGACCGTCCTAAAAAGATTCTTTACTGGAAGATGCAGCAAAACCATTTCTCAGGACCGGGGTCAGGATACGGACCCGGATTGGATTCGATGCCTTCCCGGAGAAAGAGAATATGGAGCAGTCCTGCTGCAAGGAGCTGCTGGGAGGATGACAATTTGTGGGAGGGACGAAACAAATTAGATGGGGTTACACTGAAATGACAGTCCTTGGTCGGGAAAAATCCCGAGTTGCTCCGGTACATAGAACCGACTGCCTTGGGAAGCTATCATAAGGAAAGACATACTCCTCAGCATTGATTCCTTCAAATACCATAGCTAGACTTAGTCGTCTTTGTAGCTGGGATTTATCGCCAAAAGTTGCCAATCCATGGACTTCCAACTCCTCCTTCAGTTGCTGGATCGTCAATTCACTCAACTTTGCAATGTCCAAGTTGTATTCGAAGTCTTCGGAATTTATCCAACAATTCCTCTTCTGACTCCAATTGTAACGAATTTACTGCAATTCCCCTTATTTGCAATCTTCTGCTAACGTTCGAATCACTGGACTGTTGAATAAATAACTCCACTATTCAATAATGCAAAATGGCCTTTATTAAAGTTTTTCACAATATAACGTACTTCACAATAAATAACTCTACTACTGCTCGCCAGGTGGCTTCTCAAATCAAACTGATATCAAACTGATGCCTCAGCCTGTGCCGCTTTTATACTCTTCGGTTTCCTCGTTCACCCATTTCTCCCAAGGTATAGTAATTTCGTGAACCTGATGTTTGTTTACTAGCTATATACACGTATATTTGCAATTTGTATCCATATGCGTGTGTATGTGTGAGCGGCTGATGATGACATGCGGTTGTGAGTATCTCTCTTTGCTGCACCGCACATATGTGTGCAGACAATGATTACCCAACAAACACTGAAACCAAAATCTCAAATGTTTGAGAAAAACAGTGATTCTCAGTTTGATATTCAACATTATTTATCATTTTAAACAAAATATTTTCTCGACTTTTTCTCAAACGTCGACCTTCAACTTGAGAATAATTTGAGACATACTTGAAATTTTTTTTTCTCAAATGTTTGAGAAAACATTAATTCTCAGTTTGATATTCCACATTAATAATCATTTGAACCTAAATATTCTCTCTACTTTTTCTTAAATGTTGTTTTTCAAATTGAGAATGGTTTGAGATATACTTGCCTTTCGTTCCATTCCTGAAATGCCAACATAGCAAAGATATCGAAATCTATCGAATCGGTGGATATTCGTCGATCTCTAATTTGCATACTAGAAATGTCAACAAGCGATTTTATTGAGTGAAGTTGGACATAAAGTGAAAAAATAAGGAAGTATTTATACATTTTAATAATATTAAGTGATATTGTACTACATTATGCATAAATCTAAACGAGTGATAAGTGAAGTGAGGCAAATAATAAATTTGCTTGCCGAAAGGGGCACAACAGTGGCACCGGGAATAAAAGAAAGTTTAGGAGTAGGCGCCAACTTAGGCGAAGGCCATTCTATTTCCAATAGTGGTATTTATGATCGAGGTGATTCAGAAAGTGTGGATTGCGACTATTCGAAATCTGACATTGATGCAGAAAGTGAAATGGGAAGTGTTATACGAGAATAGCTAGCTGGATGGGCCGTCCGTTTTAATATTTACACTGATGCAACCACTGGTTTGTTAGGAATACTTCGGAAATATATTACTGGCATTCCAAAAGATGGTAGGACATTGAAATGTACTCCCTAGATACCACCAGTGGAAAAAATGGGGTCAAGAAAATATTTTCACTACGGTGTTGAAGATTCCCTTACAGATTCTTAAATAAGAAAATCGTTCATATCTTCTGAAATCCACCTCAACATAAATATTGACGGTCCTCCACTAGCAAATTTAAATGATCTTTTTATTACACCAATAAAGTCATCAAACTTTAATATTTATTGTTGCGCCACTTTAGACTTTTCCAATTAGCGATTTGAGCATTCTGTAGATGACATGTCAAAAAATTTGTTTTATTTCATAACTGTGAAAATAACGAATTCCTATTTTTACCACTTATTCACTCATAGATGGATTTTAACAGCACATTTTTGTCTGCTGGAGGTAACCAAATTATCAAAGGGTAATATTTGTTTGTTTATTTATTATAATTTTTTGAATTAGTGTGCGATATGCTCAATTTGAATACCCAATATTTTTTATATTTTTAGTCGGGTTTTTCATAACATTTTCGAGCATGCACTTTTTAGTATAAAAAATTCAAATTTTGTCCTTACGTTGTATGGAATAAATGGAATACTCGAAAATATTGTGAAAAATTTGATTGAAAAGTTACAAAAATTTTGGAATGAAGAATTTTATCCTTACTCAAAATCAGTCAAACCGTGTATATATATTGATAATCCTCCTTGGAAGTACTTTAGTTGGTATACGACTTAAAATACCTTTCATTTGATACCCCTATTGGCATATCTTGCTTTATACTTAAAAAAATCACATTGGTGGCACCCCAGTAGAAAACTCGAAACGAAGCGTACTTTCCATATATATAATTATTTCATGCAATTATTTTTCTAATATTCATACATATCTATAAATTCAATAATTTCAGAAAATCAATCAGCACAAAAGTTGTTAAAGAGGGTATTGGAAGAAGTTAAATTAGGCGCTAGTTCTGCAACTGTAAAAAGAAAAAAGATTTTACCGCAAAAACCTTTTTCAGAAGTGCATGAATTTTCCGAATTTGAAGCAAAAATTCAAAGCTCTGAGAATAAATATAACGATTTGGTCAATAAAATGCAGCTATTTTGTACATGTTTATTTTTTCCAGGTGGCCGAATTGCAGACCATCATCTGTGCAAGTACAACTAAATTCATAAAAATGGCTTGGCGTAAAATAATAACTGACAATGTTGCGCAATATTATTCCTGGCAAGGAACTAAAACAAAGACACCAGCTAGGGCGCTAAGTGTAACAGGAGCACTGAAACGTAATTACGCGTATGATCTTATGTTGGGGCTTTAGTTATTTTCTTGATTATATTTAGAAGCCTTTTATCTCAAATTTCCTAAAGTGGCCAACGGCAGTGAGTTTGAACGGCCGGCAATCAACTTCTTCCAACACGCTCGTATTAGGCTAAATAAAAAGGTTGAATACGAAAAACAGAAGAATACCAACTTGACATAGATTATAATCTACATATAATAATAATTATTAGATGCACTTTATTTATTTATTATTTAATGTTTCCTTTTTCTTAAAAACGCAGGACATTTCTGTTGTATTTTTGAACTACAAAAATGTAATTTGAATTTTTGTATTAAATTCTTTTCACTTCTTCAATTAAATTGAAAGCACATTTATATATGTAACCCGTTGGAGTTTTTCTAGCTCATATGCATTTTTTGTAACCTTTTATGTATTTTTTTTTTTTATTTATGTGAAATAATAGGCCTGTTCATTTACAAAAATATTGTTACTGGAATTTACTAATTGTTGATGTTTTGTATGAGCAATGACGGAAATACGTAACTTCAAGTAATAATTTTTTTTTGTAGATGAACCGACCTAATATGTTAGGCTGTTATACATGTCAGTAATGGGAACTTTTGTACCCCATCTACACTTTTATTTGCAACCTTCAATTTTTGTTCCTAAGTTTTTTGTTTACCTATTATATGTGTACTTAATCAACATTAAATAATATTTTAATGAATTCATCATATATGTATAACCAGTGGGAGTTTCTCTACATCCTATATTTTTTTGTAACATTGAATTTAATGCTTATTTTCTTTGATTTTCATAAAATAATAATCTTTTTAAAATATAATTTTAATTTTTTATTCACGTATCTATCAACATTAAATAATATAAAATGTATAAATATTTGTTACAGTATATTTTAATATAATAGAAGGATGGTTGAAAAACTGGTATGTAATTAATTTTTTGCATTGATATACTTTTTTGAATTAACTGAATAAAGACAATTAAAAAAATTTGTCAAAACTCATAAAAAAGAACTCTTATTATTAAAACTTTCTTTTACAACGTAGGTAACACTAAAGAAAAAATTAAATTAGAGTGATTGGATTCCATTTCGTTCCGCTTTATTTTCGTTTGAGAAAAAGTTGAGAATCCAAAAATTCTCAATTTGAAAATAAAGAAAAATTCCATATTAAAAATGAGCCTTTTAGCTTGAGAATGCTATCAACGGTTATTTTAAATGCATTTGAAAACTAACGTTTCATATATGAGGAATGGACTGATTCTCAAATGTAGCTCAAACTGAGAATTGACAAAAATGTTTATTGGGTAATTTGTTTACGTACATACAAGTGTAGCAGCTTGCTTTATTGTTGTTGTGGCTGTATTTACTTAGTATCAGATTAGTGATTGGAGTATAACTTAGTGTCAGTAATATTTGTCACAATATGTTATTTATACCATAACGCTAACGCATAGCTTTATGACATTCGCTGCTGTATAAATCATGTTATATATGGCATATTGAAAAGAGAAAAATATATGAAAGCTTAATAGCACGATTTAGTGAACATAAAAGAGAAGGCTGCTCAGATCTATAGAAAAATATACACACGTGAGGATTTGACACTCTATCTTAACAAACTGATGTAAACTTTTTAAATTACTCACGCATAGTTTTTGTAGCACTACGGATAGCTTAAGCATTGCATAACAAGTAGCGTTCTAACTGGGGAATTTATTTGTCTTAAGGAGTTTGTATGTCGTTGTTGTAAAATTTCTTATGTATATAGATGATGCATTTTTAAACTGGAGAAGGAGTGTACACAATTAAAATGTACTTAACGAAACTAAAATTTAGAAAAATTAATTACATTTTTGTATATATTTAATAATTTTATTAAAGTTAAAACCATAAATTCATATTGAGATTGAATGTTGTTAATTTGAACAGAAGAAACTAATTCTGAATTGAAATTGTGATTGTTTCTTGATATTGTAAATGTGCAAATAAATCATGTTTGTTTTCGCAGTACAGAAAGAAGATGCACATATGTTCAATTGAGAAAGTGAAGATAATGACGTGATTAAAATTACGGTACAAACACAAAGTTCATGGTAGTATTTTATCCTGTTAATTTTGGTTTTTGTTTGCAATAGATTGTATTAATCAAATTATTTAAATTTCACAAAATTAAATTTAGTTTTTAGTTTTAGCACTTTTTAATTTAAATTTTACGGGTTGTTCTAGTTAAACGCACTGCATTTAATTTTTAAAATTTATATTAAATCGTATTCAATGATGTGATGATTCGGAGCAGGATCGCTAATATATCCAATATAGAAATTAATAAATTTGTATTTAATTTGGTATAATATAGTTAAACTTTATTGTTTATAAAAGAATTTTTGTTGAATGAAAATATTATCAGTTTTTGATAATTAACAATAAACAATCTAAAATTAATAAATTTTAAAATATAACAAAGTATATTTATTGCAAGTAGATAACCCTACAGCCACTAGCACAGTTTCAAATTTTGTGAAGTTTTTCAGCCACAAATCTCTTTAACATTTTCGAATTAAACACATACATTTTCAAAAAGCAAAAAAATTTCTGAGTAATCCATTTTGATATATTTTTTATTGTACTAACGGGCAATGAAAATTCCAACTTGAAAATCTTCAAAAAACATTTGTCATCCATGAATTTAAAAACTTCTCCTACCTTGAAATATTTTTCTATAAAAAAATTACATGACATATGAATTGTAGGTTGCCATACCTGAAATATTTGTAATGATTGAAGATTTATAGCATATCTCCACCTAGAGCTTTAAATGAGAAGATTTAATAAATATCCTGTTTTAACCTGCACTATCTCCTCTGTACTTTTATTTGACGTTTCATTTATTCATATTGAAAATTTATAAAGTGGGGCCACGTGCATAGTTTCAACTTTTGTGAAGTTTTTCAGCCACAAAAAGATTGCACATTTTCGAATCAAACACATACATTTTCATAGCAAAAACATATCCAAATATTCCATCTTGGTACATTTTATTATTTTATTCACATTTCGTCATAAAAATTTTAACTTAAAAATCTTCAAAAAGCATCTAGTAGGGGAGCCGACTGCAAAAAACATGTTGCATGCTGTATTCAAATTGGACACGTATAACTCATTTACTAGTATTTGGGGCAACCTCAAACCGTGGACTTGCCAGATTTTAGCTTGCAAGATCGTGGTAATTCGTCGATGAAAAGTCAATTTTCCAGGAAAATATGTTGCATAGTGTATTCAAATAAAATGTTCAAATTATGAGAGCTGGCAATGCCCCGACCCCAAAAGTACCGACTTGCCACCTCCTATCCTGGAAGAAGCCCTTGCCAAGTCGGTTCAAAGAAGGAGCAATTGCACCAAATATGTTGCATAGTGTATTCAAATAACATGTTCAAATTATGAAAGCTGGCAACGCCCCGACCCCAAAAGTACATAATTGCCATCTCCTATCCTGGAAAAACCCTTTGGCAAGTCGGTTCAAAGGACACGGTATGCTTGAACTTTGTTTTATTCCGAAGTCATACTATCTCGGGTTTTTTGCGGACTCCTTCTTTGTGAGTTAAATTAAGCTCAGCAATAAAAGTTTACGAAAATTCCCCGAGCGCTTTTTGAGAAAACTGCATTTTAGTGCAACATCTTGTAATATGAATTACACTGTTTGGCAGTGAAAATATCCTCTTGGCGAGATACACCTAAATTCGTTGGTCTAGTCGAGGACGTAAAACTGGCATACTTAGAGTTTCTAAGATACCCTCAAATTTTGCAGTTTGACCCCTAACTCATAGGTTAATTCATATAATATTCTACAAACATAACGACAGTGTACAAACTGTTAATTTGTAAAATTTCATATATATGACTTGTACATAACTAGCATCGATGAAATATGCAATTTATTCTTTGCACTGAATCAGCCCAATTACGCTAGGTGGACTTTTACTACTTGAGCAATTTAGTTGGTTTAAAAATAGAAAATTCCAAAAATAAATTAGCTAGATCACCAGTAGACCTTACCATTGAAGAAACCATCAATGCTGATGCAGCAAACACTTTAACGCACTTCACAAATACGATTCGAATGCGAACTAAAGTATTATCTCACGTATTCCAACAGGCCGGACTTACAAACAGTGATGATACCTCATATGCACTGCAAAAAAGTCGAATCGAAAAAGATCGAAATAATCTGGAAAGAATAATTTCAGTTTTGGGAAAAAACAGAAGGTAACTTTTATGGAAAATGTTTCTGCGGTACCTGTTAATTTTGAAACACGATTAAGCGGAATATAATTTCCAATTTTTCCTCTCAGTGTGCAAAAAAGAAAATTTGCAGTAAGGATGGAAGCAAAACGGCTTTGCTTAAGATGGAAAGATGTTTCTGGAAGGCTTTTGGGTTTAGCTGCTGAAAAAAAGTAGATATTGCATTTTGCCTCACTTTTCCAATAGCTCCAGTACCTCCAGCATTATTTCAGTATTCGGGAGAAATGAATCGTACTGAGAAATCAGCGTTGGCAAAACTTTTGACATCTCGCGTCAACCCAGTGTGTCCCCTTCTGTTAATGTGGATATAATCGACGGTTTCTCTTTTTTATATCATCTTGGAGCCTCACTCCCACAAACATGCGGAAATTTGGGCGAATCCATTTTGCAAAGAGTATGTAGCACTTCGCCAACAGAAATTAATCTAGTCTTCGATAGATACTTTCATCCATCAAAGATCTTCAAAGGCAGGCGCGTAAAGAATTTGACGTTCCATTCACTATACGTGGTTCGCTTCAACCACGTCCAAGTGGCTTTATGGGTAGGTTGAAAAATTTTCGTTTTAAATAGTGCTTCGTGAGATTCTAAGCAACTCATTGCGAGAAAGACGAAATGGCGGTTGTTCTACAAGATAAGAAAGTGTTCATAACAGTTGAGGAGCAGTGTTTTTCGTTTTCCGTTTCAGACAACCATGTTGTTAAAAAAGTGGAAGGAAATTTAGAATGCCAGCACGAAGAGGCTGATACAAGAATAATGTTTCATATATCGGAATTGGCGCCCAAATCAAAAGTTCTCGTAAAAGCATCGAACACTGATGTTCTGATTATTTTACTAAGTAATTTATACAAAGTTCCTGACAAGCAAATTTGGCGGGCTTGTCCTTAATCAAGGAAAAAGAATCGCATCCTAGACCAAGAGTGCATAGGTTGTTCAGAACTAGCGTCCATCCTTGTTTATACATTGTGCTTTGCTCTGCCAGCATATCATGCTTTCACTGGATGTAATTATACAGCGTCGTTTTTTAATCGAGGGAAAGCAAGGCCCTTTAAAATTTAGGCCCTTTAGATTTTGGTAATAAACTTTTTCAACAAGCGTTCACTTCTCTGAAAGATCCAACCGATGTATGTGATGAAAAAAAGATGGAAGTTCTACAAGAATTCACTTGAAATATGTATAATGTGAAATGCTGGGCTAGTGTCAACAATGCAAGGTTAAAAATTTTCCAAAGAATGTACGGAACAACAAAAGGTAATGAAAAATTTATGAAGAAAATTAAAGGCGCTGACTCAAGTACTATTCCACCATGATGGAAATCCCTTAAGCAAAAATTATTAAGGACAGTTTAAGTCAGTTCCATATGGCTAAACGCGACTGAATTTACTTGTGTTAAGTTTCCTGCGGAAGAATGTGGTTGGTTTAATGATCACGGAATTTTTAAACCACGCTAGTTCGACGGTGAATCGGTACCTCTTTGTGTTGATGAGGTGTTGAAATTTTCTATAAACATTTCAGAAGAGAATGTGGAGACTGAAGACTTCGATGAAATAGTGTTGTCCGGAGATGAATCTGATATAGAATAAGAACTTTTTGCACAGTTAAAATAAAAAGTACCTGGGCGACCGAGTTTTGCTCGGAAATCTTCGAGTATGCCGCATAACATATTTTGTTCTACATGTCATCATTAATCAAACTCTACTTATTTATATGTATATATATTATACATTTTTAATTACCAATATTTGATTTCCTTAAAAATAGATTTCAAAATCATATCAAAAGCTAACCGCAAAATGAACTGGAATGAAAAATTTGAAATGGGTAATTCCAGCCTATAGTATAAGAGATTGTTATGATAATTAGTGAAATCGAGAACTAAGTTATTTTGGTCGAGTGTCTTTATGCGCCGAATTATTAATTTCAAGCATTTTTTTAGTTATACACTATGAAAGTCTCACAATTTAATTACATTCCAAAAAGTTTTAAATTTCACGAATGACAACTATCAGTTAGTTTAATTAAATGTGAACTTTCTTCCCTAAGCGCCATCTGTTGGTAAGTAGTTAAATGGTTAGATGTCGCTTTCAAATTGAACGTTGAACAAATGCCTCTAGTGTTCAACGGTAGCAAATTACCATGGTGAGAAATCTTTTTGGTATGGTGAGAAATCTTTCTAATAGTAGTCTGTCAGAAATTGCAATTATTCATTTCATATTTGCCAAAAATGTGCATTTAAATATATTTGGCTAGAATTTGCCACGATGCCTTGATATTGCATTTCAATTTTATTAGCGTGTGTGAAATTAAAAAAATTAAGTCGAATCATGTGTAAAATTTTTTACGAAGATTTTTAACTCTAATGTTCTCCTTTAAAGCTTTAATAGAATATGAGTAAGTAGAGCACTATTTCGTCTAACTACCCCAACCCTAAATGGCACCCCTACTGAAAAATGTCCCTATTGTAATGCGGAATGAAATACCTTTCGTTTGATACCCATATCGGCATATCTCATGCAATTTTTTTTTAAATTTGGAATAGGTGGCAACCGTAAATGGCAACTTTACTCAAAAATTTCCCTATTGTAATGCGGAGTGAAATACCTTTCGTTTGATACCCATATCGGCATATCTCATGCAGTATTTTTTTAATTCGGATAGGTGGCAACCCTAAATGGCAACCGTACTCAAAAATGTCCCTATTGTAATGCGGAGTGAAATACCTTTCGTTTGATACCCATATCGGCATATCTCAAGCATTTTTTTTAATTTCGAATAAGTGGCAAACCTTAATTGGCAACCCTACTCAAAAATGTCCCTATTTTAATGCGGAGTGAAATACCTTTCGTTTGATACCCATATCGGCATATCTCATGCAATTTTTTTTTAATGTAGAATAGGTGGCAACCGTAAATGGCAACCCTACTCAAAAATATCCCTATTGTAATGCGGAGTGAAATACCTTTCGTTTGATACCCATATCGGCATATCTCAAGCATTTTTTTTCATTTCGAATGAGTGGCAAACCTTAATTGGCAACCCTACTAAAAAATGGCTTTATTGTAATGCGGAGTGAAATACCTTTCGTTTGATACCCATATCGGCATATCTCAAGCATTTTTTTTTTATTTCGAATAGGTGGCAATAAATATATTCACTTTGAGCTAAATGAAACTTAAAAAAAATTAAAAAAAAGTGCAATATGGTGCTCCTTATTTCGCAAATGTGATCTATATTGGCATTGCAGCTCGCTAGTCGAAAAATTTTTTCATATGCATATGTACAACAAAG
Source organism: Eurosta solidaginis (assembly GCF_040869045.1). Classification (NCBI taxonomy): domain Eukaryota; kingdom Metazoa; phylum Arthropoda; class Insecta; order Diptera; family Tephritidae; genus Eurosta; species Eurosta solidaginis. The sequence goes on along the minus strand of NC_090323.1, from coordinate 88,196,289 downwards.
GCGCAGACTAATCTAAACATTTTTTCATTAATTTATGAATACAGCCATGTTGGTTATTTCATTATATTTGAAATAGGCATTAATAAATAATCGCTAAACCGTATGCGAATATAATCCTTAGTATTAAATTTTTTTGTGTGTACATGCCGTCACATATGTTTGTACATGGGAATTTTATTAAACCACACTGATAAGAAACGTTACCCGTACAACATTGCAACATATTTATATGTATGTATATAAGTAAATAAAACTTCTTGCTGTATTTCATTTAATTAAATTCGTTATCAGATTTTCCGTAAGTATAAAATATAGAATACCGATCGCTTTCCATTTAGTTGAGCTTTACAACTATTCCAAAATTAGCTACCGTTCAGTTGAACTTTAGCCCGCGCTTCAAAAATCGGAGAAGAAAAAATAAAAAACAGAATTTTTTATTAAGATTTAGATCTGGAGCCGACAAAAACATCAAAAAAGGAACCAAACCTAATAAAGAATCTAGAAAAAGAAAATAAAAAAATAGTATGCCTGCATTTGTGTGCGAGTATTGTAACAAAGAATTTAAATATGATCGCAATTTAAGGCGACATATTAGAAACTACCATGTGAAAGAAGTGAGTTGTAATGTATGCAAACAAAAGTTTAATAACATTCAAATGTTGTTAACACATAAACGTTTACAACATACAACTTACGCGGATGACCCTATATATTGTGATGTTTGTGCAATTAATATCGCAAAAAAACTGTGAGTGTTTAACCAAGCGAAACAGAGAGAGATAATGCACCACGCAACACAGCTGAAGCGCCAGGGTTCATTAGATTATGCTTTTAGCATTAGAGGCAGAGTATACGTGAGAGTGCAGAGAAAAACGGAGGCGAAGCTGGTGAAAAGCAATATAAATGCTCTTGTCAGCGAAGGCAAACAATGATGACGAATTTCTACAACGACGCAAGCATGGGATTAATATTTATGTTTTTATTACTACATTTACTGTTTTGTCTTTCTCTCTTACTTTTTCAAATATGTATGTTTATCATTTGCAAATTCCTCTTTTCTTTATTACTTTCAATTCTACAAACCAAAGCCCATTACGCAGCGCTAAGTGCATTAATCCTATTGATCAGTGAAAATGAGTATCTGAGTACTGACAACGAATGTCTCAAGACCATTTTAACCCTTGTAAGCAACAATCATGCAGGTTTGCAGCTTTGCCACATAAATACACGTAGTCTTAATTTACAGAAACTTGATTACATGAACCAAATTTTGCAAAATACAAAAATTGACATACTTTGTGTGACTGAGACTTGGTTTAGAGAGGATATTGAGGATGAATTTTATAAACTACACTCTTACACATTGTCACGGAATGATAGGAAAACCGGGGCAAGAGGTGGAGGTGTTGCCATATATTGTAAAACATCGCTGATACATCAGGTTATCTTCAAATCCAACGAAAATGATCCTGTTGAGTACTTGATTATAGAAGTTAGTGACGCATTAAAGAAGTGTTTAGTTGTGTGTGTGTACAACCCCAGTAAATTCCATAAGCTAGACAATTTTTTCCTAAAATTGTCTGAATTTATATGCAAATATGAACATATTTTGGTCTGTGGTGACTTTAAAACAGACCTATTAAACAATGACTTGAGGTCAATGACATTAATGGATAATTTGTATTCCGCTGGCTTAGACGTTGTCAATAAATCTCCTACTAGATTTTCACCAAATTGCAAATTTAGCTTGCTAGACCTGATATGTACCTCGGACCGTTCCAGTGTACTTTATTTTGACCAGTTCTCAGTTGCGGGAATATCGGATCATGACATGTTGTTTATATCGTATGATATAGATTTTAATTGCAATACCGAAACACAATTTTATTATAGGGATTTTAAGTCAGTTAATATCTCTGAACTAATGTGCGAAGCTGATTCTTTACATTGGAACCGCGTATGGATGTTTTCAGATATTAACCAAAAACTCAGTTATTTCATGTTTCTTTTAAATTACCTATTTACTAAATATGTACCTCTAAAGGCGGTAAAGTCCCAAACAAATAAACAGCAGTGGTTCACAAAAGAGGTTCTGCTGGCTATCAAAGGTCGTAGTAAGTCTTACAAAATTTGGAAGCAATATCCCACAAATGAAAACTGGCAATATTATCGTCTGGCCAGAAATCATGCTACACTCACAGTAAGAAATTCTAAAAGACTTTTTTTTCAAACAAAGCTTGACACTAATTTACCAACCAAGAACTTGTGGAAAAATCTCAAATCAATAGGGATTGCATGTAAAAATGATTCGAAATGCGATTTGGACCCTGACTCCATCAATGACTTCTTTTTACAGTCGAGTAGTTATATAAATAATCAAAATTTCAAACTTAATGAAAACGTGATGTACACACCAGATAATAACAAATTTCAATTTTTCGGAGTTACAGAGGATGATGTCATAAGAAGTATATTCTCAATAAAGTCCAATGCCGTTGGTGACGACGGTATAAGCCTTAGGTTTGTAAAACTTATTGCAATCAACATTGTTTCAACGTTAACACATATTAGCTTTTCGATAACCACTTCAACTTTTCCCGATGCTTGGAAGATAGCAAAAGTTATTCCTATTGCTAAAAAGCCATTGGCTGTTTTGCCAATGGATTTTCGGCCGATAAGCATATTACTCGCTCTTTCTAAAATCTGGGAAAAGTTAGTGGTGGCCCAAATCACCGAATACCTCAATAAGAACAACCTTCTCTCAGAATGCCAGTCTGGTTATAGAGCGAGCCATAGTTGTGCGACGGCTTTACTCAAGGTAACTGAAGACATCCGCCCTGCCTACGATAGGGGTGATTTGACTGTGATGTCACTTTTAGATTTTTCGAAAGCCTTTGACACAGTAGATCATTCCATTCTCTTAATGAAATTACGACACTACTTTGGATTCTCTTCTAGCGCTTCAAGATTGCTCGAAAACTATCTTACAAATTGTTGGCAGAAGGTAGTAGTTAAAAGTGGTTGCTCTGAGACGAAGTGCCTGTGCTCGGGGTGCCTCAGGGATCTATACTTGGACCAGTTTTGTTCAGTATGTTCATTAACGATATTACTCATTGCTGTAAAAGTGTTTCAATACATCTATATGCTGATGGTGCACAAATATATCTATCTCGCCCTATTGGCTTATCTGAAGATTTGGTTTGTAGGATGAACGAGGATCTCGGAAGCATCTCTTCGTGGTCGAGTGATAATAATTTAAATCTAAATGCGTCTAAAACAAAAGCTATTTGCATTTCGCACTCTCCGCAACTAGTAGAGAATTTGCCATCGGTTATACTACAGGATATTACCATTAAGTATGAGTCGGTCGTTAATAGTTTAGGGTTCAAACTAAATTCCAATTTTAACTGTGTTGATCATATTAACTACGTTTTATCAAAAATTTATTTTGTGTTAAGGAAATTGTGGTACACAGCTGCTTTCATTCCTCCAAATGTCAAATTAATGTTAGTCAGATCACTAATAGTTCCTTTCATTTCGTTGGGAGGGTTAGTGTTTGGTGATATAGACTGCAGGTCTAGAAATAAGCTACAACTTGCATTGAACAATTGTGCAAGATGTATCTACTTGAAGCGTAAATTTGACCACATATCATAGATTTCGTTTAAAATACTTGATTGCAGTCTTACCACCTTCCTAAACTATCGCAATCTAATTTTCCTGAATAAATTAATTTATAAAAAACAACCAGAATACCTATTCCGAAATTTATGTTTTGCTAGATCTGACAGAACCTGTAACCTCATCGTTGCACGCCATAAATATCTCTCATCATCAAGGACGTTCTTTGTCAGTACTATCAAAGTATGGAACTCATTACCTAATTTTATTAAAAATGAGCCCAATGCATCGCGATTTAAATTGGCTTTGTCTGAATTTTTTGATATACGAAAAAAACTATTCTAGCTATTTTCTCGAATCTACATTGTCTATTTCTGTTATCTCTTTTATATTAATATAAATATTGTTATACTCACATTATTATATTGTACACATATCCAAATATCGATGTACTTTAAGAGACAATAGTCTCACTTGTACAAATGTGTTAAATAAATTGAATTGAATTGAATATCACATACGGACTAATACACACAAACAAAAGGCTAGACAGAACTTCACTTCTAATGTTAAAAGCATTAAATCAGTATTCAATAAGCGAATCGAAACATTTGTATTTGAAAATAATATAAAAGAGGATTTGATTGTTCAACACTTTTTTCCAACAATAAAAAAAAACTTTGTAAAATTTTAAGAGAAAACTAACTCATTATCAAAACATTAAGTTTAATTGCGAGCTGTTTTGTAAATATATTTTGATTAAAGAAGGAGTAGAGTGTTTGATGGAATTGAAATCACATCAAACCAGAATGATTTTGATTGAATCAACTTTTACGGAAAATGATATCGATCTGTTTTACGAGGACCAGTGTGTCATTTTATCGTCAAAAATGACTGAATTTCAAGAAAGAGATAGTGGTTGGTCACTAATTGAGATATCACATCTAGAAGCGAATGTAAATAAATATGAGCCTATTAAAGGCTCAAAATATATACCTTTACCACCAACAATTCAGAACAAACATTCGTGTATAAATATTCAAAACACAGATGAATACTGTTTCAAATGTGCAATTATATCAGCTCTATATCCTAGAAGCTGTCACACAAATAGATGTTCATCATATGAAGTTGATGATATAAAAGCAGATGTGATAGAACTGCGAAACAATATTACAATTAACTTCCATAATCTAAATTTTCCACTTGCGGTTAAATAAATCAAAATATTTGAAGAAAACAATCCTGGCATTAGTGTCAACGTTTGCGGCCTGGATAATACCACTATAGTGGGCCCATATTATTTTACAAACGAGGAACGGGAACATCATATAAATTTATTGTTGTTAGAGGACATTAACAACTTCCATTACGTTTGGATAAAGAATATTTCGGGGTAAGACACTAAGAAAACTCTTAAATTAAACAAAGTTCGTTAAAACAATTTTTATTTTTATATATCTTCAGATTAGTACGCAGTCTATTAAAAAAATTTACAAAGAAAGTGTTTGCATGCAACACATGTTTAATCCACTTCCATACAAACGAAGCTTTAGCATACCACAAGGATCATTGCAATAAATTAGTAACAGAGATGCCTTCCGAAAATAATAAAGTATTAAACTTTAGTAATATTAAAAAACAATTGCATGTGCCCTTTGTTATTTATGCAGACTTTGAGTGTATTCTAGAACCAATAGATATTCAAAATTCTAGCAAAGTTAAATCAGTTCAAAAACATATTCCTTACGCTTATAGTTACTACATCAAATGTTCTTATGACAACAGCTTAGATAGTTTCAGAATATATAGTGCTGAGGATTGCACAAACCATTTTTTTTTTAAATTTAATTGAAGATGTTTTGAAAATCTATGAAAGCGTAATAGCAGAATTTAGCGAATATAAAAGAGAAGGCTGCTCACATCTATAGAAAAATATACATACGTGAGGATTTGTCACTCAATCTTAACAAACTGATGTAAACTTTTTAAATTACTCACGCATAGTTTTTGTAGCACTACGGATAGTTTAAGCATTATATAACAAGTAGCGTTCTAACTGGGGAATTTATTTGTTTTAAGGAGTTTGTATGTCGTTGTTGTAAAATTTCTTATGTATATAGATGATAAATTTTCAACTGGATAAGGAGTGTACATAATTAAAATGTACTTAACTAAACTATAATTTAGAAAAATTAATTACATTTTTGTATATATTTAATAATTTTATTAAAGTTAAAACCATAAATTCATATTGAGGTTGAATATTGTTAATTTGAACAGAAGAAACTAATTCTGAATTGAAATTGTGGTTGTTTCTTGATATTGTAGATGTGCAAATAAATCATGTTTGTTTTCGCAGTACAAAAAGAAGATGCATAGATGTTCAATTGAGAAAGTGAAGATAATGACGTGATTAAAATTACGGTACAAACACAAAGTTCATGGTAGTATTTTATCCTGTTAATTTCGGTTTTTGTTTGCAATAGATTGTATTAATCAAATTATTTAAATTTCACAAAATTAATTTTAGTTTTTAGTCTTAGCACTTTTTAATTTAAATTTTACGGGTTGTTCTAGTTAAACGCACTGGATTAAGTTTTTAAAATTTATGTTAAACAGTATTCAATTATGTGATGATTCGGAGCAGGATCGCCAATATATCCAATATAGAAATTAATAAATTTGTATTTAATTTGGAATAATATAGTTAAACTTTATTGTTTATAAAAGAATTTTTGTTGAATGAAAATATTATCAGTTTTTGATAATTAACCATAAACAATCTGAAATTAATAAATTTTAAAATATAACAAAATATATTTATTGCAGCTAGATAACCCTACAGCCACTAGCACAGTTTCAAATTTTGTGAAGTTTTTCAGCCACAAAACTCTTTAACATTTTCGAATTAAACACATACATGTTCAAAAAGCAAAAAAAAATTCTGAGTAATCCATTTTGATATATTTTTTATTGTACTAACGGGCAATGAAAATCCAAACTTGAAAATCTTCAAAAAACATTGTCATCCATGAATTTAAAAACTGCTCCTACCTTGAAATATTTTCATATAAAAAAATTACATGACATATGAATTGTAGGTTGCCATACCTGAAATATTTGTAATGATAGAAGATTTATAGCATATCTCCACCTAGAGCTTTAGCTGAGAAAATTTAATAAATCTCATGTTTTAACCTGCACTGTCTCCACTGTACTTTTATTTGACGTTTCATTTTTTCGTATTGAAAATTTATAAAGTGAGGCCACGTGAAGTGAAGTGTGAAGTTTTTCAGCCACAAAAAGATTGCACATTTTCGAATCAAACACATTTTTATAGCAAAAACATATCCAAATATTCCATCTTGGTACATTTTATTATTTTATTCACATTTCGTCATAAAAATTTTAACTTAAAAATCTTCAAAAAACATCTAGTAGGGGAGCCGACTGCAAAAAACATATTGCATGCTGTATTCAAATTGGACCAGTATAACTCATTTTCTGGTATTTGGGGCAACCTCAAACCGTGGACTTGCCAGATTTTAGCTTGCAAGATCGTGGTAATTCGTTGATGAAAAGTAAATTTTTGCGGAAAATCTGTTGCATAGTGTATTCAAATAAAATGTTCAAATTATGAGAGCTGGCAACGCCCCGACCCCAAAAGTACCGACTTGCCACCTCCTATCCTGGAAGAAGCCCTTGGTAAGTCGGTTCAAAGAAGGAGCAATTGCACCAAAATATGTGGCATAGTGTATTCAAATAACATATTCAAATTATGAAAGCTGGCAACGCCCCAACCTCAAAAGTACCTAATTGCCACCTGCTATCCTGGAAAAACCCTTTGGCAAGTCGGTTCAAAGGACACGGTATGCTTGAACTTTGTTTTATTCCGAAGTCATACTATCTCGGTTTTTTTGCGGACTCCTCCTTTGTGAGTTAAATTATGCTCAGCAATAAAAGTTTACGAAAATTCCCCGAGCACTTTTTGAGAAAACTGCATTTTAGTGCAACATCTTGTAATATGAATTACACTGTTTGGCAGTGAAAATATCCTCTTGGCGAGATACACCTAAATTCGTTGGTCTAGTCGAGCACGTAAAACTGGCATACTTAGAGTTTCTAAAATACCCTCAAATTTTGCAGTTTGACCCCTAACTCATAGGTTAATGCATATAATATTCTACAAACACAACGACAGTATACAAACTGTTAATTTGTAAAATTTCATATACATATATGACTTGTACATAACTAGCATCGATGAAATATGTAATTTATTCTTTGCACTGAATCAGCCCAATTACGCTAGGTGGACTTTTATTACTTGAGCAATTTAGTTGGTTTAAAAATAGAAAATTCTCAAAATAAATTAGCAAGATCACCAGTGGACCTTACCATTGAACAAACCATCAATGCTGATGCATCAAACACTTTAACAGGTATAACGCACTTCACAAATTCGTTTCGAATGCGAACTAAGGTATTATCTCACGTATTCCAACAGGCCGGACTTACAAACAGTGATGATACCTCATATGCACTGCAAAAAAGTCGAATCGAAAAATATCGAAATAATCTGGAAAGAATAATTTCAGTTTTGGGAAAAAACAGAAGGTAACTTTTATGGAAAATGTTTCTGCGGTACCTGGTAATTTTGAAACACGATTAAGCGGAATATAATTTTCAATTTTTCCTCTCAGTGTGCAAAAAAGAAAATGTGCAGTAAAATTGGAAGCAAAATGGCTTTGCTTAAGATGGAAAGATGTTTCTGGAAGGCTTTTGGGTATAGCTGCCGAAAAAAGTAGATATTGCATTTTGCCTCACTTTTCCACTAGCTCCAGTACCTCCAGCATTATTTCAGTATTCGGGAGAAATGAATCGTACTGAGAAATCAGCGTTGGCAAAACTTTTGACATCTCGCGTCAATCCAGTGTATCCCCCTTCTGTTAATGTGGATATAATCGACGGTTTCTCTTTTTTATATCATCTTGGAGACTCTCTCCCACAAACATATGGAAATTTGGCCGAATACATCTTGCAAAGAGTATGTAGCACTTCTCCAACAGAAATTAATCTAGTCTTCGATAGATACTTTCATCCATCAAAGATCTTCAAAGGCAGACGCGTAAAGAATTTGACGTTCCATTCACTATATGTGGTTCGCTTCAACCACGTCCAAGTGACTTTATAGGTAGCTTGAAAATTTTTCTTTTTAAAGAGTGCTTCGTGAGATTCTAAGCAACTCATTGGGAGAAAGACGAAATGGCGGTTGTTTTACAAGATAAGAAAGTGTTCATAACAGTTGAGGAGCAGTGTTTTAGTTTTCCGTTTCAGACAACCATGTTGTTAAAAAAGTGGAAGCAAATTTAGAATGCCAGCACGAAGAGGCTGATACAAAGAAAATGTTTCATATATCGGAATTGGCGCTCAACTCAAAAGTTCTCGTAAAAGCATCGAACACTGATATTCTGATTATTTTTTAAGTGATTTATGCAAAGTTCCTGACAAGCAAATTTGGCTGGCTTGTCCTCAATCAAGGAAAAAGAATCGCATCCTAGACCAAGAGTGCATAGGTTGTTCAGAACTAGCGTCAATCCTTGGTTATACATTGTTCTTTGCTCTGCCAGCATATCATGCTTTCACTGGATGTGATTATACAGAGTAGTTTTTCAATCGAGGGAAAGCGAGGCCTTTTAAAATTTTAGAAGGTAATAAACTTTTTCAACAAGCGTTCGCTAGGATAGGTAGGATAGGTTAGGTGGTAGCTGCCCTGATAAGGATAGCTCACTTGGACAACACGAAGGTCCGTTGTGATACCACATACACCAAAAATAACGGTGACTTAGATCTAGCTACTTAGAGAATCGTTGGGTAGCAACGATAAAGCTCCGAATGATACCGATCTCAACATTGGATATATCCTCGGGAGATCCAAGTGAGTCGCGACCGAAGTACTTTCGCCAAATTCTGGCAAAAGCTGGACAATCAAGCATAAAGTGATTTGGTGATTCCACCTCATAATTCTCCATACAGCTGCAGCAGGATGGAGTTTCCAGTATATTGAGACGTACCGCATGGATACCCATGGGACAGTGCCCTGTCAAAACCCCAATGACCTTTGATAGGTGAGCCTTAGTGAACCCAATTATTTCAGCAGACCTCCTGCCATCCACTTTTGGCCAGAAAGATCTTGCTACCCTGCAAGACGTGGTATCCGCCCAACGTTTGCTGAGCTGATTCGAGGCCCAGCTATGGAGGAGCAATCCACAGGTGGCCAGCGGGATCCCGAAATCCCTACAGCCATCTTCATCCGGTTCAGTTGTACCGATGCGGCCTAAGAGATCTGCTTGACAGTTACCCGGGATATCGCTATGGCCCGGGACCCAGATAATCTTAATTGTAAAATAATTCGATGCAATCGCAAGCGCGGTCAGGCACTCCCAGACCACCCTCGACCGCACTGTAGCTGAGCTCAAGGCCTTGATAGCCGCTTGGCTATCAGAGTAGAAGTTAAATTCCCTAACCGTGGTAGCACTGGATAGCATTCCATCCACCGCATCCTTAATCGCAGCAATTTCCGCTTGGAATACACTGCAGTGATCAGCCAACTTAAACTTGCGGCTTAAATTTAGCTCTTGACAAAAGACCCCCCACCAACCTTTCCATCCAGCTTTGACCCATCCGTGAACAAGTTAACCTTTCCCATGCCACAGATAATTCCTCTTCCCCAATCCTCTCTCTCTGGAATAACTGGGGTGAAGGTTGTATAGGGAGCAGTTATCGGCATACAGTAGTCCGTTCTGTCCGGGATGAAGTCGAAGTTGGTAAGAAGGCTAGATTGTCCGCGGTCAGAAAGTCTATATCCCATATCACGAAGCCTGACCAACGACCTTGCGGCGGCCGCCTTTCCCGCAATATCTACTGGGTATATGTTCAGCATGACGTTCAGTGCCAAGGTAGGTGTTGTTCTGAGAGCGCCACTGATACCGATCAGCGCCGTCCGTTGCACTGACACTAACTATTTTGGAGGTGCTCGCCGTGTCCAGTGCTTTCCACCAGACCAGCACCCCATATAGCAGAATCGGTTTGACCACCATCTCATAAATCCAGTGTACTATTCTTGGCGAGAACCCCATCTCTTTCCGATAGCTCCTCTGCAGCAGTACAAGGCAATGGCGGCCCTCCTGGCCCGATCTTCCACATTGGGTCTCCAGGACAGTTTCTTGTCCAAAACAATCCCCAAATATTTAACCCTATCAGAAAGTACCAACGGTACCCCTCCAATCGAGGGAGTTCTGAAATCGGGCATCTTATATCTTCTTGTGAAAAGGACCAATTCCGTTTTTCCCGGGTTGACCGCCAATCCACATGATTCAGCCCACCTAGCCACAGTATCCAGGTAGCCCTGAAGAACATCGCCCTGGGCGCCCAGAAATTTGCCTCTGACTAGGATAGCGAGGTCATCTGCATAGGCAACCACCCGACAACCATTGGCTTCCAGCTCCACAAGAAGCTCGTTGACTTCCACAACCCAGAGGAGAGGAGATAGGACACCCCCCTGTGGCGTGCCCCTGCACACCTTCCTCTTAATTATGGCCCCTCCCCACTCCGCTGCGACAATTCTGCCGCATAGAAGTTTGCTAATAAATTCAACCAGAGCTGCCTCGACTCCTAAACCCACCAGAGCTCTTTCGATTGCCCCCGGTAAGACATTGTTAAAAGCTTCCTCGATGTCTAGAAAGGCACCCAGAGCATACTCTTTGTATTCTAGGGACCCCTCTATTTGCTTTACAATCGAATGGAGAGCCGTTTCCGTCGATCTGCCCTTGCAGTACGCATACTGTGAAGCCAACAGTAACCCCCGAGGTATCCTTTCCCGTAGGTACAGGTCAATCAACCGCTCAAATGTCTTAAGAAGAAACGACGAGAGACTGATTGGCCTGAAATTCTTAGGTGATACATGAGAGCTTCTGGCGGCCTTCGGAATGAAAATAACCCTAACCGTGTACCAAGACTTTGGGATATAGTTAAGACTGAGGCAGTTAGTATATATGATGGCCAACCAGCGGCAGGAATTCCCAAAGACCTTTGAAGCTGCGCAGGAATGATTCCATCCGGGCCCGGAGACTTATAGGGCTTGAACGACCCTATAGCCCAGGTTATTTGACTTTCACGTATTGGAATGGCAGGCACTTCTGCATGGCCAACGACCGCCGACCATGCAGGCGAAGATCCCTGCGCAACTGGGACATCGGGAAAATGATTGTCCAGTAAAAGCATTAGGGACTCCTCGCTACTCATCGACCAGTCCCCACCATCATCTCTCAGATACACCAGAGGAGCGGGGTTCCTAGAGAGTATTTTTCTAAATCTCGCGGATTCATTGCAGCCTTCTACGTTTTCGCAGAAGCTTCGCCATGCATCTCGCTTGGCTATCCTTATTTCATATTTATAAATCCCCAGACTCACCTTATGGAGCTCCCAGTCCGAGGGTAATTTACTCCTCCTGGCTCTGTTGAAGAGCCGCCGACTGGACGCTCTTAGGTCGTCAAAAGAATCCGACCACCAGGGCGGCTTACCCTTCCACCTGTAAGTTTTCAATGGGCAGGACAGCTGAAAGGCGCTATTGCTTGCCGAGGTGAAGTTTTTCATCAGAACGTCTATCTCAGATTCGGACAGGCCCGAACTAATGATAGGCACCGCAGGCAGTAGCTCTCCCAGCTTCCTACAATACAAGTCCCAGTTAGTACTTTTAGGGTTCCTAAAAGATATTTTACCGGGACGTTCTTCGTTCACTGGGAACTGAATATATCGGTGATCAGAGAAGGAGTGCTCGTTGAGAACCCTCCATCCAGATATCCGACCTTCCAGTTCTCTACTAACCAGGGTGAGGTCCAGGACCTCCTCCCTTACCGCAGTAATAAAAGTGGGGTCATTCCCCCTATTACATATACAAAGTCCCTCATCTACAATAAAAGTAAATAAAGACTCACCTCTAGTGTTGGTATCCGGGCTTCCCCAAATGCTATGATGGGCATTAGCATCGGCACCGATGATCACGCCAACACCTCTCCGCCTTGCTTCAGCGGTGATTTCACCCAGTATCGCAGGTGGTGGTCCCACTACGTCCCCGTGGGGCATGTACGCTGAGACCACCCACATTTCATTACTTCCTCGCTCGAGGCAGACCGTGGTTACGTCAGCATTGCTGAAATTAGAGAGAATAAAAGCTTTAATCTCTTTTTTAACAAGCACACAGGATCTAGGCCTACTTGCCTCCCCATGCACCAAGGTGTTGAATTTTCCAGTCCTTAATCCAGAAATCTTACTGCCGTTACTACTCAGCCACGGCTCCTGGACAAGGACTATATCCACTCCGCCTTTTTCAAGGCAGAGCAACAAATTTGCGGAAGCCGCCTTAGAGTGCTGAATATTGATTTGACGGATTTCCATCAAAAGCGCTCTTCTTCCGCACCCCATCCTTGGCGGATTCGTATTAGTCTTGTCCATTCTAAAAAAGTCCCCCCTCAAGGCCGCTATCCGGAGCCGATTGTGTAGTCGCCCTTTAACGGTCTCGTGGTTATCTATGCTATGCAGGGGGCCACGCGAGGGTTGACGCATTACCTTATGAGTAATGCGTTCAGAGCCAGACCGGACGCGAAGCGGGAAAATCTTCAACCGCACCTACACCACCAACTTAACGGCGACGGAGCCGGAACGTACCTTGAGGCCCGCCACGGTTTTAACGGGACGTGGGCAGGTGCAGCATTAGCCTATCAGCCATTTCGGTAGGGTTTCACCCCGACCTACTAAAGTGGCAGAATACCGCACCTACCAGCCCAAAGTCATCAAGTCAAAATGTAATGTCAAATCAAAGTCCTAAAACAGTCCAGTTCGTCACCGTTGTGTACCGATCTTGACTCTTAAAGAGTCCTCCCTCCCCTGAGCTCGGCGCAATGACTCAGGTGGTACGGGTTTTATCGAGTTGTCCTCTGTAGATCTGCCATTATCAGTAGAAGCAGGGGCACCTCGTGCAGGACGTTATAACTAATCACGCGTGACATTCGTCACTATGGCCGGTCTAATACTGATATCAATCCCTGATCCAGAGCCTGAAACCACTTATGATATCCAAGCCAAGTATCTTAGTCCCCAAAAAACGATGAAAGTTCTACAAGAATCCACTTGTAATATGTATAATGTGAAATGCTGGGCTAGTGTCAACAATGCAAGGTTAAAAATTTTCCAAAGAATCTACGGAACAACAAAAGGTAATGACAAATTTATGAAGAAAATTAAAGGCGTTGACTCAAGTACTATTCCACCATGATGGAAATCCCTTAAGCAAAAATTATTAAGGACAGTTTAAGTCAGTTCCATATGGCTAAACGCGACTGAATTTACTTGTGTTAAGTTTCCTGCGGAAGAATGTGGTTGGTTTAATGATCACGGAATTTTTAAACCACGCTAGTTCGACGGTGAATCGGTACCTCTTGATGTTGATGAGGTGTTGAGATTTTCTATAAACAGTTCAGAAGAAAATGTGGAGACTAAAGACTTCGATGAAATAGTGTTGTCCGGAGATGAATCTGATATAGAATAAGTACTTTTTGCACAGTTAAAATAAAAAGTACCTGGGCGACCGAATTTTGCTCGGAAATCGTCGAGTATGCCGTATAGCATGTCATCATTAATCAAACCTATAAGGGTATAAGTTTGTGTGTACATGCCGTCACATATGTTTGTACATGGGAATTTTATTAAACCACACTGATAAGAAACGTTACCCGTACAACATTGCAACATATTTATATGTATGTATATAAGTAAATAAAACTTCTTGCTGTATTTCATTTAATTAAATTCGTTATCAGATTTTCCGTAAGTATAAAATATAGAATACCGATCGCTTTCCATTTAGTTGAGCTTTACAACTATTCCAAAATTAGCTACCGTTCAGTTGAACTTTAGCCCGCGCTTCAAAAATCGGAGAAGAAAAAATAAAAAACAGAATTTTTTATTAAGATTTAGATCTGGAGCCGACAAAAACATCAAAAAAGGAACCAAACCTAATAAAGAATCTAGAAAAAGAAAATAAAAAAATAGTATGCCTGCATTTGTGTGCGAGTATTGTAACAAAGAATTTAAATATGATCGCAATTTAAGGCGACATATTAGAAACTACCATGTGAAAGAAGTGAGTTGTAATGTATGCAAACAAAAGTTTAATAACATTCAAATGTTGTTAACACATAAACGTTTACAACATACAACTAACGCGGATGACCCTATATATTGTGATGTTTGTGCAATTAATATCGCAAAAAAACTGTGGTCATATCACATGCGGACTAATGCGCACATACAAAATGCTAGACAGAACTTCACTTCTAATGTTAAAAGCATTAAATCAGTATTCAATAAGCGAATCGAAACATTTGTATTTGAAAATAATGTAAAAGAGGATTTGATTGTTCATCACTTTTTTGCAACAATAAAAAAAGAACTTTGTAAAATTTTAAGAGAAAAACTAACTCATTATCAAAACATTAAGTCTAATTGCGAGCTGTTTTGTAAATATATTTTGATTAAAGAAGGAGTAGAGTGTTTGGTGGAATTGAAATCACATCAAGCCAGGATGATTTTTCTTGAATCAACTTCTACGGAAAATTATATTGATCTGTTTTACGAGGACCAGTGTGTCATTCTATCATCAAAAATGAGTGAATTTCAAGAAAGAGATAGTGGTTGGTCAATAATTGAGATATCACATCTAGAAGCGAATGTAAATAAATATGAGCCTATTAAAGGCTCAAAATATATACCTTTACCACCAACAATTCAGATAAAACTTTCCTGTATAAATATTCAAAACACAAATGAATACTATTTCAAATGGGCAATTATATCAGCTCTATATCCTAGAAGCTGTCACACAAATAGATGTTCATAATATGAAGTTGATGATATAAAAGCAGATGTGATAGAACTGCGAAACAATATTACAATCAACTTCCATAATCTAAATTTTCCACTTGCGGTTAAACTAATCAAAATATTGGAAGAAAACAATCCTGGAATTAGCGTCAAAGTTTTCGGCCTGGATAATACCACTATAGTGGGCCCATATTATTTTACAAAAGAGGAACGAGAACATCATATAAATTTATTGTTGTTAGAGGACATTAACAACTTCCATTACGTTTGGATAAAGAACATTTCGGGGTAAGACACTAAGAAAAACTCTTAAATTAAACAAAGTTCGTTAAAACAATTTTTATTTTTATATATCTTCAGATTAATACGCAGTCAATTAACAAAATTTACAAAGAAAGTGTTTGCATGCAACACATGTTTAATCCACTACCATACAAACGAAGCTTTAGCATACCACAAGGATCTTTGCAATAAAGTAGTAACAGAGATGCATTCAGAAAATGGTAAAGTATTAAACTTTAGTAATTTTAAAAAACAATTGCATTTGCCCTTTGTTATTTATGCAGACTTTGAGTGTATTCTAGAACCAATAGATATTCAAAATTCTAGCAAAGTTAAATCAGTTCAAAAACATATTCCTTACGCTTATAGTTACTACATCAAATGTTCTTATGATAACAGTTTAGATATTTTTAGAATATATAGTGGTGAGGATTGCACAAACCATTTTTTCAAAAATTTAATTGAAGATGTTTTGAAAATCTATGGTATTATAAGTAAAAAAAATACCGATGATCCCTTTAACTCCCTCTCAAGAACAATTTCATAAAGAGTATTCAAAATTTCATATTTGTAATGAAAAATTTAATGAAGATGGCAGAGTTCCAGATCATTGTCATTTAACTGGAGAATATAGAGGTCCTGCTCATAATAAATGCAATTTAATAATGCTTGCCTGTAATGTAATAAACTTGAGCATTATTTGCTCCGATTTATATAATTCGTTCATTCCCTATATTCCACTGCGTGATCCTCGGAAATAAGTCATAAAACGAATTATGCTATGATTGAACTGTAGTGCCACCGCATATAAATTAGAATAACATGAACATACTTATAGCTATATTCTGTTAATGCCTTTATAACATAAGTATCATATATTTATATTCTACCGCTAATTTCTCTTTGTACCAATCATACATTAATCAGCTACTCTGTAACTGTCTATTAAAGTTAATAAACTTATGCGGCAGTTACCCACCGACGTGTGTACGAAGCACGTTTGACCGAACTCTCAAGCCTGTAGGAATCAATGTGTGCGTCTGTGTACATGTACATAACATATTTCTGTGTGTATTGTTTACAACAAAGCACTGTTGCCATTGACCATTTTGCATGCATGCTTATGGAAACATCAACTTTTGGAATTACAAATTTTCATGGTGCAAATGGCAGAAACAAATACTGAATAAGAATTTCTAGTTCATTTATTTGTAACCTACAATTTTATATAATAATTTTGGGATATTTCAACAAAATTTTAAACAATCTTTAGGCCTTTTTGTATAATAACTGCAAACGGTCAAAAATTAGCGCACAAACGTTTACTAGGCAACTCTGTACGGCTTTAAGTTGTAGTTACCCACGAAAGTACGTACAAAAAACATGTCAGCTGACACGACCTATCTTATGAATGTGCAATGTAAACGAAAACTCACCGACGTGCGGCGCACGTACGTACGTAGCCCGGAACGTAGAAATCAAAACAATTTTGATTTTTTCTATAAAAACGTGTCAGCTGATCGCTCTCTCACTAGGCAGAGCTGCCTAGTAAACTTTTGTGCGCTAATTTTTGACCGTTTGCAGTTTTATGCAAAAACACCTAATTAAAGTTTGAAAAATTGTGGAAATAATTCGAAATAATTATGTAAAAGTGCAGATTATAAATAGGTAATCTATTTGTACTTATTTAGTATTAATTCCAGCCTTTTACAACATCAAAAATTATAATAGGAAAAGTTGATGTTTCCATAAGCATGCATTGAAACAGGACAATGGCAACAATTTTTTCTTTGCCACTATGGGCATATATTTCTCTCAAATGTGTGTCCGGACGGCATACGTATACGTACGTTACACACGTCGGTGGGTAACTGCTGCTTTATGCGGCAGTTACCCACCGACGTGTGCCGTACGTACAGACATTTGTCGTACGAAGCACGTTTGACCGAACTCTCAAGCCCGTAGAAATCAATGTGTGCGTCTGTGTACATGTACATAACATATTTGTGTGTGTATTGTTTACAGATAAGCATTGTTGCCATTGACCATTTTGCATGTATGCTTATGGAAACATGAACTTTTTCCAATTTAATTTTTGATATTGTAAAAGGCCGGAATACATATTAAATAAGTATAAATAGATTGCATATTTATAATCTTCACTTTTATATAATTAGTTCGAATTATTTTCACAATTTTTCAAACTTGAATTAGGTGTTTTTGCATAAAACTGCAAACGGTCAAAAATTAGCGCAAAAAGTTTACTAGGCAACTCTGTCTAGTGAGAGAGCGATCAGCTGACACGTTATTACGGAAAAAATCAAAATTGTTTTGATTTCTGCGTTCCGGGCTACGTACGTACGGGCGTTGCACGTCGGTGAGTTTTCGTTTACATTGCACATTCATAGGATAGGTCGTGTCAGCAGACACGTTTTTGTTACGTACGTTCGTGAGTAACTGCCGCATTAGTCTTAGCAGAACCTTGTAGCCGTGCAGTCATTATTTAATTTAGTTCGCATACGTCAATAGTAAGTACCTGTACACGGCGACTGTACATGGCGACCGCGACAGTTGTACAAGTTTGTGCGAACACAAACAAAAAAAAAGCGTTTAAAATACAATTAACTAATGTCATATACAAAAAAAAAAAGAGACGAAAAGTCCAGAAAAACAAATAAAATTCATATATACGTATGCACAAATATTTTATTAATATGCAAAGGCGAACAGAGTGATGTGCAATAAGCAGTACATACCTATGTACACAAACATCACATGAAAGTTAAAAAATATATAAAAACTACAACGATTAAATTATTAAAAAGTTCAACAGAGAAAAAAATGGAAAATGGTTCAGCTAATAGGAAGCAACAACAATAAAATATAACTAAAATATAACACTTTAACAAATTTAAAAAAAAGTGAATAATCGCCAAACAAAAATTACAACTACATGAAGTACGAAAAAAAAAACAATAAACCCGGGTATACAAATATGTAAAAATCAACTAAAAGAAATATACAAACCGTAAGAATTTTAAATCCGGCAAAGTCAATGTACTCAAAATATATAATATACGGCACAAAACGGGAAAGAAATACCTATGTATACATATAAAATACGCAACATTTACATACACATGTTAATACAAAATTAAAACATCAAGAAAAAATTATTACTTTCAATACAATAAACATTAAATATGCAAAACAACGGAAGTCAGAGCGCAAATCGGCTGTTACAACAGCTAAGCGATATCCGGCAAGAGCAGCAGAGAGTCCAAGCATCAACCGATACAACAACGAAGGCATGAAGTAAAAAGAAGTAAACACGGGCAGAGACAACAACAGACAAAACAGCGAAGAGGAGTTACAGTGGTACAGCTAAGTTAAATTACTAACATTGTACATATATTAATAAATTAAATACAACATCTTTACATACAATTCATACTTACATATAAAGAATAAGAAAAAATTACTAGGGCTTTTTGTTAAACCAATAGTTTAAATATATTAAAATGAAAAACAACAACAAATTAGCAAAGTCACTTTTTGAACAAGCTGAATTAGGGTGTGTAGGATTTTCACGATAAATTATTCAATTGCTATGAGTGATATTGAAGTAAGGGCAAAAGAAGCTCAAGAGTCATTTTTAAAAATCACCAAACGAATTTTACAAAGTCGCCCGTTATCTACAAGAGAAGAAAAATTAACATAATACAAAGAATTACTTATCGAATCGTATAATTCAATTATATCTTTAAACTTAGAAAACATCTCAAGTGTTAACGTAACATCCATTAAATATTAAACGGCACGCTTCCTTAAACGCGTTAGATAATTTACTTACTTTCCAAGATAAGCAATACGTATTCACTAAAGAAGCAAAAGCGAGTATTTCTAAAAATTTAAATATGGCTACCGTAGAGCAGAAAAAATCGTTTGTAACAATGTGTGCGTCTATAATTCGTGAAAATTATTCGGGGGGCCCACTGGCTCTCGAATCGTTTATCGATAAAATAGATCTTGTTGAAAGTTTAGCTGAGGAAAACTTAATACCCACACCCACTCTAATATCATTTTTGAAATCTAAACTGGAAGGAAAAGCTCGAGTACGAGGAGCACGGCTATTTCATCTACCAACGATATAAAACTTTCCCTACGAGCACGAATAAAGCTTGACAACTCAAAGGTTGTTTCAGGAAAAATTGCAGCTCTACATGTAAGCAACAATAATTATTCAGATTTTTCTAAACGTGAAGAAGAACTATCAGAGGCTCTTGAACGTTCTTTAATCATTGAAGGCATAACACAAATAAAAGCTCACGAGCTGGCAGTCGAGCAAACTGTCAACTTTTGCCGACTAAATGCCAAATCAAGCTTAGTTAAATCAATCCTTGCCTCAACCCATTTTAAAGACCCGAAAGATGTTGTAGCAAAATTAATCGTCGAACAGAACAATGAAGTACAAGAAAGACAGGTATTGGCGTTTCGTGCTCGTACCAGTAATAACTTTAGATCGTACCGTGGCAATCAAAGGGGGTCTTATGGGCATAACTTTAGTCGAGGTCACAACAGTAGTCGAGGTTATAGGCAAAACCACAACAGCAACGCAAATTTTTCTAGCAATAACTCGAGGCAAACTCAAAGATTTCCTAGTGGCAGAAACAATAACAACTATAACAATAATTCAAGACATACCAACAACAATAGACAAACCAATGTCCGTACTTTAAACGCGGAAGCCCCTAAGGAGCGCTGAGGGAGCAAACCGAGTAAATTCGGCCACCAAACAAGGCGAAGTGCCATATATTGCTTAAACTTAAACTACACAGATTTTGTTGAGTTAGGATGTACCGATTCCCACAAATGGTGCACATTTCTTGTTGACACACAAGCAGACATCTCCTTAATTAAACTTTCCGCCTTAAATAAAGATACGCCCATGGACAGCGATAATATAATAAACATAACAGGTGTCACATCAGGTACAGTTTGGACTCTTGGAAAAATAACAGAACATTTAAAAACATCCAATTACTTTTTTAAACATACATTACATGTCGTTCCAGACAATTTTAACATCCCTTCTGATGCCATTCTTGGCAAAGATTTTCTCAAAGCATACAGATGCAACATAAATTACGCAAATGATCGTCTTTCGTTTTGGTTAAATAACCAAAAATTTGAGATTCCAATTTTACATAGTACAAACATTAATACATGCATCATACCACCCAGGTGTGAGGTGTACCGTGTCTTTAACTTAGGGAAACCCAACCGACAACTATTCATAGAATCGCAGGAAATTTGCGACGGAGTTTTCACGGCAAGGTGTATTGCCAACAGTAGCAATCCTATATTAAAAATTATTAATACGACAGATAAAGTGAAGCTAGTTAACAATTGTCACGTTCAGTCAGAAATGTTAAGCAACTACAATGTTTATTCTATTAATAAAGCAACAGCAGATGCAAAACACATAAGCGAACTTACAAATATATTTACTCAGCAAATACCTAGCAATGGAAAAGAAAAATTATTAAACCTATGCCTTCAATACGCAGATATATTCGCATTAAAGGATGAAGTAATGACAATAAATAATTTTTATGAGCAAAAACTTAGAGTAAAGGATACAACGCCAGTTTATATGAAGAATTACCGATTACCCTATTCGCAGCGAGAGGAAATTGATAGGCAAGTAAAAAATCTTTTAAAAAATAATCTGATAGAAGAAAGTAATTCAAACTACAACAGTCCTCTGATTTTGGTTTCAAAAAAAAGCAGTGAAGGTCAAAAAGCTTACAGAATGTGTGTTGATTTCCGTGCTATCAATAACAATCTTATAGCTGATAAATTTCCTTTTCCCCGCGTTGATGATATCTTAGATAATCTATGCAGAGCAAAATTTTTTTCCACGTTGGACCTTTTCTCATGTTGACTCGCGCGATATCACGTCATTTAGTACTGATCGAGGTGCTTTTAGATGGAAGGTTTTGCCATTTGTATTAAATGTTGCCCCCAATTCATTTTCACGAATGTTGTCCATAGCGTTTTCGGGAATTTCCCCGAATGAGGCATTTTTATATATTGACGATATTATTGTCATTTGATGTAGCGAAGAACATCACTTAAAAAATCTTAAGAAAGTTTTTGATACCTGCCGAACATTTAACCTTAAATTAAATCCACAAAAATGTAACTTCCTTCGATCCGAGGTAACATTCCTAGGTCACAAATGCTCGTCAACTGGAATTTCACCGGATAATTCAAAAATTTACAAAATTCAAAGCTACCCTATACCGACAGATAAAGATTCTTGTAGGCGATTTGTTGCTTTCGCGAATTACTATCGCAGGTTTATACCCAACTTCGCTTTGCTAGCAGCACCATTAAATGCACTAAGTCGAAAAAATGCGCAATTTTTCTGGAGTGATGAAAGCAAACATTTAAAAATGGCCTTGATTTCACCAAAAATTTTGCAGTGTCCTGACTTCAAAAAAAATTCATTGTAATAGTTGATGCATCAAAAGCAGGTTGCGGCGCAGTACTAAGCCAGCTCCATGACGGCAACGATTTATCAGTGCATTTCGCTTCTAAATCCTTTAGCAAGTCTGAGCAAAACAAGCCTATTATAGAGCTAGAACTGCTAGCGATTTACTTCGCTATCAAGCAATTTCGACCATACATATACGGAACGCATTTCACGGTTAGGTCAGACCATAGACCACTGGTCTATATTTTCAACATGAAAGATCCAACATCAAAACTTGCCAGAATCAGGTTAGAACTTGCGGAGTACGATTTCACAATCGAATATATCAAAGAAAAACCCAACGTAGCAGCTGATGCACTTTCGCGCATTTCATTTTCTGATTTAAAACAAGAATCTAAACACATTCTGGCAATGAAAACTCGGTCAATGACGAAAAAATTCCAACCAAATACAAACAATGAAAGTCACACTTTAACAGAGAAAGTTATGGTATATGACAAATTCGAATTCGAATTTTCCAAGAAAATACCGAAAATAAGATTTCAAATATGTTATGATAAAAATAAAACAAATTTTAATGTTCTTATATTTGCGCATATTAAATCCAAACGCATTTTTTAACTAGTGTTGCTACTGTTAACGAAACTCTGAATTTAGATGATTTGCTTTCGAGGTTGCAAAAGGCGGCCGACAGTCAGCACTTTAAGAAATATAATGGCCAAAAGATGACATAATTTTTAAACATATTTCCATATCCGAGCTAAAAGCCAAAGGAAATGACTTCCTAAAAACATTAGAAATTATATTAACTGACCCGGTGGAAACAGTGACTGATAACGACAAAAAACTACAGTTAATGACCATTTACCACACTGACCCATTATCAGGCGGTCATTGTCGAACAAAAAAGCTATACGCGAAACTGAGAACAAAGTTTTATTGGAAAAATATGACGAGAGATATATCCAAATTTGTGAAGCTCTGCGTGGATTGAATACACAATAAAGTTAAGCCCAAAAATAAAGAAAAATTAGTTATTACGGCAACACCAATAAAGCCTTTCGATGTTGTTGTAGTAGACACAATTGGGCCTTTACCAACTTCTGATATCGGTAACAAGTTCGCTGTTACCTTGGTATGTGATTTAACAAAATATCTTTTAACCATAGCAATACCTGATAAAACAGCCAGTACTGTTGCCAAAGTCATTTTCGAAGGGTTCATTCTTACCTACGGTGTAATGAATGCCATTAGAACGGATTTAGGCACGGAATATAAAAACGAAATCTTTAACGAATTATGTAATATTTTAAAAATAACCCATGACTTTTCTACGGCTTACCACCATGAAACAGTCGGTACAATAGAACGTGACCATCGCGTTTTTAATGAATATCTTCGCGCATACTTGAATGAAACATCTTCTGACTGGGATACCTATTTAAAATATTTCACATTTCATCATAACGTAACCGTTAACTCAGCTTTCGATAATAAGAGGTACAGGTTCGAGCAAGAGGTACAAACTGTTACAATCGATCCTATTTACAATATTGATAACTATGCTAAAGAAATGAAGTATAGGATGCAAAACTCGCATAATCTTGCAAAAAGTTTGATAAGTAAACACAACGCTCGAAACAAGTTGCTATATGATAAAGGCGCTCGACCGTTAAATTTGAAAATAAATGACTTGGTACTAGTCGAAAGACAGCCTTACGAAAAACATAACAGCATCTATGAAGGCCCATTTCAGGTTCAAGAGGTTGACGGTGTTAATGTTACATTCTTTGATGAAACACAAAGAAATCTAGAACGATACACAAAAATAGATTAAGGAAAATTAATAAAATGGATATGTACAATTTTAGCCTTAAAATATATATTCACGCGCATAATCTTGAATTTTTAGATTTGTCCTGAACAATTTCTTAAATTTATACATTTATGGAAAAAATTTTGAATTACGTACCTACATTTTACATTTTCAACAAAACACTCAAATTGATTAAACTGAACGAATAAAAAAAAGGGGAAAAGTATAACTTACCAATTTAAAAAGTTATTCGTTCAGTTCGTTCAATTAGTGTACAGCCCTGACAGCGGGACGATGGTTGTATCAAGCCTGATCAACTTGATGCAGTCTTCTTTCCTTTGGAAGGATGGTGTAGTGCCACCGCATATAAATTAGAATAACATGAACATACTTATAGCTATAGTCTGTTAACGCCTTTATAACATAAGTATCATATATTTATATTCTACCGCTAATTTCTCTTTGTACCAATCATACATTAATCAGCTAATCTGTAACTGTCTATTAAAGTTAATAAATTTAGTCTTAGCAGAACCTTGTAGACGTGCAGTCATTATTTAATTTAGTTCGCATACGTAAAGAGTAAGTACATGTACACGGCGACTGTACAGAACCTATAACTAGGACTATACATCATTCAGTAATGTTCTTAATTTTAATAACAACTTATATAAGTTTAAGCTTGAATTATTTTCTATTTTAACTAGTCTGTAAGAAAGCATGTACTTTTAGACTGAATGAATTAAATAAATAAAAAAATAAATAAAAATAAATTTAGAATATCAAATTTCGCGCTTCGTGCCAATATTATTTCACAATCTTTCGTCCTACGACTGTCATTTTTTTGTTAGGGAACTTTCGACAACACAAGGCGACATTAAATTTATTCCCTTAAATAAAGAGTTATATATATCCATATCGAAGAGAATATATATAACTGAAAAAGATTCTATCGAACTTCGTTTTTTGGATCCATACAGATTTATGCCATCTAGCTGACAAAGTTTAGCAAGTTACTTAACGATGAAAATTTACATATTGTAAAATCAGTTTATAAAAATAATGATGAATTTACATTAATGAAACGTAAAGGTGTATTTCCTTATGATTACCTAAACTCGATAGACCGTTTAAAAGAAACAGAACTACCTGCTCCTTCATTTTTCTTTAACAAATTAAATAATGAATCGTGTAGTGCAGCTGATTACGATCATGCTCAAAAAGTATGGAATATATCCAAATGCAAAAACTTAATGGATTATTTATTGTTATATTTCAAAGTAGATGTCTTACTATTATGTTACATTTTCGAAAATTCTTCTAATTGAAAAACCTTATTTCTAAAATTTTGATATTGCTTTGCCCGGGGTGTGAACCCAGGGTATACGGTGTGGTAGACGGAGCACGCTACCATCACACCACGGTGGCCGCCGTGGTGTGTATATACTTAATCAACTTGTGGATTAATATACACATAAAAACCTACCATCTGCAAAAACAAAATCGATTCATAATTAGAAGAGATCTTCACGACAAATATGTACAAGGAAATTAACGGTAACATTATTAAAGGTTACAGTGACCTTGTTAGCAAACCCCGAGACAAGTTTAATATATAAAAGTTCAAAATAAGTAAAATTGATATCAGACCATATTCTTATCAGATACACAACTGATAGGTAACAGATTTAACAGATTCTTATCAGATACACAGCTGATAGATAACAGTTTTTTTGCTGGGTTCACAAAGTTCAAACGCACACACACACACACGCACGCACATTTGTGTTTTTGAACGGATGCACCTAAATGTAGGCAACGAAATTGTTGAATGCTCTTGAGAGGTGGTAAAAATTTCAGGTTAAGATAAATATAGAACTGTCCTCAATTGGTGGATAGACTGCTCTTCAACAAGTGCTTGTCATAACAATCATTAAAACGGTATTAGGTCAATCACTGAAGAGTTGCGAGAAGCAAATATTATTAAGTAATATGAGTATACATAAATTTGGACCTTCCTCATTTGATAATAGAAGATCGAAAACGAAAACAATTCTAGACGGAAATAAAAATATTAATTTAAACAAGAAAAGAATAAATAACCTAGCTGCTCCTAAAGAAGACGATGATGCCATTTCGAAAGTATTCTTTTTCGAAACCTTAAATAAGATAAAACTGAATTATGCTTTTTTATTCTTTTATTTTATAATGATTCCAAGCGTAGGTATTAAATCCATTATTTTTTTCAAATCTCTTATCATCTAAAAAACTTAACGTTAATTTATTTATTTCTTGTGTATACAATTCACGACATTTTGATCTAAAAATATACATTGAGTCAAAGTACAATTTCTTTTCGAATAAACATCTTTTAAAATCATTTGCAGCAAGTTTGAGAGTGACACATTGTTTAACACCCTTAATTTTTATACTCAGTTGAGCAGAGCTCACAGAGTATATTAACTTTGATTGGATAACGGTTGGTTGTACAGGTATAAAGGAATCGAGATAGATATAGACTTCCATATATCAAAATCATCAGTGTCGAATAAAAATTCGATTGAGCCATGTCCGCCCGTCCGTCCGTCCGTCCGTCCGTCTGTCCGTTAACACGATAACTTGAGTAAATTTTGAGGTATCTTGATGAAATTTGGTATGTAGGTTCCTGGGCACTCATCTCAGAGCGCTATTTAAAATGAACGATATAGGACAATCACCACGCCCAATTTTTCGATATCGAAAATTTCGAAAAATCGAAAAAGTGCGATAATTCATTACCAAATACGGATTAAGTGATGAAACTTGGTAGGTGAGTTGAACTTATGACGCAGAATAGAAAATTAGTAAAATTTTGAACAATGGGCGTGGCACCGCCCACTTTTAAAAGAAGATAATTTTTAAGTTTTGCAAGCTGTAATTTGGCAGTCGTTGAAGATGTCATAATGAAATTTGGCAGGAACGTTACCCTTATTACTATATGTCTGCTTAATAAAAATTAGCAAAATCGGAGAACGATCACGCACACTTTTAAAAAAAAATTTTTTTTAATTCAAATTTTAAAAGAAAAGTTAATATCCTTACAGTATATAAGTAAATTATGTCAACATTCAACTCCTGTAATGATATGTTGCAACAAAATACAAAAATAAAAGAAAATTTCAAAATGGGCGTGGCTCCGCCCTTTTTCATTTAATTTGTCTAGGATACTTTTAATGCCATAAGTCGAACAAAAATTTACCAATCCTTGTGAAATTTGGTAGAGGTTTAAATTCTAGGACGATAACTGTTTTCTGTGAAAAATGGCGAAATCGCTTGAAGCCACGCCCAGTTTTTATACACAGTCGACCGTCTGTCCTTCCGCTCGGCCGTTAACACGATAACTTTAGCAACAATCGATATATCTTTACTAAACTCAGTTCACGTACTTATCTGAACTCACTTTGTATTGGTGTAAAAAATGGCCGAAATCCGACTATGACCACGCCCACTTTTTCTATATCGAAAATTACGAAAAATGAAAAAAATGCCATAATTATATACCAAATACGAAAAAAGGGATGAAACATGGTAATTGGATTGGTTTGTTGACGTAAAATATAACTTTAGAAAAAAACTTGGTAAAATGGGTGTGACACCTACCATATTAAGTAGAAGAAAATGAAAAAGTTTTGCAGGGCGAAATCAAAAGCCCTTGGAATCTTGGAAGGAATACTGTTCGTGGTATTACATATATAAATAAATTAGCGATACCCGACAGATGATGTTCTGGATCACCCTGGTCCACATTTTGGTCGATATCTCGAAAACGCCTTCACATATACAAATAAGGGCCACTACCTTTTAAAACCCTCATTAATACCTTTAATTTGATACCCATATCGTAAAAAACATTCTAGAGTCACCCCTGGTCCACGTTTATGACGATATCTCGAAAAGGCGTCCACATATAGAACTAAGGCCCACTCCTTTTTAAATTACTCCTTAACACCTTTCATTTGATACCCATATCGTACAAACAAATTCTAGAGTCAACCCTGGCCCACCTTTATGGCGATATCCCTAAATGGCGTCCATCTATAGAACTATGGCCCACTTCCTCTTAAAATACTCTTTAATACCTTCTATTTGATACACATGTCATACAAACACATTCCAGGGTTACCCTAGGTTCTTTTTACAACATAGTGATTTTCCCTTACTTTGTCTCCACAGCTCTCAACTGAGTATGTAATGTTCGGTTACACCCGAACTTAGCCTTCCTTAATCTCTTTTTCCTCTTGATCGATTCGAAAAGAATACATTTTTGCTCTCAAACCAATAAATTCCTTCAATAATTTACCATTACATTCATCTTTCATTATACCCAAAACCTTTTTGTTTAACAATGGAAAATCAAACACATTTGGATTTGGGTATGCAGATGTATAAAATTGCATGCTTATATCTTACGAATATCATCATAAAAGTCATTTGTCTTGTTATCGTAAATAAAGGAGTCAGTATGCATATAGTTAAGATTAACATTTTCACAATATTTTGGTTTAATATAATCATAATGAAATTCATACATTTTCAGTTTAGAAAGTTCTAAAACGGTAAAACCTATATAAATAGGTTTATTGTAAATTGTGAAACCTTTATTTAATTGTATTGCAATCATATTATCAGTAAATTGTTGTGAACTATGAAAATTAAACTTTGCTATTAGAGCTCTAGCTCCTAATCTCCTACCTCTACTCTCCCATTCTGTTACTATTTTTATATCTTTTCGTTTATTAACATTTTCATAGTCTTTCCATAGATTGCATTGTTTAATAGCTTGAAAAAATTTTGTTCAAATGAATTTTTAGCTAATGTTCGATGGAGGTTATTCAAATCAATATATATTTTCAATCAATCTGATTGAACAAATTTTAGAATTTTATGTATTTTAACTAAAACTAATCCATGTCTTATACATTGTTTAAGAGTTCTATAGTGTATTATATATTTTTCTTTTTTCGAATAAGTCTGTTATCAGCTTAGTATATTTCATATTTTTATTTTTTTTTGTTTTCTGAACAGAATGGAAAATCATTATGATAATCATGTAAACTAGATGGATATTCTAAATCTACTTCTAATATATAACCAATTTCCAGATCAAATGCAATATTGTTTACATCAAAGCCTTCAATATTTTCAAGCCATTCAAAATTTCTAAATGGAAGATATTGTGACATAGCAAAACCATACAAATTGTTTACATCTAAATAAATGAGATAATTTGATTCTTTATTACAGTCATAATCACTCATATATTTATTATTTGCTATTGAATATCGCTTACTGCACTGAACAATTCCCCCTCTAATACCCTGCTTTATAAAACTATACATATTATTATCGGTTATTAGTTCTAAACTTATTTTTGTTGTCTTCAATATAACATCCCAAGATAACCCTGGGGTGGTATAATATTGACATGGATCTAAGTTATATATTTGCATAATTTTCTAAAATTTTCGAAAATGTCACATAATAGTAAGACATCTACTTTCAAATATAACAATAAATAATCCATTAAGTTTTTGCATTTGAATATATTTCATACTTTTTGAGCATGTTCGTAATCAGCTGCACAACACGATTCATTATTTAATTTTTAAAGAAAAACAAGTAAGGAAGGTTAAGTTCGGGTGTAACCGAACATTACATACTCAGTTGAGAGCTATGGTGACAACATAAGGGAAAATAACCATGTAGGAAAATGAACCGAGGGAAACCCTGGAATATGTTTGTATGACATGTATATCAAATGAAAGGCATTAAAGAGTATTTTATGAGGGAGTGGGCCATAGTTCTATAGGTGGACGCCATTTAGGGATATAGCCATAAAGGTTGATCAGGGTTGACTCTAGAATGCGTTTGCACGATATGGGTATCAAATGAAAGGTGTTAATGAGTATTTTAAAAGGGAGTAATCCTTAGTTCCATAGGTGGACGCCGTTTCGAGATATCGCCACAAAGGTGGACCAGGGTGACCCTAGAATGTGTTTGTACGATATGGATATCAAATTATAGGTATTAATGAGGGTTTTAAAAGGCAGTGGTGGTTGTTGTATAGGTGGTCGCCTTTTCGAGATATCGCCATAAAGGTGGACCAGGGGTGACTCTAGAATGCGTTTGTACGATATGGGTACCAAATGAAAGGTGTTAATGAGTATTTTAAAAGGGAGTAATCCTTAGTTCCATAGGTGGACGCCGTTTCGAGATATCGCCATAAAGGTGGACCAGGGGTGACCCTAGAATTTGTTTGTTCAATATGGGCATCAAACGAATGGTGTTAATGAGTATTTTAAAAGGGAGTGGGCCTTAGTTCTATAGGTGGATGCCGTTTCGAAATATCGCCATAAAGGTGGACCAGGGGTGACTCTAGAATGCGTTTGTACGAGATGGGTATCAAATTAAAGGTATTAATGAGGGTTTTAAAAGGGAGTGATGGTTGTTGTATAGGTGGTCGCCTTTTCGAGATATCGCCATAAAGGTGGATCAGGGTTGACTCTAGAATGCGTTTGTACGATATGGGTATAAAATGAAAGGTGTTAATGAGTATTTTAAAAGGGATTAATCCTTAGTTCCATAGGTGGACGCCGTTTCGAGATATCGCCATAAAGGTGGACCAGGGGTGACCCGAGAATTTGTTTGTACAATATGGGTATCAAAAGAAAGGTGTTAATGAGTGTTTTAAAAGGGAGTAATCCTTAGTTCCATAGGTGGACGCCGTTTCGAGATATCGCCATAAAGGTGGACCAGGGCTGACCCTAGAATTTGTTTGTACAATATGGGTATCAAAAGAAAGGTGTTAATGAGTATTTTAAAAGGGAGTGGGCCTTA
This sequence comes from Eurosta solidaginis, assembly GCF_040869045.1. Classification (NCBI taxonomy): domain Eukaryota; kingdom Metazoa; phylum Arthropoda; class Insecta; order Diptera; family Tephritidae; genus Eurosta; species Eurosta solidaginis. The sequence continues at coordinate 88,165,249 of NC_090323.1, read as the reverse complement.
GTTCTATAAGTGTACGCCTTTTCGAGGTATCGCAATAAAGGTGGACCAGGGGTGACTCTAGACTTTGTTTGTACGATATGGGTATCAAATGAAAGGTGTTAATGAGTATTTTTAAAAGGGAGTGGGCCTTCGTTCTATAGGTGTTCGCCTTTTCGAGATATCGCAATAAAGGTGGACCAGGAGTGACTTTAGAATATGTTTGTACGATATGGGTATCAAATGAAAGGTGTTAATGAGTATTTTAAAAGGGCGTGGGACTTAGTTCTATAGGTGGACGCCTTTTCGAGATATCGCCATAAAGGTGGGCCAGGGGTGACTCTAGAATAAGTTTGTACGATATGGGTATCAAATTAAAGGTATTAATGAGAGTTTTAAAAGGGAGTGGTGGTAGTTGTATATGTGAAGGCATTTTCCAGATATTAACCAAATGTGGACCAGGGTGACCCAGAACATCATCTGTTGGATACCGCTAATTTATTTATATATGTAATAGACCTGCCAAGATTTTAAGGGTTTTTCGCCCTGCAGAACTTTTTTCATTTTCTTCTACTTAATATGGTAGGTGTCACAACCATTTTATAAAGTTTTTTCTAAAGTTATATTTCGCGTCAATAAAACAATCCAATTACCTTACCATGTTTCATCCCTTTTTTCGTATTTGGTATAGAATTATGGCATTTTTTTCATTTTTCGTAATTTTCGATATCGAAAAAGTGGGCGTGGTCATAGTCTGATTTCGTTAATTTTTCATACCAAGATAAAGAGAGTTCATGTAAGCACGTGAACTAAATTCATTAAAGATATGCCGATTTTTGCTCAAGTTATCGTGTTAACGGCCATGCGGAAGGACAGACGGACGACTGTGTATAAAAACTGGGCGTGGCAGCAACGGATTTCGCCCATTTTCACAGAAAACAGTTAACGTCATAAAATCTATGCCCCTACCAAATTTCAAAAGGATTGGTTAATTTTTGTTCGAATTATGGCGTTAAAAGTATCCTAGACAAATTAAATGAAAAAGGGCGGAGCCACGCCCATTTTGAAATTTTCTTTTATTTTTGTATTTTGTTGCACCATATCATTACTGGAGTTGAATGTTGACATAATTTACTTATATACAGTAAAGATATTAAATTTTTTGTTAAAATTTTACTTAAAAAAAATTTTTTTTTAAAAGCAGGCGTGGTCCTTCTCCGATTTTGCTAATTTTTATTAAGCGTACATATAGTAATAGCGGTAACGTTCCTGCCAAAGTTCATCATGATATCTTCAACGACTTCCAAATTACAGCTTGCAAAACTTCTAAATTACCTTCTTTTAAAAGTGGGCGGTGCCACGCCCATTGTCCAAAATTTTACTAATTTTCTATTCTGCGTCATAAGTTCAATTCATCTACCATGTTTCGTCGCTTAATCTGTCTTTTGTAATTAATTATCGCACTTTTTCGGTTTTTCGAAATTTTCGATATCGAAAAAGTGGGCGTGGTTATAGTCCGATATCGTTCATTTTAAATAGCGATCTGAGATGAGTGCTCAGGAATCTACATACCAAAGTTCATCAAGATACCTCAAAAGTTACTCAAGTTATCGTGTTAACGGACGGACGGACGGACGGACGGACATGGCTCAATCAAATTTTTTTTCGATCCTGATTATTTTGATATATGGAAGTCTATATCTATCTCGGTTCCTTTATATATGTACAACCAACCGTTATCCAATCAAACTTAATATACTCTGTGAGCTCTGCTCAACTGAGTATAATGAACGAGCAGGTAGTTTGTTTCTTTTAAACGGTCCATCGAGTTTAGGTAATCATAAGGAAATACACCTTTACGTTTCATTAATGTAAATTCATCATTATTTTTATAAACTGATTTTACAATAAGTAAATCTTCATCGGTTAAGTATCTTGCTTTCTTCTTTGTCAGCTAGATGGCATAAATCTGTATGAATCCAAAAAACGAAGTTCGATAGAATCTTTTTCAGTTATATATTTTCTCTTCGATATGGATATATATAACTCTTTATTTAATGGAATAACTTTAATGTCGCCTTGTGTTGTCGAAAGTTCTCTAACAAACAAATGACAGTTGTAGGACGAAAGATTGTGAAATAATATTGGCACGAGTTAAATGACAATGATAGCAACTCTGCCATCTTCATTAAATTTTTCATTACAAATATGACATTTCGAATACTCTTTATGAAATTGTTCTTGAGAGGGAGTCAAAGGGATCATCGGTATTTTTATACTCAGTTAAGCAGAGCTCACAGAGTATATTAATTTTGATTGGATAACGGTTGGTTGTACATATATAAAGGAATCGAGATAGATATAGACTTCCATATATCAAAATAATCAGGATCGAAAAAAAATTTGATTGAGCCATGTCCGTCCGTTAACACGATAACTTGAGTAAATTTTGAGGTATCTTGATGAAATTTGGTATGTAGGTTCCTGAGCACTCATCTCAGATCGCTATTAAAAATGAACGATATCGGACTATAACCACTCCCACTTTTTCGATATCAAAAATTTCGAAAAACCGAAAAATTGCGATAATTCATTACAAAAGACAGATAAAGCGACGAAACTTGGTAGATGAGTTGAACTTATGACGCAGAATAGAAAATTAGTAAAATTTTGGAAAATGGGCGTGGCACCGCCCACTTTTAAAAGAAGGTAATTTAAAATTTTGCAAGCTGTAATTTGGCAGTCGTTGAAGATATCATGATGAAATTTGGCAGGAACGTTACTCCTATTACTATATGTACGCTTAATAAAAATTAGCAAAATCGGAGAAAGACCACGCCCACTTTAAAAAAAAAATTTTTTTAAAGTAAAATTTTAATAAAAAATTTAATATCTTTACAGTATATAAGTAAATTATGTCAACATTCAACTCCAGTAATGATGTGGTGCAACAAATTACAAAATAAAAGAAAATTTCAAAATGGAAGTGGCTCCGCCCATTTTCATTTAATTTGTCTAGGATACTTTTAACGCCTCAAGTCGAACAAAAATTAACCAATCCTTTTGAAATTTGGTAGGGGCATACATTTTATGACGTAAACTCTTTTCTGTGAAAATGGGCGAAATCGGTTGATGCCACGCCCAGTTTTCCGATGTCGTCCGTCTGTCCTTCCGCATGGCCTTTAACACGATAACTTGAGCAAAAATCGACATATCTTTAATGAACTTAGTTCACGTGCTTACTTGAACTCACTTTATCTTGGTATGAAAAATGAACGAAATCCGACTATGACCACGCCCACTTTTCGATATCGAAAATTACGAAAAATGAAAAAAAATGCCATAATTCTATACCAAATACGAAAAAAGGGATGAAACATGGTAAGGTAATTGGATTGTTTTATTGAAGCGAAATATAACTTTAGAAAAAACTTTATAAAATGGTTGTGACACCTACCATATTAAGTAGAAGAAAATGAAAAAGTTCTGCAGGGCGAAATAAAAAACCCTTAAAATCTTGGCAGGTATTACATATATAAATAAATTAGCGGTATCCAACAGATGATGTTCTGGGTCACCCTGGTCCACATTTTGGTCGATATCTGGAAAACGCCTTCACATATACAACTACCACCACTCCCTTTTAAAACTCTCATTAATACCTTTAATTTGATACCCACATCGTACAAAATCATTCTAGAGTCACCCCTGGTACACCTTTATGGCGATATTTCGCAAATGCGACCACCTATACAACAACCACCACTCCCTTTTAAAACCCTCATTAATACTTAAATTTGATACCCATATCGTACAAACACATTCTATAGTCACCCCTGGCCCGCCTTTATGGCGATATTTCGAAACGGCGTCCACCTATAGAACTAAGGCCCACTCCCTTTTAAAATACTCATTAACTCCTTTCGTTTGATACCCATATTGCACAAATGAATTCTAGAGTCACCCCTGGCCCACCTTTATGGCAATATCTCGAAACGGCGTCCACCTATGGAACTAAGGATTACTCCCTTTTAAAATACTCATTAACACCTTTCTTTTGATACCCATATTGTACAAACAAATTCTAGAGTTACCCCTGGTACACCTTTATGGCGATATTTCGCAAACGCGACCACCTATACAACAACCACCACTCCCTTTTAAAACCCTCAATGATACCTTTAATTTGATACCCATATCGTACAAACACATTCTATAGTCACCCCTGGTCCGCCTTTATGGCGATATTTCGAAACGGCGTCCACCTATAGAGCTAAGGCCCACTCCCTTTTAAAATACTCATTAACACCTTTCATTTGATACCCATATCATACAAGCATATTCTAAAGTCACCCCTGGTCCACCTTTATGGCGATATCTCGAAAATGCGAACACCTATAGAACGAAGGCCCACTCCTTTTTAAAAATACTCATTAAAACCTTTCATTTGATACCCATATCGTACTAATAAAGTCTAGAGTCACCCCTGGTCCACCTTTATTGCGATATCTCGAAAAGGCGTCCACCTATAGAACTAAGGTCCACTCCCTTTTAAAATACTCATTAACTCCTTTCGTGTGATACCCATATTGCACAAACGAATTCTAGAGTCACCCCTGGCCCACCTTTATGGCGATATCTCGAAACGGCGTCCACCTATGGAACTAAGGATTACTCCCTTTTAAAACCCCCAATAATACCTTTAATTTGATACCCATATCGTACAAACACATTCTAGAGTCACCCCTGGTCCACCTTTATGCCGATATTGCGAAAATGCGACCACCTATACAACAACCACCACTCCCTTTTAAAACCCTCATTAATACCTTTAATTTGATACCCATATTGTACAAACAAATTCTAGGGTCACCCCTGGTCCACCTTTATGGCGATATCTCGAAACGGCGTCCACCTATGGAACTAAGGATTACTCCCTTTTAAAATACTCATTAACACCTTTCTTTTGATACCCATATTGTACAAACAAATTCTAGAGTCACCCCTGGTCCACCTTTACGGCGATATCTCGAAACGGCGTCCACCTATGGAACTAAGGATTACTCCCTTTTAAAATACTCATTAACACCTTTCTTTTGATACCCATATTGTACAAACAAATTCTAGAGTCACCCCTGGTCCACCTTTATGGCGATATTTCGAAAATGCGACCACCTATACAACAACCACTACTCCCTTTTAAAACCCTCATTAATACCTTTAATTTGGTACCCATATCGTACAAGCACATTCTAGAGTCACCCCTGGTCCACCTTTATGGCGATATCTCGAAACGGCGTCCACCTATGGGACTAAGGATTACTCCTTTTAAAATACTTATTAACACCTTTCTTTTGATACCCATATTGTACAAACAAATTCTAGAGTCACCCCTGGTCCACCTTTACGGCGATATCTCGAAACGGCGTCCACCTATGGAACTAAGGATTACTCCCTTTTAAAATACTCATTAACACCTTTCTTTTGATACCCATATTGTACAAACAAATTCTAGAGTCACCCCTGGTCCACCTTTATGGCGATATTTCGAAAATGCGACCACCTATACAACAACCACTACTCCCTTTTAAAACCCTCATTAATACCTTTAATTTGGTACCCATATTGTACAAACAAATTCTAGGGTCACCCTGGTCCACCTTTATGGCGATATCTCGAAACGGCGTCCACCTATGGAACTAAGGATTACTCCCTTTTAAAATACTCATTAACACCTTTCTTTTGATACCCATATTGTACAAACAAATTCTAGAGTCACCCCTGGTCCACCTTTATGGCGATATCTCGAAACGGCGTCCACCTATGGAACTAAGGATTACTCCCTTTTAAAATACTCATTAACACCTTTCTTTTGATACCCATATTGTACAAACAAATTCTAGAGTCACCCCTGGTCCACCTTTATGGCGATATTTCGAAAATGCGACCACCTATACAACAACCACTACTCCCTTTTAAAACCCTCATTAATACCTTTAATTTGGTACCCATATTGTACAAACAAATTCTAGGGTCACCCCTGGTCCACCTTTATGGCGATATCTCGAAACGGCGTCCACCTATGGAACTAAGGATTACTCCCTTTTAAAATACTCATTAACACCTTTCTTTTGATACCCATATTGTACAAACAAATTCTAGAGTCACCCCTGGTCCACCTTTATGGCGATATTTCGAAAATGCGACCACCTATACAACAACCACTACTCCCTTTTAAAACCCTCATTAATACCTTTAATTTGGTACCCATATCGTACAAACACATTCTAGAGTCACCCCTGGTCCACCTTTATGGCGATATCTCGAAACGGCGTCCACCTATGGGACTAAGGATTACTCCTTTTAAAATACTTATTAACACCTTTCTTTTGATATACCCATATTGTACAAACGAATTCTAGAGTCACCCCTGGCCCACCTTTATGGCGATATCTCGAAACGGCGTCCACCTATGGAACTAAGGATTACTCCCTTTTAAAACCCCCAATAATACCTTTAATTTGATACCCATATCGTACAAACACATTCTAGAGTCACCCCTGGTCCACCTTTATGGCGATATTGCGAAAATGCGACCACCTATACAACAACCACCACTCCCTTTTAAAACCCTCATTAATACCTTTAATTTGATACCCATATTGTACAAACAAATTCTAGGGTCACCCCTGGTCCACCTTTATGGCGATATCTCGAAACGGCGTCCACCTATGGAACTAAGGATTACTCCCTTTTAAAATACTCATTAACACCTTTCTTTTGATACCCATATTGTACAAACAAATTCTAGAGTCACCCCTGGTCCACCTTTACGGCGATATCTCGAAACGGCGTCCACCTATGGAACTAAGGATTACTCCCTTTTAAAATACTCATTAACACCTTTCTTTTGATACCCATATTGTACAAACAAATTCTAGAGTCACCCCTGGTCCACCTTTACGGCGATATCTCGAAACGGCGTCCACCTATGGAACTAAGGATTACTCCCTTTTAAAATACTCATTAACACCTTTCTTTTGATACCCATATTGTACAAACAAATTCTAGAGTCACCCCTGGTCCACCTTTATGGCGATATTTCGAAAATGCGACCACCTATACAACAACCACTAGTCCCTTTTAAAACCCTCATTAATACCTTTAATTTGGTACCCATATCGTACAAACACATTCTAGAGTCACCCCTGGTCCACCTTTATGGCGATATTTCGAAACGGCGTCCACCTATAGATCTAAGGCCCACTCCCTTTTAAAATACTCATTAACACATTTCCTTTGATGCCCATATTGTACAAACAAATTCTAGGGTCACCCCCGGTCCACCTTTATGGCGATATCTCGAAACGGCGTCCACCTATGGGACTAAGGATTACTCCTTTTAAAATACTTATTAACACCTTTCTTTTGATACCCATATTGTACAAACAAATTCTAGGGTCACCCTTGGTCCACCTTTATGGCGATATCACGAAACAGCGTCCACGTATGGAACTAAGGCCCACTCCCTTTTAAAATACTCATTATCACCTTTCGTTTGATACCCATAATGTACAAACGCATTCTAGAGTCAACCCTGATCCACCTTTATGGCTATATCCCTAAATGGCGTCCACCTATAGAACTATGGCCCACTCCCTCATAAAATACTTTTTATGCCTTTCATTTGATACACATGTCATACAAACACATTCCAGGGTTTCCCTCGGGTAATTTTCCTACATGGTTATTTTCCCTTATGTTGTCACCATAGCTATCAACTGAGTATGTAATGTTCGGTTACACCCGAACTTAACCTTCCTTACTTGTTTTACTTATAATACCATAGATTTTCAAAACATCTTCAATTAAATTTTTGAAAAAATGGTTTGTGCAATCCTCACCACTATATATTCTAAAAATATCTAAACTGTTATCATAAGAACATTTGATGTAGTAACTATAAGCGTAAGGAATATGTTTTTGAACTGATTTAACTTTGCTAGAATTTTGAATATCTATTGGTTCTAGAATACACTCAAAGTCTGCATAAATAACAAAGGGCAAATGCAATTGTTTTTTAAAATTACTAAAGTTTAATACTTTACCATTTTCTGAATGCATCTCTGTTACTACTTTATTGCAAAGATCCTTGTGGTATGCTAAAGCTTCGTTTGTATGGTAGTGGATTAAACATGTGTTGCATGCAAACACTTTCTTTGTAAATTTTGTTAATTGACTGCGTATTAATCTAAAGATATATAAAAATAAATATTGTTTTAACAAACTTTGTTTAATTTAAGAGTTTTTCTTAGTGTCTTACCCCGAAATATTCTTTATCCAAACGTAATGGAAGTTGTTAATGTCTTCTAACAACAATAAATTTATATGATGTTCTCGTTCCTCTTTTGTAAAATAATATGGGCCCACTATAGTGGTATTATCCAGCCCGAAAACGTTGACACTAATTCCTGTATTGTTTTCTTCAAATATTTTGATTTGCTTAACCGCAAGTGGAAAATTTAGATTATGGAAGTTGATTGTAATATTGTTTCGCAGTTCTATCACATCTGCTTTTATATCATCAACTTCATATGATGAACATCTATTTGTGTGATAGCTTCTAGGACATAGAGCTGATATAATTGCCCATTTGAAATAGTATTCATTTGTGTTTTGAATATTTATACACGAATGTTTGTTCTGAATTGTTGGTGGTTAAGGTATATATTTTGAGCCTTTAATATGTTCGCTTCTAAATGCGATATATCAATAAGTGACCAACGACGCAGTTTCGGCGTCGGATTCGTGGTGGGAGAGAGACTTTGTCGCCAAGTGCTGGCGTTCACGCCTGTGGACGAGCGTCTCGCCGCTATTCGAATAAAGGCAAAATTTTTGAATATATCATTCATCTGCGCCCATGCGCCGACAGAGGATAAAGACGATGAGGTGAAAGACACTTTTTATGAACAATTAGAACGCACATACGAGCGCTGCCCCCGTCATGATATAAAAGTCGTGCTTGGCGACTTTAACGCCAGGGTGGGCAAAGAAGGTGTTTTTGGCCCTACAGTCGGAAAGTTCAGCCTACACAATGAAACTTCTCCTAACGGACTGAGGCTGATTGACTTTGCCGGTGCTCGAAACATGGTCATATCAAGCACGAGGTTCAGCATAAAAAGATACATCAAGCTACATGGCTGTCTCCTGATCGAAATACTCGCAATCAGATCGATCACGTTGTGATAGACGGACGGCATGCCTCCAGTGTTTTAGATGTGCGAACGATCCGAGGACCTAACATCGATTCGGACCATTATCTCGTTGCAGCCAAAATACGCACCCGCCTCAACGCGGCTAAAAACAAGGAACAAAAAACACAAGGAAAGCTAGACGTCGAAAAGCTTCAATCACAACAGACTGCCAATGATTTCGCAACTCGACTCTCACACCTGCTCTCTGAGGGCACAACTCATCCTGAAGGAATACAGGAGCAGTGGGAGCATATCTCCAAAGCACTTCATACTGCCGCCGAGGAAAAAATTGGTTACCGGCGGCCACGAAAAAACAACTGGTATGATGAAGAATGCCGCGTTGCAACCGAAAGAAAAGACGCTGCCTACAGGGCTACGTTAAAAGCGAGCGCGACAAGAGGAGTGTGTGAACGCTATCGTGAGTTGAAAAGGGAAGCGAGACGCCTTTTCAAGAAGAAAGAAGCAGAAAGGCGTGAGTACGAGGAGCTTGAGCTGCTAGCCACCAGGAATAACGCCCGAAAATTCTACCAAAAAATACGGCGACAGACGGAAGGTTTTAAGACCGGGGCAAACTCCTGTAGGAATGAAAACGGCGACCTTGTAACTGATGTCCAGAGAGTGCTTAGATTATGGAGGGAACACTTCTCTGCTCTCCTAAATGGAGGCAGCAATTCACCGCGCAGAGATGAAGAACCCGATCCCGCAATCGATGATGATGGAATATATGTCCCCCCGCCCGATTATGACGAAGTTAGAATAGCAATAACCAGATTGAAAAACAACAAGGCCGTGGGCGCTGATGGATTGCCTGCGGAGCTATTCAAGTTCGGCGGCGAGGAGTTGGTAAGGCGCATGCAGCAGCTTCTTAGCAAAATATGGGCGGACGAAAGCATGCCCGACGGTTGGAATCTAAGTGTTCTTTGCCCAGTCCACAAGAAGGGGGATACTGCAAAATGCACCAACTATCGTGGAATCAGCCTTCTTAATATCGCATATAAGGTCCTTTCAAGTGTATTGTGCGAAAGATTGAAGCCCACCGTGAACCGGCTGATTGGACCTTAGCAGTGCGGCTTCAGACCTGGTAAATCTACCATCGACCAGATTTTCACAATGCGCCAAATCTTGGAAAAAACCCGTGAAAAGAGAATCGACACACATCACCTCTTCGTCGACTTTAAAGCCGCCTTCGACAGCACGAAAAGGAGCTGCCTATATGCCGCTATGTCTGAATTTGGTTTCCCCGCAAAACTTATACGGCTGTGCAAAATGACGTTGAGCAACACCATCAGCTCAGTCAGAATTGGGATGGACCTCTCCGAGCCGTTCGAAACTAAACGAGGTTTCAGACAGGGTGACCCCCTATCGTGCGATTTCTTTAATTTGATGATGGAGAAAATTATACTAGCTGCAGAACTTAACCGCACTGGAACAATATACTATAAAAGCGTGCAATTACTGGCATATGCTGATGACATTGATATCATCGGCCTAAACACCCGCGCTGTTAGTTCTGCTTACTCCAAGCTGGAAAAAGAAGCGGTAAAGATGGGTTTGATGGTGAATGAGGACAAAACGAAGTACCTGCTGTCATCGAGCAAAGAGTCAACGCATATGCGCCTTGGCAACCACGCTACTGTTGGCAGCCATAATTTCGAAATAGTAAAAGACTTCGTTTATTTGGGAACCAGCATCAACATTAGCAACAACATCAGCACTGAAATCCAGCGAAGAATCAATCTTGCCAATAAATGCTACTTTGGACTAGGTAGGCAATTGAAAAGTAAAGTCCTCTCTCGGCGAACAAAAATCATACTCTACAAGTCACTTATCGTACCCGTCCTGCTGGGGCAGAAGCATGGACCATGACAACAGCAGATGAAGCGGCTTTGGGAGTGTTCGAGAGAAAAGTTCTTCGAAAGATTTATGGACCTCTACGCGTTGGCGATGGCGAGTACCGAAGAAGATTTAATGATGAGCTGTACGAGCTATACGCAGACATCAACATAGTCCAGCGAATTAAAACGCAGCGGCTGCGCTGGCTAGGCCATGTTATGCGAATGAAAGATGATGCTCCGGCCAAGAAAGTGTTTCTATCGGAACCCGCCTATGGAAGCAGAGGTAGAGGGCGGCCCCCACTCCGTTGGAAGGACCAGGTGGAAAACGATTTAAACTCCCTTGGTGTGACCAATTGGCGCCGGTTGGCGGAGCGAAGGAGCAACTGGCGCGCCTTGTTGGACGGCCATAACCGTTTAGACGGTTAAGCGCCAATTAAGTAAGTAAGTAAGACCAACCAATATCTCTTTCTTGAAATTCACTCATTTTTGAAGATAAAATTACACACTGGTCCTCGTAAAACAGATCAATATCATTTTCCGTAGAAGTTGATTCAAGCAAAGTCATCCTGGTTTGATGTGATTTCAATTCCATCAAACACTCTACTCCTTCTTTAATCAAAATATATTTACAAAACAGCTCGCAATTAAACTTAATGTTTTGATATTGAGTTAGTTTTTCTCTTAAAATTTTACAAAGTTCTTTTTTTATTGTTGCAAAAAAGTGTTGAACAATCAAATCCTCTTTTACATTATTTTCAAATAAAAATGTTTCGATTCGCTTATTGAATACTCATTTAATGCTTTTAACATTAGAAATGAAGTTCTGTCTAGGCTTTTGTTTGTGTGTATTAGGCCGCATGTGATATGACCACAGTTTTTTTGCGATATTAATTGCACAAACATCACAATATATAGGGGAATCCGCGTTAGTTGTATGTTGTAAACGTTTATGTGTTAACAATATTTGAATGTTATTAAACTATAACCACGCCCACTTTTTCAATATCGAAAATTTCGAAAAATTGAAAAATTGCGATAATTCATTACCAAAGATGGATAAAGCGATGAAACTTGGTAGGTGCGTTGAACTTATGACGCAGAATAGAAAATAAGTAAAATTTTGGACAATGGGCGTGACACCGCCCACTTTTAAAAGAAGGTAATTTAGAAGTTTTGCAAGCTGTAATTTGGCAGTCGTTGAAGATATCATGATGAAATTTGGCAGGAACGTTACTCCTATTACTATATGTATGATTAACAAAAATTAGCAAAATCGGAGAACGACCACGTCCACTTTTAAAAAAATTTTTTTTTAAGTGAAATTTTTACAAAAAATTTAATATCTTTACAGTATATAAGTAAATTATGTCAACATTCAACTCCAGTAATGATATGGTGCAACAAAATACAAAAATAAAAGAAAATTTCAAAATGGGCGTGGCGGCGCCCTTTTTCATTTGATTTGTCTAGGATACATTTAATGCCATAAGTCGAACAAAAATTTACCAATCCTTGTGAAATTTGGTAGCGGCTTAGATTCTACCCCTGGTCCCCCTTTATAACGATATCCCGAAAAGGCGTCCATCTATAGAATTAAGGCCCACTCCCTTTTAAAATACTCGTTAGCACCTTTCATTTGATACCCATATCGTAAAAAAATTCTAAAGTCACCCCTGTTCCACCTTTATGGCGATATCTCGAAAAGGCGTCCACCTATAGAACTAAGGCACACTCCCTTTTAAAATACTCTTTAACACCTTTCATTTGATACCCATATCGTACAAACAAATTCTAGAGTCATCCCTGGTCCACCTTTATGGCGATATCTCGAAAAGGCATCGACCCATAGAACTAAGGCCCACCCACTTTTAAAATACTCATTAACACCTTTCATTTGATACCCATATCGTACAAATTAATTCTAGAGTCACCCCTGGTCCACCTTTATGGCGATATCTCGAAAAGGCGTCCACGTATAGAACTAAGCCCCACTCCCTTTTAAAATACTCATTAACATTTTTCGTTTGATACCCATATTGTACAAACGCATTCTAGAGTCATCCCTGGTCCACCTTTATGGCGTTATCTCGAAAAGGCGTCCACCCATAGAACTAAGGCGCACTCACTTTTAAAATACACATTAACACCTTTCATTTGATACCCATATCGTACAAATTAATTCTAGAGTCACCCCTGGTCCACCTTTATGGGAATATCTGGAAAAGGCGTCCACCCATAGAACTAAGGCCCACTCCCTTTTAAAATACTCATTAACACCTTTCATTTGATACCCATATCGCACAAACAAATTCTAGAGTCACCCCTGGTCCACCTTTATGGCAATATCTCGAAAAGGCGTCAACCCATAGAACTAAGGCCCACTCCCTTTTAAAACGCTCATTAACACCTTTCGTTTGATACCCTTATTGTACAAACGCATGGTCCACCTTTATAACGATATCCCGAAAATGCGTCCACCTATAGAACTAAGGCCCACTCCCTTTTAAAATACTCATTGACACCTTTCATTTGATACCCATATCGTACAAATGAATTCCAGAGTCACCCCTGGCCCACCTTATGGCGATATTTCGAAAAGGCGTCCACCTATAGAACTAAGCCCCACTCCCTTTTAAAATACTCATTAACACCTTTCATTTGATACCCATATCGTACAAACAAATTCTAGAATCAGCCCTGGTCCACCTTTATGGCGATATCTCGAAAAGGTGTCCACCTATAAAACTATGGCCCACTCCCTCTTAAAATACTCTTTAATACCTTTTATTTGATACGCATGTCATACAAACACATTCCAGGGTTACCCGAGGTTCATTTTCCTACATGGTGATTCTCCCTTATTTTGTCTCCATAGCTCTCAACTGAGTATGTAATGTTCGGTTACACCCGAACTTAGCCTTCCTTACTTGTTTATTTTCTTTTTTCTAGAGTCTTTATTATGTTTGGTTCCTTTTTTGATGTTTTTGTCGGCTCGAGATCTAAATCTTAATAAAAATTCTGTTTTTTGTTTTTTCTTCTCCGATTTTTGAGGCGCGGGCTAAAGTTCAACTGAACGGTAGCTAATTTTGGAATAGTTGTAAAGCTCAACTAAATGGAAAGTGATCGGTGTTCTATGTTTTATACTTACGGAAAATCTGATAACGAATTCAATTAAATGAAATACAGCATGCAGTTTTATTTACTTATATACATACTTATAAATATGTTCCAATGTTTTACGGGTAAGGTTTCTTATCAGTGTGGTTTAAAAAAATTCCCACGTACAAACATATGTGACGGCATGCACACACAAACGTATACCTTTATAGGTTGGTGTTGAGGGTTGGGGGTTGGGATTGGCGGTACTACAGGTGTCCAACTGCTACTTTTTGTAGACGAGAAATAAGAGGGGTGGGGGGATTGGGAGCAGATTAGGAATCTATGGGACTCTTTAAAACGGCTCGGGTGAAGTCTAGGACTCATTAGAAATATGAGGGGACGTTTAAAAATTTGCGGCCTTTAAAAATGTAGGGCCCTCATTTAACGATCCTCTCCTGAACGGCAAAGCTCTGCTAAAAGCAAAAAGCTCTAAGCCTTTTCTTATATATCAGCCAGAACACGGCACCTAGCGGAAGATCAGACAGAACACCAACCGAAAAAAAGTATGCGCCACCTAGCGGAATTGTTGAATGACCTTGAGAGGTGGTAAAAATTTCAGGTCAAGGTAAATATAGACCTGGTTTCATTCCTTCGGTCAGAATCAACCCAGACTGGTCCGAAAATAATGAACTGACGCCATTCCTAAGGCCAGACTGGTGACAGACTGAAAGAAAAGTAATGAGTTTTTAGGGTGAGCCATGCTCCCAGTTTTCCATACAAAATGTGGTCCAGAACATATATGAACACACTGTTAATATGAAAAAATAAATGCCAAATAGAACTACAGTGGGGACAGTGCAGGTTAAAATATGAGATTTAATAAATCTTAACAGTTAATACATACTATACTGCCTCCACTGTAGTTTAATTTGATGTTTTATTTTTTCTTATTGAAAAACCTAAAAAGTGGGAGTACATACCCAGTTCCAATTTTTGTGAAGTTTTTCAGTCACAAAAAAAATATTTTCGAATTAAACACATACATTCTCACATGTTTTACAAAGCAAAAATATATTTGATATTATATTTGGATACCATTTTCATTAGAATCACGTTTGCTAATAAGATTGTTAACTTGGAAAGCTTAAAAAAACATCTGTCATCCATGAATTTAAAAGCTGCTCCTTCCTACCTTAAAATAGTTTCCAATCAGAAAACTCATGACATATGAATTGTAGGTTGCCATACATAAAATATTGTAATGATTGAACAAGTGATTGAAGATTTAATGAAGATTTAACTTAAATTTTCTGCGGTCAAGATTTAGTTTTATATGATAAAACTTGCAAGATTTAACGTCGAATAAAGCTCTAAGTAGAGATATGGGCGATTCTCCGCGAGCTCTCAGTTTTACTAACCCAAAATTTTGGAAAAAAAATATTCGATTTTCAAATATTTCCAATCATTTTTCTATGAGTTTTTATAGCTCCCACGGTTGTGACATTTTGACAATAAATAAATAAAAAAACCCATTGAAAATTCCTTAAGGGAAATAGTAAAAACTGTTCTTGTATTGATTCGAGCCTGTCTATATGGACTTGAAAACGCGGATCCCAGACTATTAGGCCACATTCTAATATCGGTCTAACCAATATTGTGAAGAGGGTTTGCGTAACGTTTGGGTCTCTAAACTCGTTTCACCACCTTTTCACAAATTCTAAAACACCTTTAACTTTATTGATAGTAGCATTTATATTCATGAGCAGAATGTTTTCATGATTTAATGTTAGCAATGTATTTTGTTTAAATCTTTCCTTAGACTCAAGCAATAAAGTAGTATTTATAAGGCATATCTACGAATTACCTCCTTGATTTTTCTTCAACAATTAACCACCTAACTAAGACGATTTTAGTTTTACTCACACAGTCACAGTTTTGATTTCGGCTTTAAAGCATTCGAGTATATAAATAGCTTCCGAAATAGTACGCTTAGGCTTAGTCCAATGGACCTTACACTTCCTAGTAAATACTTATCTACTTTGGTGCAGGTATCTCTCTCTCTAGAAAGGGAGCTTTTTGGATTCATGTTTCTTTCTTCTTCTTCTTCGAATCGTCGGGGAGTTCACAATGGAATTTACATGTTTTTCTGTATACGCTTACTAATCAAAATTTTAAATCTCGATTTTTAATTTAGATTATTTATTTATTAACTAAAAAGTAAAAAAAAAGTAAAAGAAAGTAAAAAATAAGCAAAAAAAAAGCATACAAAAATATTGTGGTCAACGGTGTTCCAAGATACATATATGTGGCAGGTTAAAGTCGCCTAATAGAATCATTGAGTCCGTTAGTTTTTTTATCATCAAATTGTGTGTTTGTAACAGTGAAATATGGTGCATATACACTGATAGATCAGAAGACGGTGGAATATAGCAAACGGCTAATATGACCCAGGCCTAGTAAGATTCGAATGCATTTAAACTCGATGGAATCAACTGCTGCAGATAAAATTGAAGAATGTACAGCTAGCAAGATACCACCCCCGGTTCTATCAAAGCGGTCATTTCTATAGGTATGATATTCACCGAAAATCCGTTGATGCCACGCCCAGTTTTTATACACAGTCGTCCGTCTGTCCTTCCGCATGGCCGTTAACACGATAACTTGAGCAAAAATCGGCATATCTTTAATGAATTTAGTTCACGTACTTACTTGAACTCACTTTATCTTGGTATGAAAAATGAACGAAATCCGACTATGACCACGCCCACTTTTTCGATATCGAAAATTACGAAAAATGAAAAAAATGCCATAATTCTATACCAAATACGAAAAAAGGGATGAAACATGGTAAGGTAATTGGATTGTTTTATTGACGCGAAATATAACTTTAGAAAAAACTTTATAAAATGGTTGTGACACCTACCATATTAAGTAGAAGAAAATGAAAAAAGTTCTGCAGGGCGAAATAAAAAACCCTTAAAATCTTGGCAGGTATACTACATATATAAATAAATTAGCGGTATCCAACAGATGATGTTCTGGGTCACCCTGGTCCACATTTTGGTCGATATCTGGAAAATGCCTTCACATAAACAACTACCACCACTCCCTTTTAAAACTCTCATTAATACCTTTAATTTGATACCCATATCGTACAAACTTATTCTAGAGTCACCCCTGGTCCACCTTTATGGCGATATCTCGAAAAGGCGAACACCTATAGAACGAAGGCCCACTCCCTTTTAAAAAATACTCATTAACACCTTTCATTTGATACCCATATCGTACAAACAAAGTCTAGAGTCACCCCTGGTCCACCTTTATTGCGATACCTCGAAAAGGCGTACACCTATAGAACTAAGGCCCACTCCCTTTTAAAATACTCATTAACACCTTTCTTTTGATACCCATATCGTACAAACAAAGTCTAGAGTCACCCCTGGTCCACCTTTATTGCGATACCTCGAAAAGGCGTACACCTATAGAACTAAGGCCCACTCCCTTTTAAAACCCTCATTAATACCTATAATTTGATACCCATATCGTACAAACACATTCTAGGGTCACCCCTGGTCCACCTTTGTGGCGATATCTCGAAACGGCGTCCACCTATGGAACTAAGGATTACTCCCTTTTAAAATACTCATTAACACCTTTCAATTGATACCCATATCGTACAAACGCATTCTAGAGTCAACCCTGATCCACCTTTATGGCTATATCCCTAAATGGCGTCCACCTATAGAACTATGGCCCACTCCCTCATAAAATACTCTTTAATGCCTTTCATTTGATACACATGTCATACAAACATATTCCAGGGTTTCCCTCGGTTCATTTTCCTACATGGTTATTTTCCCTTATGTTGTCACCATAGCTCTCAACTGAGTATGTAATGTTCGGTTACACCCGAACTTAACCTTCCTTACTTGTTAATTTAGTATTTAATCCTCTAATGTTTTGATAGTAAATGCTTAAGCAAAATTTTAAATAAAGTTTTTTGGATCGGAGCTTTGAAGAGGAATTTTTGGTACAATTTGAGTAATCTCAATAGTCTTATGCACAAATTCGGGAACAAAGGCCCAGGGGGCCAAAATGAGATGCCCAAAAGTTTATCAATGTTTCTTTTGTAATTAAATTTAAATTTTCTTGAGGTTGTGAACTCTACTTACGATTTGTCGTGAACGTGTAATGAGAATTTTGGATTTATTCCCATAGAGGGCATCCAATAATGTATAAACTATAAACTTTATGTTTAACAATTTAATTTTTTGATTTTATTTGGTTTCCAATATCTTTAGTTTTCAAAGTTTTAACAAATGTATTTTTAAGTAAGTTGATTTTACTTATTCAGCTGCCAAATTATAATGGCCGAGCCACTCACGCGCCGGGTTGCATTCGCCCGTGCGAGCGTGTTCGGTCATCTAATACATACATCAGCTGATGTATGGTTGATGTGGTGAGTTGCTCTTAGGGTGTTGTTACATCACCCTCCTTTGGGAAGAAGAAGTCGGCAGAGTGATCAATTCTGCTGGCTTCTTCTTGCCCGATATTATTTAATCTAAAATATGTTAATTTAATGAATTCAAACATACATCAGCTTATGTTCCAATTAATACATAGTATTATCGACTTATTTAATATGAAAAATAGTTTTAATTTAAGATAATTTAATTTATTTGTACAATGTTATTGAAATTTTTTGCATTGAAATATGCAAAAAATAGTTGCATGATATATGTATAAAATTTTGATTCAAGAATTCAGTTCTTTTATTTTTTTTGTATTTTTAATATATTTTGTACTACTAGTTAAACTTTTAGTTAAAGTATATTTTTTTGGTTTATAACGTTTAAAGTATTATTAACTTATAATATAGTCTTTTTTGTTTTGTTACAATTTCATTTATCTTAAATGTATAGTTTAACATATTTATCTTATGTTTTTGAAACTAGAGAGTTTTTGTTATGCCAATTGGCATATTTGATATATAAGTATAAGAATTTTCGTTTTTTTTTTTTTTTTGTTTAAATTTAAGTTTGTATAATTTTTGTTCTACCTTCTTGACTGTTTGTAAAGGAAAAAAATTTTTTTTTTGTATATAAGAGTATAGTATAAACAAGTAGTTATTGATTTACTTTATTAATTCTATTTTTGTGTACAATCTTTTCTTTTGTTGTAACTTCATCACAAATAGTTACATTAAGTTCGTTAATTTTTGGTTTAGTAAACGGACCTTGATAAATATTCTTATGTTTGTGATGGGGTTCTTTCCGTAAAAGTACTTTATCTCCGATTTTGACAATTAACGGACGAGCTGTTTTATCGTAAAGGTGTTTGCTTTGTAACTTATTTTTATTTATTAGGTTTTGTGCCATTTTGTGTGCTTTCTGCATTCTATATTTAACTTCTTCGACATTATAAATTGGGTAAATTTTTTCTTTTGTTAATTCATTAGGCAAAGTTGCCTTTTATCCAAAAAATAACTCGAAAGGCGAAAATTTATTGTCAAAATCTGTGCTACTCGTAGTATTGTGTAGGAAAGTAAAGTATTTTAAATAAACATCCCAATCAGAAAAGGTATCTTTCAAATATGCACGTAAGTATTCATTAAAAAATCTATGATTACGTTCAATTTGACCAACAGTTTCGTTATGGTATGCAGTTGAAAAATTATGTTTAATATTTAAAAGTTTTGTTAATTTTTCGAAAAATTCATTTTTAAATTCTGTACCTAAATCTGATTTTATGGCATTCATTGTGCCGTATGTTAAAATGAATGTTTCAAAAATTGCTGAAGCGATTGTTTTTGCCGATTTGTCTGGCACATCGACTGTTACCAGGTATTTAGTAATGTCGCAAATCATGGTAAGTGCGAACTTGTTATCATATTTGGACTCAGGTAGGGGTCTTATTGTGTCAATTACTAGTATATAGAATGGTTTACAAGGAGTTGGTGTTAAAACAAATTTTTCTTTTGTTTTAGGGTTAACCTTGTTTCATAGACAATCATTACAATTTTTGATATATTTCAATATATCTCGAGTCATACCTTTCCAATAAAATTTTGTTCGTAGTTTTGCGTAAAGTTTTTTCATTCCGCAATGTCCACCAGAAATGGGATCGTTATGGTAAACTTTCATTAGCTTTAATTTTGTATCTTCATCCGTTACTGTCTCCGTCGGATTTGTTAGTATAATTTCTAATGATTT
Organism: Eurosta solidaginis; assembly: GCF_040869045.1. Classification (NCBI taxonomy): domain Eukaryota; kingdom Metazoa; phylum Arthropoda; class Insecta; order Diptera; family Tephritidae; genus Eurosta; species Eurosta solidaginis. The sequence continues at coordinate 88,144,873 of NC_090323.1, read as the reverse complement.
TAAAATTTTATTTCTAATATTTTTGAAATTTGTAATAGTGTAGTCTTCGAAAAAAAAATATTGTTTTTAGGCCATTCAATCTGCTTAATTTTGCGTTTGCCGGCTTCTGATTCAAGCATCGAAAGTAATTTCTCTAAAGTCATTATCATATAACTCGAGTTTTTTTATGTTTAATATGCGCAAAAATTTTTAAACATGTTGTTTTATTATTTTTATCGTACGTAATTTCAGATCTTATTCGTGGAATCTTTTTTGAAAAATTAAATGAAAATTTGACGTAGACATGTAAAGTAAGTTGTTTTTCGTCGTTTTTGTCTATTTTCCTATGTAAATTTTTTTCGTTTGCCTGTTTTGTCTCTGCTCTTGTCTGTACTACCAAAATTTGTTTGTTAGCTTCTATAATCTCATACATTGTAATACGCGATAGTGCATCAGCACCAACGTTTGATTTACCCTTAATATATACAATAGTAAAATTATATTCAGCTAGTTCCAGCCTTATTCTCAAAAGTTTTGAACAGGGGTCTTTCATGTTGAATAGGTATACTAGAGGTCTGTGATCTGACTTAACAATGAAATGAGTGCATTAAACTTATGGTCGAAATTGCTTGATTGCAAAGTAAATAGCTAAGAGTTCCAACTCTATAATTCGTTTTTTTCTGCTCTGCTTTATTAAATGCTTTAGAAGCGAAACAAACTGGTAAATTTCTGCCTTGCTGTTCTTTACTCAAAATAGCGCCACATCCAGTTGTTGAAGCATCAACGGTAATAATGAATTGTTTAGTAAAATCTGGATATTGAAGTAATTTTGGTGAAAGTAACGCTGCTTTCAAAGATAAAAATGCTCTTTCGCACTCAACATCCCATACAAATTCAACTCTTTTTCTGCTTAATCGATTTAGAGGCGCTGCCAGAGACGCAAAATTAGGTATACACCGTCTGTAATAGTTTGCAAACGCGACGAATCGTCGTACCGCGTCTTTATCAGTTGGTTTTGTATACTTTTGTAATTGCGTATATTTTGGAGTCGTCTGGCAACAAACCTTTGGCTGAACACTTGTGACCAAAAAAAATAACTTCTGGTCGTAAAAAGTTGCATTTGTTTGGGTTAAGTTTGAGATTGAAGGGCCTACAAATATTGAAAACTTTTGAAAGATTTTTTATATGGTGTGCAACATACAACCTATGACGATAATATCGTCGACGTACAAAAATGCGACATTGGCTGGTATACCCGAAAAAGCTATTGTCATCATTCGTGAGAATGAATTAGGTGCTATATTTAAGCCGAATGGAAGCACTTTCCATCTAAATGCACCTTGGTCAGTGCTGAAAGACGTAATGTCACGTGAGTCAGGATGCAAGAAGATTTGATGAAATCCCGAAAAAAGATCTAATGTCGAATACTTTGCCATTCCAAGATTCTCTAAAAAATAGTCAACTCTAGCTTTTGTTTACTGCGCGAAAATCTACGCATATACGATAAGCTTTTTGACCAATAGTATCCTTCTTTGGGACTATAATCAAAACACTATTGTGATTGGGGTAACTGGGTTCAATCAAATCGTTGTCTAACAGTTTATTTACTTGGCGATTTATTTCTTCGCGTTGAGAGTATGGCAATCGATAGTTTTTAACATATTAACATTTGATTTTTTAAAATTGAAATAAGCTTTTTCGTACGTTTGTCCTCTGTTTCTGTCTTATTAATCTGTCCGAATACTGTTTCTTTTCACATACTTGACATCATCCGTGGTGTGTATGACTTTAATTATTGGGTTACCGGAATTAACAATGCACCTAGCTTTGAAAACACCTTTTTCAATTTCCTGCGAGTCCACGAAAAGTGGCTCGGGTGAATCTCCTAAATCAAAAAGTCTAAAAATTTCACATCTTGGAGGAATGATACAACTGTTGCTTTCTGTTCCATGTAGGATTGGTATCGCGAGTTTTTCATTACCTACCCAAAAGGAAATACTATTTCTTTCATAATTAGTAATGTATTTGTTAATTTTCAGAAAATCTTTACCCAGTATGCCATCATTTACTACATTTAAAGTATGTTTAATAGAAAAGTTTGAAAAATTTAAATTTGTGGTAATTTTACCTAAAGTGGAAACTGAATCGGAAGTGACACCGGTAATATTGATAATGTCGTTTGTATTTAAGGAAATATTACTGTCTAAACATGATATCTTTATTAAAGAAAGGTCTGCTTGAGTGTCTACTAGGAAAGAACAAAATTTTTGTGACCCGTTAAGTTGTAACTCTATGAAATCCGAATAATTTAAATTAAAACAGTATATGCCTACTTGTTCGATAAGAAGCTTTTTTCTTATTAATTTAAAAATATTTAAGGGCGAGTGCAAAGAACGTATTACCAAATTTATAAAAAAGTTATGTATCCAAAGATGGTGGAAAGAACAAAATGAGCGCGAGAGTTTATTATTCAGATCTTTTTATACAAAATGTAGAGAGCTTAATTAACAGCTAACTTAGTTAATACAGAGGTGTAATAAATCTCAGTAGAAATTGAGCAACTATGCTAATGCTAAGTTCACACTAATCTATAGTATTACAAAATTCAAATAAAGATAATCAAGAAATTTAACATTGTATGTACATATGTGTCTGTAAGGGTAAAAATGAAAGTAAATATATCTCAACTTAAATATCTGACTGAACATCCTGGCCGCCTTGAAAGATCCCTTTCAAGATAGTAATAGTGCAAGTTTGTGTATGGGCCGACGGATGAGACCCCTTGCAGTTTTTACGTTGACGACTCGTACACGTTGATCCTTTCCTGGAATTGCTTCAGTTACTCGCCCCATTACCCAACGTTGAGGAGGGACATTTTCTTCATGTACTAAGACAAGTGCGCCTTTAACGATATTATCGCTTGCGGTGGTCCACTTATTGCGCCTCTGTAGCTCATTTAAATAGTCGGTTGACCACTGCTGCCAAAATCGCTGTTTAATGGCACTGATTCGAACATAATGGTCTAGTTGGCTGATTTCCTTGCTTGTTGTTTGACGCTCTGGAAGAGACTTAAGTGAGCTACCAATCAAGAAGTGACCAGGCGTGAGTGCTTCCATGTCGCTAGGATCGGAAGAGAGTGGCGATATGGGTCGCGAATTGAGTATGGCTTCTATTTCAATCATGGCTGTTGTCAACTCCTCAAAGGTTAGACGTGCATTCCTAACAGTGCGAATTAAATGGCCCTTAGCAGACTTTACCGCGGCCTCCCACAAGCCGCCAAAATGAGGTGCCCGCGGTGGTATGAAACGAAAGTTGATGAATTCATTGGAACAAAATTGAGTTATGAAGTCCTTATTCTTCGGATTGAAAAGGAAAGACTTTAGTTCTGCCAACTGGTTACAAGCACCAACGAAATTAGTGGCATTGTCGCAAAAAATGTCAGTTGGTAGACCTCTTCTACCGATAAGGCGTTTCAACGATGCAATAAAAGCTTCAGTGGTCAAGTCCGAGACGACCTCAATATGTACAGCCTTGGATGATAGACACACGAAAATCGCAACATAAGTTTTGTAGGGTATCTTGCCACGAATTCGCAAATAGGTATTAATTGGTCCACAAAATTCAACTGCGCATCGAGAGAACGGGCGAGCAGGGTTGAGACGTTCGACCGGAAGGTTGCCCATCACCTGTTGCAACAGGCGGGGTTTGTAGCGAACGCAATGAGTGCATGATCTTACGATACGGCGTGTGAGATTTCTTGCGTTGACAATCCAAAATCGCAGTCGAATAAGTGCCACTAAAGCCTTTGCACCGGCATAGTAATTCGTAATGTGCAAATGACGAACATATCCTTCAACAAACTCGCTAGTGCTAGGTAAAAGTATTGGATGTTTTTGATCATACCTGACTCCTGCAAGTTCAAGGCGACCACCCACCCGTAATAAATCAAAGCCGTTAGTAGGCTCCAAAAATGGGTTTAGAAATTTTAATGAGCTTTGGAGGTCTAACTTCTTTTGTATTCGTCGGATATCCTCTTCAAAATAATGTTGCTGCAAATTCCACACAATGCATAAAAGCGCCGTTTCCAATTCCTGAGGGGCGAGAGAGTGCATGTCAAAATCATTTAGTTTACGAGGGCCCATTCTATGTACCCTTGAATAAAATCGAAACATCCACGCAACGATGCGTAGAATTTTCATATGCGAGCTATATCTTTTTATAACCTCCAGGATGTAGTTGAACCTTGTCGCTATTTGGAACACCGACTTTCTTTTTTCTTTATCTACTTCTGCGTAGTCAACTTTACCGATTTTGGTTTGGGGCCAGTGCTCCTTACTATGGGATAAAAGTGGCGGACCCTGATACCATATTGAATTAGCGAGCTCTGAGCAAGTTGAGCCTCTCGAAACAATGTCAGCCGGGTTGCTACTTGTTGGAACATGCCTCCAGTGGCATGCCGCTGTCAGCTCTTGAATTTCTGATATCCTATTACCAACAAATGCCGATAATGTAGACGAATGTTGCTTTAACCAGTAGAGAACTATTTGGGAATCTGTCCATAAGTACACTTCTGTCGTATATTTACCCGAGCAGGATTTGATTTTATTGTAAAGTTGCGATAGCAGATGTGCTCCACAAAGTTCAAGCTTTGGCAATGACTTCTTTTTAGTAGGGGCAACTCTGGATTTTGCTGTGAGAAGTTTAACGCAAGTGACGTTATGAGAGTTGATTACTCGTAGGTAAATACAACAGCCGTATGCCCGTATGGAGGCATCACAGAATCCGTGTACCTGTACGGAAACTGCATTCTCTGCCAAACAGTATCGAGGGACTTTCAATGACGGAAGTAGTGCTAAATCCTGTACAAAATTTTTCCATGCGGTATGCAAGTTTTGGGGAATAGATTCATCCCAATCAATCTTTAATAGCCAAAGTTCTTGCAGAATAGTTTTTGCTACGATAACGAGAGGGGATAACAAACCAAGAGGGTCAAAAAGTGACGATGCTAGCGATAAAATTTTTCGTTTCGTACATTTGTTATCCACAGTCGATTTCGCTTTGAACGAAAACATAAACAAATCAGTACCTTGATCCCATTGTATGCCTAGGGCGCTTGTTACGAAGGATTCCTCTATGTTTAAATCCTTGACGGGTTTTTCCTCTCTGAAGCTTTGATGATTGGAATGCCATTTCGCTAATTCCATACAACCGCCTTTTAGAATTGCAGTAACTTCCTTCTTAATTTGAGCTAGTTGCTTCGGGGTTTCCGTCCCACCCAGAAAATCATCGACATAAAACGAAGATTTTATAACCTTCGACCCAAGACCGAACTCCGATTCATATTGATCAGCTAGGTACTGAAGACTTCGCACTGCAAGGAAAGGTGCAGCTGCTGTACCATACGTCACAGTATTTAACTTAAAGGTTTTAACTGGTTCATCCTCAGAATTTCTCCAAAGAATATATTGAAAACAATGATCGCGTGGATCTACAAGCACTTGGCGGTACATTTTGACAATGTCAGCTGTGATAGCGTAGCGAAAAAGGCGAAACTGAACGAGTAACATGTATAACTCGGTTTGAGTAGTTGGCCCTACCAACAATAAGTCATTTAGAGATTTTTGAGATGTTGTTGGGCACGATGCGTCAAAAACAACTCTTAATTTTGTTGACGTGCTTGTAGGCTTTAGCATACAATGATGAGGAATGTAATAATGCGGTTCATCAAGCTTCGGTGACTTCACTATGCTCATATGTCCTAATTCTTCGTATTCCTTCAAAAATGACGCATATTGGTATATAATTTGCAAATCTTTAGATAAACGGCGCTCCATTGCTTTCAATCTCCTCAATGCAGTATCATATGAGAAGCCGAGAGAAGAAGGGTTATCCTTAAAGGGTAATCTTACAATAACTCTACCATCGGTGTCTCGAGAAACTGTTTCCAAATAAATTTTTTCACAGACTGTCTGCTCATCTGTCATTCTTTTTGATTTATCATCTGTATCTTCAATTTTCCAAAGATACTCCAAGTTACGGTCAACTCTTTCGTCATATGTGAGTAAGCATGTTGGCGTAGATGATTTCCGTGGAACTGAAGGTTCGTATCGGCCAGAAACGACCCACCCTAACAGAGTCTTTTGTAGGGACGGCAAATTTTCTCCGAGTTTAATTTGGCCAACTGACAAGATTTCAAAGAAGCTTTCTGTTCCTAGCAAAAGATTAATGCGTTTTGACTTGAAAAATTCTTCATCGGCCAGTTGGGTATTTGGAGGCAAATTCCACGTAGAAATGTCAATTTGAGATTCTGGCTGATACGAGATATGGGAAGTAACGCAAAAGGAAAGTTGTAGTTGTAACTGATTGAAACGAGATTTGACTGAAGTAGATATTTTATGCTTAATGTTTGTCCGTGACTCCCCTATGCTACTAATTTGTATGGAGTGTTTTTCTCTTGGCAAGCGCAACTTCTGTGCAAATTTCTCAGTAATGAGATTAATTTGTGAACAAGAATCGAGTAATGCCCTGCCTAATTGATAACCACCAGCTGAATCTCTCACGAGTACAAGTGCTGTTGCGAGAATCACTTGTTCCGCCGAGGATTGCCCACAATGAGTGTGAACTGTAGCGGAGGTACTGGCACTGACTTCATTTGACGCGACAAACGGTGATGACGATGACAACGAAGAGGGTGGTGCAGCAACAAGTGATTGATTGCGATGTAAGAGTGTATGGTGAGCCTGAGCGCACAGCTTGCACTTGAATGTAGAAGTGCAGTTTGTTTCCTTATGATTTTTCGATAGGCAGTTTATGCATAGAGCGACGCGCTTAGCAAATGCAAAACGTTCAGCGACATCCATTTGTTTAAAACGGGGACATTGGTTTAGAGTGTGCTCAGCCTTAGAGCAGAGAGAGCATACACGCTTTGAGCAAGAAATTGAAAAGCTATGTTTTTGCATTTTGATTTTGCTGCTACCTTTGTTATTATCGGTTTTACGATTTTCGAAGCAAAGAGAATGAGATGTGTCAATTGACTCTAAAAACTGGCAGCGCCTTTCTAACACCTTTGCGCAGCTTTCCCAGGAGGGTAGTTTTTGGAAATCCAAAGACTCCTTCCATTTGCTTTGAGACTCTTCATCTACCTTTTCCATAGCTAAGTAGATGAGCATTGCATTGCATATATCTGTATGATTTCCCAAAGATAATAGTGAACTATAGAGCGCAGAGACATTGTCGAGAAGACTTCGTAGTTCACTGGCATTTGGCTTTGACATTGACCTGAGTTGAAATAATGAAGTGATGTTTTCCATGAAAATTAAAGTATTGTTGTCATATCGAACCCTTAGTCTTTCAAGAGCCTTTGGATAATTTTCATTAGTTACTTGGAAAGCGTTGATAGTCTCTAAAGCTGCACCTTTGAGGCACTTGCGCAAGTGGTTGAATTTCTCAACATTTGACAAACTAATCTCGCGATCGATAATTTGCTTGAATGAAGTGATGAAATTTTTGTAATTAAAGTATTTTCCGTCGAAAGTCGGTAATTCTAAGGCAGGTAATTTTTTTGCATGTGGCACAGGATATGAAAAGGATGTATCTGATACAGTGACGTTGTGCACATCTTCCCCTAACTGCGATTGAATTTCGAGTTTAATTGACACATACAGATCTTCAATTTCACCCCGTGCATTATCCTTTGGCTCTAGTTTTTCAATATTCGATTGAATAGCTAGGATTTGTTTAAAATACGACTCTAATATTCCTAGGCGGCATTTCAACTCCGCTGTTGAGAGAGTCTTCCCTTCTCCTCTGCCATTTGCATCAATAATGGTTTTTATACGCGAAATATTTCTCTTGGTTGTTGTGCGTAGACCTTTGTATTCTTCCAGACTTGTAGCCATAATGGCTTAGTACCGCGAGTAATGAAATCAGGGAATATAGCGACAGGAATATAAGCGACAGAAATAAATGAATGATCCTACTATCAATGTGATGCAGGTGGCAGATCTGAACCTCTTGAATGCAGTGCAATGCTCCGATGAGCTTTCCGCTAATATAATGTATAATTTGTTTCGATAAGAACTTACTTGTATAAATAGTCCTGGACCTTTGCACGAAAATGTTGCTATGTGTATACTGCGATGCAAATGTTACGATGAAATGTTGCGATGTAAAGGTTGTGCCTGTTGTCGAAGGTTAACTCTAGATCGCAGGATTTGAATGTTGGTATCGATTGGTTGGTAAATGTCCAAAGTTGATTCCTTTGTATCGTTGATGTTGCGAAAAAACGTAAGGTGTTCAAATAGTGCCTATTTATGCTGTCTCATTTTTCGTCGTGACCTTCAATCGACTTCTGCGAATCTGGACAATTTATTATTTTGCACTGCTCCACGTTTGGGCGCCAATGTTCGATAAGAAGCTTTTTTCTTATTAATTTAAAAATATTTAAGGGCGAGTGCAAAGAACGTATTACCAAATTTATAAAAAAGTTATGTATCCAAAGATGGTGGAAAGAACAAAATGAGCGCGAGAGTTTATTATTCAGATCTTTTAAAACAAAATGTAGAGAGCTTAATTAACAGCTAACTTAGTTAATACAGAGGTGTAATAAATCTCAGTAGAAATTGAGCAACTATGCTAATGCTAAGTTCACACTAATCTATAGTATTACAAAATTCAAATAAAGATAATCAAGAAATTTAACATTGTATGTACATATGTGTCTGTAAGGGTAAAAATGAAAGTAAATATATCTCAACTTAAATATCTGACTGGAAATTCGCTTACTCGCTTAGTTCGTCCTCCCTCAGAGTTCGCTCCTGAGGGGCCCTTGCGTTTAAAGGGCGTACGTTTGCGTTTCTACCTCTACCGTTTTACGATCTTGAATTGTTGCTTCTGTTGTTACTATTATTTTGATTTGAATTTGGATTTGAGTTTGAACGTGTATTGCTATTGTTACTATTTTGGTATCTATTTCTATTGCCATATCGATATCGCTGACTATTGTTACCGTTATAGTTGCTATTGTATGAAAATTAACTATTATTTCTATAATCAGTATAGCTGCGATTTGGGTAAAAACCTCGATAACTACAACGTGAATTTCTGAATGTGTTGTTACCACGGGATCGAAAAGCTAAAACCTGACGCTCTGTTACTTCGTTATTTTGTTCTACAATTAATATATATAATAAGAGACCGCTCAAGTGAGTCAGCTAAGTCTTCTACTTTTTTCGCAAAACCTAAATAATTGGTGTTGTTAACGTGCATTGCTGCAATTTTCTCTGCTAAAACTTTCGAGTTGTTTGGTTGTATCCTATTACGTTCGTTAACTGACGTTACTTGCGTCGGTATTACTTCACGGGCTTTACCCTCCAGTTTTGATTTTAAGAAAGCTACAAAAGTAACCGTTAAATTTACATCAGCGAACTCTTTAAGTAATTCGATGTTATCTATAAAGGTTTCAAGTGCTAGAGGATCACCGCTGTAGTTTTCTCTAATAGGATTTGCACACATGTTAATGAAACTTTTCTTCTCCTCAGGTGTTGCCATGATTTGATCGTTAAGATCTGAAGCTGAATTAGAAGTAGGTGAGGCAACGTTTGTACTAATTGGATCGTTAAGATCTGGGTTAACGTTAGAAGAAGGAGTAACTAAGTTTGTACTATTTGAGTCGAGGCTTATCGGAATCGGATTCTGAGTCTGAATTTTTTTGCACTTGCTTACCACTTCTAAGGTACATATACAGTTATCAGGAAAGCAAAAAGAATTCAGTTAAAACTATGAAATAAATGAAGCACTTCTTTGAATATCTGAATTTATATTTGAAGCTGAAATGTTGAGGAAGAAGAGGAAAAAAAAATTTTGTAAAAGGGAACTGATTTACCGGTGAATAGTCGCTAAAGAAATTCAGAAAAGAATTCAGTTCAAACTATGAAATTAATGAAGCACTTGGTTGAATGTCTGAATTTATATTTGAAGCTGAAATGTTTAGCAAAAAGAGGGGAAAAAAAAATTTTGTAAAAGGGAACTGATTTACAGGTGAATAGTCGCTAAAGAAATATTTAACAGTTTATTGGAAGAGTTAATTGAAACTGCAGTATACTTGTATGCAAAATCTGTAAGAAGTAATTGAATTTAAAATTTGCATAAAAGTATATAGGTATGAATTTGTAAAAATCTCAAAATTATGGTAAACTGTTAAAAAAAATCCATTTATATTCACGGATACACCGCTTTATTAAAAAAAAATTCATATATTTTCATGGACGCACCGCTTTATTAAAAAAAATCTCAATTGGCTTTTCACGGAACCACCACATATATTAAAAAAAATTTAATTGGTTTTTAACGGAACCACCACATATATTAAAAAAAATTTAATTGGTTTTTAACGGAACCACCGCATATATCAAAAAAAATTTCAATTTTATAGGGTACCTGCAGACTGTTTATCTAGTTCACTCAGTCTTATATGGTGATATTTTGTTAAAATGAACGTATTAAAGAAATTCTACCTAGAGTAAGAGAAATTTTAAATGGGAGATTTTTGAGATGATGATGGAAGCTTGAAAACATGAGAATTTGTAAAATGAATTGATAAATTTTTAAATTAGAAATTTGAAAATGTGAAAAATTTGAAGGAAATGTAAATTTGTAAAAATGAGTTGAAAAATTTTAGGCAAAATAAAAATTGCAGACTTGAAAATGTTGATACTTATAAAATGGTTTGAAAATTTTAAAACTTGTTGAAAACTGCGGAAGTATTAGCGGTTAAGTTTAGAATTTAGACGCACGCACCGTTTTAGTAAAAAAAATCCAGGTGTTTTATTAACAAACGCACCGTTGTAATAAAAATCCATAATATATTATGCGAACGCACCGCATTTAATAAAGATTGCAATATTTTGTACACATACATATGTGTTTAGTAAAAAGACGTAAGTAAAAAAAATTTAATACATACATACATATTATATACATATTTTCTGCTGCTGGTCTTTGCTGATTCCTACTGGTGCTTGTACCTTGAAGATATGCCACTTACTGTGTTGTAGTCGTATGGGCTAAAATCGGCATCCCAAAAAATGTTTGGCAGAAGAATGTAGCATGAATTTGAGTTGAAGTTTGTGAAATGGTGATATTCAGCGTATCAATTATATTGTCACGGATATTAGCATCACTAAATTATCCCATCACTAAGGCGATGCTAAGGCCATGCCAAGCAGTATTTACGTTAATAATTAAATCAAGTATACACATATATAAGGCAGCCCAGAGAGATGTCACACACAGATGCATTTACTTATATGCCTATGTGCGCGCGAGAGACTAAACTACAAACATTCACATCAATAATTCAATCTTTATGTATCTACATGAACGAATAAATAATTGCGTCTACACATATGTACGTATACGAGCAGCGGAGCGGCAATGCACAAACACATGCATATATCTTATCTGAGTTGTCACAAGAGAGAGCAATAATTTGTGCACGTAGTTGTGGCTGGCGATTTTGTATCCGAAACAACTAGTAAGTTCTGGAAATCGAAGAGCCTAGAAGTATGCAGCGTAAACTATAAAAGCGGGGCAAGCGAGTAAGAAGTAATTCAGTTTGATTTGAGATTTGGATTAAGCGCTATCTAGCGAGCTATAGCAATATTATTTTGAATAGTAGAGTTACATTTGAGCTGTCAATCAGTTTGGTTATTAAGTAAGCTATTCGCTGCAAATTACAAGTGTTATTGTGAAGTACTTGAATAAAGGCCATTTTTCCATTATTCAATATTGGAGTTATTTATTCAACAGTTTAGTGATTCGAACTTAGCAGAGGATTGCAAATAAGAGGATTTGCAAGTAAAATCGTTACAATTGGTGTCAGAAGAGGAATTGTTGAATAAATTCCAGAGGACAACAAGGACATGGCAAGGTTCAGTGAATTGAAGATCCAACAACTAAAGAAGGAGTTGGAAGCCCGTGGATTGAATACAAGCGGCGTTAAACTCGAACGTCAGGCACGGCTACGAGAGGCAATGGAAGCAGAAGGAATTGATGTGGACGAGTATGTTTTTTATCCTGATGAGGACGAGACAACAACAAAAATTGAAGAGAAAAATGAAACACCGCAGGCAATGGCGAACACAGACCTGAACATGATATTGGTTGCAATATCGGCACAAATGTCCGAAATGTCATCACAAATATCTACCAACATGTCATCACAATTGGAAGAACAGAAAACGTATATGTCATCACAGATGGAATCCCAAGAGACACGAATAACATCAAAGATTGAAGCACAAGAAACGCGTATTTCAGAAATGTCGTCGAAAATGTCATCTCAACTGGAAGAACAGAAGACATATATGGCATCGCAACAGGAAGAACAGAAGACATATATGATATCTCAGTTGGCTCAGCAGTTGAAAGCGCAAGAGGATCGCATATCATCGCAGTTGGAGGGTTTTAGTGAACGACAAGATAAAATGGAAGCTGAGATGGATGCTTTGAAAGATCGGATTCAGCAGTTACAATTAAATCGTCCAACAGTTTCAGGGAGTAATTCAAAGGTAAAAACACCATCCTTTGACGGTTCTGTTCCTTTCCAGGTCTTTAAGCTACAGTTTGAGAAGACCGCAGCAGTGAACAACTGGAATGTGGAAGATAAAGTTGCCGCACTCTTCGTAGCATTGAAAGGACCAGCTGCCGAAATCTTACAGACTATTCCAGAGTACGAACGGAACAGTTATGACGCATTGATGGCTGCTGTAGAACGGCGATACGGAAGCGAACACAGGAAACAGATATTTCAAATAGAATTGCAAAACCGCTACCAAAAAGCTAACGAGACTTTGCAGGAGTTTGCTTCGGACATTGAAAGATTGGCTCATCTTGCAAATGCGGATGCACCCGTGGAATACACGGAAAGAGTGAAGATTCAGAGCTTTATAAATGGCATATGGGACGTCGAAACGAAGCGAGCCACATACGCGAACCCAAAGCAAACATTTTCTGAAACGGTATCCCATGCATTGACTCAGGAAACGGCGTCATTATTGAGTAAACCAGCATACAAAGGTCATCGTGTGGAAGTAGAAAGGCCGGAGTGGGTAGATACAATTTTGGAAGCTCTGAAGGGATCACAACAGAAAAATGCCGGAGTTATGAAATGTTTCAAGTGCGGTAACCCAGGTCACATTGCACGTCATTGCAGTAGCAATTCCAATAGTTCCAACAATGTGGGTGGCCGTAAACGCAGAGCTGAAGGAGATGAGCAAATCTCCAAGTCCACTCAATCGTTAAACTAAAGCGAGTCAGCCGCAAGGGGCGACAGCTGGCTCCCTCAATTGAATGCCCCATAATCTCTATCTCACAAATTGGAAGAAGGTCAAACAATCTTACTATCGGAGGACATGTGGATGGAAAGGAACGTTTACTGACTGTAGATACGGCTGCATCTCATTCCATCATTCGAGCGGATTTAGTCAACAAGAAGATAACACCATTGCATGGAGCAAGATTGCGTACAGCCACTGGAGAAGACAGCACGGTTCTAGGAGAAGTATCATGTGAAGTCGCAATTGGGAACGTCACGGTAGTACACAATTTTATAGTGGCAGAGATTGTTGATGAAATCATAATTGGAGTGGACTTCTTAATCGACCAGGGCATCAAGATCGACATGCAAAGCAAGACGATGCGATATAAGAACATGGATGTACCACTTAATTTCGGCTACGGGAGAGGCTACAGCAGTAAACGAGTGCTGGTGGAAGAGAGTCAGCGAATACCACCAAAATCCGAAGCAGTCATCTGGGCAAAGGTTGACGGAGATTGTGGGACAAACAAATTGTGGGTTGTCGAAGCAGCAAACAAATCAGCACTGAACATACTTGTAGGAAAACCCCTGGCTATGACAAAACAAGATGGACCTGTTCCGGTAAGAGTACTCAATGAGTTCAATTCACCACTCAAACTGACTAAAGGAGCTATTTTGGGAAGATGCCAAGAGGCTGAAGTAGTTATTAACTGTGAACAGCTCCAGAAACACGTTTCAGCTAGTAATACTAATCTTTCAAATGACATCACGGCATGGACGCAGGGGCTAGAGGAAGCATATCAGAGTAAGGCAAAACAACTGCTCCTAAAGTACGCGAACATATTTGACCAGGATGGTTCTAAACCAGGCCGCACCAACGTTGTGAAACATCAAATTGACACTGGAGATGCGAGGCCGATCCGTCAAGCTCCACGTAGTGTTCCACTGGCGAAGCGGGAAGTTGTGAGTCAAATCATTCATGAAATGAGCGACAGCGGCGTCATCGAACCATCAGCTAGTCCATGGAGCTCACCGGTAGTACTTGTAAAGAAGAAGGATGGAAAAATGAGGTTTTGCGTGGACTACCGGAAGTTGAATGACGTTACGAAAAAGGATAGCTACCCATTGCCAAGAATTGACGACACTCTGGACTCGCTCTCTGGTACGAAATGGTTTTCCACACTGGACTTGAAAAGAGGCTACTGGCAAGTGGAGGTAAAGGAGGAAGACAAAGAGAAAACAGGCTTCAGCGTCGGAGATGGTCTTTGGCAATTTAGTGTAATGCCCTTTGGACTATGTAATGCACCAGCTACTTTCGAGAGACTCATGGATCAGGTATTGAAAGGAATACATTAGAAAACATGCTTGGTGTACCTGGACGACATCATCGTATTGGGCAAGAATTTCGATGAACATCTTAAGAACTTGGAGGAAGTTTTCCAAAGAATAGCTGGCGCTGGTCTGAAGTTAAGTCCCAAAAAGTGTGCGCTGTTTAAAAAGGAAGTAAATTATTTGGGTCACAAGGTAACGACAGAGGGCATCTGCACTGCGAACGAAAAGATAGAGGCTGTAAAGGATTGGCCAAGACCACAGAACCTACATGAATTAAGAAGTTTCCTTGGGCTGTGCACATATTACCGCCGATTTGTACAAAATTTTTCCAGCGTAGCCCATAGCCTCCATGAGCTTACAAGAAAAAATAAAGCTTTTGAATGGAAGAAGGAGCAAGAAGTGGCTTTCCAAACATTGAAGGAGCGTTTGTGCACTGCCCCAATGTTAGCATATCTGATTCCAGGAGCAACATTTATTCTAGATACAGATGCGAGTAGATATGCTATAGGAGGCGTTTTATCACAACTGGTCGATGGACAGGAGAAGGTAGTTGCATATTACAGCCGTTCGATTGGAAAACCAGAGAGGAACTACTGCGTTACGCGGAGAGAGCTGTTGGCATTGGTAGAGTGCGTTAAACATTTTCACAAATACCTCTACGGCCAGCGATTCCGTGTCAGGACAGATCACGCAGCTTTAAAATGGCTACTGCAGTTCCGTAATCCGGAAGGACAATTGGCACGGTGGATCGAGCGACTACAAAGCTATGACTTTTCCATTGAGCATCGAAAAGGTAGTACCCATGGAAATGCCGATGCAATGTCACGAAGACCATGTAGTTTGGAATGCAAGCACTGTTCAAAAGCCGAGGCTAAAGAAGACATTATAGATGTCCGGCTAATGACTATAACATGTACAGATGAATGGGACAAGGAACAGCTACGAAAGTGCCAGCTAGAAGATGCAGATCTGTCACGTGTTATGCAAGGGCTCGAACGAAATGGAAGACCAAACAGAGAAGAGATGTCAGCAGAGAGTCCCATTGCGAAGTCATATTGGGCACAGTGGAACAGTTTAGAATTGATATCCGGTTGCCTTCATCGAGTATGGGAGAGTGAGGATGGTAAATACAAGAATAAACTGATAGTTGTTCCCAGAAAGAGAATTCCTGATGTGCTCAGCGAGCTGCATAATGGTCCAAGCGGAGGTCATCTTGGAATCACGAAGACGCTCGAGAAGATTAAACAGAGATTCTATTGGGTTGGTTGCCGTCAGTCGGTCACTGAGTGGATTGCGAACTGCGAGGTTTGCAGCAGAGCGAAAGGGCCCAGAACACGAAGTCATGGCCAGATGAAGCAATATAACTCAGGTGCGCCATTTGAAAGGATCGCTATGGATGTCGCCGGTCCATTTCCTACTAGCAACGGCGGAAACAAATATGTACTGGTAGTTATGGATTATTTCAGCAAATGGCCAGAGGTATACCCAATCCCAAATCAAGAAGCGGAAACGGTAGCAGAAGTGTTTATAAACAATTGGGTTGCAAAGTATGGTGTACCAATGGAGTTACATTCTGACCAAGGCAGGAATTTCGAATCAGCTGTGTTCCAGGAAATGTGTAAGTCATTGGGCATTCGAAAAACACGGACAACTGCATTGCATCCTCAATCCGATGGTATGGTAGAACGATTCAATAGAACATTGGAGGAGCACTTAAGGAAAGTAGTGGACAAGTACCATAAAGAATGGGATACCCGCATACCATTATTCTTGATGGCTTACCGATCAGCAGTGCATGAGACAACGGGCCAAACCCCTGCAAAAGTAATTTTTGGCAATGACCTTAGACTGCCAGCTGATTTGAAGTTTGGGATACATGCCAATGCGGAGAGAAATGTCAGGAAATCCACTAGTGATTTGGAAGAAGAGCTAAGAGAAATACATGATCTGATAAGGCAACGAACAAAGATTATGAGTGACAAGATGAAAGCCAGATATGATAAAGCAATTAATTCAGAAGGTTTTCAGGAAGGAGATTTGGTGCTGTTATACAACCCACAACGTAAAAAAGGTTTGTCCCCGAAATTGCAGTGTAATTGGGAAGGCCCATACAAAGTTGTAAAACGGATCAACGATGTAGTGTACCGCATACAAACCATCGGTAAACCACGAACCAAAATGAAGGTAGTCCATTTGGAAAGGCTAGCAACGTTTAGATCTAGAGATTTGTCTGCTCGGGACGATCAGACTTAGGTGGAGAGCAGTGTCACGGATATTAGCATCACTAAATTATCCCATCACTAAGGCGATGCTAAGGCCATGCCAAGCAGTATTTACGTTAATAATTAAATCAAGTATACACATATATAAGGCAGCCCAGAGAGATGTCACACACAGATGCATTTACTTATATGCCTATGTGCGCGCGAGAGACTAAACTACAAACATTCACATCAATAATTCAATCTTTATGTATCTACATAAACGAATAAATAATTGCGTCTACACATATGTACGTATACGAGCAGCGGAGCGGCAATGCACAAACACATGCATATATCTTATCTGAGTTGTCACAAGAGAGAGCAATAATTTGTGCACGTAGTTGTGGCTGGCGATTTTGTAGCCGAAACAACTAGTAAGTTCCGGAAATCGAAGAGCCTAGAAGTATGCAGCGTAAACTATAAAAGCGGGGCAAGCGAGTAAGAAGTAATTCAGTTTGATTTGAGATTTGGATTAAGCGCTATCTAGCGAGCTATAGCAATATTATTTTGAATAGTAGAGTTTCATTTGAGCTGTCAATCAGTTTGGTTATTAAGTAAGCTATTCGTTGCAAATTACAAGTGTTATTGTGAAGTACTTGAATAAAGGCCATTTTTCCATTATTCAATATTGGAGTTATTTATTCAACAGTTTAGTGATTCGAACTTAGCAGAGGATTGCAAATAAGAGGATTTGCAAGTAAAATCGTTACAATATTGTGAAATTGTGAAGTGGTGTCGCGACAAACTCTACCACGTAAAACTTATTGGAAAATTTGGATTATCATTTGCCAGGCCAATCTAATTTTGGTTACCTTTTCATAACCAAGAAAATCAGGTAATTCCTCCATTTTGTGTTTCGCGTGGCGTGGTTTTGATGTCACGGTCGCCATGTGAACTCTACTTACGATTTGCCGTGAACGTGTAATGAGAATTTTGGATTGATTCCAATAGAGCGCATCCATAATGAATAAACTATAAACTTTATGCTTAACAATTTAATTTTTTTGTTTTATTTGATTTCCAATATCTTTAATTTTCAAAGTTTTAACAAATGTATTTTTAAGTAAGTTGATCTTACTTATTCAGCTGCCAAATTATAATGGCCGAGCCACTCACGCGCCGGGTTGCATTCGCCCGTGCGAGCGTGTTCGGTCATCTAGTATATACATCACCTGATGTATGGTTGATGTGGTGAGTTGCTCTTAGGGTGTCGTTACAAGGTGATGCCGTCAGCCCTAATTTTCGAAGTGACATGAGACTAGATATCCTCAACGAAAGTGTCTTTGTGAAAGCGAGACACAAAAATCGATTTTATCAGCGGGACTGCAACCTGAATAAGAAGTTACTGTCTGGGATGTTATAGGTTGAGGCTCTAAGGTTTTTTCCGCGGCCTTAGAAGTGCATTTCGGGTTGCCTAGACAGTTTAAACAGGTCGATTTCAGTTGATCTGCATTTAATGCATGACCAACGTACTTCCTTCTCCCCATCATTGACAGTGTCAACAACTCTAGCCATCAGTCCTGCGTGGAAAGTGTTCCATGGGCGAGCCCATCGCAAAGCCAGCAAGAGACAAAACGTTCGGATTCGCATTTTACCTGACAGTTATTGAAAATGCAAGTCATTTTTTATTGAAAGATAACAAAAATGAAGCTCGGACATCATCATTCTGTGCGGTCGGCAGGGGTTGGTACTACGTGGGTCACAAGACACGGGCAAATTGTCACTAGCGGAACCTTTGGTGAGTGACGGGAACTTTCGAGCATTATTGAGGTATCGTGCAAAAGGCGCACTTACAGGACCAGTTACAGAATCCAGCAAGAAATACGATTAATTGTTATTTTTCACAAGTTGATACAAAAACAAATCATCGATCAATCTCCTCTTAGACTTCAAGATCTAAAACCAAAACTTGCAAGAAAACAAACTCAGCGCTGCAACTTTTTGACTGACATTGTTGAAGATTTCTTCAGAATCAACATTTTCATTGCATACATGGATTTATTTATTACACATTTACAATATCGTTTTCTAAATCATCGAAATGTTATGTACAATGTCGCCTGCCTTTTCCCTGCCAAGTTGCCAAATTTGGAATGAATTTTATTCTGTACCTCAACGAATCGCCTTATTGAATGACCAATAAAAAGCAAGAATGTAAAATAAATATTACTTACTTAATTGGAGCTTAACCGTCTAAACGGTTATGGCCGTCCAACAAGGCGCGCCAGTCGCTCCTTCGCTCCGCCAACCGCCGCCAATTGGTCACACCAAGGGAGTTTAAATCGTTTTCCACCTGGTCCTTCCAGCGGAGTGTGGGCCGCCCTCTACCTCTGCTTCCATAGGCGGGTTCCGATAGAAACACTTTCTTGGAAGGAGCATCATCTTTCATTCCCACAACATGGCCCTTCTTCGGTACTCGCCATCGCCAACGCGTAGAGATCCATAAATCTTTCGAAGAACTTTTCTCTCGAACACTCCCAAAGCCGCTTCATCTGCTGTTGTCGTGGCCATGCTTCTGCCCCATATAGCAGGACGGGTACGATAAGTGACTTGTAGAGCATGATTTTCGTTCGCCGAGAGAGGACTTTACTTTTCAATTGCCTACCTAGTCCAAAGTAGCATTTATTGGCAAGATTGATTCTTCGCTGGATTTCAGTCCTGATGTTGTTGCTAGTGTTGATGCTGGTTCCCAAATAAATGAAGTCTTTTACTATTTCGAAATTATGGCTGCCAAAAGTAGCGTGGTTGCCAAGGCGCATATGCGCTGACTCTTTGCTCGATGACAGCAGGTACTTCGTTTTGTCCTCATTCACCATCAAACCCATCTTTACCGCTTCTTTTTCCAGTTTGGAGCGCGGGTGTTTAGGCCGATGATATCAATGTCATCAGCATATGCCAGCAATTGCACGCTTTTATAGTATATTGTTCCAGTGCGCTTGAGTTCTGAAGCTAATATGATTTTCTCCAGCATCAAATTTAATTTATCGCACTATAGGGGGTCACCCTGTCTGAAACCTCGTTTAGTTTCGAACGGCTCGGAGAGGTCCTTCCCAATTCTGACTGAGCTGATGGTGTTGCTCAACGTCATTTTGCACAGCCGTATAAGTTTTGCGGGGAAACCATATTCAGACATAGCGGCATATAGGCAGCTCCTTTTCATGCTGTCGAAGACGGATTTAAAGTCGACGAAGAGGTGATGTGTGTCGATTCTTTTTTCACGGGTTTTTTCGGTGAATTTGGCGCATTGTGAAAATATGGTCGATGGTAAATTCACCAGGTCTGAAGCCGCACTGATAAGGTCCAATCAGCCGGTTCACGGTGGGCTTCAATCTTTCGCACAATACACTTGAAAGGACCTTATATGCGATATTGAGAAGGCTGATCCACGATAGTTGGTGCATTTTGCAGTATCCCCCCTCTTGTGGACTGGGCAAAAAACACTTAGATTCCAACCGTCGGGCATGCACTCTTCCGCCCATATTTTGCTAAGAAGCTGCTGCATACGCCTTACCAACTCCTCGCCGCCGTACTTGAATAGCTCCGCAGGCAATCCATCAGCGCCCACGCCCACAACTTCGTCATAATCGGCCGAGGGGACATATATTCCATCATCATCGATTCCGGGATCGGGTTCTTCATCTCTGCGCGGTGAATTGCTGCCTCCGTTTAGGAGAACAGAGAAGTGTTCCTTCCATAATCTAAGCACTCTCTGGACATAAGTTACAAGGTCGCCGTTTTCGTTCCTACAGCAGTTTGCCCCGGTCTTAAAACCTTCCGTCTGTCGCCGCATTTTTTGGTAAAATTTTTGGGCGTTATTCCTGGTGGCTAGCAGCTCAAGCTCCTCGCACTCACGCCTTTCTGCTTCTGCTCTTTTCTTCCTGAAAAGGCGTCTCGCTTCCGTTTTCAACTCACGATAGCGTTCACACACTCCTCTTGTCGCGCTCGCTTTTAACGTAGCCCTGTAGGCAGCTTCTTTTCTTCCAGTTGCAACGCGGCATTCTTCATCGTACCAGTTGTTTTTTCGTGGTCGCCGGTAACCAATTTTTTCCTCGGCGGCAGTAGGAAGTGCTTCGGAAATATGCTCCCACTGCTCCTTTATTCCTTCAGGATGCGTTGTGCTCTCAGAGAGCAGGTGTGAGAGTCGATTTACGAAATCATTGGCAGACTGTTGTGATTGAAGCTTTTCGACGTCTAGCTTCCCTTGTGTTTTTTGTTCCTTTGGATTTAGCCGCGTTGAAGCGGGTGCGTATTTTGGCTGCAACGAGAGGTCCGAGTCGATGTTAAGTCCTCGGATCGTGCGCACATCTAAAACACTGGAGGCATGCCGTCCGTCTATCACAACGTGATCGATCTGATTGCGAGTATTTCGATCAAGAGACAGCCATGTAGCTTGATGTATCTTTTTATGCATGAACCTCGTGCTGGATACGACCATGTTTCGAGCACCGGCAAAGTCAATCAGCCTCAGTCGGTTAGGAGAAGTTTCATTGTGTAGGCTGAACTTTCCGACTGTAGGGCCAAAAACACCGTCTTTGCCCACCCTGGCGTTAAAGTCACCAAGCACGACTTTTATATCGTGACGGGGGCAGCGCTCGTATGTGCGTTCTAATTGTTCATAAAAAATGTCTTTCACCTCATCGTCTTTCTCCTCTGTCGGCGCATGGGCGAAGATGAATGATATATTAAAAAATTTTGCTTTTATTCGGATAGCGGCAAGACGTTCGTCCACAGGTGTAACGCCAGAACTTGGCGACAAAGTCTCTCTCCCACCACGAATCCGACGCCGAAACTGCGCTTATTCGTATGACCACTCCAATATATGTCACAATTTTTGATTTTTCATTTTTCTTTCTTCCTTGCTTCGTCCAACGCATTTCTTGGATGGTGGTGATGTTAGATTTTGCTTTGACGAGGACATCAACCAGCCGGGCAGCTGCACCAATCCCATTCAGGGAGCGGACGTTCCAGTTGCATGCCCTCAGTTAATTGTCCTTCAAACGTTTGCCATGTTCGTCATCAATAGAGAGTGTATTTATCCGAGGCTTGTTGTTATATTTCATTGGAATATGATTTTACTTGGCGGGTCCCAAGCCCAGCGCACAACCCGCTCAGCGGGGGTGAAAATATTACTTGCACGTTTATATAGCGAGCCGCTTGCTCCAAGACAGACGCCCGCTTGCAGCCGCACCTAGAGGTGTACAGACGCTGCCGATGAGATCTCCCCCGGCTAGCCCTTAAACCGATTATGTCAGAGTGGCCTAGCCAGGTTGTCGCCTTCTCACATTAGCTCACCGCTAAACACCCGTTTGCGGCTACCCAGAGGATACTTGGCCGCAAGCGACCGGCAGTAGTAAGCTGCTTGAACCACATGCAAAAGAATCGCTCTGGCCATTCCCAGGTGAATGGCGGTCAGAAGCTTTCCCCACTTTCGTGGACTTCTACACACGGCCCCATCACATTAGTGTCATTATATTTAGTGAAACATTTTATTGAACCCCAATGAGTAAATCCTGCGCACGACCCTGAGCTCGGATAAGCTTAAACCCGATATGCGCTAAACCGCAAATCCTTGAGCTATTCTGTTACGCCATTCTTAAGGGCAAAAACATCACCAGTAACCAAACCATATGTATTCTATAAAAAGGTTTCTTAATCCCGGTATCTAGACGTATTGTAGGGAATTCCGTTTAGATACGGAAATGTGAAGATCTAACCGAAACTCAGCAGTTCATTAGAAAAGTTGTCTCAAATGTGCGTGGTCGTGCTGCGGAAAAGTCGCGTGTGAAATTTAGTAAAACAAGACAAAAAAAAGGTTAAAGAAATAAATATTTTTTATGCGAAAAATATAGATACATTCGTACCGTTTTAACGGCAATTACAATTTAAAGAAACCGCAAACCCAGGCAAGAAAAAAACCCCTTTCAACATCCTGCCACCGGTAAGTTTGATACAGTTTTAAAAATTCTTTTTATTTAAAATTGTAAAATTAATTTTTGTTGCTTTCTTTAAAATTAAATAAGACCCTTTTTTGCATGAATTTAAGACACATAAATTTCAAGTAAGTTTAAAAATAAATTGGGTGTATTTCTGCCATGAAATGCTCTCAGTGAAAACTCATCTGCCTTGCAGATGCCGCTCGGAGTCGGCATAAAACATGTAGGTCCCGTCCGGCCAATTTGTAGGGAAAATCAAGAGGAGCACGACGCAAATTGGAAAAGAAGCTCGGCCTTAGATCTCTTCGGAGGTTATCGCGCCTTACATTTATTTATTTCAAAAGCAAATAAAACCTACGTAAGATAAAAATAAAATTAAATAATAAATAAAATAGAAGTATTTAAAATAAAAATAAAATAAATAATAAAATAAGAATTAAATAAAATAAAAAAACTTAAATTAGAAATAGCATTAAAAATAAGAAAAGAAGAAAAAAACTTAAAATTAAACCAAAAATTAAATTTATCTTAAATAAAATGTACTAAACTAAAAATAAAATTAACACAAAAAAATCAAATTTATATGAAATAAAATTTAGTTAAAGTAAGATAAATTTAAATTAAATTAAAGTTATTTAAAATTTACGCAAAAGCAAATTAAACTAAATTTACCTAAAATAAAGTTAAAATTTAAATAAATTAAATGTGTTGAAAATAAAATCAAAAGTAGCTTAAATTAAATTTGTTCGAAATAAAAGCAATAGTAACCTAAAGACAATTTATTTGAGATAAAACTCCAAAATTAAAATAAAATAAATTTTTTTTAAATAAAAGCAAAATTAAATCGAATTAAATGTATCTAAATTAAAAATGAAAATTAAATTGAAATAAAGTTTCTTAAAATAAAATCAAAAATTAATAAATTTAAATTTATTTAAAGTAAAATGAAAATTAAAATAAAATAAAATAAATATTAATCTAAAGTAAACTTGCTAAAAGTAAAATCCAAAGTAAATTACATATACGCCGATTGGAAATAAATTTGAAATTGAAATACACAAAAGCTTTTTTTTTAAATGAAATTGGAATTAAACTAAATTAAATTAATTTAAAATAACGCTAAAAATTAAGCCTTCAGAAACTTTTTCATTAAATAAAATTAAGTTAAAATTAAAAGAACAAAAGGTTTAGCCAACATGAAATAAAATAAATTTTTTTTTTTGCATTTGATATACATATGTACATACCGACATATAGACATATAAGCCAAAGTTCGGTATCTAAGATACTCAACCGAACTTGGGAAAGTATGTCTATGTGAGGTATATACATATTGTTACGAATTTACTAAAATTCCGCTTATTCCAAATCTTCTGCTAACGTTCGAATCACTAAACTGTTGAATAAATAACTCCAATATTGAATAATGCAAAAATGGCATTTATTAAAGTACTTCACAATAACATTTATACTTCGCAACTGATAGCTTGCTTAAACCAAACTGATTGTCGTGCCTCTAATGTTGCTGCTTTTTATACTCTTCGATTTCTTCGTTCCATACTTCTAAGCGTCTCGAAGGGAGAAAGAGAGAGGATCGGCCAAAGTCACCGGTCGTGGCCAGTAGAGAGCAGCAGCGACGACAGTGACGCCACCAGCACCCACGCAACGTCAAGAAGCGACAACGGCAGCAGCAACACAGCGACTTCGCCATCGCCGGTGCCATCAACATCGAACGCGCTTCTCGAGGCCGTCGGTTCTATGTACCGGAGCGACTCAGGATTTTTCCCGACCAAGGATTGCCATTTCAGTGTAACCCCATTTAATTTGTTGCGCCCCTCCCACAAATTTTCATCCTCCAAGCAGCTCCTTGAAGCTGGACAGCTCCATATTCTCTTGCTCCAGGAAGGTATCGAACCCAATCCGGGTCCGTCTCCTCACCCCGGTCCTGAGAAATGGTTTTGCTGCATCTGCCGGAAAAGAATCTTTTTAGGGCGGTCATACTCTTGTCAGTGTGTCTCGTGTAAGGGATGGTTGCATCGGACAGGTTGTTCTGGGCTAGACCCCAAAACCAGACATCCACGGAACTTCTATAAATCTTTTGTGGCTCCTTGCTGTTCACGTCCTAGCACGTCCCGTAGTCTGCGCCTTAGCGCCCCCTCCTCCCCGCTACCTTCCCGCTACAAGTACCCGCTGTTGCTCGCGCCCCACGGCGCCACCAACTCACACGGCTGCTCCCACTCATACCTACAATCTCCGTAGTAGAGTCGGGAGCAATGCCGAGCATCAGCCCCTGCCCCCGTCTTCTTCCCCCCTCAGCAATTTTGTAGGTCAGGAAAACAGACTCTTAGTCCCTACCTCCTTTTGTACCGTTTGCCAGCATAGAATATATACGTTTGCGACATCCGCCCAATGCAGCTCCTGCCATGGACGGTGCCACTTTCCTAGATGTTCTGGTCTCCGCGACGGCAACCCCCCGACGGGTTTCATTGCGGCATGTTGCCAGGCCGCATACGCAAACACACCGGGTACCCCAATGCCTACCCAAGGACGTCTAGTCCCAGGGCCTCAACAGCAATCGCGTTCTGGCCTTCCACAATCCAGGCGTAGTCACCCGTCACTTACTCCCAGAGTGACGACGTCTCCCCCTATACACTTCAGAATTCTGCAGTTAAACTGTAATGGATTAATTGGGAAGATCACGGAGATAGTCGACTTCATGAAGCGGCACAACATCTGCATTGCTGCGATTCAAGAGACTAAACTCACAGCCAGATCTGCATTGCAGACCTGTTCTGGGTATAATGTCCACAGAAAAGATCGCGAGAGCGGAAATGGAGGCGGCCTCGCGTTTATCATTCACCACACTGTGCAATATCATATATTTGATTCCGACATCGCCCCCAGGGGCAGTGTCTTAGAACGTCAAGGATTATCTGTCCGGTCGGGCGATGCATATTTAGAAACCATCAACATCTATATCCTTCCTGTCACCTGTTGCCCCAGTGGATACCGCCCTGATATCAGCGGCGTACTCACTGGAAACAATCGCATTATCTTAGGCGATTTCAATGCCCATCACGATCTATGGCATTCAAACTTGCGGGTGGACAGTAGGGGTGAGATGTTAGCGGATCAAGTAGAAGCAACGACGTTCTGCACTATAAATGGAGACGCCCCCACACGTATGGTAGGAAGCTGTCACAGTTCGCCGGATATTTCAATCGTGAGCGCAGAACTCGTAAGCTGCGTCAACTGGCAGCCGATGGTAACATTGGCATCCGACCACCTGCCTATACTTATTTCGCTCGAGCCTCCCGCCGACTTCATCATCGCAGAAAAACGCACTTTCATTAACTTTAAAAAAGGAAAGTGGGACAAATACAAATCCTTTACAGACAACCGCTTTGCTGCCCTCCTTATCCCAACTGATGCCCGCCAAGGGGAGCGTGCTTTCCGCAAAGTCATTGAATCCGCCTCGGCTCGTTTCATTCGCGCCGTAGAATTCCCGAAATTCGGCCCCACTTCCCGGCAGAGGCCGCAAGTTTAGCGAGAGAACGTGGCCTTATAAGACAGCTCGATCCCGGCGACCCCCAAATAAGGGATATAAACCAACGCATCAGATTGCTTGTGGATGAACACAAGCGGGCGAAATGAGAGGAGCACCTAAACGGTTGTAACCTCTCTGCCGGTGTAGGTAAACTTTTGTCCACTGTAAACTCCCTATCGAATCCGGCTAGGTACAATGACAAAGTTTCCATTGCCTTTGGCGACAAACTGCCGTCGGATGCGAAAAAATGCGCGAGCGCTTTCTGCCGACAATACATAATGTATTCTACGGTCGACAAAAATAGACGGAGGGCCAACAGACACTTACGTAAACATAAGTTCAGCGCGTCATCAATTACCATCACCGCCAAAAAGGTTGAGGATGCCATCGGTCATGCTGAACCATCCAAAGTAGTGGGCCCAGACTGCATAGCCATGCCGATGCTTAAAAGCCTAGGGAAAGAGGGTTTCAAATATTTAGCACATGTCTTCAACCTGTCTCTTTCCACCTTTGTCATAACCGAAAAATGGAAAATGGCCAAGGTGGTCCGGCTATTAAAGCCTGGGAAACCAACTAACAAAGGAGAGTCATATCGCCCGATATCTCTCTTATCGCCAGTAGCCAAGACGCTTGAAGCCATCGTGCTCCCCTACTTCAAAGTAAATTTGCAGCTATCCTGTCATCAGCATGGCTTTAGAAAACTCCATAGCACCACCACCGTGCTAAATGACATTAGCACCCAGATAAATTGTGGTATAAATCAGAAGCCCCACCATAGAACAGTACTCGTAGCGCTAGACCTATCAAAAGCTTTTGTTACGGTCAACCATGGCACTTTACTGCAAGACTTGGAAGGGTGTACCCTCCCCCCATGTCTTAAAAGGTGGACCACAAATTATCTGGGTGGTCGGCAGACATCGGTGCAATTTAGAAACGAAATATCAGAGCCAAGAAGAATTAAACAAGGGGTGCCACAGGGTGGTGTCCTATCCCCACTTTTGTTTAATTTTTACATATCAAAACTACCTTCGCCACCGGAAGGAGTTACTATCGTTTCTTACGCCGATGACTGCACAATAATGGCCAAAGGCCCGGGCCCACAGATCGAAAAGCTTTGCAATAGAATAAACGGCTACCTCCCTGATCTCTCCAGTTTTTCCGCCTCGCGAAACCTGGCATTGTCACCGACTAAATCATCCGCGACATTATTTACAACTTGGACGTCCCAAATGTCGACCATTTTGAACATCCATGTCGATGGCACTACGCTACCGACTGTCCTACCCCCCATATCTTGGGTGTGACGTTTGATCAGGATCTACATTTTGGTGAGCACGCAGCCGAAATTGTTCCGAAAATCCAGAGCCGTAATAAAATCCTCAAATCCCTTGCTGACAGTACTTGGGAAAAAGAAAAAGTAACGCTCATTAACGCATACAAAGCAATTGGCCAGCCGTTTGCGTGCTACGCGTCCCCTATATGGTCGCCACCTAAAATCTACCCACTGGAAGAAGCTACAGGCCTGCCAAAATACTGCGATCAGAACCGCCACGGGCTGTCTTCTTATGTCCCCAGAACACCATCTACATAATGAGGAGAGAATACTCCCCATCAGGGAGAGAAATGAGATGCTAACCAAACAGTTCCTGTTGAATACCCAGAAACCTGGGCATCCCAACAGACATCTGATTGATGAGCTAACACCGCCTAGGGACTCAAGGAGTCAACTCCGTAAGCATTTTGAGGAAATACGGCACCTGAGAACTCTGCCGTTTGAAGCAAAAAAACACAAGCAGGTCCTTGGTGAACTCCACAAACAGGCGTCGGACCTTTATGCCGGGAATTGCCCGGTGAATCCAGTACTCAGGGAACAGTACCCAAAACTTGCGGAAGAGGAAAAAACTCCCCAGGGAAACGCGATTCACTCTGGCTCAACTTCGTTCTGCATACTGTAACAGGTTAAACTCTTACATATCCAGATTCAACCCCGACATACAAAATGTATGCCCCGCTTGCAATGTGTCCCAACATAACACCAACCATCTCTTTAATTGTAATGTGGAACGAACGCCTCTAACACCCCTTTCATTATGGTCCACCCCTGTCGAAACAGAAAGTTTCCTTGGACTCCCGTTAGAGGATATTGATGACAATTTGTGATCGGTCGCAGCTATTAGGTGGGGCGAAACATTGCTACAACAACAACAACGTCCAAGGAGGGAACAAAAGGGCATTTGATTGCACATGTTTTTTATACTCAGTTGAGCAGAGCTCACAGAGTATATTAACTTTGATTGGATAACGGTTGGTTGTACAGGTATAAAGGAATCGAGATAGATATAGACTTCCATATATCAAAATCATCAGTATCGAAAAAAAAATTCGATTGAGCCATGTCCGTCCGTCCGTCCGTCTGTCCGTTAAACCGATAAATTGAGTAAATTTTGAGGTATATTGATGAAATTTGGAATGTAGGTTCCTGGGCACTCATCTCAGATCGCTATTTAAAATGAACGATATCGGACGATAACCACGCCCACTTTTTCGATATCGAAAATTTCGAAAAATCGAAAAAGTGCGATAATTCATTACCAAATACGTATTAGGCGATGAAACTTGGTAGGTGAGTTGAACTTATGACACAGAATATAAAACTAGTAAAATTTTGGACAATGGGCGTGGCATCGCCCACTTTTAAAAGAAGGTAATTTAGAAGTTTTGCAAGCTGTAATTCGACAGCCGTTGAAGATATCATGATGAAATTTGGCAGGAACGTTACACCTATTACTGTAAGTACGCTTAATAAAAATTAGCAAAATCGGAGAACGACCACGCCCACTTTTTAAATTTTTTTTTTTTTTTAATTTCAAATTTTAAAAGAAAAGTTAATATCTTTACAGTATATAAATAAATTATGTCAACATTCAACTCCAGTAATGATATGTTGCAACAAAATACAAAAATAAAAGAAAATTTCAAAATGGGCGTGGCTCCGCCCTTTTTCATTTAATTTGTCTAGGATACTTTTATTGCCATGAGTCGAACAAAAATTTACCAATCGTTGTGAAATTTGGTAGAGGCTTAGATTCTAGGACGATAACTGTTTTCTGTGAAAAAGGGCGAAATCGGTTGAAGCCACGCCCAGTTTTTATAAACAGTCGATCGTCTGTCCTTCCGCTCGGCCGTTAACACGATAACTTGAGCAAAAATCGATATATCTTTACTAAACTCAGTTCACGTACTTATCACTTTTTCGAAAATTACGAAAAATAAAAAAAAATGCCATAATTATATACCAAATACGAAAAAAGGGATGAAACATGGTAATTGTATTAGTCTATTGATGCAAAATATAACTTTAGAAAAAGCTTGGTAAATGGGTGTGACACCTACCATATTAAGTAGAAGAAAATGAAAAAAGTTTTGCAGGGCGAAATCAAAAGCCCTTGGAATCTTGGAAGGAATACTGTTCGTGGTATTACATATATAAATAAATTAGCGGTACCCGACAGATGATGTTCTGGATCACCCTCGTCCACATTTTGGTCGATATCTCGAAAACGCTTTCACATATATAACTAAGGGCAACTCCCTTTTAAAACCCTCATTAATACATTTAATTTGATACCCATATCGTACAAACACATTGTAGAGTCACCCCTGGTCCACCTTTATGGCGATATTTCGAAAAGGCGTCCACATATATAACTAAGGCCCACTCCTTTTTAAAATACTCATTAACACCTTTCATTTGATACCCATATCGTACAAAAAAGTTCTAGAGACACCACTGGCCCACCTTTATGGCGATATCTCGAAAAGGCATCCACCTATAGAACTAAGGCCCACTCCCTTTTAAAATACTCATTAACACCTTTGATTTGATACCCATATCGTACAAACAAATTCTAGAATCACCCCTTTATGGCGATATCTTGAAAAGGCGTCCCCCTATAGAACTAAGGCCCACACCCTTTTAAAATACTCATTAACACCTTTCAATTGATACCCATATCTTACAAACAAATTCTAGAATCACCCCTGGTACACCTTTATGGCGATATCTCGAAAAGGCGTCTACCTATAGAACTAAGGCCCACGCCCTTTTAAAATACTCATTAACACCTTTCATTTGATACCCATATTGTACAAACGCATTCTAGAGTCACCCCTGGTCCACTTTTTTAGCGATATTCCGAAAAGGTGTCCACCTATAGAACTAAGGCCCACTCCCTTTTAAAATACTCATTAACACCTTTCATTTGATACCCATATAGTACAAACAAATTCTAGAGTCACCCCTGGTCCACCTTTATGGCGATATCTCGAAAAGGCGTCCACATATAGAACTAAGGCCCACGCCCTCTTAAAATACTCATTAACACCTTTCATTTGATATTCATATCGTACAAACGAATTCTAGAGTCACCCCTGCTGCATCTTTATGGCGATATCTCGAAAAGGAGTCCATCTATAGAACTTAGGCCCACGCCCTTTTAAAATACTTATTAATACCTTTCATTTGATACCCATATCGTACAAGCTAAATTCTAGAGTCACCCCTGGTCCATCTTTATGGCGATATCTCGAAAAGGCGTCCACTTATAGAACTTAGGCCCACTCCCTTTTAAAATTATCATTAACACATTTCATTTGAACCCATATCGTACAAACAAATTCTAGAGTCAGGCCTGGTCCACCTTTATGGCGATATCCCTAAATGGCGTCCATCTATAGAACTATGGCCCACTTCCTCTTAAAATACTCTTTAATACCTTCCATTTGATACACATGTCATACAAACACATTCCAGGGTTACCCTAGGTTCTTTTTACAACATGGTGATTTGCCCTTACTTTGTCTCCACAGCTCTCAACTGAGTATGTAATGTTCGGTTACACCCGAACTTAGCCTTCCTTACTTGTTTTTTATTGGAATTTTCTTTTTTTATGAATTTTATCACTAACTTACATCGCCTTCCTTTTTATTATTAATGTTACCGTTGGAATTTTCTTGCATTCTTTCTAAGTTCTGTCGGATATGACATCTCTTTTTCTTTTTTATTTTCGTCGATAGTTTTTCACATAGCGTATATTTATTTATTTCGTTCGCTTCATCAACTTTTCACATTTAGTTCATAGCAATTTTTTACTTAAGTTCTCCTAATTAGGTTTATATTCAACATATCGAGCCATAACCGCACAAAGGGCTTAACAGACATTATTTCTAATTTTTTCTTTTTGATGAAAACCGAAAGGCCATTGCCATATGCACCAGCTCAAAAAAAATCAAAGTCTTACGAAATACAGATACGAAGTTATAGATAAGGCAATTTTGGATCAAGTGCACAAAACACTTTGTTTATATATTTTTGTGCTCGCAATGTGTAGGTTAAGCCTTTTTTACCCAGAAATTTTGTCATTTTGATATAAAGTTTTTACAATTTGGTGTGCATGTTTCGTAATCTTCGTCTTTTTAATCCTAGAAAGATAACGTTATTTTTTTCCCTAGAAAGATAACGTACGTCTGAGAGACGTGTTCAAGTTTAAGGACCCTAAAGATAAAAAAACTTACATTTTTTTTAATCATTTATTTCATATATATTCACTTGTTTTAAATTTTTTTTAAAGAAAACAAGTAAGGAAGGTTAAGTTCGGGTGTAACCGAACATTACATACTCAGTTGACAGCTATGGTGAAAACATAAGGGAAAATAACCATGTAGGAAAATGAACCGAAGGTAACATTGGAATGTGTTTGTATGACATGTGTATCAAATGAAAGGTATTAAAGAGTATTTTATGAGGGAGTGGGCCATAGTTCTATAGGTGGACCCCATTTAGGGATATCGCCATAAAGGTGGACCAGGGCTGACTCCAGAATTTCTTTGTACGATATGGGTATCAAATGAAAGATGTTAATGAGAATTTTAAAAGGCGTAGGCTTAGTTTTATGGGATATCGCCATAAAGGTGGATCAGGGTTGACTCTAGAATTCGTTTGTACGATATGGGTATCAAATGAAAGGTGTTAATGGGTATTTTAAAAGGGAGTGATTCTTAGTTCTATAGGTGGACGCCGTTTCGAGATATCGCCATAAAGGTGGACCAGGGGTGACCCCAGAATTTGTTTGTACGATATGGGTATCAAACGAAAGGGGTTAATGGGTATTATAAAAGGGAGTGGACCTTAGTTCTATAGTTGGACGCCTTTTCGAGATATCGAAATAAAGGTGGACCAGGGGTGACTCTAGAATGTGTTTGTACGATATGGGTATCAAATTAAAGGTATTAATGAGGGTTTTAAAGGGGAGTGGCCCTTAGTTGTATATATGAAGGCTTTTTCGAGATATCGAACAAAATGTGGACTAGGGTGACCCAGAACATCATCTGTCGGGTACCGCTAATTTATTTATATATGTAATACCACGAACAGTATTCCTGCTAAGATTTCAAGGGTTTTTTATTTCGCCCTGCAGAACTTTTTCATTTTCTTCTACTTAATATGGTAGGTGTCACACCCATTTTACAAAGTTTTTTTCTAAAGTTATATTTTGCGTCAATAAACCAATCCAGTTACCATGTTTCATCCATTGTTTCATATTTGGTAAAGAATTATGGCATTTTTTTAATTTTTCGTAATTTTCGATATCGAAAAAGGCGGCGTGGTCACAGTCCGATTTCGGCCATTTTTTATACCAAGATAAAGTGAGTTGAGATAAGTATGTGAACTAAGTTTAGTAAAGATATATCGATGTTTGCTCAGGTTATCGTGTTAACGACCAAGCGGAAGGACAGGCGGTCGACTGTGTATAAAAACTGAGCGTGGCTTCAACCGATTTCGCCCATTTTCACAGAAAACAGTTATCGTCACAAGGATTGGCCAATTTTTGTTCGACTTATGGCATTAAAAGTATTCTAGACGAATTAAATCAAAAAGGGCGGAGCCACGCCCATTTTGAAATTTTCTTTTATTTTTGTATTTTGTTACCATATCATTACTGGAGTTGAATGTTGACATAAATTACTTATATACTGTAAAGAAAGTACATTTTTTGTTAAAATTTGACTTTAAAAAAATTTTTTTTTAAAAGTGGCCGTGGTCGTTCTCCGATTTTGCTAATTTTTGTTTAGCATACATATAGTAATAAGAGTAACGTTCCTGCCAAATTTCATCATGATATCTTCAACGACTGCCAAATTACAGCTTGCAAAACTTCTAAATTACCTTCTTTTAAAAGTGGGCGGTGCTACGCCCATTGTCCAAAATTTTACTAGTTTTCTATTCTGCGTCATAAGTTCAACTCACCTACCAAGTTTCATCGCTTAATCCGTATTTGGTAATGAATTATCGCACTTTTTCGATTTTTCGAAATTTTCGATATCGGAAAAGTGGGCGTGGTTATTGTCCGATATCGTTCATTTTAAATAGCGATCTGAGGTGAGTGCTCAGGAACCTACATACCAAATTTCATCAAGATACCTCAAAATTTACTCAAGTTATCGTGTTAACGGACGGACGGACGGACATGGCTCAATCAAATTTTGTTTCGATCCTGATGATTTTGATATATGGAACTCTATATATATCTCGATTCCTTTATATCTGTACAACCAACCGTTATTCAATCAAAGTTAATATACTCTGTGAGCTCTGCGCAACTGAGTATAAATATTGTTTTTTTAATATATTAAAAATTAGGTTTGACTTGACTTGGACTTGTCCTTACAAAAATCAGTCTTTTTCGAAGGACCTCAGTTTATAGCAAAAAAAATTAAAATTCACTCTTTTAAACTATACTTAAAAAAATATTAGCTAAAATTACCATTTTAGGCAATAATTACATAGAAAATTTGTAGTCACGTAAAAGATAACGATACGTCTCTTAGACGTATTTTTAAAAAACAATCGTATATATTTCAGCAAACAAAATAGTTACTACTGTAAAACACCACCACTGACAAGCTGGTAATGGTAAGTAGCTGAGAAAACTAAGAATGAGGTTGTTCCTCTTTACGATTGTGGGAGACTGAGAGCAAAATTAAAACGACGTACGTCTCACAGACGTACGTTATCTCACGAGGGTTAATTTAATATGGAGTTCTTGCAAACGCAGGCGAATTTTTTTTAGATTAAGATTTTTCTTAATAAGGATTATAACGAATATAGCCAAACTGTAGTTCCAGATTTCAAATAAAGTTGCACTAGTTCCATTCAGAGACACCGATTCTTCGGAGGAAATAATTGAAGAATATAATGGCGTTGGGAAACAAGGTAGGAGGATCCGAAACCACTACCCAAAATACTTCTACGAAAAAAGAGACCTTCTACTTCAGTTTATACC
Source organism: Eurosta solidaginis (assembly GCF_040869045.1). Classification (NCBI taxonomy): domain Eukaryota; kingdom Metazoa; phylum Arthropoda; class Insecta; order Diptera; family Tephritidae; genus Eurosta; species Eurosta solidaginis. The sequence continues at coordinate 88,110,158 of NC_090323.1, read as the reverse complement.
GGAGCTTACAGAGAATTTCATAGTTAAATTATTTAGATTTAAAATCACTTTGTGATAAAAACAATTCCCAAAATTTTCCACAGAGAGTACCTCAACTTAAAACACAACTCTTTTATCACATATACGTTACCAGATACGGTTGGAGAAGACGGCAATGTGAAATGAATAGATTGTATCTTAGTTATTTATTTAAAAATACTTAGCTCAGTTGTTGTTTAGGTCAGGACCTAAATATTTTTATACTGCAAACACGGCCACTCTAATATATAATTTATTAGTGCAAATACATTCATACATACCTTCATGTACTGCACACCCACATGCATACACATTCATGTATGTTCACATATATGCAACACTAACACGGGTAACTGAGTTTTCCATCGGATAACAAATATCCCTTGGAAAACCCCCGCACGATCTCCGGTTCGACAACACGGAGACCACTTTCCATTTTCTGTTCAGTTTCAACCACAAAGGCAGAAGGTCAACTGCTGCTGTCACGCCACATACCAAAGGTAAAATATTGTACTAACTTAACAAATAATAAATCAATTATTACAATACCATACTAATATTGAAATTATTTGTGTTTTTCCTTTTCTTCCAATTACATATATTGGACCTCCGCGCACCGAGCGTTCTGCGAGGCCAACATTTGGTCCTTCAGCCTTAACATTTGGTGCATCTCACCAAGTTACAAGCGACTTGCCAATACACACTCCACTTACCATAATTTTGGCACATTATACAATTGCGTAAATTCAACAGTAAGACCTTCGAGATTGAACAGCATTTGGAATAAAAACAAACTTATCTTTGCAAACCTACTACCAAGCACAGATAGCCGCAACAACAATCAAGGTGCGTGGTTATAATTTACAGCGCACAATTTTTTTTTAAGTGAAATAAGTGTTAAAAAGGCCTTTTGTCTATCAGCATTATCCCCCACCCGCGGTAAGGTTCTGCTGACAAAGCTTAAGGTAACATAGTGCAGAATTTTTAGTAGAAACAATTTTAATTTTAACTTAAACTGCACTATTTTCGGTTTCACATAGCCATACATTCTTTTTAGTTTCGTTGTTTGTTAATTTTCAACAACAACAACAGCACTTCACTTTGGTTCAATACCCAACAAAAAATCCATAGTAATTTTAACTGCTTATTTGTTGCTTATTATTTTTTACACTTTGCCTTATTTCTTGCGGCTTAACATATACTGGATTAACACAACGAAGTTCAGTTTTTTGTTGTAAAAAATAACCATTATATCTGTGTGGGTCGCGAATCGGCGTTTTTTATATACACCGCGCATACAAAATTACACTAAAAGAAATAAATAGTGAAAATTTAAAAAGTGCATTGCATTTTAGTTTGCCTTTGGTTTTGTTGCCCTCCTTTCTCTAGCTCTCTTTTCAGTAGCTTAGCTAGTTATACGAGCCGGTGGAATTTTAACGCCTATTTGCTAGGTATACGAGTCGGTGGGTTTCTACCACCGATCAAAACGCAACTGAGGGTTTCTACTTTTCTTGCGGTAGCACTTAGCTAGGTATACGAGTCGGTGGGTTTCTACCACCGATCAAAACGCAACTGTGGGTTTCTACCTTACTTGCGGTAGGACTTAGCTAGGTATACTAGCCGGTGGGTTTCTACCACCGATCAAAACGCAACTGCGGGTTTCTACCTTACTTGCGGTACTTAATTACATAACACTAGCTGAGCAGAGAGGGCAACAAAAGGTTTTTACCTCAAAAGTATACACTAAATCTTCTGGATTTCTATCGGTATACATATCAATAGTAAAAATGGATGCGTGCATACTTTTTGCTGAGGCAATTGTCGAATTCGAATCAGATGTCGGTAACGTGACTGATCTCGATAAACACACTCTTTCCTTTCTACAAGAAGAGTTAAAAAATATGTGGGTAAAAACCAAAGACGCTTATGACGCGTTAATCTCCGCGAGATTGTCCAAAGAAGAAATTAAAGCCATAAAAAGAAGCATAAACTTTCTATGGCTAGTTATTTTAAATGTATGTCTGCTATGTCGGCTAAGACAGAGACTCTTAATAAAGCAGAAACAGAGAAAATTGACCAGCCTGCCCAAAAACAGACTGATCGCAAACACCATCTTCGCCTCCCTCCACGTGATACCGAAGTCTTCAAGGGTGACTATTTGTATTGGCCATCATTCCGAGATATGTTTACGGCCATTTACATTTCGAACGACGATATTTACCCGATTGAGAAATTATATTACCTTAGTCAGAAAACAAAGGGGGAGGCCAACGAAATTGTTAGCAACGTACCTGTCACAAATGAAGGGTTTGAAATAGCGTGGAATAACCTCACTGAAAGGTATGAAAACAAGCGTAGTTTAGTTAAGGCTCAGCTCGACACTGTCTTCGGAATAAAACCTATTGAAACGGATTGCGGTAAATCTATTAAAGATTTACAATTAAAATTAAATAATTGCATTAAAAGGACATAAGTTAGATTTATGGGATGCACTTTTTGTGTACCTGTACGCAGAAAAACTGCCCAAAACCAGCCTTTCACTTTGGGAACAGTCTTTAGGGAACAAAATGGGAGGACATGAATAAATTCCTATCCGATAGATTTCTTGCGTTAGAAAACGTGTCTGGTCACAGAGGTAATAAAACTTCGAAAAGTTGTAAGCCCCAAAATACCAAAACCCCTGAACCTCATAACAAAAAGGTTGGCAGCTTCCAAACAAGCATAAAGATTTTCAATTGCAAAATGTATCACACGAATGACCACAAACTACGAACATGCGCTAAATTCCTCAAATTTACACCTGCGCGTAGAATTGAATTTATTAAAAACAATAATAGCTGCCTGAATTGTTTGTCTTCTGGACATACTGTGTCGAAATATACTAGTTCTTATAACTGTAGTACATGCCATTCTCGACACAACACGCTCCTACATATACAAAAAATTCAGCAAAAAGCAGCAGTTCATACAAGTAAGGAAGATGATACCCCTTCAACATCGCGACAAGCACGAGAGAGGCAAAATTCAAAGTCCAATGACAATCAAACCTCCCATGTGCAATCTTGCCATGCGCATAATACCGCTGGTGTACTGTTAGGCACCGCTCGTGTCAACATACAATATAACAATACCAATTTTTCAGCCAGAGCCCTAATTGATTCTGTTTCTGAATGTTCATTTATTACCGAACATCTCAAACGTCGAATTAACCTGCCATCCAAGAAAATTCGCGCTCAAGTTTCCGGTATAACTAACTCATTCTCTGCACAGGTCAAAAAGTCTTGTTCAATAGAGTTGCGGTCACTAATTGACCCATTATTTTCTTTGAACACAAAAGTTGTTGTCCTGCCAAAGCTTACAACATGCCAGATCAGTGCGATGACCAGACAATCATTCCTTGATCTCGAGTTGGCAGATAAAAATTCTTTGTCAACGAACCAGTGGTTCTAGTTCTTGGAGGGGATATTTACCCTCAAATCATCTTGAACGGATTGCAGAAGGATGTCCTTGGTACGCTCTTAGCACAAGAAACTGTTTTCGGCTGGATACTTACAGGCCGTACAGATGTTCAAGAGCAACCAAAAGAAATCGTCTCCTACTACAGTGACGTATCATTGGATAAGCAATTATCCGCCTTTTGGGAACTCGAAGAAATCCCTAAAAACAAACGCTTTAATGCGGACGAACAATACTGCGAAGAATTATACAGAGGTACCACCACTAAGGATAATACCGGGAAATACACAGTCTCATTACCTTTTAAACGAGAATTTCCTTCCAATATATCCCTAGGGCCTTCTCTCAAAATAGCATGCTCTCCGTTCTTCCGGAACGAGACACGCCTCGCGAAAAATCCTACTTTACAAACGGAGTACAATCAAGTTGTGGCCGAATACGAGGAATTAGGACATATGTCAAGGATCAACAGCTGTGTGCCACCAGACTCCTCTGACCATTATTTTCTACCTCATCACGCCGTCATCAAGGAAGAAAGTACCTCCACGAAAGTTCGCGTTGTTTTCAACGCATCTAGTCCGACCGCAAACGGAGTATGTCTGAGCGACGTTTTGTATACAGGTCCTACGCTCCAAGCTGACCTAACTGTTCTTATACTTCGCTGGAGACTTTACAAATATGTCTTCAACAGCGATATCGAGAAAATGTACCGACAAATTATGGTACAACCTAACCAAACCAAATACCAGCGCTTAGTATTCCGTACTATCTCTGAAATCCCTGTCAGCCTTAACGAACTAAAGACTGTGACATTCGGGGTTAACTGTGCTCCTTATCTAGCAATAAGGACACTTTTACAATTGGCAAATGACGTCGAAGGCACCTTTCCAATTGCATCCACAATACTAAGAGAATACATGTATGTGGATGATATTCTTGCTGGTGGACACTGCATCCAATCAGCAATTACTGCCAGAGATCAAATATCTCACGCATTGCCATCAGCCGGTTTTCCCTAAGAAAATGGAAAGCCAATTCGGAACAAATACTAAAGGATATCCCTAAACAACATCTCCTTAACAAAGATTTCCTGGAATTCGAAGACGCAAGTTCAGTGAAGGCACTAGGAATCAGGTGGAATGCACATAAGAATGAATTTTACTTCATCGCAAAGCCCATGGAAAATTATGAGATTTTGACCAAAAGAACGATTTTATCATCAATTGCAAAACTTTTCGACCCGTTAGGATGGCTTGCTCCAATAGTCATCGTAGCCAAAAGCATTATGCAAAACATTTGGCTTGAAGGCACAAAGTGGGATGAAGAAGTATCACCAACTACTACCGAAGGTTGGAAAATTTTTATGGAAAATTATTTCAAAATTGATACCGCGCTGGACACACTTTTCTCCAACCAACAATGTGGAAATACACGGTTTCTGCGACGCATCGGAGAAAGCGTATGCTGCGGCAATATACCTCCGCGTCGAGTCAAACGACCAAGTCCAAATCAATTTGCTATTGGCGAAAACTAAAGTAGCTCCTGTAAAAACTATCTCCCTTCCCCGATTGGAATTATGTGGAGCAGTGCTACTCGCCGAAATGATGGAAACATTAGCAGCAAGTCTCAATTTAGAGAACACAAAAACCTATTTATGGACCGATTCCACTATTGTGCTGGCTTGAATACGAAAGCACCTTGTTCGTGGTCAACTTTCGTAGCACACCGTATCACAAAAATCGTCGAAAAGGTCGGAAAGGATAATTGGCGTCATGTGGATTCGGGAACAAATCCAGCCGATATGGCTAGCAGAGGACTTCCAGCACATGAACTGGTCAACAATTCCTTATGGTTGCAGGGACCTTCTGGGTTACAAGAAGACATCTCAAAATGGCCTATACAAGATATAACTTACAACCATCGAGGAGAAACGAGTGCAAGCACGTGCAGTAACGACCGAAATGGATTTTGATATTCTGGATAGATTTTCGAACCTACCCAGAGCCTTAAGGGTGATATCTTATGTCTCGAGATTTCTCGAAAGAATTCATCCAAAGACAAAAGATTATTTTAATAAAACGTCGCATCAGAGGAATCGAAATCGCTACGCAACGCTTAGCTAAGATGTCGCAACAACAGCTTTATCCCACAAAATACAAAAATCTGAAGTCAGGCAGGCTAGTAGATTGCAAAAGCGAAGTGCTTCCTCTTGACCCTTTCTTAGACAAGTATGGCATTATAAGGACTGGTGGTCGCATCCGCGCGGCGCTAGACCTACCATACAATGAACGGCATCCCATAATCCTACCTTACACATGCAACTTTTCTCGCCTTTTAGTTCAGTTTATCCATGAAATCTCTTTACGTGTAGAGAACCAACTAATGTTTAGGCTTATTAGGACCCAATACTAGATTCCTAGTGTTAAAATATGATAAAATCGATCATTCGCAATTTCAAGGTCTGCACAATCTATAAAAAAACGTGTACAAACCCAACTTATGGGTAACCTTCCCAAGGAACGTACCACATTTTCCCGACCATTTACTAATTCAGGGGTAGATTTTGCAGGACCATTCGACATAAAAAGTTATAGAGGTAGAGGGTGTCGAATTTCGAAAGGTTATTACTGTCTGTTTGTCTGCTTCACTACGGAAGCCACAACCGACCTTAGCACCAAATCCTTTCTCGCGGCATTTTTCAGATTTATCGCCAGGCGATGATGTCCGAAAAATATATATTCCGACAATGGGACTAACTTTTTCGGAGCCTCACGATCACGCAGGTCTGAGTTTAGGGCATTTATAGCTGATTCGCATGAAAAAGCATTGTCAAAATATGCTCATCAACTTCTGCAATGGCATTTCATCCTTACTGCCTCTCCTCATATGGGAGGTCTGTGGGAAGCAGGAGTAAAAAGTTTCAAAAGCGACTTTCGAAAAGTGGCAGGTAGGGATAAATATACATTTGAGGAGTTCACAACCCTACTTTGTCGAATAGAGGCTTGCCTGAACTCGCGACCATTAAGTCCATCGTCGAACCAATCGACCGACTTAGAACCCTTAACCCCTGGTAATTTCCTGGTAGGCCGACATCTTCTCGCTCCTCCAGAAATAGATTCCAATGAGAATCCTGCCTCCATAGTCAATAAGTGGCATAAATTAAAAGCTTTGCATCAAACCTTTTGCAGAAGATGGAAAAGAGAATATCTCTTAGAAATGCAAAATCGGGTTAAATAGAAACACCTGAAAGCAAACATCAAAATAGGGGATTTCGTCGTCGTGAAAGACGTCAATGTAGCTCCAAACGAATGTAAACTTGGAAGAGTGGTCAAACTCCACCCGGGACCAGACGACCTTGTACGAGTTGTCGATATCACGACTGAAAAAGGTCAAATTACAAGGCCTTTGGCCAAACTGGTTCTACTTCCACCAGCCAATGAAACAAGTGGAGAGGTATACACCGATGACCAAACCGATCCTTAAATTAGGACATTCCACTTCTTTAAAATATGTAATGTCACTTAGAATTATCGGCATAAAATAAAAATTAATCGAAAATCAGAATTTAGAAAATGAAAATAAATTCAATTCGCCATTTTCATTTCAAAAATCGACCATCTTTATTTTCTTCCTCAAATGTACCTAAAAACAAAACGTTTTAATAATGTTTGAATTACAAGGTACAACTACAACAACTTGACAAAATTTCAAATCATGTTGGTGTAATTGGACAACTACAATACATAAGCATTTTTTTCTTATTAAATTCCATTAATTTTCATTAAAAACCAAATTCGCAAGTATGTATAAACCTCACATGCAATCGGGTATAAACCCACCACTCGTTCAGAGTATTAATAATGCGTAGCATTGAAATTGCAAACAAATTTACATATTTATTTTAAACCGGAATCGAAAATAATATTTTTAGGGTTTAATTGCTTTCTTATTTCTCATAATAACTTACAACATTTTTTGTAGGGTATGGTCAGACACAGCAAATGAACCAAAAACAATACAAATAACGTGTTTATTTTTCACTCAAAATAACACAATTGTGCATAAAGCATTTAATTCCGAATTCCTTAAGCAATTAAAATATGCAAACCTGATGGGCGTACTCCATTAATTAGTCCCTAAGGTTTTTTCTGGCCTACTCTTTGTTGTTGCTGCCTGTGCAGCAACCGGTAATACTGCAACATAAATCCCTTCTTGGGTGTCAATTGCAGCATAGTGTATATACATACATATGTACACACAGGGACATCATTTAGTTGGCATAATCTGAAAAGAAAAGTAAATACAAGTTAGTCAAATCATACAATTAATAAATTACAAAATTCCTCTATGTTTACTTACCGGCATGTTTACTATGTAATTAAATTTCGCTTTTGTCATTTACATGACATTTCATCTACGCGGTATTGTATTGCCATAACGAACATTTTTTGTGTTTTAGTGGAACATGATCCGTTCCAATTTTTTTCACTGTTTGTAATTACTGATTTCACGAATACTTTATTGAAAAATATTGCAAAATAAGTACGAGTTGCAAGAAAATCGTTCAAAACTCGAAAGGTTTGAATTTTTTCGCAACAAACATTTTTTTAACTACCATATTTTTACCGAAATCCACAAATCTAGTTGAAAATGCGAAACTTTCTTGAGTGGCAGGACACTTGGTGACAAATTAAATCACAAAAATAAAAACCAAATTATAAATTTCCGATCAGATTGGAATATACAAATTTGTTTTTATTGTATTCAGTAGAAATTATGAATTGATCACTCGCAAGTGTAATTTATTCATTTTCTACGTATGATTCCAATGCATAAACACGAAATCTATCTATATAAATCTTATAAAATAAAGTCGCTAAATGCCATGTATGCACATAACTTCACACAGAATGCTCCGATTTTAAAACGGTTTTTTGCATTTGAAAGCTTAGCTACGTGAGATGGTACAGTTAATATAATTTGAAGGTATGTATATATTATAGGGGCGTGGCAAATTGCCAAAATGTAGTAAAAAATCATAAAATTTTTGTTTACACAGCTATAACTCATAAACGGATGGATGGATTTAAAAAATTCTACTTTTCAGTAAAACTTTGAAATTTACCTTCGATCTGCATCAAAAAAAAAATATATACTTGATTCCTTTCTTATATCAGCCAAATTGTTTAAACAAAAGTAACATTTTTATCAAAAAATGCGTATGTGTGTTTGTTCGCTGTGAACTGTCGGCGCTAATTGCTTTTGAGTGAGGCTTGATGCGACACATACATACGTACATATATGTAGCATTCGCTGCATTATTTAACTTCGGGCGTAGGTTTATAGGTATGTATGGATGTTTTCTGTCCCTATGCCCTATGTCTGGCGGCCGCCGTGGTGTGATGGTAGCGTGCTCAACCTACCACACCGTATGCCCTGGGCTCGCACCGCGGGCAAAGCAACATCAAAATTTTAGAAATAAGGTTTTTCAATTAGAAGAAATTTTTTCTAAGCGGGGTCGCCCCTCGGCAGTGTTTGGCAAGCGCTCCGGGTGTATTTCTGCCATGAAGAGCTCTCAGTGAAAACTCATCTGCCTTGCAGATGCCGTTCGGAGTCGGCATAAAACATGTAGGTCCCGTCCGGCCAATTTGTAGGGAAAATCAAGAGGTGCACGACGCAAATTGGAAGAGAAGCTCGGCCTTAGATCTCTTCAGAGGTTATCGCGCCTTACATTTATTTTATTTTTATGTCCCTTTGAGTGCTCAAACCTTTAAAAATATGCAACAGATTTTGATGCGCTTTTTTTTATTTAATAGATAAAATGTGATTGAAGAGGAAGTAACGGATGAACATATTTGGCTGAAAATTGGTGAAGGGCTAGCTTAGAACCAGGAGACAGACATAGGCTAATTTTTATCCCGTTCTGGATAGGGTCTTGAGATCAAAACGTGGACTTGGGTAATCCTGGGATATGTTTGTACAATATGGGTATCGAATGTTAGCTGTTTATGAGTACTTTGATACGGGGTATTTTTCGTAACCACGGGTAACTAGGGTCTCGAGATATAAGCGAAAACGTGGACGCGGGTACCCCTAGAATGTGTTTATAGAATATGGATAACGAATGAAAGCTGTTGATGAGTGCTTTAGTACAGGGTAGTTTTCATACCTATTGGCGAAGGATCTCAAGATATAGGCCAAAACGTGCATCAGGGTAACACTAGGATGTGTTTTTACATAAAGGGTATAAAATTGAAGCTGTTGATGAGTATTTTAGTACAGAGTAATTTTTATACCGCTGGGTGACTAGGGTCTCAAGATATGGGCAAAACCTGGACCCGGATACCCCTAGAATGTGTGTGTAATATGGATAACAAATGAAAGTTGTTGCTGAGAGATTTAAAGTAATTTTCATTGTGATATTCGATTTAGTTGCATTAACCTGGCAAAACTGATAAATGTGCATGCGAAGTCGAAATAAAGACATGACTTAATAATACCAACATAACTATTTACGGAGGGAGGAGTGAATAAAAGTATTAAAAAAAGTAAGGAGGGGGAAGGGGGGGGGGGGTGGGCAGAGTTAGACGGAAAAAGCTTATTAAAATGTATGGAGATAGACCAAAAATTAGGGCAGAACAACGTTTGACGGGTCTGCTAGTTTAATATAAAGAGGCGATAGGATCTACTCAGGGAGCATTTAGAAAGTGATCAATAACCCGTTGATAAACAGTTGTGCGCTCATGCGGCCATTCTTTTTATAAGCTTTTATTTACCTTCACTTGGCTGTTGTATGTAATGGAATCTTGCAAGTTAAATTTGATACACTTCCCAATGTCCGATTGAGCTGAAATTTTGCACACATGTATAACTCCGATGACAATGCAATATTACTTTGCCAGAATTCGATAAATTAATCGATAACACAGTTATCGGTAAATATTTGTGTTTACTTTGGCATAACAGCCTAAGTCCCATACAAACCCGCCGGTACCTAACCGTGGATTTCGAGACTTAGACGTGGTGAATCACGCGTGTCACACGTGGCGAATCTCACGCTTGCGAAAAGCGGAGACACAACCCTCTGTTGTATTTCTGTGTATAACCAACAAAGCTGAATTTTTAAGGCTGTTTAACTTTGTAATCTTTTCTGTAATTTATTTTGCTTTTGGAAAAATTACCTGTTTTAAAAAAGCTGGCTGAAAAATATTGGCATAACAGCTTAAGTTAAATCAAGAATGGAAAATCTTGGAAAATTTGAGCAGATGTGGCAATTTCGCGCGTCCGTTGAACGAAATATTGACAATCTATTGATCATCGCTAGGAAATTAGCGACATTCCATCAACTTAGCAGCACTTTAGCAATACTACTGTTATTTTTTGGCCGCTCAAACACACCCATATTAATTGTGCATTAAATCTAAAATATACAACTCAAAAATGACTCTGGTTGTTATGTCCGCAGCATTTATTTGGTGCAAATACACCATAATAATTTACACGGCCAAAACCATAATAATTTACACGGGTCATCAATCCTTTCTCTGATTCAAAAGCTGAACTACCAGCGCTACCTTCATCAGCTCAGTGTCATCATTGCCAGTAGCGCCAATAACACCAAACTCGTGCCTGACACACAAAAGTCGTTTCACTCAATAGCGCAAGTGAAATGTACTACGCACTCACTACTAAGTAGCGTCAAAAATTCGCTTGGAGTCATTTCGTCAATGAGCTACCATTGAGCTGGCACCGCATTGGCGCTAGCGCCATGCAATTTACATCACTAAAATTGCTCGAATGCACAGGCTCATGACTTTGTTAATCCAGATGGTGAAAACGAAGACTCAAAGGAATGCAATCTTGCAAACAACAGCCGTCATTTTCAAAGTGTAAAAATTCTGTGATACAACGAACGCTAACGCGGTTAGGCTGTTATCGGTAAGTGTTGCATAGAACAATTTGGACTGTGATATAAACTGTAAGATTTAATAATTTAGGTGTAAAGTTTTAATGTCAAAAATATATAATTATGTAAAATATAGAATTTTTTTGTCGCAGACGAAAAAGCTTAATTATCGTTAAAGGTTACAATGAACATATAAAGTGTTATATTTCTTTAGAGTAAATTTATTGTTTACTTTTTAGTTAATTTTATTAACCAATAATAAAAGCTTATTTTTAAAAAAGTTGTTTTTTCTTTAATTTTATTCGATATTGCAAATGCGTCACTGCACGAACTTTGGACAACCCATAAGCAGGTCCCTGCACATGGTCAATCTGCTATAAGCGCTTGTCAGAGGGTCAATATGAATATACAAACTTTTATATACATATGTATGCTATTCAGCGTTCGCCACCTAACCAAAATTAATTTTTTTTTTTTTTTCAAATAAAACCAAAAATTAAAATTCAAATATTACAAAATAATAACAAAATAAATCCAATCTGGCACGGAGACACGTCCTCTTCGTCTGGATATTACATTTAACCTCATAAAGTTAAAATCTGGACCTGGACTTGGCCCCTTTGTCCAGATGGAAAATTAATTGTCACATAATATAACAAAATAAATCCAATCTGGCACGGAGACACGTCCTCTTCGTCTGGATATAACATTTAACCTTATAAAGCTAAAATCGGGAACAGAGACTTGGCCTCTTTGTCCAGATGGAAAATTAATTTACATTCGTCGAAATCTGGAACGGAGACCTCCAGACTACGAAAAATCTCGGAATACAAAAGAGATCAATACAAATAAATACAGTCCAAATATGTATACTGTATAATGTGCGTTGAATTATAACCCGTTAGCTTTAATCTGTTGCTTCTTTTTCCTACAGTGGCTACTATATGCAAACAAGTCCGGACGTGATCAGCCAACAAATTTTCATTTAATAATACAAACATATTGTATATAGTTTTAAGTAATACGTGCGCGTGACCGCTTCAGCATGACCTTCCTTCATTTCAAGATGTTGCTTACCGCAAGGGGGCCGGCATGTTTAGGTCAGGCCCTAAATATTTTTATACTGCAAACACGGCCACTCTAATACATAATTTATTAGTGCAAATACATTCATACATATTTCATGTACTGCACACCCACATGCATGTATGTTCACATATATGCAACACTAACACGGGTAACTGAGTTTTCCATCGCATAACAAATATCCCTTGGAAAACCCCCGCACGATCTCCGGTTCGACAACACGGAGATCACTTTCCATTTTCTGTTCAATTTCAACCACGAAGGAAGAAGGCCAACTGCTGCTGTCACGCCACATACCAAAGGTAAAATATTGTACTAACTTAACAAATAATAAATCAATTATTATAATACCATACTAATATTGAAATTATTTGTGTTTTTCCTTTTCTTCCAATTACATATATTGGACCTCCGTGCACCGAGCGTTCCGCGAGGCCAACAGTTGTAAATTTAAAATATTTGTTAATCAGTCTGCATCTTTAAATCTGAATAAATACGAATTCCGTCTTGAAATCTGAATAAAAACATTGATCTGCATAACCAACCACTGTGTTTAATGTTTTCAAATGTGTATATTTTAATATTTTAATTTTGGCTTAGCCGACATTTTCAAGCAATGACGTCTTTGTTTTTTTTGGAAAGCAAAAAGGGCGTAAGCGACAAATGCGCCATTATTATTAAAGAAATCCAAAAAATCCCACATCAATATACGTCAATTATATAGTCTCATATACACACCCAACTTTCACGTTACTATCTAAAGTAATCGCAATATTAATACAAACAAGTAAGGAAGGCTAAGTTCGGGTGTAACCGAACATTACATACTCAGTTGAGAGCTGTGGAGACAAAGTAAGGGAAAATCACCATGTTGTAAAAAGAAACCAGGGTAACCCTGGAATGTGTTTGTATGACATGTGTATCAAATGGAAGGTATTAAAGAGTATTTTAAGAGGAAGTGGGCCAGAGTTCTAAAGATAGGCGCCATTTAGGGATATCGCCATAAAGGTGGACCAGGCCTGACTCTAGAATTTGTTTGTACGATATGGGTATCAAATAAAATGTGTTAATGATAATTTTAAAAGGGAGTAGGCATAAGTTCTATAGGTGGACGCCTTTTCGAGATATCGCCATAAAGGTGGACCAGGGGTGACTCTAGAATTTATTTTGTACGATATGGGTATCAAATGAAAGGTATTAATGAGTATTTTAAAAGGGCGTGGGCCTAAGTTCTATAGATGGACGCCTTTTCGAGATATCGCCATAAAGATGGACCAGGGGTGACTCTAGAATTTGTTTGCACGATATGAGTATCAAATCAAAGGTGTTAATGAGTATTTTAAGAGGGCGTGGGCCTTAGTTCTATATGTGGACGCCTTTTCGAGATATCGTCATAAAGGTGGACCAGGGGTGACTCTAGAATTTGTTTGTACTATATGGGTATCAAATGAAAGTTGTTAATGAGTATTTTAAAAGGGAGTGGGCCTTAGTTCTATAGGTGGACGCCTTTTCGGAATATCGTTATAAAAGTGGAGGGTTGACTCTAGAATGCGTTTGTACAATACGGGTATCAAACGAAAGGTGTTAATAAGTGTTTTAAAAGGGAGTGGGCTTTAGTTGTATGGGTAGGCGCCTTTTCGGGATATCGCCATAAACGTGGACCAGGGGTGACTCTAGAATGCTTTTGTACAATATGGGTATCAAATGAAAGGTGTTAATGAGTATTTGAAAAAGAAATGGGCCTTAGTTCTATATGTGGACGCCTTTTCGAGATATCGCCATACACGTGGACCAGGGGTGGCTCTAGAATGTGTTTGTACGATATGGGTATCAAATTAAAGGTATTAATGAGGGTTTTAAAAGGGAGTGGCCCTTAGTTGTATATGTGAAGGCGTTTTCGAGATATCGACCAAAATGTGGACCAGGGTGATCCAGAACATCATCTGTCGGGTACCGCTAATTTATTTATATATGTAATACCACGAACAGTATTCCTTCCAAGATTCCAAGGGCTTTTGATTTCGCCCTGCAAAACTTTTTCATTTTGTTCTACTTAATATGGTAGGTGTCCCACCCATTTTACCAAGTTTTTTTCTAAAGCTATATTTTGCCTCAATAGACCAAAACAAATACCATGTTTCATCCCTTTTTTCGTATTTGGTATATAATTATGGCATTTTTTTCATTTTTCGTAATTTTCGATATCGAAAAAGTGGGCGTGGCCATTTTTTACACAATATAAAGTGAGTTCAGGTAAGTACGTGAACTGAGTTTAGTAAAGATATAGCGATTTTTGCGCAAGTTATCGTGTTAACGGCCGAGCGGAAGGACAGACGGTCGACTGTGTATAAAAACTGGGCGTGGCTTCAACCGATGTCGCCCTTTTTCACAGAAAACAGTTATCGTACTAGAATCTAAGCCTCTACCAAATTTCACAAGGATTGGTAAATTTTTGTTCGACTTATGGCATTAAAAGTATTCTAGACAAATTAAATGAAAAAGGGCGGAGCCACGCCCATTTTGAAATTTTCTTTTATTTTTGTATTTTGTTGCAACATATCATTACTGGATTTTAATGTTGACATAATTTACTCATATACTCTAAAGATATTAACTTTTCTTTTAAAATTTGAATTTCAAAGAAAAATTTTTTAAAAAGTGGGCGTGGTCGTTCACCGATTTTGCTAATTTTTATTAAGCAGACATATAGTAATAAGAGTAACTTTCCTGCAAATTTCATCATGATATCTTCAACGTCTGCCAAATTACAGCTTGCAAAACTTCTCAATTACCTTCTTTTAAAAGTGGGTGGTGCCACGCCCATTGTCCAAAATTTTACTAGTTTTCTATTCTGCGTTATAAGTTCAACTCACCTACCAAGTGTCATCGCTTAATCCGTATTTGGTAATGAATTATCCCACTTTTTCGATTTTTCGAAATTTTCGATATCGGAAAAGTGGGCGTGGTTATTGTCCGATATCGTTCGTTTTAAATAGCGATCTGAGAAGAATGCCCAAGAACCTACGTACCAAATTTCATCAAGATACCTCAAAATTTACTCAAGTTACCGTGTTAACGGACAGACGGACGGACGGACGGACGGACGGACATGGCTCAATCGAATTTTTTTTCGATATTGATGATTTTGATATATGGAAGTCTATATCTATCTCGATTCTTTTATACCTGTACAACCAACCGTTATCCAATCAAAGTTAATATACTCTGTGAGCTCTGCTCAACTGAGTATAAAAAATCGTCCACTGAACGATTTTGTTTATGTCGGTTAAGCCCTTTCTGCGATTATGGCTTGATATATTAGCACTTGCATTTAGTTGCCGATCTGGAGCTTCCTTGCTCGGTTTTTTTGTAATTCTTTTACATGTTTTGCGTTTTCCTCTGGTTTTTAATTTTGTTATATTTGCGTAATTTACCCACTCGCCGGCCGCTATCGCGAGTGAGTGATCAGGGTGACATTTAAAAATTTCATTGAACATTTGCTTAGGCAGTAAATGGTCTTTTTATACTAAGTTGAGCAGAGCTCACAGAGTATATTAACTTTGATTGGATAACGGTTGGTTGTACAGGTATAAAGGAATCGAGATAGATATAGACTTCCATATATCAAAATCATCAGGATCGAAAGAAAATTTGATTGAGCCAGGTCCGTCCGTCCGTCCGTCCGACCTTTAACACAATAACTTGAGTAAATTTTGAGGTATCTTGATGAAATTTGGTATAGGTGAGCACTCATCTCAGATCGCTATTTAAAATGATTGATATCGGACGCCACGCCCACTCTTTCGATATCGAAAATTTCGAAAAACCGAAAAAGTGCGATAATTCATTACCAAAGACGGATAAAGCGATGTAACTTGTTATGACGCAGAATAGAAAATTAGTAAAATTTTGGACAATGGGCGTGGCACCGCCCACTTTTAAAAGAAGGTAATTTAGAAGTTTTGCAAGCTGTTATTTGGCAGTCGTTGAAGATATCATGATGAAATTTGGCAGGAGCGTTACTCTTATTACTATATGTCTGCTTACTATAAAGTAGCAAGATCGGAGAACGACCACGCCCACTTTTTAAAATTTTTTTTTTAAATTCAAATTTTAAAAGGAAAGTTATTATCTTTACAGTATATAAGTAAATTATGCCAACATTCAACTCCAGTAATGATGTGGTGCCACAAAATACAAAAATAAAATAAAATTTCAAAATGGGCGTGCCTCCACCCTTTTTCATTTAATTTGTCTAGGATACTTTTAATGCCATAAGTCGAACAAAAATTTACCAATCCTTGTGAAATTTGGTAGAGTCTTAGATTCTAGGACGATAACTGTTTTCTGTGAAAAAGGGCGAAATCGGTTGAAGCAGCGCCCAGTTTTTATACACAGTCGACAGTCTGTCCTTCGGCTCGGCCTTTAACACGATAACTTGAGCAAAAATCGATATATCTTTACTAAACTCAGTTCACGTATTTACCTGTACTCACTTTGTATTGGTGTAAATAATGGCCGAAATCGGACTATGACCACGCCCACTTTTTCGATATCGAAAATTACGAAAAATGAAAAAAATGCCATAATTATATACCAAATACGAAAAAAGGGATGAAACATGGTAATTGTATTGGTCTATTGACGCAAAAATATAACTGTAGAAAAAAACTTGGTAAAATGGGGTGTGACACCTATCATATTAAGTAGAAGAAAATGAAAAAGTTTTGCAGGGCGAAATCAAAAGCCCTTTGAATCTTGGAAGGAATACTGTTCGTGGTATTACATATATAAATCAATTAGCGGTACCCGACAGATGAAGTTCTGGATCACCCTTGTCCAAATTTTTTCCGATATCTCGAAAACGCCTTCACATATACAACTAAGGGCCCTTATAAAACCCTCATTAATACCTTTAATTTGATACCCATATCGTACAAAACACATTCTAGAGTCACCCCTGGTCCACGTTTATGGCGATATCTCGAAAAGGCGTCCACATATAGAACTAAGGTCCACTCCTTTTTAAAATACTCATTAACACCTTTCATTTGATACCCATATCGTACAAAAAAATTCTAGAGTCACCCCTGGCCCACCTTTATGGCGATATCTCGAAAAGGCATCCACCTATAAATACTCATTAACACCTTTCATTTGATACCCATATCGTACAAACAAATTCTAGAGTCACCCCTGGTCCACCTTTATGGCGATATCTCGAAAAGGCGTCCACCTATAGAAATAAGGCCCACGCCCTTTTAAAATACTCATTAACACCTTTCATTTGATCCCCATATTGTACAAACGCATTCTAGAGTCACCGCTGGTCCACGTTTATGGCGATATCCCGAAAAAGGCGTTCCACCCATAGAACTAAGGCCCACTCCCTTTTAAAACACTTATTAACACCTTTCGTTTGATACCCATATTGTACAAACGCATTCTAGAGTCAACCCTGGTCCACTTTTATAACGATATTCCGAGAAGGTGTCCACCTATAGAACTAAGGCCCCACTCCCTTTTAAAATACTCATTAACACCTTTCATTTGAAACCCATATAGTACAAACAAATTCTAGAGTCACCCCTGGTCCACCTTTATGGCGATATCACGAAAAGGCGTCCACATATAGAACTAAGGCCCACGCCCTCTTAAAATTCTCATTAATACCTTTCGCTTGACACCCATAGTGTACAAACGCATTCTAGAGTCACCCCTGGTCCCCTTTATGGCGATATCACGAAACGGCGTCTACCTATGGAAGTAAGGATCACTCCCTTTTAAAATACTCATTAACACCTTTCATTTGATACCCATATCGTACAAACAAATTCTAGAGTCAACCCTGATCCACCTTTATGGCGATATCCCTAAATGGCTTCCACCTATTAAACTATGGCCCACTCCATCACAAAATACTCTTTAATACCTTTCATTTGATACACATGTCATACAAACACATTCCAGGGTTACCCTCGGTTCATTTTCCTACATGGCTATTTTCCCTTATGTTGCCATCATAGCTCTCAACTGAGTATGTAATATTCGGTTACACCCGAACTTAACCTTCCTTACTTGTTTAAGTAAAATTTTAACAAAAAATTTAATATCTTTACAGTATATAAGTAAATTATGACAACATTCAACTCCAGTAATGATATGGTGCAACAAAATACAAAAATAAAAGAAAATTTCAAAATGGGCGTGGCTCCGCCCTTTTTCATTTAATTTGTCCAATAAATTTTTTTGAAATTCAATGTTCAATTTCGTGAATCGTGCTAGTATTTTTTTTTTTGAATTCAAACATAGTTTTAATTTTGCTGTCCTCAAGTCTTAATTAAATTTTGTAGACTGTTATATTTTCATTTTTAGTTCGATATATTTAATTTTTTTTTATTTGGAGTTTAAATTTAATTTCAATAATTTTTGTTTCGTCGTTGCTGCGGCCTTCGAAACCTAATCCCTTGAATTCTAACCCTGAATTGACGTTCAAGTTCTAATTTTATCCGTTCTTTTTTCTTCCTTTGAATTTTTTCATCTCAAAATTTTTAGGTTACCTTTTCCCTTGAATTTTAATTTAAGTTTTAGTTTGTATCTATGAACATTAATGTAATTTTAAAAATTATTTTGATTACGTTTAATTTTTTTTCCATTTATTCGGTTGAAAGTTCCTACTTTGAATTTTAAATTAAGTTCAAAATCCTCTTTCTCTATCTATTTGGTTATTGCAATTTTGTTTTTTTATTATTTTGGTGAAGGTTTTTCTTTAACTTAAAGTTAAGGTTCTATTTTTTATCCTTTTTTGGTTTGTTTGAAGTTTAAGTTAATTTCAAAAATTTATTATCCTTCTCTCTTATTATTTGGATTGGGTCGTTTGTACTTGTAATTTAAATCTAGGTTTTAAATTTTATTTTTGAATTTTAAAGTTTATGTTGAAAGTTTTTTTTCACATCCTACCCAAGTTTTTGGTTCCATTTGACTTTGAAATTTTAGTTTAATTTTTAATATATATTCCTGAATTTTTAACTTAATCTTTTTTTAAATTACTTTCTTTAATTTAAATTAGAGTTTTGAATTTCATTTAGAAATTTATATTATTTTTCTTTTTTCTTTGTTTTCAATAAATTATTCGAATCTGTTTACTTTGAATTCAAATCTTAGTTTTAATTTTTAACCTGTTTTGTTTTTTTGCTTTTTTTGAATTGTAATTTAAATTCAAAAATCTTTTTCTATTCATTTTTATCATTTTTAATCTTTTTTCGAATATTTGTTTGGATTTTTTTTCATTTAATCAAAATCCCAGTTATAATCTTTGTTTTGAATTTTAATTTAATTTCGAAAGTTTTGTTTGCTTTTGTTCGCGGTAATTCTGTTCCAATTATTGGGTTGAATTTTTTATTTGAATTAACGTTTTAATTACTTTTTTTTTATGATCGTCTTTACTTAACATAGTAAGTAAAGCCCCTTTTTCATCTTGATTGGCATTGCTACTACCTTGGTACATAGGGTTGGATTTCGACTACCTTGAAGTTGAGCGTTGATTTGAGTTCGGAATTCCCTGGTTTTGTTTGACTGACTGTTTGTGTGTGACATAGAGTGAGTTTGCTGCGTGAGTCTGAGTTCATGACTGACGAGGAAAACAGGGAAGAAAGAGAGGTTTGGGACTGTTTGCTAGAGACAGGCCGTTTAAACGGGAGCACAAAGACCACTGGGACTGACACCGAGCAATGACCCGTCTTAGGTCAATGATAGAGCAGCAAAGAGAGTTAATGGCCCAGTGGAATAATGAGCTAGCAAGTATAAAAACTTGTGTAGCCAACCTCAGCGGCCGTGTCACCGACATGGAAACCTCTGCAGCTCAAGGATTGGATCATCGCTCCACACAAGCGTCCACTCCGACCAACAGGGGGCCAGGTAGAGATGGAGCAGCGATGCAGGCCAACGGAGGAGATCCACGAAAAAACGGAGGACCCCGAGAAGTTGCATATAAAGTTTGACGGAAAGGACAAGGGGATTTCGGCCGATGGCTTCCTGTTTAGGATAGAGAAGATGAGGGAACACCATCAAATCTCTCATCACCAACTGTTTACCGATTTCCATTGCCTCGTGTCAGGTGCGGCTTTGAAATGCTACTGGCAGGTGGTGGGGAATCATGCAGAAGATCTAAACTTCGGGTATCTTGATCTGAAGTCAGAACTGCTAGCCCATTTCAAAACCGCAGAGACCGACTACGAGGTGATTCGGCAAATCATGGAGCGTAAACAGTTGGCGAATGAGGGATTTGATGAATTTTATGGGGACATGCACAATTTGACTTTTAGGCTGACGAAATGGATACCCGAGAAGGAACTGGTTGGGATAATTAAGGGGAACCTCAAATCATACCTCGCTAACCTGACCTTCTCGTGAAAAATGGACAAGCTAGCGGAGCTGAAAGCTGAATATAGGATAAAGAAGATGAGGAAACACCACCAAATCTCTCATCACCAACTGTTTACCGATTTCCAGTCCCTCGTGGCAGAAGCGGCTTTGAAATGGTACTGGCAGGTGGTGGAGAATCATCCTGAAGATCCATACTTCGGGTATCTTGATCTGAAGGCAGAACAGCTAGCCATTTAAAACCGCAGAGACCGACTACGAGGTGATTCGGCAAATCATGGAGCGTAAACAGTTGGCGAATGAGAGATTTAATGAATTTTATGTGGACGTGCACAATTTGACTTTTAGGCTGAGGAAACGGATACCCGAGAAGGAAATGGTTGAGATAATTAAGGGGAACTTCAAAGCATACCTGGCTAACCTGACCTTCTCGTATAAAATAGACACGCTAGCGGAGCTGAAAGCTGAATATAGGCGAGCTGAAAAGGTCATCAAAGAAAATAAGAGTATGTCCAAAGGGTGGTGTAAGTGAGCTGATCTTCCCCGACGTACCGTTCCCTGAAGAAGGGGTAGTACCAAGCCACTGGAAGCAATAGGGACTCAGTTAAAGGGTAGGGCGAATACTGGCCAACTTTCTGACAACAGGACACAAAATGTGGCACCACGTAATGCACCTATCACAGCGTCTGCAACCGGTCCCAAACCAACCATGAACTCTTTCTGCCCCTCACCCTTCCACTTGATGTTGTGCTTCTCGTGTGGGATTCCGGTTGACCATTTTGCGAAGAACCCAGCGGAAGCTAGTAAGGACACGCGATTCAAGTCCAGCTTTCATAATATGGTCTGCTTTTCGTGTGGGGGGACATCTCTTTTTGCATTTATAAGCCGCCTAAGGAAACGGCAACCTGGCAGAAATGACCGGGGTACTTAACCAGGAGAAGGATCGCTCGGACAACAACCAGTAAAAATTTTAAAAAGGGAAGGTAGTATAAAAGCTGATAGTAGTTTAGATCTGAGAAAGCAACGGGATTTAAAGAGCCTACACCTCAGGAAAATTCGTGATCATCCCCGTCGCTTTTCAGCAGTGTATCCTCCATCGAAAAGTTGCAAAGAGCCCCTCCGCAAGTTGACGTGGTTGACATCAGGCTTTCTGCGTCGGAGATCACCCCTTCCTCTTCGGGTGCCTCGATTTCCGTGTCCATAGAAGCGACCGAAAGGGATGCGCGATGTGCGTCGCCATGGTATACATGAATTACGACCACACTATTATAGTATCGGCTCAGGATTTTAGAAAATATTTGAAATCTCCTCCTATTAATTTTATTCGTGGGTTGAGGAGGATCTATTCTGCACTTACGACCCACTTTGGGATTTTTAATTTGGGGATTTTGTATTTTGGGTTTTGTTTATTGGGTATTTTTATTAGACTGCGGACCAAAAATGGGGTTTTGAGCCTCTCTCTTAGATTTTTATAGAAACCAACATATAAGTCAAAAAAAATTATATAACATTTTGATTCCGAATTGAGGTGTAGTAAATTTTTAGTTGCTTTTTTTTGTCCTCTTTATATTATTTTCAGAATTGAATTTTTGAACTACTATCCAAAGAGGGAAATTATGATATTCCGTCTTTTTTATCAATTATTTCTCTTGTCAAGAGTTTTTATTTGTAAATTGCAGAATAACATAACATAACATATAAAGCAGAATAACATAACATAAACTGCGCGTATTCTGCTTCGATCATATACAATGCGTGAGGACGTGCAAGATGCTCAATGTTTGAAAATGTATCTGTGTATTTATGTTTGTTATGTACATACTTATATGTTGTGATAAAAATATTATTATTCGAATTTTAAATGTTAATTGTCGTAAGTGTTACATGTCTCATGTCAATTAATATTGGTTGTAATTTATTGTTTTCATAGAAATAAACTCCCTGATGAAGACGCGAATAAGCGTTAAAACGCGTAGGATCTAATAAATCCCTGTTTTATTTAAATCAACCGGCTGAAAAGCTCCAAAAATAGCAATACAAATATTAAAAATATTTTTGAAAACCAAAAGGATATCGCAAAGTTGTTTAAGAAACAGATAAAAATTGTATGCAGTTCGATGTGTTTTTGGATTTAAAAGCAATATACAATTTCAACCTAAATACTTGTTCACTTGTTTAGGCTTAATCAAATATAATTACATTTTCTTTTAGGACAGATACATGTGTTTTTAATTCATATTGTTACGAATACTAGCAACACTAAGGGGTACTGCCATCTCTAAGCCGATGCTAAGCAGTGATTGTATGCACATCCTTAATCATTCATTATGTATCTACATAAACGAATCAATCATTACGTCTACACATATGTACGTACATGCAGCGGAGAAGCAACGCACAACCACATGCATATATCTAAGATACTCCCGAAAGTATGCAATGAGAGAAGCTATAAAATCGTGCATCTGTAGTTACACCTGAGAAATTTTATAGCTGATGGCCAACTAGTAGATTCTGGAAATCAGAGAGTATAAAATATACCAGTAGAGGCGCGAGAGGCAGTTTTGATTAAGACGCTATCTGGCGAGCAATAGCAGTATTATTTATTGTGAAGTACTTTAATAAAAGCCATTTTTCCATTATTCAATATTGGAGTTATTTATTCAACAGTTTAGTGATTCGAACGGCTCCGCATACCCACAATTTTTTGAGCGGTGACCAATTGGCAAAAGGTGGTAACCTTGTGAAAACATCCTCAGTGGCAACACCTAGGTGAAAAGTCTTAAAATGTAATACTTTATCGATGTATCAAATTTGATTAAAATTGGTTAAGCCGTTTCCGTGATGGTAGTGGATATACAAAGAAATATAAAAAATGAGGTGAGGTGGTAACCCTAAGTGGCAACCCTACATAAAGTGTCAATAGAAATGCGGAGTAAAAAAAAACTTCGATTGATACCAATATTGACATATATATCTCATGTATTGCCAAAAAATGACCCCGGGTCCCTCCGAAACCGGGGGCTCGATCCATAGTAAGTCTGCGCGTAACAACGTGAATTTACTGTCAAATATTTTCTTTCATAAGAATGAAGTGAGACAACCACTTTTTTAACAGAAATAACTGCTGTTTTAATTTTGGCCAGCTAGATTGATCAAATACCCCACCGTGCTTCGGAGTGGTGTCTTCGGACTACTTTTCCCTCCGTCGCCCACCGAGGTGTTGAGCGGCACGACGCCCTAATGACGAAATAACCCCCCCCCCCCTCAGCTCTGACTTAGTAAGCCGGCCGGAGCGGATTTCCTAGGGCATATGTGACCGCTCCCACTAGCTAGCTGGGGAGAAGAAGGTGCGGATGTGGCGCGAGTCACCCCTTGCTGTGCCTGGACGACAGGAGTGGTGCCTTCGGACTACTTTTCCCTCCGTCACCCTGGTCTGGGGAGGAGTGGCCCGCACGACCTCCTCTCCGCCGCTCTGGCTTCGGCTGTGAACCGAGGCTTGCGCACAAGGGGCTACCGCTGTACCCTCTATCTAGTTTGCAAGTGGAGGAGGGGGTATCCAGCGGTGGAGCCGGCACTAACCGAGTCCTCGCAGTCTCTCGTAGGTCACCGACCCCGCCTATACCGCCGGCGACTACGCCTACGGGAACAACCAGTCGCAGTACCGTCTCTCGCAGATCATCGATCCCGCCTACGACTGCCGCATTCGGGAACAACTAGCCGCTGCACAGGTAAAACCCGTCACCAGTATACATCCCCTTACGCCTTCGCCCTGGTACGCGCTCCGTAGCCCACCGTTACTGCTGTCGCATCGTCGCCCATTGGGTTCCGCCACTGCTACCATTCCGCCGTGCTGATCCTGCCCCTGCTACGACGACCGCTGGCCGGCCAGCCTCAGTGCTGATCCCTCCACTGCTACGACGACCGTTGGTCGTCCGCTACTCCACCGCCGTGCTGATACCACCGCTGCTTCCATACCGCCGCTGCTACGACGACTGCTGACCGTCCGCTACTCTACCACCGTCCAGCCAACGTGCTGACACCGCCGTACCAATCCGTCCTCTACTACACCGCCGTACAGCCGCCGTGCTTATCCCGCCATTGCTTCCATACCGCTGTACTAATCCGTCCGTTACCCTACCACCATTCTACCGCCCTGCCGATCCTTCCTCTACTACGACCACATCCAGCCGTGTGTGCGTGTGTTCGTAAAACATAAATACTGTGTTTTTATTCAGTAGGGGTTTGTGGGACTTTAACTTGACTCTGCATTGACTGAGTGTTACCCCAGCCTTAGACAAAACCCACCTCATAATTGTAACTCCACAGTCTACAAAAACTTTAACCCTTACAAGGTTTTGGTTGTTTATTGTGTATGAAGCTGGTTTTAAATTCTTACGCGAAAAACATATAATTTTACCTTTTTTAAGATGAAGTGCTTCACATTGCACCAAGTAGCTAAACAATTTATATCCGTCTGAAGTAAAGAACGTTCTTCAATGGAAGAGTAAGTCCTAAAAAGTTTTACATTATCAGCATACATCAGGATTTTTGAATATTTTATAGTTGCAGAGATATCGTTTATAAATAGCAAAAACAGAAGATGGCTGTCCTGAGGAACACCAGAGGTGGTATTAATAACACTACTCGAAAACATATTTTTAAAGATTACTCTTTGTGTTCTGGAACAGAAATAGGAGGAAATCCAACGAGTGAGAGTAGGTTGAAAGCCAAGCATGCCGAGCCTATAGACAAGTAAAGAGTGGCATACTTTATCGAATATCGATGTACATATATAATATGTGAAGATTTTCTCTGAACCCATTCGAAACCTAAGTTGTGAACTCAAGTAAATTAGTCATGGTGATTTGCCCTTAGAAAAGCCATGCTGAGAGCTTGCAATTAATATTGAAATGCAAAAGGTTAGGTGATTTATATCGATTGCTTCGAACAACTTAGGAATAGCGGATAGTCTAGCTATGCCACGGTAGTTTTCAAATGACGACTTAATACCACTTTTATGGAGAGGGATGGGAAAGGATTCTTTCGATGCCGCCGCGAAAATGTCATATTTTAAAGATAGGTTAAACAGATCAGTAAGAGGTTTGTAGATGTATGCTGCACTTTAGGTACAATAAAACATCTTGAGGTGATAAATGTGGAGCAGAAATTGAATTAGTTGAATGGAGTTCATAAGGATATTTTTCCCAGGTGGCAAAGCAATCTCGCCGGAACAATTAGGTAAACTAATTTAAAATTCTCAAATTAACACAGCAAAATGTAAATACAACTACACAGAGAAGAAGAGAATCCCAGCCTTAAATCTCTTTGGAGGCTCTCGCGCCTTAAATTTTTTTATTTACTTTATGTTTTCAATTCAAAACCATTTTAATATACCAAATTTAATTACAATGTTTTCAACCGTTCCCTAGAAATCTCTTTCCAAAAGTTGTTACAAAGCGTAATAAAAAGGTATATATGACATTAGTAGGCGTTACCACAACCGCTTTCCAAAATTTTTCAATATTTATTTAATTATTTTAACGCGATTCACTAAAATAATTAAATAAATATTCACTGTTCTTGCTTCGGCAGAACATATACTAAAATTGGAACGAACGCGATTCACTAACTTTTTAACAACAATTTCCAGCGGTAACTTAGCTTAACAATAATTTTAGCACATCTGCTATTCACTTCAACTTTTACCAACCCCAATATTCGATATAATAAAGCCAGCTGTTATCGTTGTCTTGTTGATATTAGGTTAAGCTGTCGAGAAAGTTGCTAAAATTTATTTACTGACCTTGCTATTTTTAATTGGTTGATCACTAATTTTTATAGTTTTTCCAAGAGCAAATCAACCATGACTAGAGAATCTGTCAATCAAATTTCCCAATTTTACCTATAAACGGTCTGAAGATAAGCGAGCCAGATTAAAACTTCCTTTATAAATAGGCTTTGCCTCGCCCATTTTTAAAATTCTAAATGCCAAATTTGAAGATAATAGTTAAATTTGGTATCGGAATATTAAATGAATATATTTATAGAACATACATACATATGTACATATTTGATATATAAAACGTGCGTTGGGTATATAACGATTGCACATATTTTTCAGTAAAAACCTTACAGGTATGTCAAATTTCACTGCCATACCTTCATTCAAATGAAAGTTATTGCAAAAACACATGCAAAGATGAGCCTTCGGAAGTATAGGCGGACGGATGGGGGAATGGGTGGGCGAGAGTTGTTAGCTTGTAATTTCTTTTCGTTGAGGCTGCCTATTTTTCCGGTTGAGACTAGAAAAAATCGGTGCAGGCTACCGCGAAAATCTGAAGATGCTATCGAAAAAATGTTAGAGGCAGTGGCGTAGTGAATGATCGGCGTAATTTTGACCCGGGCGCTACACACAGGGGCGTCAAATGGTCCGCAAAGCAGAACTTCCTGGATAATTTGTATTTTTATTATAAGTGATTTCAGTAAAATATTGATTTCTGAAAAAAAATTTATACTGCAAAATGCATGCATATATTCGGAACACTTGCGACTGGAATAATTGAAAACATATTTCTTTTTTCTCACGTTCATCAACGTTACGATTTTGTTAAAAAATACTTTAATAAAAACTGTCAACTGAAACACGGTGGAGCGTCGTCGATGGGTTAGAGAATGTAGTAGAACGGGGATGAATTGTAGAGAAACGTATCATGATCTTAAATCATTAACGGCTGAACTATCCGAAATTCGAGACACTCTCTGTGAAGAAGCAATAGAAGAAGCGAGGTCTCTTTGTGGAAAATGCGATATTGATATAGTAAAACGTGTAAGAAGGCGCCGAAAAATGCACGGAGAATCGGCTAGAGATATTGCACTTTCCGCAAAATGTGAAATTTCTCGCGTTATGAAAAATGTTCTCGATCATCTCCAACAAGAAATACGTACAATATTTACAGGACTAAGTGAACTTTATTTTATATTTGGATTTCTGAAAGAAGTTGGAAATTTGTTAAACAAGGATAATAACGACTTTAAAAGAAATTGTAAGAACGTGGGTGAATTTTATAATACAAATTTCGATAGAACAGAACTTTTCATGGAAATATCTGACTGCAAAATATTACTTCGCAGTAGAAAAGAAATTGAACCTAAAACTCTGTTAGAATTACTTACTTTTATAATCTCGTATGGAGAAGATGTTTTTCCAAACTTGCGAGTGGCACTTCAAATACTCTTGACTATCTCAGTATCAATTGCTAGCTGCGAACGTTCATTCAGCAAAGTAAAACTGATTTTGACATACATACGATCAAAGATGGGGCAAGGTCGCCTAGGTGACCTAACATTGTTAATTGTGGAAAAAAAATTTTGAAATCATAAATTTTGATGATATATTTGCTTCCTCAAAGTTAAGCAAAATTTACACATAAATATTAGTTTTACTAATGTATTATAATCATATTGTTATTAAATATGTATTTGATTCTACTTATAAATGATATTTTCAGGCTATGATAAAAATATAGGAAGATAAAAACATTCTCTCTTCTCGGCGGCCATAATGGTTTTTTAGATTATTTAAAAAATTTTTAAATCTCACTCAAAAACTTTGTGGAAATGCCAAACCAAAGGATACAAACAAAAATTTTAGCATATTTGACTTTTACAAATGCCCGATAAAAATAAATATAAAGCACAAATGTAGATCGAAAATTTGGTATGAATTTTTGTAGTGCGGTTTTATAGTTTGCTTTTTTTTAATTTGTACGATTTAACGATGCATGATCATAATTTGCTCATACTAGCATCCAGCTTACTTCCATCATTAGAGATGTTGCAGCTGGACGATTCACCTAGTCCAATTGGGGGATAGTAATTTGTGGATGTTGAATTTTTCCGACACCTTTTTCTCCTCTTTTTTTATACATTTTCCTGTTTATCATCGACAGAACTAACCGGCGTAGTCTTTTTCCCGTCCGTCCATGTATGGTTCTTATTTTTGTTCAACGAATCCCTCGCCTGGGTTAATACAGGAAACAATACAAGAAACTTTACCTAAAGTCCTCTAACGGAGGTCCAAGGAATCGAGCAGTTTCAATATGGTTTTACCAAAAAGAAGTTGCTATTACAGATTTTTGTTCCACATTACAGACGAATAGATGATCTGTGCTATTCACCAGGCTGGGGCCATACATAGAGATCGAAGTTGGGGCAGAGTAATGCGCATATCTTTCGGAAGTGTGCATTCTTCTTTGGCGAAATCTGCATAGGCGGGATCCTGACTTTGAAGGAAATCACAGACTCTGCGTTCATGTTGCTCTGGATCATACTACACCAGATCTCTGCCTTGGAGGTGCAACTATATCAATCAATTGCCTTTTTGGAAGCCTCGGTGCCCAGGCGTCTTAAGAAGATATTCCCTGGCAGTTCTAAATGAAAAATCTGGCAGCCCTGCAACTTTCTCCGTTGCAGCGATTTGAGGATTTTGATGGATCTATGTGCATTGTAGGCAACTTCGGATGGATTTGTATTCAAGCAGAGACTGTGTTCGAACGTCACAACCAAAAGTTGCTGCGGTTCCCCAGCAGTAACGTTATGCCATCGAAGTGGCTGTCGATTTTTTGAGTTATGTACAAGATCCACGTCGTGAACGATATGGCGGATGTACATTAATTCAGTGCCAAGTGCTGTGATAAGAAAAATTTTAAGAGACAAGGGATATAAATGTTTATTTTGCAGCACCATGAAGCTGCCGGGCAAGACTAAGTTCGTCCCCTAAGCCCTTCAACCCGCCGCGGAATGAAGCTCCCTCCGTTGTTATCCTTCAGCAACGAGAATAATCTTTCGCCCGGACGCAAGAAAACCTCACCACGCCACTGGTTAGAGGCTGCCGATTTGAAATTTATATAGGCAAAGACCAATTCAACCACGAATACATTTCAATCTTCACTCAAGTTCGATCTGGATATTGTAACAAATTAAAATTTTACTCATTCATCTTAATGCATTTGCTTCGGTTTCACATATCCCAAACTATCCCTGAAATTATGCAACGGAACAAACTCGTAGTCTACTCCATAGGATTTCCGAATCAGTGTTACAGCATACCACGCATTATATTCCAACTATAAATCTTATTATTTGCAAAGATCTTTATTATTTTTTATAGTTAAAAATAAAATTGTTTGGCCATAATTATTATATCAAGACTTTTTTAAATAATAGCCCCAAATAATTATTTCAAACAAAGTAAAAATTTATAAAATTATTTCGGGTGAATTAAACAAATATATACTGGGCAAAATTATTTTGAAGGCTTCTTATCATACTTATTAAAAATTTTTGTGATTTTTTTGGAACTTGAAAAACAAATAATAATTAAGCAATTTTTGTTGTTATATCGGCCTACTGATTTGTAAGATCGCGGGTTTGAATCGAGCTCAAGTCCTAACAATAATTATTTTATCATTATTATTGTTACTATACATTTTTTCTTAATTGAAAAAATTTTAAATTGGAATTTTAAATGGAGATAGAAGAAAAAATTTAGACAACTGCCAAAGCTCGTTGTATAGATCCATTTGGGGGACTGCTAAATTCCTTCATCGGCAACGTTTAGACGCCGCTGCTATAACCATTCAGCTATCACAGCGGTTGTTTGTTTGCCTTCATTATTTCTGCTTGTTCATATTCACAGCACTGCAACATCTGTTGCATAATGAATGTGAAAATTGGACTTGTTTTATGGCAATGATGCCATAGTGTCATATTTTATTGACACTTTTCCCCGTGCTCTGGGATGTATTAACAATTTTTGTTGTTATATCGGCCTACTGATTTGTAAGGTCGCGGGTCTGAATCGTGATCAAGGCCTAACAATAATTATTTTATCATTATTATTGTTATGATAAATTTTTTCTTAATTGAAAAATTTAGACAACTGCCAAAGCAGTTCCCGAAATGGATCTATAAAACAAGCTTTGGCAGTTGTCTACATTTTTTCTTTCTTCTATAATAATTTAAAATATCTTCAATTAAGAAAAAATGTATCATAACAATAATAATAGCTGTTTTTTTTCTCATCTATATACGTTTACGCTTAAACTTTATATGGACTGCTAAGCGACAAACTTTAAATACACCTCTGAAATTTCTACGCATAAAATTAGTACTACTAAATTTCAATACGCATTATACTCAGATGTAACTGAAATATGTGTCCGTGTTTCATCCTCTGCACTAATTGCCAGTATTCTATACGCGTGCACTATCTATCACAACTGATTCAGCTATATGTTATACACAGAAATACAATAGAGGGTTGTGTCTCCGCTTTTCGGTACACCCTGTTGCTGTAGCTAATTGTTTAACCGCAGCCGCATTATCTAAGCGAGGATAGGCGTTTTTTTTTCACGCGCAAACGAAAAGTATACGCGTGTAAAAAAAAACACGGCTAATGATAAAATAGTTATTTTTAGGCCTTGAGCTCGATTCAAACCCGCGATCTTACAAATAATAAATATTTTGGATGTCTGGAAAAGAGTTTATGTTCCAGTAGTAGAAGGTCGAACAATTAATCGTACCTGAACATAACATTATGAGAAAATATAAGTTATTAACAGAATAATTTATTTCAGAAGTAAAAGATTGGGGTGCATTTCACTATTTTTTCATAACTTTCCTCTCATATACATAGGTAGTCGTAAATAGAATAATTGTAGCATTTCCTATGTATGGTTGAATTTAAATATTTTTAAATCTAACATTAATTTTATGTTTTATATATCTTAGTAGTCGACCGCATTGTTTCTGTGTCGACTTTAATCCAAATAAATTAAATTAAAAATTAAATTAATATATTAAGCACCCACGCTCACTCTAAATATACTTATTTTATTCATAGCTTAAATTTTATTGTAATTTTATTTTGAGGTAATTATCTTTTGACAATCAGCCTTCTAGTACTGTAACATAAACTCTTTCGCCTGTATTTATAAAAAATAAAAAAGGTTTATAAAGCTCTTATAACCATGGTATAAATATTACCAGGTAAAACCATTTACTCTTCTCGGCGGCCATAATGGTTTTTTGATTTTTAAAAAAATTTAAAATCACTGTCTTAAACTTTGTGGAAATGCCAAACAAACAAAAGTAAACACAAAAAAAAATGATGGTTTGACATTTTTATTTTTTTTAATACCAAAAAAAAAAAATGGTTATGAAATAAGTGAAAAAATATTTCGAAAAGTTTTGAAATCGGTTTTTATGTACATATATGGCAAAAATTTGAGTTACCAATATAATGGATGCCTCAACACGTGCTATTTTTGCAAAGGGAAAGAAGAAAGAATGTTGGAGACCACCCCTATTGATTCTTCATTCATCCTTCTTCACTTGATTGATACGTCTTTAACCATTAAATATGCTGAAACTTCACTTTATAAGAGATCACCAGTCTCAAGTCTCCTCGCTACTGCGGAAAAAATTATCGTTTTTTTTTTAAATTTGATTTCAATGGAAGGGATTCTGAGATCCACATATACCAGGTTATATTCCAACAGTATTAAATAAAATCGTATGTATATTAATTCAATCTATGGCTTGCCGCCATCTTTTTTCAAGTTGCTCCACCAACACACAGGTAATACACTAAGGACAGAACCATGTGCGTAGGTTTCTGTGTAATTGAGGTTATTGTATATTTAAATATATTCTGATTTCGTGGTTTACTCCAAGTACGATAAATTTTTTAGTTTTTTAAATGTTTTTAATTAAATTTTTTGTCATTTCGATTCCCGCACTATCCGCCACTTTATTCTCAACCACATGCATAGCGTCCTTTTATAGCACGCAGTTTAGTTGTGGGGAAAAACGAATTTGACGCGACGACGCACAGTGGCGCCTTTTGAGTTTTCTCTTTTCAAAAATCAAATTTAAAATGCAAATGAAAGCTAATTACTTGAAGTTTTATTGTGTGAAAGCTCAGAATGTCACAGATACAAGTTGCTTCAAAAAAATTCGTCAAGCTCGAAAATTTTTGAAAAATGCAAAAACAAAGTATTTTTAGTAAAAAATAAAATGAGATTTGTCTTATAATGACGTATTTAAGCATTAAATAAGATAAACTAATGATTTTGATATGATAGCGTGGCACTGCCCACTTATGATAAAAAGTTTTATCTAAGTAGTCACGTAATCAATAACTACCAAAATCGATAGACGTATTGTTTCTTTTAAATGGCAATACTCTTATAAAACTCAAATGTCCGTTTTTGGTGCCACAATAACAAGGTGCTTCAAAATTCATCGTAAAATTTTACATGTTTTTTTTTTTTTTTAATTTACAAGCCAAATATGTATTTTATTAATAACTAAAAGTTATTGAAAGTGGTTCAATGAAATATTATTTGAGCTAAAGATTAAACAGCCAACGAATTTTGGAAAAGGGGAGTGGCACTCCCCACATATGCTAAAAAGTTTGATCTTAGTAACCGCTGTACAAATTTGTACTAAACTCGATAGACGTATTGATTTCTATAAAAATGTAATACTCGTTTGAAGGCGAAATGCCTAAGCTTTAAAATAAATTTGATAAACTTCGGAGAAATGCAATATCGAAAAGTATATATTTGTAAATTACTAAATTAATTAATTCTTTTATTTGAAAAAAAAAAAAAATTAACTTGTACATAGATATTTTATTTTTCAATAAAGTAGCAAAATTGATTAGTAAATCTCTTTTTCATTGTTTTGATAAGAAGTGAGAAACTTATTCTATTTTAACATAGTAATCGTCACTGGAACGTATATCTAACAAAGCAACCATTTCTGAGCTATACCCATCTGTAAGATTTTTTATGTTCTTACATACCTCATAGATGATATGACTATATCAGAAGAGATAGCTAACATGTTGAAAAGGTCTTCGTTTTGTCTAACTCGTTATACTTTGCAGGTGTTCATACATCTATATCTTTTGTAGTCCTTGTTCTTAGATTCTTGAGGTTCTTCAGACAATTCTCCTAATGGTAAGCACTGGTACTCTATTAAATCTTTTCAATGTGCTAAAATTGTATGTACCGTCGGTGTAAGTTTCTTCTCAGGATACTTTTGATGCAGAAACTCTGTAGTTTTAGATGCATATTCTCCAAATTTTGGTCCATTAACTTGTTCATGGCAGTTTAAAATATTTAAAATTACTCCCAATCTTTTCACAATATCTCTATCAGCTCCTGTTATGTGAGCAGTCACTTCATCGTTTTCAAAAAATCTTCTTGAGGAGTTACCATCATTTGTATTTCCGTATCCATACTTTGGACAGTCAGCTCTAAGGCCAATCTCTTTATAGAATGCATCCCGAATTATTTTTTCCACCTCTTTTGTTTCTCCTTACATATTGTATTGTCGTCGAAAACTTCTCCTTGTTGTGGTAGTGTATAAGCCAGCTTCAAAACAAATTCCATACATCTTATCCTAGCATGCAAAGGATATATTCCATACTCATAATTTAGTTCGTCAGTTATTGAATCATCAAGATTTTCAAAGTCCTTTTGGCTCTTACAAATTGGATATTTCATTGTAGATGTCGTATTTGTTATTAAGTTCAAAACTTTTCCATCGACCATTGTTAGAAGAAAATCATGCTTTATTTTAATGAAATTCCCCTCGTCAATTTCAATTATTGTTGGTTCTAATTTGGCAATTTGATTTTTTATATCACACACTGTAGCTTTTATGAGTTCCGAAGACTCCTTCTCGTATTTAAATAATATCGGGCGGGACAATATAGTTGATGACGAACGTGGATTTTTCCAATATTCTGAAACTTCATCTTTTAGTTGTAATGGAACGACAGAAGCCATAAACATATTACTATCTGTAATTGTTTCATCGTCTACATTTATTCTTTGTTTATATGCGCTTTGTACTGATGATCCATCACAGCCCCACTTAGTTATCAATGCTAGCTCCTTTGGCAGTGATTTCAACTTTCCTTCAGTAAAACTTTGAAGGAGTCGTGTAGACGTATGATCCATTAAGTTTTGTAGCTCAATTTAAGCTGATATTTCGGTCATTTTGGGACTTAGAGGAACTGCTTCTTTCTTGGCTTGAGTAATTTTTTTGTATCCAGGTAAAATATCGGCATTACGTTGCAATAATGACTTCCGCAATATAATATATTTTTTCTTCGTTAAGCCGAGATCTATAAACATCGCCAAAGCTTCTTCGGGAGTGTATTTCCTAGGTAGCGCATTTGGTGGTGTGGGAATGCTGTTTTTGATCCTCATCAGTCGCACTGGACTTGCTACCGCAACAGCTTTTGTTATATGAGACTTCACGTTTTCTTCGTCTTTTTTATATTTAATAGCTAGTACTTCTGAAAGATGAGTCGTGGACATAGCTTTTGTGGTATCAGACAGCTTCCTTTTCCTTGTGTAGGTAGAAAACTCTTCTATGGGTTTTGTTGGTCTCCCTATAGTTGGATTGGTTGACGTGCTAGGCGTTTCTTCGTCCAAAAACGTTTTGTCAGCTAGCCACTTTTCATGCTTACTTAGAAATTTTGAATTGCTACGATAGACGTCCCTCAATTTTCTTTCTATCATAATATATTGTAAACAATTTTTTTCTTCCAGGCCTTCCTTTTCTTTAATGCTTGTTTCACTCGCTAATTCTCTCATAATAGCCTCAACGAAGTCCAGGCCTTGACTTTGTAGATTTAAACACCGCAAATTGTTTCGAGTTTTCTAGATACATATTAGAATTGGCTTCGAGTGTATCCGACTAAATATTAAACTGTGAAGTATATTTAAAAATACTATTCACTTTATTTAAGTAAACAGAATACTTATTTCCTTAATCTCCAAAAGACGAATGATAATGTACATTGTATGATGGATAGCTTTATATACCTACTCAAATTATTAAAATGAATTTCAGGTATACAATTCGTAACTAAAACAAGTAAGGAAGGTTAAGTTCGGGTGTAACCGAACATTACATACCCAGTTGAGAGCTACGGTGAAACATAAGGGAAAATAACCATGTAGGAAAATGAACCGAAGGTAACATTGGAATGTGTTTGTATGACATGTGTATCAAATGAAAGGTATTATAGAGTATTTTATGAGGGAGTGCGCCATAGTTCTATAGGTGGACCCCATTTAGGGATATCGCCATAAAGGTGGACCAGGGCTGACTCTAGAATTTGTTTGTACGATATGGGTATCAAATGAATGATGCTAATGAGAATTTTAAAAGGCGTGGGCTTAGTTTTATAGGTGGACGCCTTTTCGAGATATCGCCATAAAGGTGGATCAGGCTTGACTATAGAATTTGTTTGTACGATATGGGTATCAAATGAAAGGTGTTAATGAGTATTTTAAAAGAGAGTGATTCTTAGTTCCATAGGTGGACGCCGTTTCGAGATATCTCCATAAAGGTGGACCAGGGGTGACCCTAGAATTTGTTTGCACGATATGGGTATCAAACGAAAGGGGTTAATGAGTATTTTAAAAGGGAGTGGGCTTTAGTTCTATAAGTGGACGCCTTTTCGAGATATCGCCATAAACGTGGACCAGGGGTGACTCTAGAATGCGTTTTTACAATATGGGTATCAAACGAAAGGGGTTAATGAGTATTTTAAAATGGAGTGGGCCTTAGTTCTGTAGGTGGACGCCTTTTCGAGATATCGCCATAAAGGTGGATCAGGGGTGACTCTAGAATGCGTTTGTACAATATGGGTATCAAACGAAAGGTGTTAATGAGTATTTTAAAAGGGAGTGGGCCTTAGTTCTATAGGTGGACGTCTTTTTGAGATATCACCATAAGGGTGAAACAGGGGTGACTCTAGAATGTGTTTGTACGATATGAGTATCAAATTAAAGGTATTAATGATGGTTTTAAAAGGGAGTGGCTCTTAGTTGTATATATGAAGGCGTTTTCGAGATATCGAACAAAATGTGGACCAGGGTGACCCAGAACATCATCTGTTGGGTACTGCTAATTTATTTATATATGTAATACCACGAACAGTATTCCTACCAAGATTTCAAGATTTTTTATTTCGCCCTGCAGAACATTTTCATTTTCTTCTACTTAATATTGTAGGTGTCACACCCATTTTACAAAGTTTCTTTCTAAAGTTATATTTTGCGTCAATAAACCAATCCAATTACCATGTTTCATCCATTGTTTCAAATTTAGTATAGAATTATGGCATTTTTTTAATTTTTCGTAATTTTCGATATCGAAAAAGTGGGCGTGGTCATAGTCCGATTTCGGCCATTTTTTATACTAAGTTAAATTGAGTTGAGTTAATTATGTGAACTAAGTTTAGTAAAGATATATCAATTTATGCTCAGGTTATCATGTTAACGGCCACGCGGAAGGACAGGCGGTCGACTGTGTATAAAAACTGGGCGTGGCTTCAACCGATTTCGCCCATTTTCACAGAAAACAGTTACCGTCACAGAATCTATGCCCCTACCAAATTTCACAAGGATTGGTAAATTTTGGTCGACTTATGGCATTAAAAGTATTCTAGACGAATTAAATGAAAAAGGGCGGAGCCACGCCCATTTTGAAATTTTTTTTTATTTTTATATTTTGTTACACCATATCATTACTGGAGTTGACATAATTTACTTATATACTGTAAAGATATTAAATTTTTTGTTAAAATTTTACTTTAAAAAAAATTTTTTTTTAAGTAGGCGTGGTCGCTCTCCGATTTTGCTAATTTTTATTAAGCATACATATAGTAGTAGGAGTAACGTTCCTGCCAAATTTCATAATGATATCTTCAACGACTGCCAAACTACAGCTTGCTAAACTTTTAAATTACGTTCTTTTAAAAGTGGGCGGTG
The DNA here is from genome assembly GCF_040869045.1 of Eurosta solidaginis. Lineage (NCBI taxonomy): Eukaryota > Metazoa > Arthropoda > Insecta > Diptera > Tephritidae > Eurosta > Eurosta solidaginis. The sequence continues at coordinate 88,072,442 of NC_090323.1, read as the reverse complement.
CCACGCCCATAGTACAAAATTTTACTCATTTTCTATTCTGCGTCATAAGTTCAACTCACCTACCATGTTTCATCGCTTTATCCGTCTTTGGTAATGAATTATCGCACTTTTTCAGTTTTTCGAAAAAGTGGGCGTGGTTATGGTCCGCTATCGTTCGTTTTAAATAACGATCTGAGATGAGTGCTCAGAAACCTACATACGAAACTTCATCAAGATACCTGAAAATTTACTCAAGTTTGATTTATTTGGCCCATTCGATCTATTAACTTTTGCCTTTGACTTTCATGGCCTTTGTCGAGTCTTTTCCACCAGTACCCTATTACTGCTGATCCCTTTCTCCAAACTGAAGTTAAGTAGTACATCCTGGTTCTTATAGCGCATCACCCTTCTCTGCATATCGATATTGATGTCATGGTCAACCAAGAAGTCCACTCCCAATATGACTTCATCAACGATCTTCGCCACATCGAATTTGTGTAGAACCATGACCTTTCCAATCAAGACTTCACATATCACTTCTCCCTGAACTTGGTTATACTCGCCAGTGACCGTACGCAACCTTGCTCCAGGTAACGGTTTTATTCTCCTGTTTACCAAGTCAGATCTGATCAAGGAATGAGATGCGCTCGTATCTACAGTCAGTACACGTTCTTTACCATCCACATTCCCTCTGACGGTAAGACTGCTCATTTTTCTACCAATTTGCAACACAGATATCACAGGGCATTCAATAGCTGGATCTAGCTCTCGATCTCTACCTCTTACTCGCTCTTGCTCATCTCCTCCAGCTTTGCATTTACGGCCACCCACATTGTTGGAACTACTAGGATCAAGATCGCAATGACGGGCAATGTGACCGGACTTCCCGCATTTGAAATATTTGATAACTTTTTCACTCCGCTTTTGCGATCCTTTTAGCGTCTCCAATATTGCGTCTACCCACTCTGGCCTTTCTACCTCCACACGGCGTGCTTTGTAAACTGGCTTACACAGAAGCAATGCTGTTTCTTGAGTCAGTGCATGGGATACCGTTTCTGCGAATGTAGGTTTTGGGTTTGCATATGTCGCTCGCTTCGTTTCTAGGTCCCGTATGCCATTTATAAAACTCTGTATTTTTACCCTCTCGGTGTACTCCACGGGTGCGTCCGCATTTGCCAAATGTGCCAACCTTTCAACATCCGAGGCAAACTGCTGCAGTGTCATTAGTTCTTTGGTGACGGTTTTGCAACTCAATTTGGAATATCTGTTTTCTATGCTCGCTTCCATAACGTCTCTCGACAGCGGCCATCAATGCTTCATAGCTGTTCCGTTCGTACTCTGGAATAGTCTGTAAGATTTCGGCAGCTGGTCCTTTCAATGCTACGAAGAGTGCAGCAACTTTATCTTCAGCATTCCAGTTGTTCACTGTTGCGGTCTTCTCAAACTGTAGCTTAAAGTCCTGGAAAGGAACAGAACCATCAAACGTTGGGGATTTTACCTTCAGAGTAGACGTTGAAGTGATTGGACGGTTCAATTGTAACTCCTGAATCCGATCTTTCAAAGCATCCATCTCGGCCTCCATTTTATTTTGTCGTTCACTAACAGCCTCCAGCTGCGATGAGAATTTTGTTTCCTGTGCCTCCAGCTTTGTTGAGATACGCTCTTCTTGTGCTTCGAGCTGTAATGTTATGCGTGCCTCTTGTTCTTTTAATTGTTCTGCAATTTGTGACGCCATGTGTGTTTTCTGTTCTTCCAATTGTGTTTCCATCTTGGATGTTATACGGTTTTCCTGCAATTCTAGTTGTGATGCCATATATGTCTCCTGCTCTTCCAGTTGAGATGACACTGTCGATGTTTGAGCAGATATTGCAGCTAAAATCATGTTCAAGTCTGTGCTGGTAACCGTCTGCGATGTTTCGTTTTTCTCTTCAATTTTTGTTGTCTCCTCGCCATCAAGAAGAAAGACATACTCTTCCACATCAATTCCTTCTGCTTCCATTGCCTCCCGTAGCCGTGCCTGAAGTTGAAGTTTAACGCCGCTTGTATTCAATCCACGGCCTCCAACTCCTTCTTTAGTTGCTGGATCTTCAATCCACTGAACTTTGCCATGTCCTTGTTGTCCTCTGGAATTTATTCAACAATTCCTCTTCTGACATCAATTGTAACGAATTTACTTGCAAATCTTCTTATTTGCAGCCTTCTGGTAAGTTCGATCACTAAACTGTTGAATAAATAACTCCAATATGTAATAATCCAAAATGGCCTTTATTAAAGTACTTCACAATAACATTCAAACTGTGCAACGAATAGTTTGCTTAATAACCAAACTGATTAATAGCTCAAATCAAACTGAATTACTTCTTACTCGCTTGCGCCGCTTTTATAGTTTACGCTGCATACATCTAGACTCTTCTATTTCCAGAACTTACCAACTATTTCGTGTGTTTATAGTTCTCATATAGTTTCTACTTGTTTATAATTGTCTACTTTTCAGCGTCTCCCAGATGTATGTGAGTTTGTAGTTTACAGTCTCTCGCACACACATAGGATTAAGTAAATGCATCTGTGTGTGAGATCTCTCGGCTGCCTTATATATGTGTATACATGATTTGATTACTGACGTAAATACCGCTTAGCATGGCCTTAGCATCGCCTTAGTGATGGTAAGTGATGCTAATATCCGTGACAGTATGTATATTTTTTCAATATATGACTTGCCGTTATCTTTTTTCAAGTTGCTCCACCAACACACAGGTAATACACTAAGGCCAGAAACATGTGCGTAAGTTTCTGTGTAATTGAGGTTATTGTATATTTAAATATATTCTGATTTCATGGTTTACTCCAAGTACGATAAATTTTTTAGTTTTTTAAATGTTTTAATTAAATTTTTTGTCATTTCGATTCCCGCACTATCCGCCATTTTATTCCCAACCACATGCATAGCGTCCTTTTATAGCACGCAGTTTAGTTGTGGGGAAAAACGACTTTGACGCGACGACGCACAGTGGCGCCTTTTGAGTTTTTTCTTTTCAAAAATCATAACTTTTGAACCAATGAAGATAGTTAAAAAATTTTAAATGCAAATGAAAGCTAATTACTTGAAGTTTGATTGTGTGAAATTTCAGAATGTCACAGATACAAGTTGCTTCAAAAAAATTCGTCAAGCTCGAAAATTGTTTTTAGTAAAAAATAAAAAAAAAGAAGTAAGGAAGGTTAAGTTCGGGTGTAACCGAACATTACATACTCAGTTGAGAGCTATGGTGACAACATAAGGGAAAATAACCATGTAGGAAAATGAACCGAGGGAAACCCTGGAATGTGTTTGTATGACATGTGTATCAAATGAAAGACATTAAAGAGTATTTTAGGAGGGAGTGGGCCAAAGTTCTATAGATGGACGCCATTTAGGGATATAGCCATAAAGGTGGATCAGGGTTGACTCTAGAATGCGTTTGTACGATATGGTTATCAAATTAAAGGTGTTAATGAGTATTTTAAAAGGGAGTAATCCTTAGTTCCATAGGTGGACGCCGTTTCGAGATATCGCAACAAAGGTGGAACAGGGGTGACCCTAGAATTTGTTTGTACAATATGGGCATCAAACGAATGGTGTTAATGAGTATTTTAAAAGGGAATGGGCCTTAGTTCTATAGGTGGGTGCCGTTTCGAAATATCGCCATAAAGGTGGACCAGGTTGACTCTAGAATGTGTTTGTACGATATGGGTATCAAATTAAAGGTATTAATGAGGGTTTTAAAAGGAAGTGGTGGTTGGTGTATAGGTGGTCGCCTTTTCGAGATATCGCCATAAAGGTGGACCAGGGGTGACTCTAGAATGCGTTTGTACGATATGGGTATCAAATGAAAGGTGTTAATGAGTATTTTAAAAGGGAGTAATCCTTAGTTCCATAGGTGGACGCCGTTTCGAGATATCGCCATAAAGGTGGACCAGGGGTGACCCTAGAATTTGTTTGTACAATATTAATATCAAAAGAAAGGTGTTAATAAGTATTTTAAAAGGAGTAATCCTTAGTCCCATAGGTGGACGCCGTTTCGAGATATCGCCATAAAGGTGGACCAGGGGTGACCCTAGAATTTGTTTGTACAATATCGGCATCAAACGAAAGGTGTTAATGAGTATTTTAAAAGGGAGTGGGCCTTAGATCTATGGGTGGACGCCGTTTCGAAATATCGCCATAAAGGTGGTCCAGGGGTGACTCTAGAATGTGTTTGTACGATATGGGTATCAAATTAAAGGTATTAATGAGGGCTTTAAAAGGGAGTGGTGGTTGTTGTATAGGTGGTCGCATTTTCGAAATATCGCCATAAACGTGGACCAGGGGTGACTCTAGAATTTGTTTGTACAATATGGGTATCAAAAGAAAGGTGTTAATGAGTATTTTAAAAAGGAGTAATCCTTAGTTCCATAGGTGGACGCCGTTTCGAGATATCGCCATAAAGGTGGGCCAGGGGTGACTCTAGAATTCGTTTGTACGATATGGGTATCAAATTAAAGGTATTAATGAGGGTTTTAAAAGGGAGTGGTGGTTGTTGTATAGTTGGTCGCATTTTCGAAATATCGCCATAAAGGTGGACCAGGGGTGACTCTAGAATGTGTTTGTACGATATGGGTATCAAATTAAAGGTATTAATGAGGGGTTTAAAAGGGAGTAATCCTTAGTTCCATAGGTGGACGTCGTTTCGAGATATCGCCATAAAGGTGGGCCAGGGGTGACTCTAGAATTCGCTTGTGCAATATGGGTATCAAACGAAAGGAGTTAATGAGTATTTTCAAAGGGGGTGGGCCTTAGTTCTATAGGTAGACGCCTTTTCGAGGTATCGCAATAAAGGTGGACCAGGGGTGACTCTAGAATATGTTTGTACGATATGGGTATCAAATTAAAGTTTTTAATGAGTATTTTAAAAGGGAGTTGGCCTTAGTTCTATAGGTGGACGCCGTTTCGAAATATCGCCATAAAGGTGGACCAGGGGTGACTCTAGAATGTGTTTGTACGATATGGGTATCAAATTAAAGGTATTAATGAGGGGTTTAAAAGGGAGTAATCCTTAGTTCCATAGGTGGACGTCGTTTCGAGATATCGCCATAAAGGTGGGCCAGGGGTGACTCTAGAATTCGCTTGTGCAATATGGGTATCAAACGAAAGGAGTTAATGAGTATTTTCAAAGGGGGTGGGCCTTAGTTCTATAGGTGTTCGCATTTCGAGATATCCCCATAAAGGTGGACCAGGGGTGACTTTAGAATATGCTTGTACGGTATGGGTATCAAATGAAAGGTGTTAATGAGTATTTTAAAAGGGAATGGGCCTTAGTTCTATAGGTGGACGCCGTTTCGAAATATCGCCATAAAGGCGGACCAGGGGTGTCTCTAGAATGTGTTTGTACTATATGGGTATCAAATTAAAGGTATTAATGAGGGTTTTAAAAGGGAGTGGTGGTTGTTGTATAGGTGGTCGCATTTTCGAAATATCGCCATAAAGGTGGACCAGGGGTGACTCTAGAATTGTTTTGTACAATATGGGTATCAAACGAAAGGAGTAAATGAGTATTTTAAAAGGGTTTGGGCCTTAGTTCTATAGGTGGACGCCTTTTCGAGGTATCGCCATAAAGGTGGACCAGGGGTGACTCTAGAATTTGTTTGTACAATATGGGTATCAAAAGAAAGGTGTTAATGAATATTTTAAAAGGGAGTAATCCTTAGTTCCATAGGTGGACGCCGTTTCGAGATATCGCCATAAAGGTGGGCCAGGGGTGACTCTGGAATTCGTTTGTGCAATATGGTTATCAAACGAAAGGAGTTAATGAGTATTTTAAAAGGGAGTGGGCCTTAGTTCTCTTGGTGGACGCCTTTTCGAGATATCGCCTTAATGGTGGACCAGGGTGACTCTAGAATGAGTTTGTACGATATCGGCATCAAATTAAAGGTATTAATGAGAGTTTTAAAAGGGAGTAGTGGTAGTTGTATATGTGAAGGCGTTTTCCAGATATCGACCAAAATGTGGACCAGGGTGACCCAGAACACCATCTGTTGGATACCGCTAATTTATTTATATATGTAATACCTGCCAAGATTTTAAGGGTTTTTTATTTAGCCCTGCAGAACTTTTTCATTTTCTTCTACTTAATATGGTAGGTGTCACAACCATTTTATAAAGTTTTTTCTAAAGCTATATTTCGCTTCAATAAAACAATCCAATTACCTTACCATGTTTCATCCCTTTTTTCGTATTTGGTATAGAATTATGGCATTTTTTTATTTTTCGTAATTTTCGATATCGAAAAAGTGGGCGTGGTCATAGTCGGATTTCGTTCATTTTTCATACCAAGATAAAATGAGTTCAAGTAAGTACGTGAACTAAATTCATTAAAGATATGTCGATTTTTGCTCAAGTTATCGTGTTAACGGCCATGCGGAAGGACAGACGGACGACTGTGTGTAAAAACTGGGCGTGGCATTAACCGATTTCGCCCATTTTCACAGATAGGAGTTAACGTCATAAAATCTATGCCCCGACCAAATTTCAAAAGGATTGGTTAATTTTTGTTCGACTTATGGCGTTAAAAGTATCCTAGACAAATTAAATGAAAAAGGGCGGAGCCACGCCCATTTTCAAATTTTATTTTATTTTTGTATTTTATTGCACTATATCAATACTGGAATTGAATGTTGACATAATTTACTTATATACTGTAAAGATATTAAATTTTTTGTCAAAATTTTACTTTAAAAAAATTTTTTTTTTTAAAAGTGGGCGTGTTCCTACTCCGATTTTGCTAATTTTTTTTAAGCGTACATAGAGTAATAGGAGTAATGTTCCTGCCAAATTTGATCATGATATCTTCAACGACTGCCAAATTACAGCTTCCAAAATTTTAAATTACCTTCTTTTAAAAGTGGGCGGTGCCACGCCCATTGTCCAAAATTTTACTAATTTTCTATTCTGCGTCATAAGTTCAACTAATCTACCAAGTTTCGTCGCTTTATCTGTCTTTTGTAATGAATTATCGCAATTTTTCGGTTTTTCGAAATTTTCGATATCGAAAAAGTGGGCGTGTTTATAGTCCGATAACATTCATTTTAAATAGCGATCTGAGATGAGCGCTCAGGAACCTACATACCAAATTTCATCAAGATACCTCAAAATTTACTCAAGTTATCGTGTTAACGGGCGGACGGACGGACATGGCTCAATCAAATTTTTTTTCGATCCTGATTATTTTGATATATGAAAGTCTATATCTATCTCGATTCCTTTATATAGGTACAACCAACCGTTATCCAATCAAACTTAATATACCTTCTGAGCTCTGCTCAACTGAGTATAATAAAATGAGATTTGTCTTATAATGACGTATTTAAGCATTAAATAAGATAAACTAATGATTTTGATAAGATAGCTTGGCGCTGTCCACTTATGATAAAAAGTTTTATCTAAGTAGTCACGTAATCAATAACTACCAAAATCGATAGACGTATTGTTTCTTTTAAATGGCAATACTCTTATAAAACTCAAATGTCCGTTTTTGGTGCCACAATAACAAGGTGCTTCAAAATTCATCGTAAAATTTTACATGTTTTTTTTTTTTTTAATTTACAAGCCAAATATGTATTTTATTAATAACTAAAAGTTATTGAAAGTGGTTCAATAAAATATTTTTTGAGCTAAAGATTAAACAGCCAACGAATTTTGGAAAAGGGGAGTGGCACTTCCCACATATGCTAAAAAGTTTGATCTTAGTAACCGCTGTACAAATTTGTACTAAACTCGATAGACGTATTGATTTCTATAAAAATATAATACTCGTTTGAAGGCGAAATACCTAAGCTTTAAAATAAATTTGATAAACTTCGGAGAAATGCAAAACGAAAAGTATATATTTGTAAATTACTAAATTAATTAATTCTTTTATTTGAAATAAAAAATTAACTTGTACATAGATATTTTATTTTTCAATAAAGTAGCAAAATTGATTAGTAAATCTCTTTTTCATTGTTGTGATAAGAAGTGAGAAACTTATTCTATTTTAACATAGTAATCGTCACTGGAACATATATCTAACAAAACAGCCATTTCTGAGCTATACCCATCTGTAATATCTTTTTATGTTCTTGCATACCTCATAGATGATATGACTATATCAGAAGAGATAGCTAACATGTTGAAAAGGTCTTCGTTTTGTCTAACTCGTTATACTTTGCAGGTGTTCATACATCTATATCTTTTGTAGTCTTTGTTCTTAGATTCTTGAGCTTCTTCAGACAATTCTCCTAATGGTAAGCACTGGTACTCTATTAAATCTTTTCAATGTGCTAAAATTTTATGTACCGTCGGTGTAAGTTTCTTCTCAGGATACTTTTGATGCAGAAACTCTGTAGTTTTAGATGCATATTCTCCAAATTTTGGTCCATTAACTTGTTCATGGCAGTTTAAAATATTTAAAATTACTCCCAATCTTTTCACAATATCTCTATCAACTCCTGTTATGTGAGCAGTCACTTCATCGTTTTCAAAAAATCTTCTTGAGGAGTTACCATCATTTGTATTTCCGTATCCATACTTTGGACAGTCAGCTCTAAGGCCAATCTCTTTATAGAATGCATCCCGAATTATTTTTTTCCCCTGTTTTGTTTCTCCTTACATGTTGTATTGTCGTCGAAAACTTCTCCTTGTTGTGGTAGTGTATAAGCCAGCTTCAAAACAAATTCCATACATCTTATCCTAGCATGCAAAGGAGATATTCCATACTCATAATTTAGTTCGTCAGTTATTGAATCATCAAGATTTTCAAAGTCCTTTGGCTCTTACAAATTGGATATTTCATTGTAGATGTCGTATTTGTTATTAAGTTCAAAACTTTTCCATCGACCATTGTTAGAAGAAAATCATGCTTTATTTTAATGACATTATCCTCTTCAATTTCAATTATTGTTGGTTCTAATTTGACAATTTGATTTTTTATATCACACACTGTAGCTTTTATGAGTTCCGAAGACTCCTTCTCGTATTTAAATAATATCGGGCGGCACAATATAGTTGATGACGAATGTGGATTTTTCCAATATTCTGAAACTTCATCGTTTAGTCGTAATGGAACGACATAAGCCATAAACATATTACTATCTGTAATTGTTTCATCGTCTACATTTATTCTTTGTTTATATGCGCTTTGTACTGATGATCCATCACAGCCCCACTTAGTTATCAATGCTAGCTCCTTTGGCAGTGATTTCAACTTTCCGTCAGTAAAACTTTGAAGGAGTCGTGTAGACGTATGATCCAATAAGTTTTGTAGCTCAATTTCAGCTGATATTTCGGTCATTTTGGGACTTAGAGGAACGGCTTCTTTCTTGGCTTGAGTAATATTTTGTATCCAGGTAAAATATCGGCATTACGTTTCAATAATGACTTCCGCAATATAATATATTTTTTCTTCGTTAAGCCGAGATCTATAAACAGCGCCAAAGCTTCTTCGGGAGTGTATTTCCTAGGTAGCGCATTTGGTGGTGTGGGAATGCTGTTTTTGATCCTCATCAGTCGCACTGGACTTGCTACCGCAACAGCTTTTGTTATATGAGACTTCACGTTTTCTTCGTCTTTTTTATATTTAATAGCCAGTACTTCTGAAGGATGAGGTGTGGCCATAGCTTTTGTGGTATCAGACAGCTTCCTTTTCCTTGTGTAGGTAGAAAACTCTTCTATGGGTTTTGTTGGTCTCCCTATAGTTGGATTGGTTGACGTGCTAGGCGCTTCTTCGTCCAAAAACGTTTTGTCAGCTAGCCACTTTTCATGCTTACTTAGAAATTTTGCATTGCTACGATAGACGTCCCTCCATTTTCTTTCTATCATAACATATTGTAAACAATTTTTTTCTTCCAAGCCTCCCTTTTCTTTAATGCTTGTTTCACTCGCTAATTCTCTCATAATAGCCTCAACGAAGTCCCGTCTTGACTTTGTAGATTTAAACACCGCAAATAGTTTCGAGTTTTCTAGATACATATCAGAATTGGCTTCGAGTTTATCCGACTAAATATTAAACTGTGAACTATATTTAACCCTGGAAGGCCATCGTTATTTTTATAACGTAGAGGTTATCCCTCGTCGATTCGACAACGGCATTACTCAAAGTCCTTATTATATTATCCTACCTATCAAAACCTACGAAAATCAATATATTCACATTACCTTATTTATATATCTTCTAAATAAAACAATATCAAATATTTTTTCTTAAATCTTTTTATTATAAATAAAATTTTCACAGCTCTGATTCATTTGGCTTGTGTACAAAATACAAACTAAGAAACATAAAAAAGCTAAACAATTTAATAACATATTATTCACTGAATGTTATTTTTTCATAAAGATAATACTATTAACTGAAGAAATAAAATACTTTCAGGAATGAAAATTCTCATTTTGTACAAAAGGCACAAAGCTTAATCTTATGCTCCCTACAAAGACTTTTCTTACATTTTACACAACATGATTTCGTCATCCTTCGCTTAGCAGGGGACAAATTGCGCAAATTTTTGTCTTTTTGTTACATTTTTTTTGGCGATTTGTATCTGCGGTGCTTTCATCAAAAGAAATAAAATTTTCAATATTTGATCGCAACGACGTAGACAATGCTGGTACTTCAAGTCTGTTTGTCAAATGACCTTGAACAAGGGCATAATGTAATTTTTCCATAAAATCTGGACGACTGAGAGGTATTTTATTTGTTTGAAATACGTTGTGTGAATAAATAATGTAGCTGTTTATAAAAGCCATGTTCAATATGCAAAAAAAATGACACATTGGCCATCGGTTTGTTTTGCGTGAACAGCTCATGGCGCTACACATTAGGTCAAAAATATCAACACTCCTTTCGTTTTGTTGTAAAATTCGATCATGTAGGGTTTTTTTTTTTTTTATTTGGGCTTTACTGCTCCTTCCTCATTACAGGATGATAATAAATACATTACTTTACTCGGCTTCGGCTTATATGATAAAAGCGTGAGCTCATTATCATAGCAAAACATTGACGTATTACACTTACAACCTTTTATATTTTTCATTTCACTCGGAATTTCTCGTTTATTAGAACGGAGAGTTCCAACCATTGTCAGCTTATATGGTTCACATAATAGTGATTTAGCAAGAAGAATCGAACTAAACCAGTTGTCCATTGTAATGTTTCTATTTGAACCATGAAAAGTTTTAGTCAACTCTTTTACGTAGCACTCACCAAGTGGAAATGTGGTTTTGTTTGATCTTTTTCCAAAATACGGCATAGCATCAACCATGTAGTTTGTACCGCTATCACATATCATTATCATTTTGAGTCCATATTTTGCTGGCTTGTTTGGAATGTATATCCGGAAGCTACATTTTCCCCTGAACGCCAGTAGTGGCTCGTCAATCGTAAGGTATTCCCCAGGCGTATAGTTTTCACGGCACTTTTGAATGAACATTTCCCAAATTTTTCTAATGGGGGCATATTTGTCTTCAATTATTTGAAGGCGTGCAGATTTATCGTCGAATCGAAGACATGACGTAAGAAATTTGAACCTTGCTTTTGTCATTATCGAAATATATGATATTCCACCATAAGATCTGTCAAACAATTCATCTGCCGACAAATGCTGATCTTTCTTGCCTGCTGTTACTACCAAGAGTCCAATTAGGGCAGACATTTCATTTGAGGAAGTTTCTTTCCTTTAAGCTTCATCTGTAGTTACAAGTAAGATGGCAATCTCAATGTTTGTCCATTGAACAATTTCCTCCACGATCTCTGGTGTAATGAACATCTGGAAGCATTGCAGTGGGTCTGTTATATTTTTGCAATGGCGTGTTGGTCCTCGAGCTTTATATACTACATTTAGACCATAACGATAAGATTTGTCCTTTTTGTTGACCACTTATGTTTATTTTTGCCACGCAAAATAGATTTATTAAAATAAATTATATTTGACTTGGCTCTCAATAAATGTAAAGGTATGTTATCTTCATCTGTGTCGGTTGATTCTTCTGAAAAACCTGCATCCCCTAAGCTTTCGTTTTGTTCGATTTCTGCATCTGATTCTAGTTCGCTGTTGTCTAACTCATCGTCTAATCCATTCTCGTCGTCGCACATTGCAAGAAACTTTTCAATTTCTTCGTCAGTATACATTTTTCTGCCACTCATCTTGTATTACAACTGTACAAACCAAACAGATAAATAAGCAAGAAAAATAACTACGGAACGAAAAACTCACACAAAGTTCATCGCTCGTCTTTTCGACTACGCATATTTAAAAAACAAGTAAGAACGGGACTGTCTTCGGCTGTGCCGAAGACTTCATACCTTTCATGAATGGGGCTGAACAATAATCTTATCCCGTTCGTAATCTCCGAATAATCGGATGTATAAGATAAGAAATATATAGTGAACAGATCTACATACCTTAACGATTTTTAAGATAAATATAAAATAAAAAACAGGTAGGTACTTTGTGTGAGGATGCAAAGCTTCACGTTTTTTGTGGTCTGCATGTAAAAACTATGACTACGAATCACGTATTTCAAAAATATATGACGTAGACGTAATTATTGATGAAATTTGATGAATTTTGAAGCTTCTAGCCGTAAAAAAGGGGCAAAAATGCGTGTAAAAACTGTGACTACGAATCACGTATTTCAATAATATATGACGTAAACGTAACTATTTGATGAAATTTGATGAATTTTGAAGCTTGTAGCCGTAAAAAGGGGGCAAAAATTAGAGTTTATATGGGGTATATAATATATATACCACCGATCTCTATGATTTTTTCAGACAACAATATATGCTATATTCGTAAGCATATGGTGAAATTTGAAGCGTCTAGCTGTTAAAAAGGGGCAGAAATTGCGCAAAGTTTCTTAACTGAACAACCGGTTGTATGAGATATATACTATATATACCACCGATCTCAATGATTTTTTTAGACAACAATATATGTTATACACGTAAGCATTTGGTGAAATTTGAAGCTTCTAGATGTTAAAATGGGGAAGAAATTGTGCAAAGTTTCTTATCTGAACAATCGGTTGTATGGGATATATACTATATATACCACCGGTATCTATGATTTTCTCAGACAACAATATATGCTATACACGTAAGCATTTGGTGAAATTTGAACATATCTAAACGATTTTTAAGATAAATATAAAATAAAAAATAGGTAGGTAATCTGTGTGAGGATGCAAAGCTTCACGTTTTTTGTGGTCTGCATGTAAAAACTATGACTACGAATCACGTATTTCAAAAATATATGACGTAAACGTAATTATTGATGAAATTTGATGAATTTTGAAGCTTCTAGCCGTAAAAAAGGGGCAAAAATGACAGTTCATATGAAGTATATAATATATATACCACCGATCTCTATGATTTTTTCAGACAACAATATATGCTATATACGTAAGCATTTTGTGAAATTTGAAGCTTCTAGCTGTTAAAACGGGGCAGAAATTGCGTAAAGCTTCTTATCTGAACAATCGGTTGTATGAGATATATACTATGTATACCACCGATCTCAATGATTTTTTCAGACATCAATATATGCTATACACGTAAGCATTTGGTGAAATTTGAAGCTTCTAGCTGTTAAAATGGGGCCGAAATCGTAAAAAAAATATATATATACTATATATAAAATGGGGTAGAAATTGCGAAAAGTCTCTTATCTGAACAATCGGTTGTATGACATATATACTATATATACAACCGATCTCTATGATTTTTTCAGACAACATTATATGCTATATACGTAAGTATTCGGTGAAATTTGAAGCTTCTAGCTGTTAAAATGGGGCTAAAATTTGCGAAAATATATATATATATATATATATACTATATATACCACCGATCTTGAGGGACTAGTTTGCATACAAACAAACAAACGGACAGACGGACAGACGGACATGGCTAAATCAACTCAGCTCTTCAACCTGATTATTTCGGTATACTTAATGGTGGTTTTATCTATTTTCCTTTAAGGACTTACAATTTTCGGTTTCGTGACGAAATTAATATACCATTTCATTTTCATGAAAGGTATAATAAGTACTTACAAAGATCGTACGAAGCTAAGCAACTGCAAACGTCAACAGCTCCAAAGCGACTAACGCTGTAAAAAACAAGGCACTTTAAAAACAAAGGAACAGTGTGATAACGGTAAAGTAAAAACTCGCGTCGTCGAAACGACGACGCATGACTTTTCAGGGTTAAAAATACTATTCACTTTATTTAAGTAAACAGAATACTTATTTCCTTAATCTCCAAAAGACGAATGATAATGTACATTGTATGATGGATAGTTTTATATACCTACTCAAATTATTAAAATGAATTTCAGGTATACAATTCGTAACTAAAACAAGTAAGGAAAGTTAAATTCGGGTGTAACCGAACATTACATACCCAGTTGAGAGCTATGGTGAAACATAAGGGAAAATAACCATGTAGGAAAATGAACCGAAGGTAACATTGGAATGTGTTTGTATGACATGTGTATCAAATGAAAGGTATTAAAGAGTATTTTATGAGGGAGTGGGCCATAGTTCTATAGGTGGACCCCATTTAGGGATATCGCCATAAAGGTGGACCAGGGCTGACTCTAGAATTTGTTTGTACGATATGGGTATCAAATGAATGATGCTAATGAGAATTTTAAAAGGCGTGGGCTTAGTTTTATAGGTGGACGCCTTTTCGAGATATCGCCATAAAGGTGGATCAGGCTTGACTATAGAATTTGTTTGTACGATATGGGTATCAAATGAAAGGTGTTAATGAGTATTTTAAAAGGGAGTGATTCTTAGTTCCATAGGTGGACGCCGTTTCGAGATATCGCCATAAAGGTGGACCAGGGGTGACCCTAGAATTTGTTTGTACGATATGGGTATCAAACGAAAGGGGTTAATGAGTATTTTAAAAGGGAGTGGGCCTTAGTTCTATAAGTGGACGCCTTTTCGAGATATCTCCGTAAAGGTGGACCAGGGGTGACTCTAGAATACGTTTTTACAATATGGGTATCAAACGAAAGGGGTTAATGAGTATTTTAAAAGGGAGTGGGCCTTAGTTCTATAGGTGGACGTCTTTTTGAGATATCACCATAAAGATGGAACAGAGGTGACTCTAGAATGTGTTTGTACGATATGAGTATCAAATTAAAGGTATTAATGATGGTTTCAAAAGGGAGTGGCTCTTAGTTGTATATATGAAGGCGTTTTCGAGACATCGAACCAAATGTGGACCAGGGTGACCCAGAACATCATCTGTTGGGTACCGCTAATTTATTTATATATGTAATACCACGAACAGTATTCCTGCCAAGATTTCAATGTTTTTTATTTCGCCCTGCAAAGCTTTTTCATTTTCTTCTACTTAATATGGTAGGTGTCACACCCATTTTACAAAGTTTCTTTCTAAAGTTATATTTTGCGTCAATAAACCAATCCAATTACCATGTTTCATCCATTGTTTCATATTTAGTATAGAATTATGGCATTTTTTTAATTTTTCGTAATTTTCGATATCGAAAAAGTGGGCGTGGTCATAGTCCGATTTCGGCCATTTTTTATACCAAGATAAAGTGAGTTGAGTTAATTATGTGAACTAAGTTTAGTAAAGATATATCAATTTTTGCTCAGGTTATCATGTTAAGGGCCAAGCGGAAGGACAGGTGGTCGACTGTGTATAAAGACTGGGCGTGGCTTCAACCGATTTCGCCCATTTTCACAGAAAACAGTTATCGTCACAGAATCTATGCCCCTACCTAATTTCACAAGGATTGGTAAATTTTGGTCGACTTATGGCATTAAAAGTATTCTAGACGAATTAAATGAAAAAGGGCGGAGCCACGCCCATCTTGAAATTTTCTTTTATTTTTGTATTTTGTTACACCATATCATTACTGGAGTTGACAAAATTTACTTATATACTGTAAAGATATTAAATTTTTGTTAAAATTTGACTTTAAAACAAATTTTTTTTTTAAGTAGGCGTGGTCGTTCTCCGATTTTGCAAATTTTTATTAAGCATACATATAGTAGTAGGAGTAATGTTCCTGCTAAATTTCATAATGATATCTTCAACGACTGCCAAACTACAGCTTGCTAAACATTTAAATTACGTTCTTTTAAAAGTGGGCGGTGCCACGCCCATTGTAAAAAATTTTACTCATTTTCTATTCTGCGTCATAAGTTCAACTCACCTACCATGTTTCATCGCTTTATCCGTCTTTGGTAATGAATTATGGCACTTTTTCAGTTTTTCGAAATTTTCGATATGGTTATGGTCCGATATCGTTCGTTTTAAATAGCGATCTGAGATGAGTGCTCAGGAACCTACATACCAAATTTCATCAAGATACCTGAAAATTTACTCAAGTTTTGATTTATATGGCCCATTCGATCTATTAGCCTTTGACTTTCGTGGTCTTTGTCGAGTCTTTTCCACCAGTACCCTATTACTGCTGAACCCTTTCTCCAAACTGAAGTTAAGTGGTACATCCTGGTCCTTAAAGCGCATCACCCTTCTCTGCATATCGATCTTGATGTCATGGTCAACCAATAAGTCCACTCCCAATATGACTTCATCAATGATCTTCGCCACAACGAATTTGTGTAAAACCAAGACCTTTCCAATCAAGACTTCACATATCACTTCTACCTGAACTTGGTTATACTCGCCAGTGACCGTACGCAATCTTGCTCCAGGTAACGGTTTTATTCTCCTGTTTACCAAGTCAGATCTGATCAAGGAATGAGATGCGCTCGTATCTACAGTCAGTACACGTTCTTTACCATCCACATTCCCTCTGACGGTAAGACTGCTCATTTTTCTACCAATTTGCAACACAGATATCACAGGGCATTCAATAGCTGGATCTAGCTCTCGATCTCTACCTCTTACTCGCTCTTGCTCATCTCCTCCAGCTTTGCGTTTACGGCCACCCACATTGTTGGAACTAATAGGATCAAGATCGCAATGATGGGCAATGTGACCGGACTTCCCGCATTTGAAACATTTGATAACTTTTTCACTCCGCTTTTGCGATCCTTTTAGCGTCTCCAATATTGCGTCTACCCACTCTGGCCTTTCTACCTCCACACGGTGTGCTTTGTAAACTGGCTTACACAGAAGCAATGCTGTTTCTTGAGTCAGTGCATGGGATACCGTTTCTGCGAATAAAGGTTTTGGGTTTGCATATGTCGCTCGCTTCGTTTCTACGTCCCGTATGCCATTTATAAAACTCTGGATTTTTACCCTCTCGGTGTACTCCACGGGTGCGTCCGCATTTGCCAAATGTGCCCACCTTTCAACATCCGAGGCAAACTCCTGCAAAGTCTCATTCGCTCTTTGGTGACGGTTTTGCAACTCAATTTGGAATATCTGTTTTCTATGCTCGCGTCCATAATGTCTCTCGACAGCGGCCATCAATGCTTCATAGCTGTTCCGTTCGTACTCTGGAATAGTCTGTAAGATTTCGGCAGCTGGTCCTTTTAATGCTACGAAGAGTGCAGCAACTTTATCTTCAGCATTCCAGTTGTTCACTGTTGCGGTATTCTCAAACTGTAGCTTAAAGTCCTGGAAATGAACAGAACCATCAAACGTTGGCGATTTTACCTTCAGAGTAGACGTTGAAGTGATTGGACGGTTCAATTGTAACTCCTGAATCCGATCTTTCAAAGCATCCATCTCGGCCTCCACTTTATTTTGTCGTTCACTAACAGCCTCCAGCTGCCATAAGATTTTGTTTCCTGTGCCTCCAGCTTTGTTGAGATACGCTCTTCTTGTGCTTCGAGCTGTAATGTTATGCGTGCCTCTTGTCTTTTAATTGTTCTGCAATTTGTGACGCCATGTGTGTTTTCTGTTCTTCCAATTGTGTTTCCATCTTGGATTTATACGGTTCTCCTGCGATTCTAGTTGTGATGCCATATATGTCTTCTGCTCTTCCAGTTGAGATGACACTGTCGATGTTTGAGCAGATATTGCAGCTAAAATCATGTTCAAGTCTGTGCTGGTAACCGTCTGCGATGTTTCGTTTTTCTCTTCAATTTTTGTTGTCTCCTCGCCATCAAGATGAAAGACATACTCTTCCATATCAATTCCTTCTGCTTCCATTGCCTCCCGTAGCCGTGCCTGAAGTTGAAGTTTAACGCCGCTTGTATTCAATCCACGGCCTCCAACTCCTTCTTTAGTTGCTGGATCTTCAATCCACTGAACTTTGCCATGTCCGTGTTGTCCTCTGGAATTTATTCAACAATTCCTCTTCTGACACCAATTGTAACGAATTTACTTGCAAATCTTCTTATTTGCAGCCTTCTGGTAAGTTCGATCACTAAACTGTTGAATAAATAACTCCAATATGTAATAATCCAAAATGGCCTTTATTAAAGTACTTCACAATAACATTCAAACTGTGCAACGAATAGTTTGCTTAATAACCAAACTGATTAATAGCTCAAATCAAACTGAATTACTTCTTACTCGCTTGCGCCGCTTTTATAGTTTACGCTGCATACATCTAGACTCTTCTATTTCCAGAACTTACCAACTATTTCGTGTGTTTATAGTTCTCATATAGTTTCTACTTGTTTACAATTGTCTACTTTTCAGCGTCTCCCAGATGTATGTGAGTTTGTAGTTTACAGTCTCTCGCACACACATAGGATTAAGTAAATGCATCTGTGTGTGAGATCTCTCGGCTGCCTTATATATGTGTATACATGATTTGATTACTGACGTAAATACCGCTTAGCATGGCCTTAGCATCGCCTTAGTGATGGTAAGCTTAGTGATGCTAATATCCGTGACAGTATGTATATTTTTTCAATATATGACTTGCCGTTATCTTTTTTCAAGTTGCTCCACCAACATACAGGTAATACACTAAGGCCAGAACCATGTGCGTAGGTTTCTGCGTAATTGAGTTTATTTTATATTTAGATATATTCTGATTTCATGGTTTGCTCTAAGTACGATACATTTTTTAGTTTTTTAAATGTTTTTAATTTAATTTTTTGTCATTTCGATTCCCGCACTATCCGCCATTTTATTCTCAACCACATGCATAGCGTCCTTTTATAGCACGCAGTTGAGTGGGGAAAAACGAATATGATGCGACGACGTTACAAAACGAAGTGAAAAAAATTATCTTGGAGATATTGTTTGGTTTGTTTTGGTCCTTTTCTTCGCGGTTGGAAGATAAATTGGCCCTTAACCGTTTAGGAGATGCTGGTCGTTGCCTAACAAGACACTCCAGCTAACCCTGTTTCGCTATAACTGACGCCAACAGGGGGCACCAAGAGAGATCAAAGTCTTCCCCCACCTGCTTCTCCGAACCCAGTGGAGATCTTCCCATAACTTGCCCACGTCAGCAAAAACGCTGTAGCTCTTCGCAGCTTAGCTAAACATCATCGTCCAGTTGCAGTATGATAGTTCTAGGAGGCTGCATTTACCAGCTGAACGGTCAAAGTCCGCCGCCGTGGTGTAGAGCTAGTGTGTTGGCCCATCCATCAAAAATATTTAAGAAAATTTGTATAAATGGTATTGATTGTCCCTCGGCATTACTGTTCGTGTTTGACATCAAAAGTTCGTCCGAAGTAGCAGATAAATTTTTGGGGTCGACACAAAACATGTATTTATGTGAGCGAGTTCGTAGAAAAACGAATACACGATAAGTAGCCTTCGAATTGGATGGAAAACTAGACATTAATCTCCTCAGATATATACACCAAATTGTTATTATTAGTAGATATGTATCTCTTGCGTACACCTTGGCCGTAAGTCGGGGTTTTGTTCTCGTCGCGCAGACGCTGATACACTTGTAAACAATTTGTTGAAGAAAATTGCTCAGAAGGGGATCGTGGCCTGATTCTTCCTTTTGCGGGAAACCACAATTCAATTCTTGAATTGAAAATTCTGGAACGGTTGAACGTTGAGATTTCTTATTTTCTGGTTATTTCCACCAATAAAAAATTCGGTTTTGGATAAAATATCATAATATTAATGTTAAAACGCAAAAATATATGGTAATTCTATACGACAGTATGGCAATGGTAATACGCGTCTAGAAATACCGACAGAGGTGTCAAAAGACCCGTATTGACCTCGACAACAATAATCCGAAGGCGGAAAATAAAAATTTTAGATCGTTCAAAAGATATTAACGAAAAACCGAAAAATTACCCCGGAGTACTCCAAAACCGAGGGTGGGATCCATAAGTATTTTTGCGCAGAACACCTTTCTGCATTGGCGGCCTGCGGCCGCGCTTATAACAAATTATCATGGGTGGGTCCAACACCGGTTTGGAGACCAAAACTATATCCGCGGAAAACACTAATGTTAACATTTTTTTTTGTGGTTACAAAATCATCAAAATTACAACAACCCCATGAATATTTTCAAAATTTCTTTTGCAAATATCTCTTGACATACCCAAAATTTTTTACCTCCGTTTTCGATTTCGCGATCCTGGATCCAAAACGCGGCTTTTGATATCTCCCTTGATATTTTTGGACGTGCATTAAGAGTGTCATGCTGTCGTATAGAATTACCAAATATATTACAGTTTGTTATATTTTTGTTATGAAAACAACACCAAAATAATAAAAAAAATAATGTGTGGGAGCAGTGAGAATTAAAAAATTTTTTTAAACGTCATTTCGGCTCTCACCGGTTTAACCTTGCAATATTTATACCATGCTTATAACTTTAGCTTACTATTTCTATTTTTTATGAATATGGGGCTCGTGACTTAAAATTAGTTTCTAATTAATAGTTCGGTTAGCTACAAAAGCATATTTTAAAGTTTTTCAAACTCTTGTTTTGGATTTCTAGTTCGATATGTTTTTCTGCCAATAATTGCGTCATTCAACAGTCCTGAACTTTTTTCTTACAGTTTCCGTCTCGTTTTCCCCAATCTCTTCTTTTTTTGTGTTGTAATTTCAAGCGTAATTTTTTCTACGAGTAATTTACAATTAAACGGCCAACACTCCCAGAAGTTCTACAGTAAGGTAAAGCTTTCATGGAACAAAGCTCAGCCTGGTGCCCTGAGTTTGATGCTTGCAACATTCAATTTTTAACCACCCTCAGCTATTTATCCATCTGCACGTTTCTCGCCTTATTTTGGATCAGGTGGCATAAAGCTGAGTGAAGGTTTAGCGCTCGGTTATCAGAACATGGATATCAGGGTAATCAGGTTAATGGAAGTACTGTTACCAAATTATTTCACTATCATCGTTCCTTGATACGTGCACAAAATTTAAGGTTAATTGTTGGCCTCGCAGAACGCTCGGTGCGCGGAGATCCAATATAATTGAAAGGAAAAGGAAAACACAATTAATTTCAATATTAATATTGTATAATAATTGATTTATTATTTGTTAAATTTGTACAATTAATTTACTTTGCTATAAATTGTGATGTGGCGGGACCGCAGCAGTTGAACTTCTTCCTTCGTGGTTGAAATCAATGATGACATGATACGAAACATTCATTCTCTCTCAATTCGTTTCCAGGAATGGGTCTTAAAGTTCATTCAATTGTAAACATTGGTTCATTCGATTGTAAATAAACTTCATTCGTTTCCAAGAATGGGTCTTGAAGATCAGAGTTGCGTAAACCGCGCAAAAAAAATTCCAAGAAAATCGGTGCGTTTTCATTATTTTTCATTTCAAGTGTATTCAACTACATAAGCGGATAAAAAATTTGTAAAAAAGGTACAAGAAATAACAAAATTAAATGAGCTGTTATATTAACGCACGAAAAGAGATAAGTACATTTTATCTTAGCTATCAAAAAATTAAATTTCACGTGTTGTCACGGAAAAATTTTTAACGGATAAAATAAGCTTTTTTTTGTATTTGTGATCCTGAAAAAAATTCGAGTTTTTTGATATCCCATTTGACAATCTTGAGTAAGTTTTCGGTGAAAATCATAAATTAAACCTTTACCATGTAAAATACCCCAAAGTTATTCCGAAATGCCCAAATTTGATTTTGAGGATGATGGCATCTATGGTCAATGTTATAAAAAATGCACATTTTCACGCGCTCTCAGAGAGCGAGAAGTTTCATATCATGTCATCATTGGTTGAAATTGAACAGCAAAAGAGAAAGTGATCTCCGTGTTGTCGAATCGGAGATCGTGCGGGGGTTTTTCAAGGGATATTTGTTATTCGATGGAAAACTCAGTTACCCGTGTTAGTGTTGCATATATGTGAACATACATGAATGTGTATGCATGTTGGTGTGCAGTACATGAAAGTATGTATGAATGTATTTGCACTAAATAAATTATGTATCAGAGTGGCCGTGTTTGCAGTATAAAAATATTTAGAACCTGACCTAAACATGCCGGCCCCTTGCGGTAAGCAATATCTTAAAATGAAGGAAGGTCATGCTGAAGCGATCACTCGCACGTATTACTTAAAACTAGATACAATTTGTTTGTATTATTGAATGAAAATTTGTTGGCTGATCACGTCCAGACTTGTTTGCGTATAGTAGCCGCTGTAGGAAAAAGAAGCAACATATTAAAGCTGAAAACAAGAGCGGGTTACAATTCAACGCGCATTATACAGTTTACATATTTGGACTGTATTTATTTCGACGAATGTAAATTAATTCTCCATCTGGACAAAGGGGCCAAGTCTCTGTTCCAGATTTTAACTTTATGAAGTTAAATGTTTTATCCAGACGAAGAGGACGTGTCTCCGTGCCAGAATGGATTTATTTTGTTATATTATATTTGAATTTAAATTTTTGATTTTATTTAAAAAAATTAATTTTGGTTGGGTGGCGAACGCTGAATGGCATATGTACAATGCATTTTTTATATTCGTATTTACCCTCTGACAGGCGCTTATAGCAGTTTGACCATGTGCAGGGACCTGCATATAGGCTGTCCAAAGTTCGTGCAGTGATGCATTTGCAATAGCGAAAAAGAATGACCGCGTGACCGCACAACTGTTTATCTCCTCTTTATATTAAATAACGTGTTTTGGCATTGGAATCATACGTAGAAAATGAATAAATTACACTTGCGGGTGATCAATTCATAATTTCTACTGAATACAATAAATAAAAATTTGTATATTCGAATCTGATTGAAAATTTATAATTTGGTTTTTATTTTTGTGATTTAATTTGTCACATAGTTTCCTGCCACCCAAGAAAGTTTCGGATTTTCCAATTAAATTTGTGGATTTCGGTAAAAATATTGCAGTTGAAACAATTTTTGTTGCGAAAAAATTCAAACCTTTCGACTTTTGACCCATTTTCTTGAAATTCGTATTTATTTTGCAATATTTTTCAACAAAGTATTTGTGAAATCAGTAATTACAAACATTGAAAAAAAAAAAATTGGAACGGATCATGTTCCACTAAACCACCCATATTGGTGTGAAAAAAATGTTCGCTATGGCAATACCACACCGCGTAGATGAAATGCCATGTAAATGATAAAAGCGAAATGTGATTACATAATAAACATGCCGGTAAGTAAACATAGAGGAATTCTGTAATTTACATTAATTGTATGATTTGAATAACTTGTATTTACTTTTATTTTCAGATTATTCATGAGTCACTGACCGGAATCGTATGCGTTCCGGCAGTATAATCTTATGGGTCAGGCATCGAGCTGATTGGAATCCGGTGCATTCCAACAACACAGGTCATGTTACTTTTTTATGCCTTGTGATGGCGTATCCTCATTACACTACTCTTAGCACTGCCGGATTCCCATAACATGCTGATTGGAATCTTGTTGCATTCCAACAGGAAGATTGGAATCCACTGCATTCCGAAATCATGCTGAGCGGAATCTGATGCATTCCGCCAGTATAAGATTTCGGCATAAGATCTTATTTCTGCTCATATTTCTTATTATTATTATATTCTGAAATTAAATAGTAATGTTCATTAATATTTCTTTGTTTGTAATATAACATTGTTGTAAGCTCGATATACTAAAATTTTATCTTTTGAGTTGTATATTTATATATCTTTTATATTATGCAGTCGACCATAGTTTGTCGTCGACTTTAAATAATAAATAAATAAATTATCCCAATTAAATGATGTTCCTGTGTGTACATATGTATATACACTATGCTGAAAATAACACCCAAGTAGGGATTTATGTTGCAGTATTACCGGTCGCTGCACAGGCAGCAACAGCAAAGAGTAGGCAAGAAAAACCTTAAGGGCTAATTAATGGAGTGCGTCCGTCAGGTTTGCATATTTTAATTGATTAGGAAATCCGGAATTAAATGCTTTGTGCACAATTGTGTTATTTTGAGTGAAAAATAAGCACGTTATTTGTATTGTTTTTGGTTCATTTGATGTCTGACGATACACGAAAAAATGCTTATGGTTTTCCAATTACACCAACTTGAAGTGAAGTTTTGGCTCAGTTATACATATTTATGTATGTTTGTTTAATGGTGTGTTCAGTTTATACTTATATTTAAGAATTCATGAGCTTAACACCGGCTTATAATAATTGAATTTCAATTATTATGTTTTCTAAGAGAAACTGAAAAGAATGAAACATTTACTGGCATATTGCTATGGAACCATTTCGAAAACCGCCAACAAGCATGAAGACAAATACCAGCAGAATGGCCTAGTTGTTAAAGGCTACTGCAGTTTCACCATGTGATTCACGGATCGAATCCCGGTGAAACCTTTGACGACATTACAAAATTGCCTGATGATGATTACGTTGGCGGTTTTCGAAATGGTTCCATAGCAATATGCCAGTAAATGTTTCATTCTTTTCAGTTTCTCTTAGAAAACATAATAATTGAAATTCAATTTTTATAAGCCGGTGTTAAGCTCATGAATTCTTAAATAAAAGTATAAACTGAACACACCATTAAACAAACATACATAAATATTTTCACGAATGTTAGCAGCACTGGACGATGCTATCGTCTCTAAGCCGATGCTAAGCAGTGACGTGAATGCACATCAATAATTCAATCATTATGTATCTACATAAACGAAACATTAACTGCGTCTACATATACATATGTACCATGTACGTATACGAGCAGCGGAGAGTCAATGCACTAACACATGCATATATCTGAGAAGTTTGAGAGCTACTGGACTAGTAGATTCTGGAAGCGCCTAAAAGTTGTATAAAATTGTGCAATTTTAGTTATAGCTGAGAAATTTGAGAGCTCATGGATAATGCTAGTAGATTCTAGAAAAATGCGAACGAGGAAACCAAAGAGTATAAAAGGCGACAGATGTAGAGGCGCTGTAATTCAGTTTGATTTGAGTTGTCAAGCAGTTATGCCTAAGACGATATCTAGCGAGCAATAGCAGTATTATTTTGAATAGTGGAGTTTCATTTGAGCTATCAGTTTGGTTATTAAGCTATTCGTTGCACAGTGTGAGTGTTATTGTGAAGTATTTTAATAAAGGCCATTTTTCCATTATGCAATATTGGAGTTATTTATTCAAGGAAAAGGGCAAATAAGAGGATTTGCAGCAAATTCGTTACAATTGGTGTCAGAAGAGGAATTGTTGAATAAATTCCAGAGGACAACAAGGACATGGCAAAGTTCAGTGAATTGAAGATCCAGCAACTAAAGAAGGAGTTAGAGGGCCGTGGATTTAATACAAGCGGCGTTAAACTCGAACTTCAGGCACGGCTACGAGAGGCAATGGAAGCAGAAGGAATTGATGTGGACGAGTATGTCTTTTATCCTGATGAGGACGAGACAACAGCAAAAATTGAAGAGAAAAATGAAACACCGCAGACAATGGCGAACACAGACCTGAACATGATGTTGGCTGCAATATCGGCACAAATGTCCGAAATGTCATCACAAATATCTACCAACATGTCCTCACAATTGGCATCCCAACTGGAATCGCAGTCGACACAGATAACATCCAAGATGGAAACACAGCTCGAAGAACAGAAGACATATATGGCATCCCAACTGGAATCACAGGAGGCACGTATTTCAGAAATGACGTCGCAAGTGTCATATCAACTGGAAGACCAAAAGACATATATGGCATCTCAATTGGAAGCGCAAGAGGCACGTATATCTGTAATGTCGGCAGAAATTTTGGAACAGGTATCGTCAAAACTGGAAGCGCAGGATGCAAAAATGGCACAATTTCAGGCAGAAGTAGATGATTTAAAAGGTCGTATGGAGCAGTTACAACTAAATCGCCCAACTGTTTCAGCGAGTAATCCAAAGGTAAAGACACCATCCTTTGAAGGTTCTGTTCCTTTTCAGGTCTTTAAGCTACAATTTGAGAAGACCGCAGCAGTGAACCAATGGAATGCTGAAGATAAAGTTGCAGCTCTGTTCGTGGCACTGAAAGGGCCTGCCGCGGAAATCTTACAGACCATCCCAGAGTACGAGCGGAACCACTACGAAACATTGATGAGCGCTTTAGAGAGACGTTCCGGAAGCGAGCATAGGAAACAGATATTCCAAATTGAGTTGCAAAACCGCTACCAAAAAGCAAATGAGACATTGCAGGAGTTTGCTTCAGATATTGAAAGATTGGCTCATCTTGCAAATGCGGACGCACCCGTGGAATACACTGAAAGGGTAAAAATCCAGAGCTTCATAAATGGCATACGAGATGTGGAAACGAAGCGGGCTACATATGCGAATCCAAAACTAACGTTTGCTGAAACGGTATCGCATGCACTGACTCAGGAAACAGCCTCACTTTTGAGTAAGCCAGCGTACAAAGCTCATCGCGTGGAAGTGGAAAAGCCAGACTGGGTAGACGCAATTTTGGAAGCATTGAAGGGTACGCAGCAGAAGAATAATGATGCAGTCAAATGCTTTAAGTGTGGAAAGCCAGGGCATATTGCGCGTTATTGCAACACCAACCCTAACAGTTCCAACAATGTGGGTGGTCATAAACGCAGAGCAGAAGGAGATGAGCAAATCTCCAAGACAAATCAATCGTTAAACTAAAGCGAGTCAGCAGCAAGGGGCGACAGCTGACTCCCTCAATTGAATGCCCCATAATCTCTATCTCACAAATTGGAAGAAGGTCGAGCAATCTTACTGTCGGAGGACATGTGGATGATAAGGAACGTTTACTGACTGTAGATACGGGTGCATCTCATTCCATCATTCGAGCGGATTTAGTCAACAAAAAGATAAAACCATTGCTTGGAGCAAGATTACGTACAGCCACGGAAGAGGACACCCAGGTAATTGGAGAAGTAGAATGTGAAGTAGCAATTGGGAACGTCACGGTACTACACAATTTTATAGTGGCAGATATTGTTGATGAAATCATAATTGGAGTGGACTTCTTAATCAACCAAGGCATCAAAATTGATATGCAAAGCAAGACGATGCCATATAAGAACATGGATGTGCCACTTAATTTCGGCTACGAGAGAGGCTACAGCAGTAAACGAGTGCTGGTGGAAGAGAGTCAGCAAATACCACCAAAATCAGAAGCAGTCATCTGGGCAAAGGTTGATGGAGATTATGGGACAAACAAATTGTGGGTTGTCGAAGCAGCAAATAAACCAGCACTGAACATACTTGTAGGAAAAACCCTGGCTAGGACAAAACAAGATGGACGTATTCCGGTAAGAGTACTCAATGAGTTCAAGTCACCATTCAATTTGACCAAAGGAGCTATTTTGGGAAGATGCCAAGAGGCCGAAGTAGTTATTAACTGTGAACAGCTCCAGGAACACGTTTCATCTAGTAATACTGATCTTTCAAATGATATCACGGCATGAACGCATGGACTAGAGGAAGCCTATCAGAGTAAGGCAAAACAACTGCTCATAAAATACGCGAACATATTTGACCAGGATGGTTCCAAACCAGGCCGCACCAATGTTGTGAAACATCAAATTGACACTGGAGATGCGAGGCCGATCCGTCAAGCTCCACGTAGTGTTCCACTGGCGAAGCGGGAAGTTGTGAGTCAAATCATACAAGAAATGAATGACAGCGGCGTCATCGAACCATCAGCTAGTCCATGGAGCTCACCGGTAGTACTTGTAAAGAAGAAGGATGGAAAAGTGAGGTTTTGCGTGGACAACCGGAAGTTGAATGACGACGTTACGAAAAAGGATAGCTACCCGTTGCCAAGAATTGACGACATTCTGGACTCGCTATCTGGTACGAAATGGTTTTCCACACTGGACTTGAAAAGCGGCTACTGGCAAGTTGAGGTGAAGGAGGAAGATAAAGAGAAAACAGCCTTCAGTGTCGGTGATGGTCTTTGGCAATTTACAGTGATGTCTTTTGGACTTTGTAATGCACCAGCTACTTTTGAGAGACTCATGGACCAGGTACTGAAAGGACTACATTGGAAAACATGCTTGGTGGACCTGGACGACATCATCGTATTGGGCAGAGTTTTGATGAACATCTTAAGAACTTGGAGGAAGTTTTCCAGAGAATAGCTGGCGCTGGTCTGAAGTTAAGTCCCAAAAACTGTACGCTTTTTAAAAAGGAAGTAAATTATTTGGGCCACAAGGTAACGACAGAAGGTGTCTGTACAGCGAATGAAAAGATAGAGGCAGTAAAGGATTGGCCAAGACCACAGAATCTGCATGAATTGAGAAGTTTCCTTGGGCTGTGCACAAATTACCGCCGATTTGTACCAAATTTCGCCAGCGTAGCCCGTAGTGTCCACGAGCTAACAAGAAAAAATAAAGCTTTTGAATGGAAGAGGGAGCAAGAAGTAGCTTTCCAAACATTAAAAGAGCGGTTGTGCACTGCCCCAATTTTGGCATACCCGATTCCAGGAGCAACGTTTATTCTAGATACAGATGCGAACGGATATGCTATAGGAGGCGTTTTATCACAACTGGTCGATGGACAAGAGAAGGTAGTTGCATATTACAGCCGTTCAATTGGAAAACCAGAGAGGAACTATTGCGTTACACGGAGAGAGCTGTTGGCATTGGTAGAGTGCATTAAACATTTTCACAAATACCTCTACGGCCAGCGATTCCGTGTCAGGACAGATCACGCAGCGCTGAAATGGCTTCTGCAGTTCCGTAATCCGGAAGGACAATTGGGACGGTGAATCGAGCAACTACAAAGCTATGACTTTTCCATTGAGCATCGAAAAGGTAGTACCCATGGAAATGCTGATGCAATGTCACGAAGACCATGTAGTCTGGAATGCAAGCACTGCTCAAAGGCCGAGGCTAAAGAAGACATTATAGATGTCCGGCTAATGACTATAACGTGTACGGATGAATGGGACAAGGAACAACTAAGAAAGTGTCAGCTAGAAGATACAGATCTGTCACATTTTATGCAAGGGCTCGAACGAAACGAAAGACCAAGCAGAGAGGAAATGTCAGCAGAGAGTCCCATTGCGAAGTCATATTGGGCACAGTGGAACAGTTTAGAATTGATATCCGGTTGCTTGCATCGAGTATGGGAGAGTGAGGATGGTCAATGCAAGAAGAAACTGATAGTTGTTCCCAGTAAGAGGATTCCTGAGGTGCTCAGCGAGCTGCACAATGGTCCAAGTGGAGGTCATCTTGGAATCACGAAGAAACTCGAGAAAATTAAGCAGAGATTCTATTGGGTTGGTTGCCGTCAGTCGGTCACCGAGTGGATTACCAACTGCGAGGTATGCAACAGAGCGAAAAGGCCCAAAACCCGAAGTCATGGCCAGATGAAGCAGTATATTTCAGGTGCACCATTTGAAAGGATCGCCATGGATGTCGCAGGTCCATTTCCTACTAGCAACCGCGGAAACAAATACGTACTGGTGGTTATGGATTGTTTCAGTAATTGGCCAGAGGTATACCCAATCCCAAACCAAGAAGCAGAAACAGTAGCAGAAGTGGTTAAAAACGAATGGGTTGCAAGGTATGGTGTACCAATGGAGTTACATTCTGACCAAGGCAGGAATTTTGAATCAGCTGTGTTCCAAGAAATGTGCAAGAAGTTGGGCATTCGAAAAACACGGACAACTGCATTGCATCCTCAGTCCGATGGTATGGTGGAACGCTTCAATAGAACATTGGAGGAGCATTTAAGGAAAGTAGTAGACAAGTACCAGTAGGACTGGGATACACACATATCATTATTCTTGATGGCCTACCGATCGGCAGTACATGACACAACGGGCCAAACTCCCGCAAAGGTAATTTTTGGCAATGACCTTCGACTGCCAGTTGATTTGAAGTATGGGATAGATGCCGATGCGGAGAGGAATGTCAAGAAATCCACTGGTGTCTTGGAAGAAGAGCTGAGAGAGATACACGATCTGGTAAGGCAACGAGCAAAGATTATGAGTGACAAGATGAAAGCTAGGTACGATAAAGCAATTAATTCGGAAGGGTTTCAGGAAGGAGATTTGGTGCTGCTATACAACCCACAACGAAAAAAGGTTTGTCCCAGAAATTGCAGTGTAACTGGGAAGGCCCATACAAAGTTGAAAACGGATCAACGATGTAGTGTACCGCATACAAACCATTGGCAAACCACGAACCACAATGGAAGTGGTTCATTTGGAGAGGCTAGCAGCGGTTAAATCGAGAGATTTGTCTAATCGGGACGATCAGACTTAGGTGGAGGGCAGTGTCACGAATGTTAGCAGCACTGAGCGATGCTATCGTCTCTAAGCCGATGCTAAGCAGTGACGTGAATGCACATCAATAATTCAATCATTATGTATCTACATAAACGAAACAATAACTGCGTCTACATATATGTACCATGTACGTATACGAGCAGCGGAGAGTCAATGCACTAACACATGCATATATCTGAGAAGTTTGAGAGCTACTGGACTAGTAGATTTTGGAAGCGCCTAAAAGTTGTATAAAATTGTGCAATTTTAGTTATAGCTGAGAAGTTTGAGAGCTCATGGATAATGCTAGTAGATTCTAGAAAAATGCGAACGAGGAAACCAAAGAGTATAAAAGGCGACAGATGTAGAGGCGCTGTAATTCAGTTTGATTTGAGTTGCCAAGCAGTTACGACTAAGACGATATCTAGCGAGCAAAAGCAGTATTATTTTGAAAAGTGGAGTTTCATTTGAGCTATCAGTTTGGTTATTAAGCTATTCGTTGCACAGTTTGAGTGTTATTGTGAAGTATTTTAATAAAGGCCATTTTTCCATTATTCAATATTGGAGTTATTTATTCAACAGTTTAGCGATACGAACCTAGCAAAAGGGCAAATAAGAGGATTTGCAGCAAATTCGTTACAATATGTACAACTGAGCCTGAGTTTACAAAGCTTCTCATTCGCAACGAAGAAGAACTTTACAAAAACAAATCTACATGGCACAAAAATTAATATAGAGACAAAATGTCTCAATTGTGTTGTTAGTGTAGAAATGAGAAAAACTGAATTAAGCATGAAAACAAATACCAGAAGGATGGCCTAGTGGTTAAAGGCTACTGCAGTTTCACCATGTGATTCACGGTTTGAATCCCGGTGAAACCTTTGACAACATTACAAAATTGCCTGATGATGATTACGTTGGCGGTTTTCGAAATGGTTCCATAGCAATATGCCAATAAATGTTTCATTCTTTTCAGTTTCTCTTAGAAAACATAATAATTGAAATTCAATTATTATAAGCCGGTGTTAAGCTCATGAATTCTTAAGTGAAATTTTGTCAAGTTGTTGTAGTTGTACCTTGTAACTGAAACATTATTAAACCGTTTTGTGTTTGGGTATATTTTGATGAAGAAAATAAAGATGGTCGATTTCTGAAATGAAAATGGCGAATTGAATTTATTGTCCGTCCTGATGTCACGTTGTTTAAATTTTTCCCAAATTATTAAATAAATTATAAAATTAAAAAAAAATTGCTTCAAATAAATGTTTTCATACATTTGAAAAAGCAATATGGGCAATCCCCGATTATTAAAATCATACAAACAGACAAAATTGGTTAATTCGTTGTAGTTCTATAAATAGAACGAAAACAGCAACAAAAACCAAAGTTTCTTTGAAAACCGCCGTACCAAGCATAGCTTTAACACATAATTGCATACGAAGTATGCAATGTGTAAAAGATTAAAAATATGCAAAAAGAAGGCAATTGGGAAGAACTTTACAACAGGCATGACGTAGCTGAATGCGTTTACAACCATTTCAACTATCGTAGGAGTGCGAGTTCGACTCCCACCCCCGGGAGAAAAGGCTTTGAAGAGATTTACAAGGTATAATCGAAACAGCTGTCGCCTTGTCCGTCCTGATGTCACGTTGTTTAAATTTTTCCCAAATTATTAAATAAATTATAAAATTAAAAAAAATTGCTTCAAATAAATGTTTTCATACATTTGAAAAAGCAATATGGGCAATCCCCGATTATTAAAATCATACAAACAGACAAAATTGGTTAATTCGTTGTAGTTCTATAAATAGAACGAAAACAGCAACAAAAACCAAAGTTTCTTTGAAAACCGCCGTACCAAGCATAGCTTTAACACATAATTTGCATACGAAGTATGCAATGTGTAAAAGATTAAAAATATGCAAAAAGAAGGCAATTGGGAAGAACT
This sequence comes from Eurosta solidaginis, assembly GCF_040869045.1. Classification (NCBI taxonomy): domain Eukaryota; kingdom Metazoa; phylum Arthropoda; class Insecta; order Diptera; family Tephritidae; genus Eurosta; species Eurosta solidaginis. The sequence goes on along the minus strand of NC_090323.1, from coordinate 88,039,913 downwards.
TTACAACAGGCATGACGTAGCTGAATGCGTTTACAACCATTTCAACTATCGTAGGAGTGCGAGTTCGACTCCCACTCCCGGGAGAAAAGGCTTTGAAGAGATTTACAAGGTATAATCGAAACAGCTGTCGCCTTGTCCGTCCTGATGTCATTGTTTAAATTTTTCCCAAATTATTAAATGAATTTATTTTCATTTTCTAAATTCTGATTTTCGATTAACTTTTATTTTATGTCGCTAATTCGAACTGGCATTACATATTTTAAAGAAGTGGAATGTCCTAATTTAAGGATCGGTTTGGTCATAGGTAGACACCTCTTTTAGATACCCACTTGTTTCATTGGCTGGTGGAAGTAGAACCAGTTTGGCCAAGGGCCTTGTAATTTGACCTTTTTCAGTCGTGATGTCGACAACTCGTACAAGGTCGTCTGGTCCCTGGTGGAGTTTGACCACTCTTCCTAGTCCCCATTCGTTTTGGGCTACATTTTCATCTTTCACGACGACGAAATCCCCCATTCTGACGTTTGATTTCGGGTGTTTCCATTTAACCCGCTTTTGCATTTCTAAGAGATATTCTCTTAGCTGCTGGGTTGCCTGCGGAGCTATTCAAGTACGACGGTGAGGAGTTGGTAAGGCGCATGCAGCAGCTTCTTAGCAAAATATGGGCGGAAGAGTTCATGCCCGACGGTTGGAATCTAAGTGTTCTTTGCCCAGTCTACAAGAAGGGGGATACTGCAAAATGCACCAACTATCGTGGAATCAGCCTTCTTAACATCGCATATAAGGTCCTTTCAAGTGTATTGTGCGAAAGATTGAAGCCCACCGTGAACCGGCTGATTGGACCTTATCAGTGCGGCTTCAGACCTGGTAAATCTACCATCGACCAGATTTTCACAATGCGCCAAATCTTGGAAAAAACCCGTGAAAAGAGAATCGATACACATAACATCTTTGTCGACTTTAAAGCCGCCTTCGACAGCACGAAAAGGAGCTGCCTATATGCCGCTATGTCTGAATTTGGTTTCCCCGCAAAACTTATACGGCTGTGCAAAATGACGTTGAGCAACACCATCAGCTCAGTCAGAGTTGGGAAGGACCTCTCCGAGCCGTTCGAAACTAAATGAGATTTCAGACAGGGTGACCCCCTATCGTGCGATTTCTTTAATCTGATGCTGGAGAAAATTATACTAGCTGCAGAACTTAACCGCACTGGAACAGTATACTATAAACACGTGGAATTACTGGCATATGCTGATGACATTGATATTATCGGCTTAAACACCCGCGCTGTAAGTTCTGCTTACTCCAAACTGGAAAAAGAAGCGGTAAAGATGGGTTTGGTGGTGAATGAGGACAAAACGAAGTACCTGCTGTCATAGAGCAAAGAGTCAGCGCATACGCGCCTTGGCAACCACGCTACTGTTGGCAGCCAGTAAATAGTAAAAGACTTCGTTTATTTGGGAACCAGCATGAACGCTAGCAACATCATCAGCACTGAAATCCAGTGAAGAATCAATCTTGCCAATAAATGCTACTTTGGACTAGGTAGGAAATTGAAAAGTAAAGTCCTCTCTCGGCGAACGAAAATCATACTCTACAAGTCACTTATCGTACCCGTCCTGCTATATGGGGCAGAAAAATGGACCATGACAACAGCAGATGAAGCGGCTTTGGGAGTGTTCCAGAGAAAAGTTCTTCGAAAGATTTATGGACCTCTACGCGTTAGCGATGGCGAGTACCGAAGAAGATTTAATGATGAGCTGTACGAGCTATACGCAGACATCAACATAGTCCAGCGAATTAAAACGCAGCGGCTGCGCTGGCTAGCTGGCTCCGGCCAAGAAAGTGTTTCTATCGGAACCCGCCTATGGAAGCAGAGGTAGAGGGCGGCCCCCACTCCGTTGGAAGGACCAGGTGGAAAACGATTTAAGCTCCCTTGGTGTGACCAATTGGCGCCGGTTGGCGGAGAGAATGAGCAACTGGCGCGCCTTGTTGAAAGGCCATAACCGTTTAGACGGTTAAGCGCCAATTAAGTAAGTAAGTATTCTCTTATCCATCTTTTGCAAAAGATTTAATGCAAAGCTTTTAATTTATGCCACCTATGGACTATTGAGGCAGGATACTCATTGGAATCTATTTCTGGAGGAGCGGGAAGATGTCAGCATACCAGGAAAAGACCAGGGGTTAAGGGTTCTAAGTCGGTCGATTCGTTCGACGCTGGACTTAATGGTCGCGAGTTCAGGCTAGCCTCTATTCGACACAGTAGGGTTGTGAATTCCTCAAAGGTATATTTATCCCTACCTGCCGCTTTTCGAAAGTGGCTTTTGAAACTTTTTATTCCTGCTTCCCACAGATAGACAAACAGACAGACATACAGACAGACATAAAGCAGACAAACAGACAGACATAACCTTTCGAAATTCGCACCCTCTACCTCTATAACCTTTTATGTCGAATGGTCCTGCAAAATCTACCCCTAAATTAGGAAATGGTCGGGCAAATGTGGTACGCTGTGGGAAGGTGACCCATAAGTTGGGTTTGTACACATTTTTTATAGATTGTGCAGACCTTACAATTATGAATGATGGATCTTTTCATATTTTTAACCCTAGGAATACAGTATTGGGTCCTAATAAGCCTAAACATTAGTTGATTTTCTCCATGTAAAGAGATTTCATCGATAATGTATATGTAAGGTAAGATTATTGCATGGCGCTCATTGTGTGGTAGGTCTAAAGCCGCGCGGATGCGACCACCAGTCCTTATAATACCATACTGGTCTAAGAAAGGGTCAAGAGGAAGCACTTCGCTCTTACAATCTACTAGCTTGCCTGACTTCAGATTTTTGTATTCTGTGGGATAAAACTGTTGTTGCAATATCTTAACTAAGCGTTGCGTAGCGATTTCGATTTCATCTGATGAACCACATACAACGTTTTATTAAAATAATCTTTTGTCTTTGGATGAATTCTTTCGAGAAATCTCATGACATAAGATATCAACCTTAAGGCTCTAGGTAGGTTTCGAAAATCTTTCCAGAATATCAAAATCCGTTTTGGTCTTTACTGCACGTGCTTGCACTCGTTTCTCCTCGATGGTTGTGTTGTAAGTTATATCTTGTGTAGACTATTTTGAGATGTCTTCTTGTAACCAAGAAGGCCCCTGCCACCACAAGGAATTGTTGACCAGTTCATGTGCTTGGAGTCCTCTGCTAGCCATATCGGCTAGATTTGATCCCGAATCCACATGACGCCAATTATCCTTTCCGGCCTTTTCGACGATAGTTGACCACGAACAAGGGGGCTTTCGTATCCAAGCCAGTACAATCGTATAATCGGTCCATAAATAGGTTTTTGGGTTCCCTAAATTGAGATTTCCTGCTAATGTTTCCATCATTTCGGCGAGTAGCACTGCTTCACATAATTCCAATCGGGGAAGTGAGATAGTTTTTACAGGAGCTACTTTAGTTTTCGCCAATAGCAAATTGATTTGAACTTGGTCGTTTTTTTCGACGCGGAGGTATATTGCCGCAGCATACGCTTTCTCCAATGCGTCGCAGAAACCGTGTATTTCCACATGGTTGGTTGGAGAAAAGTTTATCCAGCGCGCTATCCGAATGTTATCGATTTCGGGATAATTTTCCATAAAAATGTTCCAACGTTCGGTAGTAGTTGGTGATACTTCTTCATCCCACTTTGTGCCTTCAAGTCAAATGTTTTGCATAGTGATTTTGGCTACGATGACTATTGGAGCAAGCCATCCTAACGGGTCGAAAAGTTTTGGAATTGCTGCTAAAATCGTTCTTTTGGTCAAAATCTCATAATTTTCCATGGGCTATAATATGAAGTAAAATTCATCCTTGTGTGCATTCCACCTGATTCCTAGTGCCTTCACTGAACTTGCGTCTTCGAATTCCAGGAAATCTTTGTGAAGGAGATGTTATTTAGGGATATCCTTTAGTATTTGATCGGAATTGGCTGTCCATTTTCTTAGTGGAAAGCCGGCTGATTGCAATGCTTGAGATATTTGATCTCTGGCAGTAATTGCTGATTAGATGCAGTGTCCACCAGAAAGAATATCATCCACATACATGTATTCTCTTAGTATTGCGGATGCAATTGGAAAGGTGTCTTCGACGTCCTTTGCCAATTGTAAAAGTGTCCTTATTGCAAGATAAGGAGAACAGTTAACCCTGAATTGCACAGTCTTTAGTTCGTAATGGCTGACAGGAATTTCAGAGCTAGTACGGAATACTATGCGCTGGTATTTGGTTTGGTTAGGTTGTACCATAATTTGTCGGTACATTTTCTCGATATCGCTGTTGAAGACATATTTATTTATTTATTTATTTATAAGTTTTTATTTTATTTATTTATTTATTTAAGTCTACAGTGTCAAATACCTTACAGACTAGAACAATATATTTAGATAAATCCCAAACAGAGAAGTAAATGTTATATAGAATAATACAAAACACAAGTTTTTTACTAACAAATTGCATTAAGTGCTTTTAAAAAGTGTGATTTTGAGGAAGCAAAGTCAACATGGTTTGTGATTGAAAATAAATCATTCATTTTACGCAATGCCCGAGCAATAGGCGCCATACTCGCATATTTTGTTTTAAAATTTTCTAAATAAAAGGGGAACATTGTACGCAGATTTCTTCGCGGAACTTTAAAACTAATACGCTCAAGTAAAATTGGACAATCAATTACGCCATTAATAACGTTAAACACGAGCCCAAGTGAAAGAACTTTCCGTCGCTTTTCCAAAGAAACCAAATTTATTAGCATACGTCGAGCATCATACGAGGGAGCTGGATCTTCAAACCGAAGGGAACGTAATGCGTGTTTCAGAAAAACTTTTTGCACACGCTCGATCCTATTTATCGAAAACTGATCATATGGTCGCCAAATAAAGACTGTATACTTCAAGTGTGACCGGACAAGCGACGAAAAGAGTTGTTTATGGGTGTAAGGGTTGGCAAATTCAGACGAGTTGCGACGAATGAAACCCAAAAGAGAATATGATTTTGAAATTATACCATTTAAATGACTGTTGAAATGAAACTTTGCATCAAAAACAACTCCTAAATCCTTAAATTCTATAACGGATTGTAGTACACCAGTACCAATAGCATTCAGATTGTACTGACGCTTGGAAAAAGATATATGGAAACATTTTTTAATATTTAAAGAGAGGCGCGATTTCACACGCCATCTATAAAGATTGTCGAGGTCCTTCTGTAGGTTCACCGCGTCAACTAAGTTTCTAACATTACAAAAAAATTTTTAAATCGTCTGCATAAAGCAAAAACTCTGCATGTAAGAAACAATCACTTATGTCATTAATAAATAGTATAAATAGGAGTGGTCCTAAAATACTACCTTGGGGGACCCCCGAAGAGGCAACAAATTGGTTAGAAGACACACCATCAATCGTAACTACGCAGCATCTATTCATTAAATATGAATTGATCCACAATAAGAAAGATGAGTGAAGTCCTATGCAGGCCAATTTACTAAGTAAAATTTTGTGCGAGACTTTATCGAAAGCCTTAGAAAAATCTGTATAAATACAGTCAACTTGGAGTCCAGAAGAAAATGAAGAAGTGCAGAATTCAGTGAACACAGCTAAATTAGAAACTGTTGATCGACCTGACACAAACCCATGTTGATTTGGGTTTATCAACAAAGTCTTAACAGCAAAATAGATTTTTTCTTTGACTATGTATTCAAAAAGTTTTTAGATACATGAGAGCTTCGCTATCGGCCTATAGTTGCGAACATCAATTTTACATCCATTTTTGAAAAACTACGTTATGGTAGTCAGTCATTTAGGAATTCATTTAGGAATTTACCTGCGGATAGGGATTTATTAAAAATGATCACGAGTGGACTAACTAATGCTGAACAACTTTTAAATAAAATAGCTGAGAAACCATCGACATCTGTCTTAGAAGAAGGCTTAAGGTATGCTAAACCATCAATAACATCCTTTGAAGAGATCTCCAAGTTCCCGAAATTCAAGAATGACGGGATATCAGCAGAAAATCAGGGGGCACCCCGTCATCAGTCACATAGTTTGACTTAAAAAAGTCTGCAAATAGGTTTGCAGCCTCAACTGGGGCAACAGCATAATTGTTATCATATACAACCGATGTAGGTATACTTGAGCAAGCTTTTTTCGATTTAACAAAATTCCAAAACATTTTTGGATTAGTTTTAATGTTACGCTCAGTGTCATTAATATACCTTTTATAAAGCTTTTTATCTAAAGACTTAAATTTTTTCTGAAAATGCTGATATTTTACAAAATATGCGCATTTATGAGATATTTTATACTTTTTAAGATACTTATTTTTAAGATTTTTCAAGCTTTTTAAACGCAAGTTGTACCAAGGAGATTTATAAACAGCCCTCTTTTTTAAAGGAATATTATTTAGACAAAAGTCATTTATAATTACTTTAAATTTAGAGAAGCTACTTTGAATATCTAGATCCGAAAGAAACTCAGCCCAATTGAATTCACTTAGAGAGTTATTCAAACTCGGATAGTCACAAGATGCAAACTTAAACGCAACCGAATCAGTATGGTTTAAGGGTAGAAACTCATAGAAAGTTAGCTTAATATCTAATGGAGCACCTTCATCGGATATTGGAGAAATGCAATTTGATAAAGAGTAATTTATGTTATCAATAATAAATATGAGATCTAAAAATCGATTAAGTTGATTGAAGATGCTATTAATTTGCTTAAGAATTATACTTAGAAAGCTATCAACCACATAACATTCATTTAGAGTAACAATATTATTAGCTGTAAGACCTGAATTAGCAGAATCACTGCTCCAATTAATATTACTTAAGTTAAAATCACCTAAGACACATAAGTGATTTTCTCGCAAATGGTCTACAGCCAGAGAAATAACATTATCCACATGAGCCTTATATAAAGTCGTATCACTGTTTGGCGGGATATATGAAGCAATGACATACAAACAGCCAAACGTCCTAGAACCTCTGATACAAACACAAAGTTGGTCCAGCAACGAGTCATCATTAATAAGCGTGTAAGAAAATGCACGATACTTTCTTCTGACAGCAATAAGAACGCCACCTCCTCTCATACAGCCAGTTTTGACAGCATCACGATCCTTTCGAAAGACATCATATGAACTCGGATCAAAAAACTCACTATCATAGAAATCAGAATTTAGCCATGTTGCTACCAAAACAACAACGTCAAAGGCCTCTTCGGTGCTAAAATGAAGTATAATTTCTGATTTAGTCCTCAGCCCGGAGACATTCTGATAATATATTTTCAGACCACTATTACAATCTGACGAAGAGCTAGTGTTTAGGGTCACATTCGATTTGATTGCGCCGTTTCCTTTTGAAAAAAAATAAACGGCTTTAGGTTAACATTTGCTGCCCAAAGAGATGACTGCATAATAATACGGAATAAAGATGTAAAGTCTCCAGCGAAGTATAAGAATAGTTAGGCCAACTTGGAGCACAGGGCCTGTATACAAAACGTCGTTCCGACTTACTCCGTTTGCGGTCGGACTAGATGCGTTAAAAACAACGCGAACTTTCGTGAAGGTACTTTCTTCCTTGATGACGGCGTGATGAGGTAGAAAATAATGGTCAGAGGAGTCTGGTGGCACACAGCTGTTGATCCTTGACATATGTCCTAATTCCTCGTATTCGGTCACAACTTGATTGTACTCCGATTGTAAAGTAGGATTTTTCGCGAGGCGTGTCTCGTTCCGGAAGAACTGAGAGCATGTTATTTTGAGAGAAGGTCCTAGGGATATATTGGAAGGAAATTCTCGTTTAAAAGGTAATGAGACTGTGTATTTCCCGGTATTATCCTTAGTGGTGGTACCTCTGTATAATTCTTGGCAGTATTGTTCGTCCGCATTAAAGCGTTTGTTTTTAGGCATTTCTTCGAGTTCACAAAAGGCAGATAATTGCTTATTCAATGATACGTCGCTGTAATAGGAGACGATTTCTTTTCGTTGCTCTTAAACATCTGTACGGCCTGTAAGTATCCAGCCGAAACCAGTTTCTTGTGCTAAGAGCGTACCAAGTACATTCTTCTGCAATCCGTTCAAGGTGATTTGAGGGTAAATATCACCTCCAAGAACTAGATTCACTGGTTCGTTGAGAAAGAATCTTTTATCTGCCAACCCGAGATCAGGGAATGATTGTCTGGTCATCGCACTGATCTGGCATGTTGGAAGATCCCCTGTAAGCTTTGGCAGGACAAGAACTTTTGTGTTCAAAGAAAATAATGGGTCAATTAGTTACCGCAACTCTATTGAACAAGACTGTTTGACCTGTGCAAAGAATGAGTTAGTTATACCGGAAACTTGAGCGCGAATTTTCTTGGATGGCTGGTTAATTCGACGTTTGAGATGTTCGGTAATAAATGAACACTCAGAACCAGAATCAATTAGGGCTCTGGTTGAAAAATTGGTATTGTTATATTGTATGTTGACACGAGCGGTGCCTAACAGTACACCGGTGGTATTATGCGCATGGCAAGATTGCACATTGGAGGTTTTGATTGTCATTGGACTTTGAATTTTGCCTCTCTCGTGCTTGTCGCGATGTTGAAGGGGTATCATATTCATTACTTGTATGAACTGCTGCTTTTTGCTGAATTTTTTTTATATGTAGGAGCGTGTTGTGTCGAGAATGGCATGTACTACAGTTATAAGAACTAATACATTTCGACACAGTATGTCCAGAAGACAAACCATTCAGGCAGCTATTATTGTTTTTAATAAATTCAATTCGATGAGCAGGTGTAAGTTTGAGGAATTTAGCGCAGATTCGTAGTTTGTGGTCATTCGTGTGACACATTTTGTAATTAAAATTCTTTATGCTTGTTTGGAAGCTGCCAACCTTTCTATTATGAGATTCAGGGGTTTTTGTATTTTGGGGTTTAAAACTTTTCGAAGTTTCATTACCTCTGTGAGCAGACACGTTTTCTAACGCAAGAAATCTATCGGATAGGAATTTATTCATGTTGTTGTTCATCCCATTTTGCTATGTCCGTTTTGTCCCCTAAAGACTGTTCCCAAAGTGAAAGGCTGGTTTCGGGCAATTTTTCTGCGCACAGGTATACAAAAAGTATATCTCATAAATCTATCTTATGCCCTTTTAATGCATTCATGCAATTATTTAATTTTAATTGTAAATCCTTTAGTAGATTTACCGCAATCCGTTTCAATAGGTTTTATTCCGAAGACAGTGTCGAGCTGAGCCTTAACTAAACTACGCTTGTTTTCATACCTTTCAGTGAGGTTCTTCTAAGCTATTTCAAACCCTTCATTTGTAACAGGTGCGTTGCTAACAATTTCGTTGGCCTTCCCCTTTGTTTTCTGACTGTGGTAATATAGTTTCTCAATCGGGTAAATATCGTCGTTCGAAATGTAAATGGCCGTAAACATATCTCGGAATGTTGGCCAAGACAAATAGTCACCCTTGAAGACTTCGGCATCACATGGAGGGAGGCGAAGATGGCGTTTGCGATCAGTCTGTTTTTGGGCAAGCTGGTCAATTTTCTCTGTTTCTGCTTTATTAAGGGTCTCTGTCTGAGCCGACATAGCAGACATACATTTAAAATAACTAGCCGTAGAAAGCTTATGCTTCTTTTTTATGGCTTTAATTTCTTCTTTGAACAAACCCTCGGAGATTAAAGCGTCATAAGCGTTTTTGGTTTTTACCCATATATTTTTTAACTCTTCTTGTTGAAAGGAAAGAGTGTGTTTATCGAGATCAGTCACGTTACTGATATCTGATTCAAATTCTACAATTGCCTCAGCAAAAAGTATGTATGCATCCATTTTGACTTAGGATATGTATACAGATAGAAATCCGGAAGATTTAATGTATACTTTTGAGGTAAAAACCTTTTGTTGCCCTCTCTGCTCAGCTAGTGTTATGTAATTAAGTACCGCAAGTAAGGTAGAAATCCTCAGTTGCGTTTTGAGCTGTGGTAGAAACCCACCGACTCGTCTACCTAGCTAAGTGCTACCGCAAGTAAGGTGAAAACCCTCAGTTGCTTATTGATCGGTGGTAGAAACTCACCGACTCGTACACCTAGCAAAGTGTTATCGCAATTAAGGTGAAAACCCTCAATTGCGTAATAATAGGTGTTAAAAGTCCACCGACTCGTATAACTAGCTAAACTACTGAAAAGAGAGCTAGAGAAAGGAGGGCAACAAAAGCAAAAGCAGACTAAAATGCAATGCACTTTTTAAATGTTCACTATCTATTTCTTTTAGTGTAATTTTTTATGCGCGGATGTATATAAAAAACGCCGATACGCCACCCACACAGATATAATGGTTATTTTTTACAACAAAAAACATGGACTTCGATGTGTTAATCCAATATATGTTAAGCCGCAAAAAATAAGGCAAACTGTAAAAAATAATAAGCAACAAATAAGCAGTTAAAGTTACTAGTGAATTTTTTGTTGGGTTTATGAACCAAAGTGAAGTGTTGTTGATGTTAAAAATTAACAAACAACGAAACTAAAAAGAATGTATGGTTATGTGAAACCGAAAATAGTGCAGTTTAAGTTAAAATTAAAATTATTTCTACTAAAAATGTTGCACTTTGTTACCTTAAGCTGTGTCAGCAGAACCTTACCGCAGGTGCGGGGATAATGCTGATAGACAAAAGGCCTTTTTAACACTTAAGGTTAGGTTAGGTGGTAGCTGTCCTGATAAGGATAGCTCACTGGGACAACACGAAGGTCCGTTGTGATACCACATACATCAAAAATAACGGTGACTTAGATCTAGCTACTTAGAGAATCGTTGAGTAGCAACGATAAAGCTCCAAATGATACCGATCTCAACTTTGGATAAATCCTCGGGGGATCCAAGTGAGTCGCGACCGAAGTACTTTCGCCTAGTTCTGGCAAAAGCTGGGCAATCAAGCATAAAGTTATTTGGTGATTCCACCTCATCATCCTCCATACAGCTGTAGCAGGATGGACTTTCCAGTATATTGAGACGTACCGCATGGATGCCCATGGGACAGGGCCCGGTCAAAACCCAATTATCATTGATAGGTGAGCCTTAGTGAACCCAATTATTTCAGCAGACCTCCTGCCATCCACTTTCGGCCAGAAAGACTACCCTGCAAGACGTGGTGTCTGCCCAACGCTCGCTGAGCTGACTCGAGGCCCAGCTATGGAAAAGCAATCCACAAGTTGCCTGCGGAATCCCGAAATCCCTACAGCCAGCTTCATCCCGTTCAGTTGTACCGATGCGGGCTAAGAGATCCGCTTGACAGTTACCCGGGATATCACTATGGCCCGGGACCCAGATAATCTTAATTGTAAAATAATTCGATGCAATCACAAGCGAGGTCAGGCACTACCGACCACCCTCTATTGCACTGTAGTTGAGCTCAAATCGTTGATAGCCGCTTGGCTATCAGAGTAGATGTTAAATTCCCTAACTGTAGCATACTGGATAGCATTCCATCCACCGCATCCTTAATCGCAGCAACTTCCGCTTGGAATACACTGAAGTTCTCTTGACAAAATACCGCCCCCACCAATCTTCCCTTCCAGCTTCGACCCATCCGTGAACAAGTTAACCGGTCCCATGCCCCAGATAATTCCTCTTCCCCACTCCTCTCTCGGTGGAATGACTGGGGTGAAGGTTGTCTAGGGAGCAGTTATCGGCGTACAATAGTCCGTTCTGTCCGGGATAAAGTCGAAACTGGTAAGAAGGCTAGAGTGTCCGCATTCAGAAAGCCCATAGCCCATATCACGAAGCCTGGCCAACGACCTTGCCGCGGCCGCCTTTCCCGAAATATATACTGGGTATATGTTCAGCATGACATTCAGTGCCAAGGTAGGTGTTGTTCTGAGAGCGCCACTGATACCGATCAGCACCGTCCTTTGCACGGACATTAACATTTTGGAGGTGCTCGCCAGTGCTTTCCACCAGACCAGCCATATGGTAGAACCGGCTTGACCACCACCACCTCATAAAGCGAGTGTACTACTCCTGGCGAGAGTTCCCATCTCTTTCCGATAGCCCCTTTGCAGCAGTATAAGGCAACGGGGCCTTCCTGGCCCGATATTCCACATTGGGTCTCCAGGACAGTTTCTTGTCCAAAACAATTCCCAAATAGTTAACCCTATCAGAAAGTACCAACGGTACCCCTCCAATCGAGAGAGTTCTGAAATCGGGCATCTTATATCTCCTTGTAAAAATAACCAATTCGGTTTCTCCCGGGTTGACTACCAGGCGCAGGGTGCCCAGAAATTTGCCACTGACTAAGATAGCGAGGTCATCTGCATAGGCAACCACCCGACAACCATTGGCTTCCAGCTCCAGAAAAAGCTCGTTGACTACCACAACCCAGAGCAGAGGAGATAGGACACTCCCCTGGAGCGTGCCCGTGCACACCTTCCTCTTAACTATGGCCCCTCCCCTCTCCGCTACGACAATTCTGCCGCATAGAAGTTTGCCAATAAATTCAACCAGAGCCCCTTCGACTCCTAATAAACCTACCAGAGCTTTTCGATTTCCGCCGGTAAGACATTGTTAAAAGTCCCCTCGATGTCTAGAAAGGCAGACAGAGCATACTCTTTGTGTTCTAGGGACCCCTATATTTGCTTTACAATCGAGTGGAGAGCCGTTTCCATCGATCTGTCGTTGCAGTACGCATGCTGTGAAGCCGAGTGTAACCCCCGAGGTATCCTTTCCCGTAGGTACAGGTCAATCAACCGCTCAAGCGTCTTAAGAAGAAAAGACGAGAGACTGATTGGCCTGAAATCCTTAGGTGATACATGAGAGCTTCTGCCGGCCTTCGGAATGAAAATAACCCTAACCGTGTGCCAAGACTTCGGGATATAGGTTAGCCTGAGGCGGTTAGTGTAGATTATGGCCAGCCAGGGGCAGGAAATGCCCAAAGACTTTTGAAGTTGCGCAGGAATGATTCCATCCTGGCCCGGAGACTTTTAGGGCTTGAACGACCCTATAGTCCAGGTTATTTGACTTTCCCGTATTGGAATGGCAGTTACTTCTGCATGGGCAACGACCGCTGACCATTCAAGCGAAGATCCCTGCGCAATTGGGACATCGGGAAAATAATTGTCCAGTAAAAGCATTAGGGACTCCTCGCTACTCATCGACCAGCCCCCATCATCATCTCTTAGATACCCCACAGGAGCGGGATTCCTAGAGTGTATTTTTCTAAGCCTCGCTGATTCATTGCAGCCTTCTAAGTTTTCGCAGAAGCTTCGCCATTAATCTCGCTTGTATATCCTTATTTCATATTTATAAATCCCCAGACTCACCTTATAGAGCTCCCAGTCCGAGGGTAATTTACTCCTCCTGGCTCTATTGAAGAGCCGCCGACTGGACGCTCTTAGGTCGTCAAGAGAATCCGAACACCAGGGCGGCTTGCCCTTCCCCCTGTAAGTTTTCAATAGACAGAACAGTGGAAAAGCGCTATTGCTTGCCGAGGTGAAGTTTTCCACCAGAACGTCTATCTCAGATTCGGACAGATCCGAACGAACGGTAGACGCCGCAGGCAACAGCTCTCCCAGCTTCCTACAATACAAGTCCCAGTTAGTACTTTTAGGGTTCCTAAAAGATATTTTACCGGGATGTTCTTCGTTCACCGAGAACTGAATATATCGGTGATCAGAGGAGAAGTGCTCGTTGAGAACCCTCCAGCCAGATATCCGATCTTCCAATTTTACTAAAAATGGTGAGGTCCAGGACTTCCTCCCTTACCGCAGTAATAAAAGTCGGGTCGGGTATTGCATATACAAAGCCCTCATCTACAATAAAAGTAAATAAAGACTCACCTCTAGTATTGGTATCCGAGCTTCCCCAGATGCTATGATGGGCATTAGCATCGGCACCGATAATCACGCCAACACCTCTCCGCCTTGCTAAAGCGGTGATTTCGCCCAGTATCGTAGGTGGTAGTCCCGCTACGTCCCTATGGGGCATATACGCTGGGACCAACCACATTTCATTACTGCCTCGCTCGAGGCAGACCGTGGTTACGTCAGCATTGCTGAAATTAGAGAGAATAAAAGCTTTAATCTCTTTTTTAACAAGCACACAGGATATAGGCCTACCTGCCTCCCCATGCACCAAGGTGTTGAATTTTCCAGTCCTTAACCCAGACATTTTTCTGCCGTTGCTACTCAGCCACGGCTCCTGGACAAGGACTATATCCACTCCATCTTTTTCAAGGCAGAGCAACAAATTTTTGTTTTTAACACTTAATTCACTTTAAAAAAATGTTCACTTAAAAAAATTGTGCGCTGTAAATTATAGCCACGTACCTTTTTTGTTGTTGCGGCTATCTGTGCTTGGTAGTTGGTTTGCAAAGATGATTTTGTTTTTATTTCAAATGCTGCTCAATATCAAAGGTCTTACTGTTGATTTTCGAAATCGTGTAATGTGCCAAAATTATAGTGAGTGGACTGTATATTGTTAGGTCGCTTGTAACTTGGTGAGATGGACCAAATTTAGGTCCAATATAATTGAAAGGAAAAGAAAACACAATTAATTTCAATATTAGTATTTTATAATAATTGATCTATAATTTGTTAAGTTGGTACAATTAATTTACCTTGGTATAAATTGTGATGTGGCGGGACCTAAGCAGTTGACCTTCTTCCTTCGTGGTTGAAATTGAACAGAAAATGGAAAGTGATCTCCGTGTTGTCGAACCGGAGATCGTGCGGGGGTTTTTCAAGGGATATTTGTTATCCGATGGAAAACTCAGTTACCCGTGTTAGTGTTGCATATATTTGAACATACATGAATGTGTATGCATGTTGGTGTGCAGTATATGAAAGTATGTATCAATGTCTTTGCACTAAATAAATTATGTATCAGAGTGGTCGTATTTGCAGTATAAAAATATTTAGGTCCTGACCTAAACATTAATCAAATTTCTGGAAATTAATAGATATGGTGTTGTTTACTTAGAGGTACAATGTCCCAAATTGGACCAATGGGCCTAAGCTAGGAGGGTGACCCTGGAAAAAAAACTTTGAAAAAAATATCTAGGAATAATTCTAGACAGCAAGAAGAAGTGAAAGATCAACGTGAAGGAGTGATCGAAGACGGACCGCACTTGATGCATGTTAAAGAAAGCTGGGGTGTACCTAGGGCTTATCGCCATCTCTCTCTCTCTTTGGGTATTTACAGCGATTGTAAAACTTATCTTAACTGTACTATGGAGTCCTTGGTTGGTGGACAGTCATACAAAAAAGGACCTACCTCAAAAATTAGAGGGGGTAGACGGGAGCCCTGAAAGCAACCCCGATGGCTACACTCTATGCCATTCTGCACATTCCACTGGTGACAAAGAGCAGAGAGTTAACAAATGAAAGGAGGCTCAGTTGTTGTTGTTGTTGTAGCAATGCTCGCCCCACCTAATAGCCGCGACCGATCACAAATTGTCATCAATATCCTCTAACGGGAGTCCAAGGAAACTTGCCGTTTCAACATGGGTGGACCATAAGGAAAGGGGTGTTAGAGGCGTTGGTTCCACATTACAATTGAAGAGATGGTTGGTGTCATGTGGGGACACATTACAAGCGGGCATACATTTTGTATGCCGGGGTTGATTCTGGATAGGTAAGAGTTTAACCTGTTACAGTATCCAGAACGAAGTTGAGCAAGAGTGACAGTATGCGTTCCTCTTCCGCAAGTTTTGTATAATTTTCGCTAAGTACTGGATTCACCGGGCAATTCCCGGCATAAAGGTCCGACGCCTGTTTATGGAGTTCACCAAGGACCTGCTTGTGTTTTTTCACTTCATACGGCTGGGTTCTCAGGTGCCGTATTTCCTCAAAATGCTTACGGAGATGACTCCTTAAGCCCTAGGCGGTGCTGGTTCATCAATCAGATGTCTGTTGGGATGCCCAGGTTTCTGGGTATTCAACAGGAACTGTTTGGTCAGCATCTCATTTCTCTCCCTGATGGGGAGTATTCTGGCCTCATTATGCAAATGGTGTTCTGGGGACATAAGAAGACAGCCCGTGGCGATTCTGAGAGCAGTATTTTGGCAGGCCTGTAGTTTCTTCCAGTGGGTGATTTTTAGGCTTGGCGACCATATGGGTGACGCGTAGCACATAATCGGCTGGCAAATTGCTTTGTATGTAGTCATGAGCGTTTCTTTATCTTTTCCCCAAGTACTGCCAGCGAGGGATTTGAGGGATTTTGTTACGGCTCTGAATTCTCGGAACAATTGCGGCTGCGTGCTCACCAAAATGTAGATCCTGATCAAACGTCACACCCAAGATTTTGGGGTGTAGGACAGTCGGTAGCGTAGTGCCATCGACGTGGATGTTCAAAATGGTCGACATTTGGGGCGTCCATGTTGTAAATAAGGTCGCGGAAGATTTAGTCGGTGATAATGCCAGGTTTCGCGAGGCGAAAAAACTGGAGAGATCAGGGAGGTAGCCGCTTATTTTATTGCATAGCGCATCGATCTTTGGGCTTGGCCTGTGGCCATTATTGTGCAGTCATCGGCGTAGGAAACGATTGTGACTCCTTCCGGAGGTGAAGGTAGCTTAGATATGTAGAAATTAAACAAAAGTTGGGATAGGACACCACCCTGTAGCACCCCCTGTTTAATTCTCCTTGGTTTTGATGTTTCGTTTCTAAATTGCACCGATGCCTGCCGACCACCCAGATAATTTGCGATCCACCTTTTAAGACATGGGGGAAAGGTAGACCCTTCCAGGTCCTGCAGTAACGAGCCGTGTTTGACCGTATGAAAAGCTTTTGATAGGTCTAGCGCTACGAGTACTGTTCTATGGTGGGGGTATTGATTTAAACCGCAATTTATCTGGGTGCTAATGGCATTTAGCGCGGTGGTAGTGCTATGGAGTTTTCTGAAGCCATGCTGATGAGGGGCTAGCTGCAAATTTGCTTTGAAATAAGGGAGCAAAATGGCTTCAAGCGTCTTTGCCACTGGCGATAGGAGAGATATCGGACGATACGACTCACCTATGTTAGCTGGTTTCCCAGGCTTTAGTAGCGGGATCACCTTGGCCATTTTCCATTTCTCAGGTATGACAAAGGTGGAAAGAGACAGATTGAAGACATGCGCTAAATATTTGAACCCCTCTTTCCTTAGGTTTTTAAGCATCGGCATGGCTATGCCGTCTGGGCCCACTGCTTTGGATGGTTTAGCACGACCAATGGCGTCCTCAACCTCTTTAGCGGTGATGGTGATTGGTGACGCGCTGAATTTGTGTTTATGTGCGTGCCTATTGGCTCTCCGTCTATCTTTGTCAACCGTAGGATGCATTATATATTGTCGGCAGAAAGCGCTCGCGCATTTTTTCGCATCCGACAGCACTTTGTTGCCAAAGGCGATGGAAACTTTGTCTTTGTGCTTAGTCGGATTCGATAGGGACTTTACGGTGGACCAAAGTTTACCCACACCGGTAAAGAGGTTACAACCTCTTAGGTGCTCCTCCCATTTCGCCCGCTTGTGTTCATCTACAAGCAATCTGATGCGTTGGTTTATATCCCTTATTTGGGTTTCGCCTGGATCAAGCTGTCTTATAAGGTCACGTTCTCTCGCTAAGTTGGGCATTGAAATCGCCTAAGATATTGCGATTGTTGCCAGTGAGTAAGGCCCTGATATTAGGGCGGTATCCACTGGGGCAACAGGTGGCAGGAGGGAAGTAGATGTTGATGATTTCTAGGTTTGCATCGCCTGACCGGACAGATAGGCCTTGACGTTCTAAGACATTGTCCCTGCGGTCGATGCCAGGATCAAATATATAATATTGCACAGAGTGGTGTATGATAAATGCGAGACCGCCTCCATTTCCGCTCTCGCGGTCTTTCCTGTGGACGTTATACCCAGAGCAAGTCTGCAATGCAGATCTTGCTGTGAGTTTAGTCTCTTGAATCGCAGCAATGCGGATGTTGTGCCGCTTCATGAAATCGACTATCTCCGTAATCTTCCCAGTTAGTCCATTACAGTTTAACTGCAGAATTCTGAAGTGCATAAGGGGAGACGTCGGACTCTGGGGGTAAGTGACGGGTGACTACGCCTGGGTTGGGGAAGGCCAGGACGCAATTGCTGTTGTGTCCCTAGGACTGGGCGTCCTTGGGCAAGCATTGGGGTACCCGGATGATTTGGGTTTGCGACCTGGCAACATGGCGCGATGAAGCCCGTCGGGGGGTTGCCGTCGCGGAGACCGGAACATATAGGGAAGTGGCACCACCCAAGGCAGGAGCTGCATTGGGCGGATGTCGCAAACATATATATTCTATGCTGGCAAACGGTGCAAACGGAGGTAGGGACTAAGAGTCTGTTTCCCTGACCTACACGATTGCTGCCGGAAAAGAGGGGGGGGGGGGAGAAGACGGGGGCAGGGGCTGTTGCTCAGCATTGCTTCCGACTCTACTACGAAGGTTGTAGTTATGAGTGGTAGCAGCTGTTTGAGTTGTTGGCGCCGTGGGGCGCGAGCAGCATCGGGTACTTGTTGTGGCTTGCTGAGCAGCGGGGCTGCTGGCAGGTAGTGGGGGGGGGCGCTTAGACGTAGACTACGGGACGCCCTTGGGCGTGAACAGCAAGGAGCCACAAAAGATTTATAAAAGTTACGTGGACGTCGGGATTTGGGATCAAGCCCAGAACAACCTGTCCGATGCAACCATCCCTTGCACGAGACACACTGAACAGAGTATGACCATCCTAAAAAGATTCTTTTCCGGCAGATGCAGCAAACCATTTCTCAGGACCGGGGTCAGGAGACGGACCCGGATTGGATTCGATGCCTTCCCGGAGTAAGAGAATATGGAGCAGTCCTGCTGCAAGGAGCTGCTGGGAGGATGACAATTTGTGGGAGGGACGAAACAAATTAGATGGGGTCACACTGAAATGACAGTCCTTGGTCGGGAAAAATCCCGAGTCGCTCCGGTACATAGAACCGACTGCCTTGGGAGGCTCAGTGCCTCGGGACAGCTTGAGAGCAGACCATTCGGCCATATTACTATGGCGTCATCAATTAAAAGACGACCTGATTCCGTACCTGCGTTTCGAAGGGACATTTAGAGCCAGAATGGAGGTGGATGGTTGGCGCAAGGGTGCCCAAACGGTAGATAAGGCGATACACGTATACATCGATGGTTCCAATGTAATGGAAGGCGTGTAAAGTGTAAGCAACCCCTAGGAAGAATCGGGATAGGGAGAAGCATACAACTATACTACGTCCCAGGAAATATGGGAATAGATGACAATGAAAAGGCGGATTCCCTAGCTATAAAAAGTGCACATCCCTTGAAGCTTGTTCCGTAGATGTCTCAATTAGATTGGGCGAGATTAAAAAGGGTGAGAGTTCCACATGATCGACCAAGCGGGAAAGGCGTGGACCCAAGCGTGGCGCTGTAAAGTGTCGAAGATCATGTGTAGGCGTTACAACTTTAGACCAATGTGTTCTGACTGGACACTGCCTTCTGGCGTGATAACATATGTAGCAAGTTCGGGTTGAAGGAGGAAACGATCGAGCACGTTTTGTGCTCGTACCCTGTGCTTTCTAGGCTAAGACCCCAGCTATTAAAAGTGATACAGCTGTTAAATCTAGATGCAACGAGTGCCATAGGTTCTAGGATTTGCAAAGAGGACGTAACTATTTTGTAACATAGGTCCTGGTTTTGATAGGGGTTTCAGTTTTGTCGTTATACTAACTTCTAGTAACACTGCGGACTCATTCAGTCAGGCCAGAGGAGTCACTCAGGGGGGTCACTGCCGGCAAACAGCGAATATTCAAATAAGCAGCTTCTGACCAAGAGCGGCTGGCGAGAAGGGTTTGGCTTAACCCTTTCGAACCGGCATTCAGCCTGTTAAGTAAATATAATTTAATTAGCTTCAAGTAACTAAGATACAGATAATTACATTATTTGCATTCAAAAATTTCAAATTTTTACGATGAGGAGCTGGGGGGACTGGGGACACCAGTACTATTGTGGGGTACAATATTTGTACCAGCAGCTCTCAACGTACAAATAATAATAAAAAATTTTCATATTGATGGATAGTCATTTATTGGAAAAAATAAAAGTTTTACAAAAAAGTATATTACTTTCAAGAAAAATTTTTAAAAAGCAAACACACAATTCTTAAATTTCGAGAACTATGTATGAATCTAATTTATTTTTGAGTATGATATTTTGCGAAGCACATCTTGCAAAGTGATATATAACATTGCTGTCAAATTTGTTTTGTTCTGGTTTGTGTTTTACCCTTTGCGCAACGTCTTCGAGTCTCAATAAGAATTGGTAAATGCAAGGATACGTTGCCCAACTTCCTTTCTTCGTTGAGATAAACCGCTTGGTGAATAGGATCCGCGTACGGCTGCAGTTTTAATACCTTTAACACCTGATATTAATGACCAGATATGCCCTGAACCACGACTCATTTCCTTCCTATTTTTCGTTTGTTGGTGGTAAATTTTTTCTATTTTTCTCTAATTGTACTAACGAAAGCTTTAACCACGCGTTCGCCTAAAGTTCCATCGTATTGTTGTTGGTTCTCTTCCGTTGTATATATTGAAATCGTATATGCATCCCGTCTCAGAGTTTGGATGATCTTCCTTTAAAGTATGCCATTGATTCATCTCTTCTCTGCCTAACCTTATCCTGCCGGTATTTTCGAAATGTACTTTTCAAGTACTCCTACACATTGTCGATGTAATAAGTTTAACTGCAATCAGTTGGTTTCTGAAAAAATGCAAAATATAATTGTATTGCCAAAAATTTATAGCGGTCACGAGATATTGCAGTCTTGATAATATCATTACTTATTGAAGGATGTTTTGACCAATAATGTTTTAAAGTCGGAAGCTTGTTATAAGACAAAACGAACATAGAGCCCAGCATAATTTGTATCAGTCTTTACTATATTTGATCTTTTTTTGCGGTTTGAAACTCAGAAATGGGGCCATTTGTACATTTTGCGATATAAATGCACAGGCTTCGAGGAAACATCTTTTGAAAAATTTTGAAAGGGCAAAGAATTAAGAGGAATTTCCGGACTTATATTACGTCCACGGTAATCACTTATAAAAAGTATAGGTGCTATAATGCTTTCAATGTCTGATAGCTCACAGATTCTTCGCCGTGCGAACCCAATTTTGGCAAATAATTATTTCCGTTTTAAAAAATCAGTGCCTGTATCATCGACATCTGAATCAAGCATTTCATCAATCAGCAGTTCTGTAATTTTGTCTTAGCTCAGTTTTTTCGATATGGTATTTCTTTATAAAAGAAAGACGAGAGAATACTTCTTTTTTGAAGAGAGGCACTTTTGGTACATATACGTACCAGTATAAAATACTACTGGTTCTTATAAGTACCATCTCACTGAAACTCCACAAACTCAAGCAAATCCATATAAATGTTTCACTAAATATGCTAAAGCTTGTAAATAAAATAAATATCTTCTATACAAATAATTGGTTTGGCTGTTATAACTTTGTTTTAAAGATTATTATTCAAAAACCAAACACGTGTCCGAACCTTTCACTATTTAACTCAAAACTGAGCGTACTGCACAGGAGAAAATTATTTCATTTTTATTTGTACCTTTAGACAAACTAAAAAGCCTGCTTTGGTACATTTTTTATTCAGTTTGAGTGTGATTTTGAGGACTTAGTCCAATATACCCATTGAGTGGTACATACAGTGAACCAACAGGTTCGAAAGGGTTAAAAGGTCTCATGCACCCTGTGAACCCCCAGTGACGGGGCGAATAGATGCCTGAAGAAAAAAGTTTCACTCTTAATTATTAAGAAGGCTTATGTATATGATATGATAGTATATTAAGACTGAAAACAGTAAAGTCTTAATTAAGGTATACTGAAATAACGATTTGGATATGTTTGCTAAGGGCTGGCGACTGTGACATTCGGAAATTTATGTACACGGATTGACAACCCATCAAAACCACTTTCCGGCTAACTTCACATTCGTCTCTGGTCCGTTAAAAGCTTGTCAGGCCTTGCGGTGCGTTCGAAGTCCATAATCCTAAAGTTGGTGGTGCAGGTTCGTTTGAGATCCCCCCAATTAACGCTGACCTGGCTCTTAACGCAGTCCTCATGACGGACTGTGTCAACCTTCACGTGGCCTCACCGCCTTCGCATGGATAACCATGGGATCATTCAAGGTGACTGTACGTTCGGACTAAGATCACGGCCCAAGAGTGGACACAATCACATTTATGAGTAATCAAAAAAAGGAAAAATCAAGATAAGGAAATTACGTCAACCCGTTTATGGGGCGAAAAAGAACCTGGTTTATCGGCCGTAAATATCTCGGCGCACACGGGGACAATTTCAAAACGAGCGGAGGCCAACGGCAGGCAAGGAGAATCGCCAGCTGTTACTCTAAGGGCAAGAGAGGAGAAGGCTGAAACAGGCACTCCTTCATTAATTGAACTCATTAGAAAGGCGGCGGAAGATCTTAAAAATCCTCAGCCCTCCGAAGGATTGAAAGTTAGAGGACCAAATTAGGGAGATCAATTGATGATCTCTTTGAGGTTTTTAAATTGCGTAATAATATACACGCTGAAATTAAGAGCTTAGCCTCCATAATCAAGGCATTGCATATCGAATCTGCGCTGGATGTAAAAAACTTAAAGAAGAAAAAGAAAAGAGAGTTGCCAAAGAAAGGCTATAGATGGAAGTTCGTCCCCCGCGGGAAAGAGACCGAGGGAGAATTCGATAATGGAAAAAAATCAAGTAGCCAAGCCCACAGTGGTATCCAAGATATTATGGAGTGACCATATAGTGGAGCGATCCAAGAAGGCAGCAGCAGAGCTGTTCACCTGCAAGAGGGCAACTGGCACCTCCTGGGGTTCTCCCCTAAGGTGACCTACTGGATTTGTGCGCCCGATTCTTCTTTATGGTGCCTTGGTCTGGTGGCCTGCACTAGCTAAAAGTACCTATCTTAAAATGCTTCGGAGCTCTGCATTACCGGGGCTCTCGGCTCCACTCCAGACTCTGTTACATACATACATGGATACATAGACAGATATAGGCCAAGCTAATAAAAGGATGTTAAAAAGGGCTCCAGTATGCTCTTTCGTAGATGTGCCATGCATCCACTTCTATCATTAATAAAGGAATGCGTTTTTCGCATTATGTGCAAGGTTTCAAATCTATGGCCATTTGGGGTGGTCATAAGTTCAATTGACCTTATGTCCGTTAACCTTGTGTCACCCCACCATCACATTATTGCATTGTCATCGAGCCTTGATACGTGTGCAAAGTTTTAATCAAACTTATGGCCATTCAAAGTGGTAATAAGGCCAATTGCCCTTATGGCCGTTGACCTTATGTCACAGCACCATCACATTAATGCAATGTCATCGAGCCTTGATACGTCTGCAAAGTTTTAATCAAACTTATGGCCATTCAAAGTGGTAATAAGGCCAATTGCCCTTATCGCCGTTGACCTTATGTCACCGCGCCATCACATTAATGCATTGTCATCGAGCCTTGATACGTGTGCAAAGTTTCAATCAAACTTATGGCCATTCAAAGTGGTAATAAAGCCAATTGACATTATGGCGGTTGACCTTATGTCACCACACCATCACATTAAGGCATTATCATCGGTCCTTGATACGTATGTAAAGTTTCAAATTCATCAGACTTCTAGAAATCGGTGAAAATTAAGCTCAAAGATTCCGTTACATACATAGATAAATACAGGCGAAGCTAATAAGAGCGTGTTAAAAACATGGAAGCAACACATTTTTGAACGAGAAGCATTTGATGTTGCATGGAATGACGATATAGCACGAAGGGCGTATACAGAAGAGCTGTCGGTTTAAATATCTAAGTCATTAGGTATGGCGTGCGATGATGCCATGCCAGAAGTCGCCCAAAATTAAATCGGAGTCATGTATATTGGTGGAACGAGGAAAAAGCGGAGGAGCGTAGAAAACGCCATAAAGCACGATGAAGGGCACAGTGCTCTCTCACACAGTGCTCGTCGCCACGATATGATGAACTACACAATACCTAAATAACCCAAAGGAATGTTCCATACCATCCTACTCAGGCAAGCTATTGAACGTCGTCCCGGTCACAGGCTGTGGCTCTGCTGCATATGTCGGAAAAGGATTTACCTTAGACGGTCATACTCTTGCCAGTGTGTCATGTGTAAAAGATGGATACACCGTTCGGGTTGCGGCTCCCTGTAGTTCGCGTCCAAGGACGTCTTGTGGTTCACATTCAAGCGCACCTCCGTCAACTCCTAGCAGCAACGCTGCCCAGCAGGCCACATCAACTGTCCGCTGTTGCTTACACTAAACGGCGTCTCCAGCTAACTCGGCCGCTGCAACCCATCACTACAATCTACGAAGCATGGACAGTAGCAATGCCGAACACCATTTTTTAAACCCGTCCCACCCCTCCTTTTCCGACACACGCACTCGTGTAAGAAGGAGTCATCAAGTCCTAGTCCCTCACACCATGTGCTCCGTATGCCAGCTAAGAACATTTATGATTGTACTAGCCTTTACCCGCGGCACCGTTCGCAAGGAGAAAATAAAATATATGTGCTATTCACGTTAGCCTGCTTATCAAGTTATCTGCTTAAAAATTATTTTTGTCTAATGTATTTTTTTTTGTAATTTAGTAAAAAAAAGAACTAAATTAGAAGATAAGCTGAAAGGTGCGCTTTCATGAATAGTACAATACAGTTTTCTCGAATTAAAAAAATACACTTTGTTTTTAAATTAAATTAACTGATTTGAGAGGGGTGAAATAATTACTACTCATAGAACAAAGGAGTGAAACTACAATTAGCTAAAACCAAAGAGAATTTTTTAGATGAAAATAGTGTTGCTTTTTCGGGTATTTAGTTGGATAAAATATTACAAAAAGTGTAATTATAGTTATAACAGTTCGTTACACGATTCATTTAAAAAACTCAAAAATAGAACGAAAAAGCTCTGTTAGATTGTAGATAAAACATACCGAATTTTAATTACGAATAATTAGCAGTAAATCCACGGCCATAAAAGCTCATAATTTAAAAAGGCATGTGTGCTGAACTACCGTTTGCGAAGAGACCTAAAATGATCCCGGAAGGGTTCCAAGATGATACTAAAATTTCCAAACAGATCACGAAAATCATTCAGACATTAACCAGGAGGCATCCCAAAATGATTCCGAAATAGTCCCGAAAAATTCTTGAAATGACGCTGACGGGATCCCGAAAACCATCCAGAATTGATCTCTGAAGTGTCCGCAAATGATTCCGAAATAGTCCAGAAAAAGTGCCGAAAAAACTCCGACGGAATACCGGACAGATCCCGAAAATCATACAGAAATTATCCCGCAAGGGTCCTAAAAAGATCCGGAAATAATCCAGAAAAAAGTCCCGAAAAAGTCCGAAATAACTCCGACGGGATCCCGGACAGATCCCGAAAATGACCCAGAAGTTATCCCGGAGGGGTCTCAAAATGATTTGACGGGATCCTGCAGGGATTCCGAAAATCATCCAGAAATTATCCCTAAAGTATCTATCCTGAAGTGATCCCGAAATACACCCAAAAAGTCCCGAAATGTTTTTGACGGAAACTGATATAGCCCTGAAAAAGTTACGAAAGTACGCTGACGGGATTCCGTATGGATCCCGAAATAATGCCGGAAGGATCTCCAACTGATCTCGAAATAGTCCCCAAAAGTCCCCATTTGACCCTGAAGGGGTCACGAAAACCATCCATGAATCTGGAGGGATCCCCAAATGGTCCCGGAAAAGTCCAGAAATAATTCCGACGGGATCCCGGACGAATCCCGAAAATCATTCAGAAATTATCCCGAAATGGTCCCAAAATGATCCCAAAATAGTCCCGTAAAAGTCCCGAAATAACTCCGACGGGATCCCGGACAGATCCCGAAAATCATGCAGAAATTATCAAGGAGGGGTCCCAAAATGATTCCGAAATAGTCCCGAAAAAGTTCCGAAATGACACTGACGGGATCCCGGACGGATCGCGAAAATCATCCAGAATTGATCTCTGAAGGGTCGGAAAATGATTCCGAAATAGTCCTGAAAAAGTCCCGAAATTACCCTGACGGGGTCCCGGACGGATTCCGAAACCCATCCAGAAACGATGCCGAGAGGGTCCCCAAATGATCCCGAAATAATACAGAAAAAGTCACGAAATGACCCCTAAAGGGTCCCCAAATGATCCCGAAATAACTCCGACGGAATCCCGGACAGATACCGAAAATCATGCAGAAATTATCAAGGAGGGGTCCCAAAATGATTCCGAAATAGTCCCGAAAAATTCCCGAAATGACACTGACGGGATCCCGGACGGATCCCGAAAACCATACAGAATTGATCTCCAAAGAGGCAGCAAATTATCCCAAAATAGTCCAGAAAAAATCCCGAAAAAGCTCCGACGGGATCCCGGACGGATCCCGAAACCCATCCAGAAATGATCCCGAAATGGTGCCAAAATGATCCCGAAATATTCCCGAAAAGTCGCGAAATAACCCTGATGGGATCCCGGACGGATCCCAAAACCCATACAGAAATGATGTCGAGAGGGTCCCATATGATCCCGTAATAACACAAAAAAAGTCACGAAATGACCCCAAAAGGGTCCCGTATTAGTCCCGAAAAAGTCAAGGAATGGCCCCCACGGGATTCCTGACGGATCCCGAAAAACATCCAGAAATTATGCCGGAAGGGACACCAAATGATCCCGAAAAAGTTACGAAATGACCTCGACAGGATCCCGGATGGATCCCGAAAACCATTCAGAAATGATGTCGGAAAATACCCGAAATGATCCCGAAAAAGTTCCGAAATGAAAAATTTATCAGAAATGATGCCGGAAGGGAAACCAAATGATCCCGAAAAAGTCCCGAAATGACACCGACGGGATCACGGACGCATCCCGTAAACCATCTAGAAATGATGCCGAAAAATACCGCAAATGATCCCGAAAAAGTCCCGAAATTACCCCGACGTATCCCGGACGAATCCCGAAAACCATCCAGAAATGATCCGGAAGGGACCCCAATCCCGAAAAAGTCCCGAAATGACCCCGACGGGATCCCGGACGGATACCGAAAACCATCCAGATAGGATGCCGGAAAGGTCCTCAGTTGATCACCTAATAGTCCCGAAATGATCCCGGGCGGATTCCGGACGGATCCCGAAAACCATTCAGAAATGATGCCGG
Source organism: Eurosta solidaginis (assembly GCF_040869045.1). Lineage (NCBI taxonomy): Eukaryota > Metazoa > Arthropoda > Insecta > Diptera > Tephritidae > Eurosta > Eurosta solidaginis. The sequence goes on along the minus strand of NC_090323.1, from coordinate 88,012,665 downwards.
AAGGGACCCCAAATGATCCCGAAAAAGTCACGAAATTACCCCGACGGTATCCTGGACGGATCCCGAAAACCATCCAGAAATGATGCCGGAAGGCACCCCAAATTATCCCGAAAAAGTCACGAAATTACCCCGACGGTATCCTGGACGGATCCCGAAAACCAATCAGAAATGATGCCAAAATAATCCTCTGTTAGCCGAGAAAAAGTCCCGAAATGACCCTGGCGGGATCCCGTACGTATCCCGAAGACCATTCAGAAATGATGTCGAAAGGGTGTCCCAAATGATCCCGTATTAGTCGAGAAAAAGTCCCGAAATGACCCCGACGGGATCCCGGACGAGCCCCGGAAACTATGCAGAAATTATCCCGAAATAGTCCCGAAATGACCCCGTCGAGATCCCCGACGGATCCCGGAAACTATGCGGAAATGATTCCGGAAAGGTCTTCAAATGGTGTCACTGCTCACTTTGCAAGCCCTCGACTTATTTGACCCATTGAGTCTGTAATATTGGTGAAGGCCAGTATACGTAAAGTTATAATATGTAAAAATTATTAAAAAGTAATTGCTCGAAGGAGTCGTGGGACCCGCACCCCTCTTTCCATGTTCGAAAAAAATTTCGCTATTAGACTACTGCCTGTGTCCCAAATTTCATCAAAATCCGTGTAGCCGTTCTGGCGTGATTCAGTCACATATACAAAAAAATACAATAATTAAATTATAACTGTTCCTAGGGGGCGGGGACCTCTCCCCTTTTCAAAAAAAATATAGCTAGTAGATCCTTCTAGACTATTGGCTATATGTGTGCCAAATTTCATCCAAATCCGTTCTTGCGTGATTGAGTCACAAAGACAAACGTCTGGACAAACATACAAACATACAAACATCCAAACTTTCCCATTTATAATATATATATTAGAATTAGATATTTATGATCGTGACATCGGACATCGGGAGTCTTAAAAACTACCCCGACAGCAGCATTGAATGCCATTCTACATATCCCGCCTGAAGAACTAACGGACAAAACCATCGCATTAGCAACGGCAACAAGGCTTAAGGCCTCGGGGCAGCCTTTGTAATTAATCAATCGCATCATTCCTTCGTTGGCTCTAACATAGTGCACCACCTATGCAATGAAACTGGCCTCATTAACGTCTATCATTCCAGCCGCAAACTTCTTCATATAGACACTCGTTTAGCTTATTTTGCACTGAACTAGGGAACATCAGTTCTGCTTTGCGATAGCTCTCCGAGTGGGTATAGGGTTTAAGGAGCGGGTACTCTGCTTGTTACGACCGGCTAGTCTACGGCGTATATGAGGGGGGATCTTGCTCCTACACTGACTTTTATCCCGGTTTCTCATAAAAAAAATTTAACAGAGATTTACAAAAAATTTAAATTTTGAGGCCGTCGAAGGGTTAGGCTCATCCAAATCGAACAATAACCAAAAGAATGTATCAAATTTACTACGGAAATAAAGAAGAAAAGGGTTAATTAATACAAAACTACCTGCCACGCGTTGCGTCGTTTGGGTTCTTCCGGCAGAGGTGGAAGGCTAAGATGTCGTTGCCCTTCCGTCTACACCCACCAAACCTGCCAAAAGAATGGTAAAAGTTGTTCCCTTAGCCCAAACATACTCACCATTGCCCCTACCACAAATATCCAATAGAAGTTAAACCTTCATTTTTTTCTTTCACAAATCCTTAAATTTTAATTAAAGTTTGTTCAATCATACATTTCATTATTTTCCCTATATCTACTACTACGCTAAACTTGAATTTTTATTTTTGTTTTTATTTATTATTTTGTGCTATATGTATTTATGTATACGTACCTATATGTTAAACTGTTCCCTACATCATATATGTTAACTTACATTTGAACATGTTTATCGAAACCGAATTCTCAATATTTCATTTCAAGTCTCTCAATTAAAAATTAAGTTCACAAATTTACAAAATCATATTTAAATTAATTCTCTTGAACAAAAACTATTTCTCGGTTTCTAGGATTTCTTTACATTATCCAAAATTCTTCTTATCTCTTATCATTAGTCAAAAATGTTAATTTATTTCCTCACTAACTACATTTGAAAAAAGGCGCTCATTATACAAATTCTCTTATTACCCTAGTACTGTTCAAAAAAATAAAAACAATGTTATTTCTCAATACTATTTCTCTCACATTTAACATAATTCATGAGATCTCTGTAAGTTTATACTTAACATAATTTCAAACATATTTATACTTCGCTCTCAGTTTGCGAGTGAGCGAGAATCACCGCTTGCACTTAATATGCAGTATGTTCACTCTCGATGTTGCGCTCTCATATTCTCACAACACTTAGAATTAATTGAGTTGGTACATGGAGTATGAACCAACAACGAAAGAAAATTGAAGTTAATGAGCAGCTGAGTATGAGAAGTTAGGAAACATATTTAAGTGGTTCAAATTCTCTTTCAAATTAAGAGGAGGAAACAAAAACATCTTTAGCAGAAAATCGAAATTATGTGAACGCTGTAACATAGCCTTCTTGCAACATAATCTGATTTAACGATGTTACATGGCCCACCGGCCACCGTGGTGTGATGGTAGCGTGCTCCGCCTATCACACCGTATGTCCTGGGTTCAACTCCCGGGCAAAGCAACATCAAAATATTAGAAATAAGGTTTTTCAATTAGAAGAAAATTTTTCTAAGCGGGGTCGCCCCTCGGCAGTGTTTGGCAAGCGCTCCGGGTGTATTTCTGCCATGAAAAGCTCTCAGTGAAAACTCATCTGCCTTGCAGATGCCGTTCGGAGTCGGCATAAAGCATGTAGGTCCCGTCCGGCCAATTTGTAGGGAAAATCAAGAGGAGCGCGACGCAAATTGGAAGAGAAGCTCGGCCTTAGATCTCTTCGGAGGTTATCGCGCCTTACATTTATTTTTATTTACATGGCCCAATTAACAGAGCAGCACAAAAAAAAAAAAAACAAACAAAAGAAATTCATAACCTGTCGCAAAAGTTTATTAATGTTCAAAAAAAAAAAAAAGAAAAAAATCTGTATTATTAATAAATTTTTTTTTCGTACTATTTTTAACGTAAAATTTTTGTAGAATTTTGTGACGATGTAACCCATCAATTGGTGCAAATAAAAACATAAATTGGTTGATTACAGATATACAGACCGGTTAATTTTTAATAAAGATTACTTACCTTTTTTCTTTTCATTAGTAAAACAATGTGTCGAACATTCATCGCAAAAATAAAAATAATATTATCAGGACGATTTGACAGAGGAAGCAATTAAACCAACTGATTGGATTAGTTAATTTCTCTGCATTTACTCATTTAATAAGTAGTCCACCTTAAACAAATGAAATAATAATAACCTTTTTTTCTTCGTTCATCAATATTTAACTGGTCTCTTATACGTACATGTCAAAGATAAGGCACTTACCGAATCATCCTCCTTCCGCTGGCCAGTTGATGGAGTGTTGACGTTTGTACTAAAATATTTTTTTTGGAAGAAAACATAAACAATTTTTTATTTAGAACCTTTTTCCTATTAACACCCCTTTTCTTCTCAATTAGTATAATTTCTGGGGCCTTATGATTCGCTCACCCACCCACTGCAACCTTACATTCGTCTTTTCACAATACAAATTGTGTTTTTTTTTTTTTTGAGCTAGAAATACCTATATATCCAAATTGCTGTTGTTTTTTTTTTTTTTTTGTGTAACACTACAAGGATTTTAGAATTTTCACGTCTTATAAAAGCAAGTGACTCGGCAAAATGACTCGGTTATTATTAATTTTTTTTTCTTGTATTAAGTTTGCAAACACATTTTTTTATTTATGATTTTATAACAACAATTGTTTTGATTGATTTTATAAATTGCTAATATATGTATATATATATTTTTTTCTTATAAAGTTTTACTTGTTTTTTGTATTTAAAGGCCTTTTTTTTGCTTTTTCCGTTCAAATAATTTCCTTTTTTTGATTTTCAATAGTTTTCGTTCTTATTTTCTTTTGTATCCGAACTTCTAAATATTTTTCGTTCTTATTTTATTTTTTTGTGCATTCGAACTTCTACATAATAATTTTTTATTATTCTTTTGCTTTCACCAAATCTGCATTTTTTTTATAACTTTTCGGTTCCTTGTTCCCGTGTGGATGTTTCTTTTTTTTTTGTTTTGTTTGCAATCAAACTTGCATATAATAAAAATTTCTTTAGTTTTTTTTTCTCAAATTTATCTGTTTTTGTATAACTTTTCGGTTCAGATTAGTTGTTTCTTTGATTCGAAACATAATCTTTTAATATTTTTGGTTTTGTTCTTATTATTGTACTCAAATATTCAAGCTTCCAAACAATTAATTTTTTTTCACTAATTAACTTTTCTGTCAATGTTTTTTTTTTTTGTATAACTTTTCGTTTCATTTTTATAAATAAACCTTTTTTATTTGATAAATTTTATACAAAAATTTTGTTTTTGTAAGTTTTCAAAGTTTCACTTGTTAAAATTTAATTTGATTTACTTTTAAAATTAAAAATTTTTCTTAGGTTGACGCGGTGCACGGCCGGGATAAACTTTTGTTTGATTAATATATAATTTTTTTCCTGGTTTTTTGTATTGAAACTTTCAAATAATTATTTTAATAAATTTTTTTTTCACAAATTTACTTTTTTGTATAACTTTTCCCACTTGTTCACGTGTTCATATAAAATTCCTTTTTTTTTTAGTTTTTTTTTTCGATTATATAGATTAAAACCAGTTCTTTTTTTTCAAAAAGTTTCCCTTTATACATTTTTATTTTTATTAACTTTTAATAATTAAAAAATACACGCGGTGCATGGACATGATTCAACTCCTTCAGCAACAGACTTGTCCAACTTTTTGTAATACTTTTCGAAGTTCGGTAACCGCCGCTGGCTCTCCAAAAAAAATTGTTTTATAACTATTTTCTATTCAAAAAATTTTTTACGAGCTATTTTTTCCCGTTATTCGGCTGTTTTCGAACTATTTTCCTTTGTATAGTTTTTATATTCTTAGTCTCTTCAAACCTATAGAATTTATATTTTACTCCCATACTTCCCTCTGGTATTTTAATAAGCAATCTCTCACGTAATTCTGCAACATTTTCCTACAAAACTCCCACAGTGTAAGCCCTGCTGTTATGATGCCTGTTAACATCTGTTCCCACTTCTGTTATTAGAATTTATGTTTATTTGGCAATTTTGGTATTCTGCGTTCCAATCTCTTTCGATCCAACTTCAAATCGTTCGTTTTTGTGTATTCTGCATTTCGATCGTAGTTCCGTTTTTCTAAGTTGCAAATTAGTTGGCGGAAAAATATTTTCTTTTTATTTTTTTATTAATTTATAACATAATTTTAACAAAAATGTAAGTAAAACTTGTCAAGAAACGTAGAAGGCTTGATGATGATTGTTTTTTATATGTATCCAGGTCAAAAACAATATGTCGATGTCGAAGTCCTTGGACGTATTTGTCTAGCAAAAGTATCTAACACATATGTACTTGAAAGCATCCTTATTAAGTCGAAAGTTTTTTTGAACCCAAATAAGAAAATAAGTCATTAAACTTTACCACTTTTAAGTTCAATTTCTTACAATTCGTCACTCATCTCAAATGGATTACACAAATCTCGCAATATTTGCCTTTCCATTCTCGCCTGGCCATTTTCGTATGCGCTGCTTTCCAACTCCACAAATAATGCCGCGGCTATTGATTCCATTATAATAGACAGCTATAATTTGTGTCTATTCGTTGGGTCCAGTTATATTCAAAAGCAAGCTGCCGGAGTAGAGGAAGGTGAAGCGAAAACGTAAAAAATCCTTGTGGAAAGAAGAAATAAATCTTTATAAAGTATTTTAGGCCAGTGAAATGAAATCAGAATCCATAAAATTCAGAAAATGTCAACTATATTCGTGCAGGAATCCGTTTTAACAAAACTTGGTGGCGACGGCAGGGAATTGGACAAAAGAACGAAGAAACACACTTGCAATAATGAAAGCACTTCACTCAAAAAAATATAACACTGCGGCAATATATTCTATTGTTTCTTTTTGTACAAAATGGCGTGGATAATAAAATATAAACGTTTTTCAGTGTTTTTTAAAAATTTTCTTTAATTTATTTTGTTCCAATGTTCACACATTCCGTACAAACAGCTAAAATTAACTTGAACTTCGAAACTGCTCATATGCTGTTAAACCACGCTCTCTATTTGAACATGCCCTGTTAACATACTAGAGGTTTGCTATACCACCTATTAATAAACGAGAAGCATTTCCTATGGCTACCGGAAATAGAATGCTTCTGACTGGCGGATATCAGTCGAACCTCACACCTTATGACCACAGAGACTACAGCAGTATAGCGCCATCTAATATCGGGCAAACGGAATATATGGTCCCGTGCCTGAGTTTCGAAAGAAATATTGGGGCCACAAGTGAGCCGGAGGGTTGGCAGAAATGGCAGAACATGCTATACACGTCTATACGGATGGTTTCAAATTAATGAAAGGGGTTGGGTCTGTTTACTGTGTCGACCCAGAAATAAGTAGATCCTACAGGACAGATTACTGCAGCGTTTTTCAAGTGGGACTTATAGCAGTGAAGAAAGCAGCAGAAATTCTGAAGGAAGCTTGCTTAAGCTGCAGTCGCGTCAACTTATATATTGATAGTCCGGCTGTGATTAATCTCACACAGTACTTCATCAAGAAGTGTTTCATAATACAAAGAAGCATTGGAAACACTTCGCTCAGGCCGGACCATACATATTTACTGGCTTCCCTGTCCTAAAGGGATAGAAGTTAATGAAAAGTCCGAAAAGTTGGCAGAGGAGGGTGCAACACTCGCTGAGTCAACGAAAGACGTCCCAATGCGTTTGGGAGAAATCAAAAGGAGACAGGAGTTGCATATGATCCATCAATTAGGAAAGGCGGGGACAAAAGCGCGGGGCTGCAAAATTTCTAAGATCATGTGCAAATCCTACGAGATTAGACTCACAAAGTGGTTCATATCTCTGAAAAGAGAAAACTTAAGGCTCACGATGGGCATACTGACCGGACACTGCCTTCTGGCGTCACATGCTTATAAGTTAGGCCTCGTCAGTATCAGCAAGTGTAGGAAGTGTGAGCTGCAGGAAAAAACGGTTGAGCACGTTCTGTGCCCATGTCCTGCGCTCCGCAGGTCAAGGCTCCAGCCATTAGGGGCGGCAGAGTTGCCAAATCTTGAGGCGGCAATTAAGCTGGGTTCTATAAAAACTTCTAGTATTTGCCAAGAGGACGGAGTTATTCTATAACATATGTCCTGGCACCTCATTGGGGTTCATCCGTTTGGTCGTCAATCACATTCTGGTAACACCACGGACACATTTAGTTTAAATGAGGTCTTTATTGACCGGTCAGTTCAACCGAACCTAACCTAACATCGGTCCAATGCAGCTCATGTCTTGGTCGATGCCACCTTCATAGATGCTCCGGACTTAAAAATGGGAACCATCCGCCCTGTAAATTCGTTGCACCATGCGTATCCACCTATCTCTAACCCTGAATGACGATTTAGAAAGTCAAGTCATAACCATCCGGTTAGGTGATGTTGACCTAGAAATAATTAACATCTATATCCCATTCCAGCTTGCCAGTCGACACCAGAAGCGGCTAGAAGAACAATAGGCAATATGACTTTCTGCACGATACACGGCGATGCTTCCACTATAATTGCAGGTAACTGTCACAGTTCACAAGAAATTCCTATCCCCCAGCGCAGGGTTCATAAACTGCATCGAATACTCCCTTTGTATCTAGTCTGTAAGACTCTTTTTCATCATAAACTGAACAAACTAAACTAAACTCCTTTCAATACAGCGACCTGCTAAATTTATCACCTCTGAGGTTCGGACTTTTATTAATGTATTCTTGGGAGGATTTCCGTCATCCCTTGTCAAATTTAGTTTCGAGACAACCCGGTTTCGGCGTTGTGCCATCATCAGTGGCGATGATTTTCATTCTGAACTGTTTGTCTTGTATTTATAGTTCGTAGGTACATGAGCAGGTATTGTCATAATGAATGTATGTGAATGTCCTGTTAGTTCATTCGGAACCCAGGGTGTTTTTTACTGATCGATTTTTGTGGCTAACTGAGGCAGGTAGAAGTCAGTAAGTCTAGTCGTTTGACCTTGTTTGTCGGTTTGTTGCTTTGGTGCGTTTATTGTTTTGTTGTGTGTTTGTCTTTTGTACCTGTGTGATTACTTTGTTTCTTGTAAACAAGTTTTAAGTGCTCAAATATTGTGTCCGAAATTGGGTTAATCTGTCCGTTTATTATTCTATGTTCGAATGTTTTCTGTTTGTAGATTTCCGTTTAGAGTACGTTCAGACGGCGGTCTTTTGTATGTGAAGGATCCTGACTGTTTAATTGATGTTTGCTGGGGAACATTCTTTTTCGATCATGCGATTCGTAAGGTTGGACTCTGGTATGATATTTGGATTCAGTGTTTTTTTTTTTTTGTAATCTGTGTTCTCTGAACCTCGTTGTTATTTGCCGTCCTGTTTGTCTTAGTTATGTAACTGTGTTGGCACAGGCAAGGTGTTATTTCTTAGTTCCTTGCTCCATGCTTTGAACGATGTGTTAATGTTATATTCTGCCAATTTATATGCTGCTTTTCCAGTTTATGTCGTAGTCGTCCAAGTGGTATTATTTTCCTTTTTATTATTTCTTTTTGGTTCTCCATGCGTCCTTCTGAGCTTATCTACTAGTGCTTTTTTATATCCGTTGTTTACAGCAATGCTATACATATTATAACGATTTTAGTGAAGCTCCGCTTATTTTACACCTACTAACGTTCGTATCGCTAAAATGGTCTTTACCAAACTGCTTTGAAAATATTTCACAATAACACCTATACTACGCAACTGATAGCGTGCTTAAATCAAACTGATTGATGTTTACTCAGCTTTAGCTCCTTTTATACTCTCTGCTGTCTCGTTCGCATATTTCTAGGCGTTTCTTCTTCTAGATTTTACCAGCTATAAACTTATAAGCTACAAACTACAGATGCACGTTTATAGCCTCTCGCATAAGCATATGCGCGTGTATATGTGAGTAATACTTCCACCGATGATTGCATACTTTTGTGAGTATCTCAGATATATGCATGTGTTTGTGCGTATCTTTCCGCTGCTAGGATGTACACATGTGTAGACATAATGATTGATTTGTTTATGTACATACAAACTACTGCTTGGTATCGGCTTAGAGTTGATAGTATCCCTTAGTGTTGCCAATATTCGTCACAATATCAAAATGATCTGGGCGAAAAAATTAATTCATTTAGCTATGCCCGTCCGTCCGTCCGTAAGCACGATAACTTAAGTAAATTTAGAGCTATTTTAATGAAATTTGGTATGTGAGTTCCTGGGAACTCATCTCAGATCGCTATTTAAAATGAGCGAAATCGGACTATAACCACGCCCAGTTTTTCGATATCGAAAATTTCGAAAAACAGAAAAAGTGCGATAATTCATTACAAAAGACGGATAAAGCGATGAATCTTGGTAGGTTGGTTGGCATTATGACGCGGAAAAGAAAATTAGTAAAATTTTGGACAACGGGCGTGGCACCACCCACATTCAAAAGAAGGTAAATTAAAAGTTTTGCAAGCTGCCATTTAGCAGGCGTTGAAGACATCATGATGAAATTTGGCAGAAACGTTACTCCCATTACTATATGTGTTCTAAATAAAAATTTGCAAAATCGGTCGACGAACACGCCCACTTTAAAAAAAAAATTTAAAAGCCAAATTTTAACAAAAAATTGACTATCTTTACAGTATATTGATAAATTATGTAAGCATTCAACTCCAGTAATGATATGGTGCACCAAAATGCAAAAATAAAAGAAAATTTCAAAATGGGCGTGGCTCCGCCCTTTTTCATTGAATTTGTCTAGAATACTTTTAATGCCATAAGTCGAACAAAAATTTACGTATCCTTGTGAAACTTGGTAAGGACATTGCTTCTATGATGATAACTGTTTTCCGTGAAAATGGGCGAAATCGCTTGAAGCCACGCCCAGTTTTATAGGCAGTCGACCGTCTGTCCTTCCGCTCGGCCGTTAACACGATACCTTGAGCAAAATTCGATATATCTTTACTAAACTTAGTTCACGTACTTATGTGAACTCACTTTATCTTGGTGCTACAAACGGACGAAATCCTACTATGACCACCACTTTTTCGATATCGAAAATTTCGAAAAATAAGAAAAATGCCATAATTCTATACCAAACTCGAAAAAAGGGATGAAACATGGTTATGGGATTGGTTTTTAACGCAAAATATAACTTTAGGAAAAACTTTGTAAAATGGGTGTGACACCTACCATATTAAGTAGAAGAAAATGAAAAAGTTCTGCGGGGCGAAATCAAAAGCCATTGGCATCATGGCAGGAATACTGTTCGTGGTATCACATATATAAATAAATAAGCGGTACCCCACAGATGATGTTCTGGGTCACCCTGGTCCACATTTTGGTCGATATCTCGAAAACGCTTTCACATATACAACTAAGGGCCACTCCCTTTTAAAACCCTCATCAATACTTTTAATTTGATACCCATATCGTACAAACACATTATAGAGTCACCCCTGGTCCACCTTTATGGCGATATCTCGCAAAGGCGTCCCCCTATAGAACTAAGGCCCACTCCCTTTTAAAATGCTCTTTAATACCTTTCACTTGGTACCCATGTCATACAAACACATTCCAGGGTTTCCCTAAGTTCATTTTCCTACATGGTGATTTTCCCTTATTTGACAAAGGATGAAGGAAAAACGTTCCAAAAAACGTCACCCTTGGTCTGCAATTTGGTCGATATTTCCCAAACGAATGTGATATGGAATTAAAAACCACTTATAAGCCATCTACGAAACCCTACGAATCCAACGCAGCTAAGCTCTCAGTTGAGTATGTAATGTTCGGTTACACCCGAACTTAGCCTTCCTTACTTGTTTTATCTTCAAATCCCTTAATGAATGTCAAAAAATTTCACAAGCTTAAGTATTTAAAAATTATAATAAGAAAAACTAGCATACAGCGCCATCTATCAAGAAATACAAAATACGTAAATTCAAAGAATATTTTCTCTATACCAAGTTAGGTAAAGGTATCTACCCCGTAACGGCATAAACTAATCGAGATAGATATATACTGTTTTCACACAGAAACTTAATGATCTCATTTCACCTGCTAATGAAATCGTAAATCTTTTGCTTTCACACAGAAGTAAATGCTCGATTAGTATGAAGGATGAGACAGACAATCATGGCGGAACGATACAAGGTAGGAGCATGGTGACATACCTACAAACAAAAAAAATTCCATGTACTTGTAAATTCGATGGACAAATGTCAATATCGAACTGCTCCGGTAGTTGATGTATCAAATCAAATAAAAAAGGTTATAATCAGCTGTTCGATGCGGCCACCTTGTATCGTTCCGCCATGCAGAAAATGACATTTGCTTTGACAAATGACATTTTTAAGCACTGAACACACCAAAAACTAAGAAGCGGAAATGGAAGCGGAACGCTGCGAACAGAGTTGCATTGTGCTTTTGACTTCATTAGGCATTCGATTAGCTACTAATGAAATAATAATAGATTCGAGTTTTGTAGGGAAGATTGAGCTCAATAAGCGTCTTAATGTAGAAAACTGCCTTTATTATTCAATAAGCCATCTGTGTGAAAATAGTAATAGACTTCTAAATATCAAAATGATCTGGGCGAAATAAGAAATCCATTTAGCCATGTCCGTCCGTCTGTCCGTGAACACGATAACTTCAGTAAATTTTGAGGTATCTTAATGAAATTTGGTATGTAAGTCCCTGGGCACTCATCTTAGATCGCTATTTAAATGACCGAAATCGGACTATAACCACGCCCACTTTTTCGATATCGAAAATTTCGAAAAACCGAAAAAGTGTGATAATTCATTACCAAAGACGGATAAAGCGATAAGACTTGGTAGGTGGGTTCACCTTATGACGCAGAAGAGAAAATTAGAAAAATTTTGGACAATGGGCGTGGCACCGCCTTTAAAAGGAGGTAATTTAAAAGGTTTTTGAATTAATTGTATATTCCGATCAGTTCTCTTTTTAAATAAAATGTATCATAACAGGCTTTTCTGATCTAAGTCCAGCGTGCAAATAAGACTAAATTATTCCACTATTTTGCCAACGATTCGCTAATCTTTGTTAGCATCTTCAGGGGGGGTATTTATTTTAAAAATCTCTGCCACAAACAGAAGTTAAAATTAACAGATAGTTAAATAAGTAAAAAATTTACAAGAAACACACTTTGCATTTCGTATAGAAAACATGAATATAAAACAAGAACAAAAACATCACTCACTTAAACATATACATAAATAAACTATAATGAGTACCATATAACCATCATGGTAGTCTTGTTAATACTAAATATTCTTATATTTATATTTCTAAACATGCTATGTAGGCGGCAGCAATATTTTCTGTATCTTCGCGTTTGTTCATTGTCTTTTCTCGTCTTTCCATTATCCTCAGGCTTTCCAATGTATATCTTGTTGTTTTTCTCTTTTCTTTATCTATAATTTTCGCGTTTTTAAAATCAGCTGTATGACCACTTGTCAACATATGCTGTGATAACGCTGTGCTGGTCCTTTTTTTTTTATGTCAGCTTCATGTTCTCCCAGTCTAACAGCTAAGGCTAGCTTTGTTGTGCCAATATATATATTATTGCATTTTTCATTATCTCTTCCTTTGCAGTTGATCTCGTATATAAGGTTGTTTTGTTGTTGAGGCTGTATAGGGTGTTTTGTTTTTGTATATATTGTAGAGACAGTGTGGTTTGATTTGTAAGCAAGTGTTGTGTGTTATGTTGGTGCTATATTGTGATGAATATTTTCTGTCAATTTTGGAATGTATGAAACGCTGTAGAATTTCTTTTGTGTTTGTACTTCAGTACTTGTTCTTTTATCGGGTTGGTTGTTGTTTTTCATGGTCTCCTGGTCTATAAGTTCGCGTAGTAAATTTATTGGGTAATTGCTTTTTCTTAGGATTCTATATATTTTGTCTATATTAGCGTAGTGGAATTTTTCGTGGCTAATGGTCAGTATCTTGTGTATTAAATTTTTGGCTGTATTGATCTTATATTTTGTGGTTTGTGATGATAAATAATTTATTAGTCGTCAAGAAGAAGTAGGTTTTGTATGCCAGTCCAGTAGAAGATTTTGATTTTCCCTGTGAATGCATGCGTCAAGAAATAGAATTTTGGAGTTTATTTCCATTTCCATAGTAAATTTTAATTTGTAATGGTATTTATTTAAATTTTCAAGAACTGTGTTGGCATCGTTGCGTTTAATTAGAGCGAAAATGTCGTCCACATATATGTATATAAATTTTATTTCTATATTGTGTTCTTGCTTTAGCTTTAGAATCGTATTGTCCAATACGTCATCCATGACAATGTCCGCAATGAAATGGGAGAAATTGGATTGCCCATGGGCATTCCAAAGGTTTGTGTATACAAATCCCCATCAAATATAAAAAAAATAGTTGTTTTCCTTTATGCAGAAGTCTAACATATCTTGAAATTTTGTTTTAGGAATTTTAGAAATGGCTTGTATTTTGTCCCATTTGTTCGAAATTATTTTAGAAGCTAACGTCGTTGGTATGTTTGTAAATAATGAAACGACGTCAAATGACACTAAAATATCTTCGTCACATACACATATTTCAGACAACCTATCTTTGAGGTTAAAAGAGTTGTTATACTCAGTTGAGCAGAGCTCACAGAGTATATTAATTTTGATTGGATAACGGTTGGTTGTACATATATAAAGGAATCGAGATAGATATAGACTTCCATATATCAAAATAATCAGGATCGAAAAAAAATTTGATTGAGCCATGTCCGTCCGTCCGTCCGTTAACACGATAACTTGAGTAAATTTTGAGGTAGCTTGCTGTAATTTGGTATGTAGGTTCCTGAGCACTCATCTCAGATCGCTATTTAAAATGAACGATATCGGACTATAACCACGCCCACTTTTTCGATATCGAAAAATTCGAAAAACCGAAAAAGTGCGATAATTCATTACAAAAGACAGCTAAAGCGACGAAACTTGGTATATGAGTTCAACTTATTACGCAGAATAGAATGTTAGTAAAATTTTGGACAATGGGCGTGGCACCGCCCACTTTTAAAAGAAGGTAATTTAGAAGTTTTGTAAGCTGTAATTTGGCAGTCGTTGAAGATATCATGATCAAATTTGGCAGGAACGCTACTCCTATTACTATATGTACGCTTGATAAAAATTAGCAAAATCGGAGAAGGATCACGCCCACTTTTAAAAAAAAATTTTTTTAAAGTAAAATTTTTACAAAAAATTTAATATGTTTACAGTATATAAGTAAATTATGTCAACATTCAACTCCAGTAATGATATGGTGCAACAAAATACAAAAATAAAAGAAAATTTCAAAATGGGCGTGGCTCCGCCCTTTTTCATTTAATTTGTCTAGGATACTTTTAACGCCATAAGTCGAACACAAATTAACCAATCCTTTTGAAATTTGGTAGGGGCATAGATTTTATGACGCTAACTGTTTTCTGTGAAAATGGGCGAAATCGGTTGATGCCACGCCCATTTTTTTACACAGTCGTCCGTCTGTGCTTCCGCATGGCCGTTAACACGATAACTTGAGCAAAAATCGACATATCTTTAATGAACTTAGTTCACGTGCTTACTTGAACTCACTTTATCTTGGTATGAAAAATGAATGAAATCCGACTATGACCACGCCCACTTTTTCGATATCTAAAATTACGAAAAATGAAAAAAATTCCATAATTCTATACCAAATACGAAAAAAGGGATGAAACAATTGATTGTTTTATTGACGCGAAATATAACTTAAGAAAAAACTTTATAAAATGGTTGTGACACCTACCATATTAAGTAGAAGAAAATGAAAAAGTTCTGCAGGGCGAAATAAAAAACCCTTAAAATCTTGGCAGGTATTACATATATAGATAAATTAGCGGTATCCAACAGATGATGTTCTGGGTCACCATTTGGTCTACATTTTGGTCGATATATGGAAAACGCCTTCACACCACTCCCTTTTAAAACTCTCATTAATACCTTTAATTTGATACCTATATCGTACAAACTCATTCTAGAGTCACCCCTGGTCCACCTTTATGGCGATATCTCGAAAAGGCGTCCACCTATAGAACTAAGCCCCACGCCCTTTTAAAATACTCATTAACACCTTTCATTTGATACCCATATCGTACAAACATATTCTAAAGTCACCCCTGGTCCACCTTTATGGCAATATCTCGAAAAGGCGAACACCTATACGAAGGCCCACTCCCTTTTAAAAATACTCATTAGCACCTTTCATTTGATACCCATATCGTACAAACAAAGTCTAGAGTGCCCCTGGTCCACCTTTATTGCGATACCTCGAAAAGGCGTCCACCTATAGAAATAAGGCCCACTCCCTTTTAAAATACTCATTAACTCCTTTCGTTTGATACCCATATTGCACAAACGAATTCTAGAGTCACCCCTGGCCCACCTTTATGGCGATATCTCGAAACGGCGTCCACTTATGGAACTAAGGATTACTTCCTTTTAAAATACTCATTAACACCTTTATTTTGATACTCATATTGTACAAACAAATTCTAGGGCCACCCCTGCTCCACCTTTATGGCGATATCTCGAAACGGCATCCACCTATGGAACTAAGGATTACTCCCTTTTAAAATACTCATTAACACCTTTCTTTTGATACCCATATTGTACAAACAAATTCTAGGGTCTCCCCTGGTCCACCTTTATGGCGATATCTCGAAAATACCACCACCTATACAACAACCACCACTCCCTTTTAAAACTCTCATTAATACCTTTAATTTGATACCCATATCGTACAAACACATTCTAGAGTCACCCCTGGTCCACCTTTATGGCGATATTTCGAAACGGCGTCCACCTATAGAACTAAGGCCCAATCCCTTTTAAAATACTCATTAACACCTTTCTTTTGATGCCCATATTGTACAAACAAATTCTAGGGTCTCCCCTGGTCCACCTTTATGGCGATATCTCGAAAATACGACCACCTATACAACAACCACCACTCCCTTTTAAAACTCTCATTAATACCTTTAATTTGATACCCATATCGTACAAACACATTCTAGGGTCACCCCTGGTCCACCTTTATGGCTATATCTCGAAACGGCGCCCGCCTATGGAACTAAGGATTACTCACTTTTAAAATACTCATTAACACCTTTCTTTTGATACCCAAATTGTACAAACAAATTCTAGGGTCACCCCTGGTCCACCTTTATGGCGATATCTCGAAATGGCGTCCACCTATACAACAACCACCACTCCCTTTCAAAACCCTCATTAATACCTTTAATTTGATACCCGTATCGTACAAACACATTCTAGAGTCACCACCGTTCCACCTTTATGACGATATTTCGAAACGGCGTCCACCTATAGAACTAAGGCCCACTCCCTTTTAAAATACTCACTAACACCTTTAGTTTGATACCCATATTGTACAAACAAATTCTAGGGTCACCACTGGTCCACCTTTATGGCGATATCTCGAAAATTCGACCACCTATACAACAACCACCACTCCCTTTTAAAACTCTCATTAACACCTTTCGTTTGATGCCCATATTGTATAAAAAAATTCTAGGGTCACACCTGGCCCACCTTTATGGCGATATCTCGAAACGGCGTCCACCTATACAACAACCACTACTCCCTTTCAAAACCCTCATTAATACCTTTAATTTGATACCCATATCGTACAAACACATTCTAGAGTCACCACTGGTCCACCTTTATGGCGATATTTCGAAACGGCATCCACCTATAGAACTAAGGCCCACTCCCTTTTAAAATACTCATTTTCACCTTTCATTTGATACCCATATCGTACAAACGCATTCTAGAGTCACCCCTGGCCCACCTTTATGGCGATATCTCGAAAAGGCGACCACCTATACAACAACCACTACTCCCTTTCAAAACCCTCATTAATACCTTTAATTTGATACCCATATCGTACAAACACATTCTAGAGTCACAACTGGTCCACCTTTATGGCGATATTTCGAAACGGCATCCACCTATAGAACTAAGGCCCACTCCCTTTTAAAATACTCATTAACACCGTTCGTTTGATGCCCATATTGTACAAACAAATTCTAGGGTCACCCCTGGTCCACCTTTGTGGCGATATCTCCAAACGGCGTCCACCTATGGAACTAAGGATTACTCCCTTTTAAAATACTCATTAACACCTTTCATTTGATACCCATAACGTACGAACGCATTCTAGAGTCAACCCTGATCCACCTTTATGGCTATATCCCTAAATGGCGTCCACCTATATAACTATGGCCCACTCCCTCATAAAATACTCTTTAATGCCTTTCATTTGATACACATGTCATACAAATACATTCCAGGGTTACCCTCGGTTCATTTTCCTACATGGTTATTTTCTCTTATGTTGCCACCATAGCTCTCAACTGAGTATGTAATGTTCGGTTACACCCGAACTTAACCTTTCTTACTTGTTAATATTATATTTATCCGAAATTAATGTCTTTAGAATCTCTCCAATGTATTTGGATAATTTATAACAGGGTACCATGAATGAGGACATAATAGGACGCAACGGAATTTCTGGCTTATGGATTTTTGGCAACCCATAAATTCTCGGTGCTGCTGCCGCTGAAAATGCAAGTTGTTGCTTTTCCTTAATGTTTATGTGTTTATTTTTATACAGATCATCTACTATTTTGTCGTTTTTCTTTTGGAGAGTCTTTGTCGGTTCGTTTCTTGCTTTTCTGTATATGTTTTTGTCCTAATAAGTTGTTTCATTTTATCTATATACTCACTTTTATACATTGCCACAGTTTTGTTACCTTTGTCCGCGTCAGTTATAATTATTTTGTTTTTGTATACTTTGGTAAATGATTTTGCTTGGTAAAATGCAGCAAGTAGGTGGGTTCACCTTATGACGCAGAATAGAAGATTAGTAAAATTTTAAAAGTAGGTAATTTAAAAGGTTTATATTATAAAAGGTTTTTTTTTTTTTTTTTTTACTCGTACGTTGTGGCAGCGTACTGCCATCAAGTGGCCCGATGAAACCAGGCTAATCCTGTTTTTTTTTACTACATAATTTTTTTATTCTAATTCTTATATGTGTTTTATTTATAATTTATAATTTTTATTGTTACCGGGTCTTTGAAAGGCAGTGGCTTCTTAAGCGCCGAGATCTAAAACTGCTCAGCTACATAGAAACTCATTCACAAATACAATGATTAAAAGTATACATATAATTTTTTAATTATTAAGAGAAGATAGAACCGTTTTTTTTTTCATGGCAAAAAGCGAGTCCGAAACATCGATTATTCTCGATTGAGAGTTATGAGCTTCACACAAACATACAAAATGTTAGTTTATTTGGAAATTGTTTCTGCATTGTTTAAGAATTATAGGTTTATAATGCCTTGAAACTCGGCATGGAACATTCAAGTTTACTTTGTTCAAAAGAAATGGGCTTGAAATCGATCCATTTAATAGTTTACCCATAAATAGTACACCTAAGACTTGCATGGGTAGGAAGATTTATTAGTTTTAATCGATTTGTGTAAAGAGGAAGATTATACAAGGAGTCCCATTGAAGATTTCTCAAGGCGAAAAGTAAAAAGTGTTTTTGAATTGATTCTAGCCTATCCACATGAACTTGATAACGCGGATTCCAAATTATCGATCCATATTCTAATATAGGTGGCAACCGTGGTGTGATGGTAGCGTGCTCCGCCTACCACACCGTATGCCCTGGGTTCGAACCCCGGGCAAAGCAATATCAAAATTTTAGAAATAAGGTTTTTAAATTAGAAGCAAATTTTTCTAAGCGGGGTCGCCCCTCGGCAGTGTTTGGCAAGCGCTCCGGGTGTATTTCTGCCATGAAAAGCTCTCAGTGAAAACTCATCTGCTTGCAGATGCCGTTCGGAGTCTGCATAAAACATGTAGGTCCCGTCCGGCCAATTTGTAGGGGAAATCAAGAGGAGCACGACGCAAATTGGAAGAGAAGCTCGGCCTTAGATCTCTTCGGAGGTTATCGCGCCTTATATTTATTTTATTTTTATTCTAATATCGGCCTCACCAAAGATGTAGAAAGGGTTTTCGTAACGTAGGGATCACTAAACTCTTTTGACCATCTTTTCACAAATGCCAAAACTCCCCTCACTTTATTGACTGTAGCATTAATATGAGGATTGCAACTAGGTTTGCAATTCATTGTAACTCCCAAGTCGACAAAAACATAACGCTTTCCAGAATTTGGCCATTAATTGTGTAAGAAGCTGGCTGTAGGCTCCCACGTGAAAAACACATGAATTCACATTTTTCTCTGTTGAGCGGCATAAAATTCGCATAACAACAAGTAACTAAACAATTTAAATCCGACTGGAGTGCAGCACGTTCTTCAACCGACGCGTATGACTTAAAAAGTTTTACGTCGTCGGCATACATTAAAATTTTAGAATATTTTGTAGTTGTGGAAATATCGTTTATAAAGAGCAAAAACAGAATCGGACAGAGATGGCTGCCCTGATGCATACCGGATTCGAGCAAATGTTTTTAAAATTAATCTTTGAGTTCTGGGGCAAATATAGGAGGAGATCCAGCGAGTTAGGCCAGGTTAAAAGTCAAGCAATTCGAGTTTATAGACAAGTAATGAGTGGCATACTTTTTTCAAATGCTTTGCTGAAATCAGTGTATATAACTTCGGTTTCTAAACCCATTAAAGACATGAGTTGTAAATTCAAGCAAATTGGTTGTGGGTGATTTGCCTCTACAAAAGTCATGTTGAGAACTATCTATCAATGTAGAAATCAAAAATGAAAGGTGATTAGTAAATATTGCTTTGAAAAGCTTAGGAATAGTGGAAAGCTTTGCTATTCCACGATAGTTTTCAATAGACAACTTGCTTCGTTTTTTATGGAGTGGGATAGGAAAAGATTTCTTCCAAGCCGTCGGGAAAATGCCATTTTTTAAAGAGAGGTTAAACAGATCAGTAAGGGGCTGGTAAATGTGTTCAAAACATTTTTTAAGAAAACATATTGGGATCAAATCGGGACTGTGTTTTGCTCGGAGTGCAAAATCGAAAGTTTGACCGACCAAATTTTGGGGGGTAAAGGAAAGAAAAGAAAAGTGGTATCTATTAATTTCAAATATTTAATATGTATATAATAATATACAAGTCACGTTAATTCGTAAGTTTATAATACTAATTATACTTATTTTTTAGGTTACCTTTGTTGAAACAGCTACGGCTCCTGGTGCGTGTGGACGTGATGAACGATGAATCCAAGTGAAGGATACAAAACTGTTAACAATGTTAAACGAGTTGCTGTCATACGGTTTATTTATCCGTGCGATGTTTTAGCAGATATAACTTAAACCGTTCGACCAACTCTGTTAACAAGTAAATGAAAAGTAAGTACGAGTGCGACCTTATAAGTTTAAGGTTTTAGGCATCTGGCCTAAACATGCCGGCCCCCGTTGCGTGACGCAACGTAACAAAGAAGAGAAAAAGCGTACCGGAAGCCGTTGTGTTTCCTCAGGTTTTTAAACTAATTTCTTATATCTAAGCTCTTCGCTCTGAAAAGAAGGGAAGATAAATGAAAAAATGAAATATACGTGGTTTCAAATTCAGTGGCACGTTTTGTTGATCAATTCAAGGAAAATTCATATTTGTATGTATTTAAAAATTATATGTAAATTTTATTTTTTTTTTATGTATATTTAGCAGGCGCCGGATAGCACCCACCCAAAGATCGTATTCTGGGCCAATAAAGGACCCAGAGTTCCCGCTGGAATAGCTCCCAGCAATGTCTTAGGAACAACTTCCGCCCCCAACACAATGCGAACCGGGGCGGCGAGGTGAGATTGCGGATCTGCCAGTTTAATATTCGCGTATTGACCCAATACCGTTGCGTCGAGGTTTGTGTCTGGTGTTTTGCGTTGTATCCGCTGAACGCAGACCGCATGTGTGGTGATGGTCGCCGAATTGCCATGCTTCCCACGTAATTTTAAAAAACACCCCATCCGCCCGTTTAAGTACGTTACCCCCAAATGAAGTTCGCGTACCAAGTCCTCTGATACCTCGGTGGCACTGGCGCATACGTTGAGTAGCGCCCGCACGAGGTGTATGCGTCCTCCTGCTTCTATCTTGACGACTGCTGTTGGTGCAACCGAGGTGAGGCATTGTACGACCGGGGGTATCGCTATTGCGCCGGAGCGGAAGTTGACCCTTGAGGGTAGGTGGAATGCTTCAGATTCCACTCTACCCCGTTTTCGATGAGAGAGAGGGTGGAATGCTTCAGATTCCACTCCCCCCTGATTGTGACGAGAATGGAGGTGGAATGCTTGAGATTCCACTCTCCCCTGTTTGTGATTGCGCCAAGATCCCTTATAGGTCGGAGCATTCTTTTGCCGTTTTCCCTGTGGAATTTCATGGCGTAGACGTGGCCGGAAACGTTGCAGCGCAGTACTACTTTGAGGGGCTGGGTGGAATGCCATGGATTCCACTCCAGTCAAATTATCCTGGCGGAGATCAGATGTTTCGGAGTCAGTTAAATCGCCTTCCGAGGCAAATAGCGACATTGAGTCGGTGTCGTTGGCGTCATTCCTGGTGGGACGTGTTGGTCGTCGCCTGATTTTTTCGTTGGGCTCAATGTGGACCATCGTATGATGATGTTCGCCGCATCGTCGACATAACCCTTCATTTGAGCACTGAGATGCGATATGTGCCTCTGAAAGACAATTGGTGCAGTAGCGGTATTTATGTGTTAATCGTAGGCGTTCGGTGGGCTCCTTGGCCCTGAAAACTGGGCACGCTCTGAGCGGGTGTGGTTTGCTACATAGCCGACATCTTAATTCAAATTGGCTCCATGAGGAAAGTGAATATAAAAAAAATATGTACATACATATATCATGTATTCCTAACCTCCAGAAAAAAAACGTGCGTAGTGGCGAAAAAATGTAGTTTTGTGTTGTGTGTGTAATTGTTTTTCAGTTTTATGGATAATCCATTATGAAAAAAAAAAAAAAAAAACGATCGGAGTAGCGTGTGTATTGTACATTCGGGTGTACCAAGGAAACAAATTTTTCCTTTCGCTTTCTTTTTTAGAAAAAAGAAAAAAAAAATGTTTTGCTTTAGCTTTGTTGTATAAATTGGATGTTACTATTCAGCATCAGGCTGTTCCATTTTTTTGTTTTTTTTTTTTTTTAGGATTTCTAATAAATTTTTGTTAAATCACTGTTTTGTTTAGAAAGGGTTAATGCAATGGAATTGGTAGCGGATGAATTTTCTTTTACGTAACGCTACCTTTGACATTGTAATATCCTTCTTTTCCATTCATCCAAAAAAAAAAATTTTGAAAAATATTTGCAAAAAAAAATGAACACTTTTCTGGTCAGTGTAATATAATTGGCTATAAATTTGTGTGTGCAAAAACGTGTGGTGAGACTACGTATTAGTCTGTGGAAAAAAAATTTTTTTTTTTGATGCCGGAATTTTTTCCATGTGATTCATAAAAAAATATTATCGAGTGGTTGTTTGGCTTAAGCTCGCGTTAGGTTACGGTATTGCGTAAAGACAGTGTGAGAAAAATAAAAAAACGAAATTGCAAACTTTTTCCCAACACCAAAAAAAAATTTTTTTTTTTTTTTTTTTTTTTTTTTTTTTTTTTTGAAGTGACGCATTATCAACCAAACAATCCGCTCTTAATCTTAATGTAATATTTCGAGAATTTATACTTGACACAAACCCATGTGGAAAAATTCCGGTGACCGGAACCAAAAAGGTGTGCATTGTGATTTGGCCTAATACCCATAACCGTATTGCGTCTGTTTGTACAAATTAAACCGGCGTGTGCCTACCCAGCAGTATAATCGTTCTGCATGGGAGCATGTAAAAAGCCTCTTAAAGGTGAAATGTGTTTTTGTAACCAAGACACACGAAATGTGAATATGCATTAGAATATCACGCCGTGATTTGTACAAACATACACATGTACTTTAGGGCGGGTCGAAAGAAAAGAAAAAAAAAAATCTCCAAGGGAATTTAGTAAAAAACTTCCGAAAAAACTCCTACACTCGTATTAGATATGAATTGTTGTTCACATTAGGCTGGGTCGACTAAAGTAAGAAAAATTGTCTATTTTTTTTTTTTTTAAGGGATTGATGTATTTTCTTTTTGTTTTTCTTCTAATTGTGAGGTTGTTGGTTTTGGGTAGTGGTTAGATTCGTGTCATTTTTTGTGAGTTGGTTGCTTTTGCCAGATTTGGTTCTTCTGATTGTGAGACCAATGGTGGTAATAATACCAGTTTGACAAGTGGTCTTGTCACTTGGCCCCTCTCTGTCCGAATGTCTACGACGCGTACCCGGTTGTCGGAACCAGGATAAACATTGACCACTCGTCCCAGTCTCAACTCATTTGGCGGTAAATTGTCCTCTTTAATGACCACCATATCTCCTACCTTGATGTTTGATTTTGGATGTTTCCACTTCGTCCTCTTTTGTAGCTCCGATAGGTATTCGCTTTTGCATCTTTGACAAAAGTTTTGATGCAATGCCTTGAGTTTTTGCCATCGATTCACGATTGAGGCCAGGTTTTCGTTGATTTCTAGCTCTGGTGGAGCTAATAAATGTCCGCCGACTAAAAAGTGACCTGGAGTCAGGGGTTCTAGATCCGAAGGTTCATTGGAGGCAGGGCTTAGAGGACGCGAATTAAGACAGGATTCGATTCTGCAAAGTAGCGTGTTGAATTCCTCGAAAGTAAATTTCGAGCTCAAAGCGATCTTTTTAAAATGTGTTTTAAAGCTTTTCACACCGGCTTCCCACAGCCCGCCCATATGCGGAGCGCCGGCTGGTATGAAATGCCAGGTTAATGCCTGATATGCAAATTTTGAGAGAATTTGTATTCGGGAATCGGCGAGAAAAGCTTTAAATTCTGCTTTAGTGCGCGTGAAGCTCAGACGAAGTTGGTCCCATTATCTGAGTAGATATTCCTTGGGCATCCTCGTCTGGCTACGAATCGCGAAAACGCTGCTAGAAAAGATGAGGTGATCAAATCGCTAGTGGCCTCTAAGTGTATGGCCTTAGTAGAAAAACAAACGAACAGACAGGCGTAAACTTTTGAGGTACGACAACCGCGCCCCCTATAACTCTTTATGTCGAACGGCCCTGCAAAATCCACCCCTGTGTTAGTAAATGCGCGCGAAAAGGTTGTACGCTCTTGTGGTAAAATTCCCATAAGTTGACTTTGAACGTGCCTTTTGTAGATCGTGCAGATCTTACAATTATGAATTGTGGCTCTGACCATGGTTTTCACCTTTTGGATCCAGTACTGGGTGCGAATAATTCGCAGCATTCGTTGGTTTTCACCGTGGAGAGAAAGTTCATGGGCAAACTGGACGAACAGACGCGACAACCTACAATTGTATGGTAGTATTATTGGGTGCTTTTCGCCATATGCCATATCGGTGGATGCTCCAAGCCGCCCCCCGCCCTAATGACTCCGGTTTCATCGAGATATGGATTTAGGGAAAGTATTGAGCTCCTAGACTCTAGCGGCTCCTTGACTTTTAGTTTCGCTACTTCATTACCGTAATGTTTCACTTGAGCAAGTTTAATTAAACAGATAGTCGTTGCTTTAATTTCATCAGATGAGATGAAGGGAGATTCCTGGATAGGTGCTTTCTCTTTCAGGTGGGTCCTATGAATGAATCTAAAAACGTATGATAGTACCCTCAAGGCGCGCGGTAACTTGGAAAACCTTTCAAGAATGTCACTTCTGTTATCTGCGACTGCTGCTGGATGTGCCTGTACTCGCTTTTCCTCTATGTTGGTTGTGAAGTCCGTTTCTTTAGTTGGCCAATTTCCTCTGTCTTCTTGGAGCCACGACGGTCCCTGCCACCACAGAGAGTTATCGACCAAGTCCTGAGCTAGTATGCCTCTGCTGGCTAAATCTGCTGGATTTGTACCTGAATCTACGTGGTACCAACATGAACTTCCCACTTTATCGATGATTTTGGTTATTCGATGAGATACGAAAGTGGACCAGGAGCATGGGGGTTTGCGTATCCAGGCCAGCACTATCGTCGAGTCAGTCCACAGATGGATATTGAGATGACCTAAATCCAGATTACTGCAAATTGATTCGATGATTTCTGCTAACAATACCGCCTCGCAAAGTTCCAGTCGCGGAAGTGAAATGGTTTTAACTGGAGCCACTCTTGTTTTTGCCAAAAGCAGATTGACAAGTACTTTGTCATCCTTTTCGACCCGCAAATAGACCGTTGCAGCGTATGCTTTTTCGGAAGCATCGCAAAACCCGTGAATTTCTACTTTTTCCGTCGGAGAATAGGAGACCCATCGGGGAATTCGTAATTTCTCCAGTTCATTGTAAGTCCCGGTAAAATTTTTCCACCTCTCCAATGTTAAGGGAGATACGGGTTCTTCCCACTCACTACCCTCTAGCCATATATTTTGCATAATAATTTTCGCGACTATAATTGTGGGTGCCAGCCAACCTAACGGGTCGAAAAGTTTTGCGATAGTCGACAATATCGCTCTTTTTGTGAGACTTGTATCTTCTTCTATTGGTTTGATAGTGAAATAGAATTTATCGGAATGTGCATTCCACCTAATTCCAAGTGCTTTCACGCTACTGGAATCCTCAAATTCTAGAAAATCTTCACTCAAAAGATGAGGTTTTGGAATTCCTTTTAATATTTCGTTGTTATTCGAGGTCCATTTGGGCAATGGGAAACCAGCTGATTTTAAAACTGTAGATATGTCATCCCTAGCTTCTATCGCGGACTCAATGGAATGCCCCCCTGAAAGGACGAGAAACTTCCGAGTCATCAGCTAGTTGGAGTAAAGTCCTTATTGCCAGATAAGGAGCACAATTAATCCCGAAAGTTACCGTTTTGAGTTCATAAAGATTGATTGGATCGTTTGCGCTTGCGCGGAAAACTATTCGTTGGTACTTGGTTTGCTCGGAATTTACTAAGATTTGTCTGTACATCTTCTCAATATCGCTATTGAAGACGTATCTGAAAAGTCTCCAGCGAAGGACTAATATGGATAAATCAGACTGGAGTACAGGCCCAGGGAAAAGAACGTCGTTCAGACTGGTACAATTTGAAGAACGTGAAGATGCGTTGTAAACTACTCTAACTTTCGTTGAGGTGCTTTCTTCTTTAATAACCGCGTGATGCGGCAGATAATAGTTGTCGACTGCATCGGCCGACTGAAGTGCACTTATTTTTGACATATGCCCCATTGTCTCGTATTCCATAATGACCCTATTGTATTCCTTTTGTAATTCGGGATCTTTCTTAAGTCGTGTCTCGTTTTTGTAAAATTGAGAGCACGCTATCCTTAATGAAGGTCCCAGGCTAATGTTCGCTGGGTAATCTGCTTTGAAAGGAAGGGAAACGATATATCTTACATCAGAATTTCGTTGCGTTGTGCGTTTGTACAACTCCTCACATATTTTCTCTTCGGCTGTAAGGGCTTTTGATTTGGGTATATCTTCAATTTCCCAAAAGGAGCTTAGCTGTTTGTCTAAAGCAACTTCATTGAAGAATGATACCTTATTGTGGTTGGTTGGGTTGGCTGCATCGGCACGACCCGTCAGTATCCAACCGAACACTGTTTCTTGGGCCAAGAGAGTATTAAGAATGTTCTTCTTAATACCACTCAAGATGATTTGTGGGTAAATATCTCCGCCCAAAACAAGATCGACTGGTTCATTTACGAAAAATCTTTTGTCCGCTAGTACAAGATCGGGAAATGCTTGTTGTGTGAGTGCACTGACATCGCATGTAGGTAGGTTGCCAGTTACCTGTGGCAAAACTAACACTACAGCGTCGATTGAGATTAGAGGGTCTATGGGTGACCGCAATTGTATGGCACATGCCTCTTTAACCTGCGCAGAAACGGTGTTATTGATGCCCGAAACTTGGGCATGCATTTGCCTACTTGGCAGGTTAATTCTTCGCCTGAGTCTTTCTGTAATGAAAGAGCACTCAGATCCCGAATCTATGAGAGCTCTAGCCGAATAATTAGTGCCATTATGATAAATGGATACACGGGCTGTTCCTAGTAAAACGCCTTTACTTGTGTTCGCGAAATTCGATTTTACTTTAACCGTTTTAGCCGATTTCTTCTTCTTTGTAGACTTATTACGCATTTGAGCTGATTTGGATGGAGCCGGTAAATCATCAGTAGAATCTGTGGCCACCGGCGAAGTATCATTTGTGGCCTTGGTCGTCTGCAAATGCAGAAGGGTATTGTGCCTTGACTGACAGATGCTGCAGTTGGAGCCACTAGTACACTTCGACACCGAATGCCCCGGTGAGAGACAATTCAGGCAACATCGGTTGCTTTTGATTAATGAAATTCTGTCGCTTATTGGTAATTTTTTGAATTTGTCGCAGGCATATATTCTGTGGCTAGAGGTTTGACACATTGTGCACCCATTTTTAGCGACACGCGCTTGAAAAGACCCAAGCTTTTTATGCGTTGGTTCAGAGGACTGCTTATTGCCTTGCACCTTTGAAGGTTTTGCCGGCTTTGTTCCTCTTAAACCCGAAACCGATTCTAAGGTTTGGAACCTATGTGATAGGAATCGGTCCATGTCAGCCCACTTGGAAGTCTCTGTTTTATTCTCCACTTACTGTTCCCAAAGTGATAGGGTAACATCAGGTAACTTTGTCGAACAGAGATATGTTATAAAGGGGTCCCAGTTTGATATGTCAATTTTGTGACTCACTAATGAGGATATACAATTGTTTATATCCCGTTGTAATCTCTTTATGGATGTACCGCATTCAGTTTCGACTGTTTGCAGGTTAAAGAGAATCTTCAACTGGGTATTGACAAGGATTCTTTTATTTTCATATCGTTCGCAGAGATTTTTCCAGGCTACTTCAAAACCTTCGTTTGTCAAGTCGCACTTCTTGACAATTTCCCTGGCCTCACCTTGAGTCTTTTGATTCAAGTAATAAAGTTTTTGTATTGGAGTAAGTCCCTTATTAAGAACATATATGGCTGTGAACATGTCACGAAATGTTGGCCATGATAAATAATCTCCTTTGAATACATCTGTATCACAGGGTGGGAGATGTAGGTTGCGTGGATTGCTTAAAATTTCCTTTTCCTTCTCTAGCTTTTCTAGCCCTTCTGAGAGTTCATTAATTTTTGACATGCGCCTTACATAGACTGAATAGGCTGACTTATTTTTCTTTTTGATTATGGCTAAATCTTTTGCCGGGAGGTCATCTGCAGCCATTATTTCGTCAAAAGCCTCTGTGGCTTTGTCCCACTTCGACTTCAATGTCTCCTGCTGAATTTTCAGCGAAAATTTGGAGTGGTCGCTTGTGGGGATGCTGAGGAATTCGACCTCGAATTCAACGACCATGTCAGCTAGTCGATTGCATGCGTCCATATTGGATGAAAAAGGGTATAACTACTCTAAACAAACCTTTGAATCTTGCACGCGACTTAGTATAAAACTCCAGAAAAAAGCACAGAGGCAGAATCTGTTTTCTGGTAACCCAAAATATCAAGCAAAAAAATGCTGCCCACCGAATTTTCCGAATAAATAAATCTCCACAGAATTTATTGTTAAACGCAAGTCTTTTTAATTTATTAAACAACCCTTCAATAGGTTGCACCAACGCAAAAACTATATTTATAGATGAATGTGTGTGGTTATTGCTCCCCACACAAAAGGGTATGTATATATTTGCTTGTGTTTGAATCGCGAGAAAAATAAAAAAAATAATAATAACAACTACCGAGAAAGAAGTGCAACGAGTTTGGTTGCAATTTATAACAAAAAAATTTGTAATTTTAGGTATAAATTATCAAATACTACGAAAAAGTGATTTTTTATTTCAAATAATGCATTTAGTGTACTACCAGAGTGATTTTTTTTTTTTTTTTTTTTGATTTTGTGCAAACGAAATTTTTAGTATGCAAAAGTGAACAATGTGAGGTTATAGTCACTGTGCCGTGTTGTTGTTGTAAAAGTTAACCAACAAGAAGTGCAAGTAACGAAAAACTTAAATGCTCCTCCAATCCTCTAAAGGGGATATGTGCAACTTTTGGTTTAACTTTCTCAACACTGATTTGTATAGATATGTGTGCTCGGTGCACTGAAGACCCTTGCGCCGTGTCAAATATTCTTTACCACTGGTGGGGAGTAATATTCGATGGTCAGAAGGGCTATCTATACAAATTGACACTCACAACTTTAATTTTGTTGTTTATTTAATTTTATCACTGCACAACAGAAAACAAATCACTCGCGATGCACTTTGTTGAATTAACAATTATAATAATATATGTGCGCACTGAATTTTCAAACCACTTACTTTTTTCGTTGTAGCTTTTTGTTGCGGACTGTAGCTGGTAAAAATTTAATGTGTGACTGATGCTTGCTGTTCAAACTCCTTGATGATGTTTTTGCTCGGAAATATTTAGCATATAAATCGCTGGGCGTTTGAGGCCAAATCAATGAGATGGTTGTGATTTTCGGTCGCTGGTAAATAAAAAACGGCTCTGAATGACCAAATGTTTTGCTCGGAGTGCAAACTCGAAAGTTTGACCGACCAAATTTTGGGGGTAAAAGAAAAGAAAAGAAAAGTGGTATCTATTAACTTCAAATATTTAATATGTATATAAAATATACAAGTCACGTTAATTCGTAAGTTTATAATACTAATTATACTTATTTTTTAGGTTACCTTTGTTGAAACAGCTACGGCTCCTGGTGCGTGTGGACGTGATGAACGATGAATCCAAGTAAAGGATACAAAACTGTTAACAATGTTAAACGAGTTGCTGTCGTACGGTTTATTTATCCGTGCGATGTTTTAGCAGATATAACTTAAACCGTTCGACCAACTCTGTTAACAAGTAAATGAAAAGTAAGTACGAGGGCGACCTAATAAGTTTAAGGTTTTAGGCATCTGGCCTAAACAGACTGTATTTGAAGGACTCTTTTAGGGTCTTTAGATGTAATAGAACATCTTCGGGCAACAAATGTGGAGCATATATTGAGTTACAAGAATGGAGCTCATATGGATAATTTGTAGGTGACGAATCAACCACAGCAGAGTAATTAGAGTGAAAGAATTGAGCGAAGAAGTTTGTAATCTCTTGATTGTCCCTGGAAATACTATTTCTTAACTTCATCGCAGAAGGAAACCCGCTAGTATGATTTAATAATCGGAGATTGCCCGTATTGCTTTTTTTTTTAAATGTATTAAAATATTTATTTGAAGCAATTTTTTTAATTTTATAATTTATTTAATAATTTGGGAAAAATTTAAACAACGTGACATCAGGACGGACAAGGCGACAGCTTTTTCGATTATACCTTGTAAATCTCTTCAAAGCCTTTTCTCCCGGGAGTGGGAGTCGAACCCGCACTCTACGATAGTTGAAATGGTTACAAACGCATTCAGCTACGTCATACATTAGCTGTTGTAAAGTTTTTCCCAATAGCCTTCTTTTTGCATATTTTAATCTTTTACACATTGCATGTTTCGTATGCAATTATGTGTTAAAGCTATGCCTGGCAATACGGGCAATCCCCGATTATTAAATCATACAAACAGACAAAATTGGTTAATTCGTTGTAGTTCTATAAATAGGAAACCCGTTAGTTCTGCGTTTTGAATTTACGAAATCATAAAAAGACTTCGGGTTGGAAATAATTATTCTTTTGATTTTACATATGTAAACTTTATAAAACTTTTTATTAGGTTCAAAATACTTATGACGGAAAATAGCGTACTGTGCATAATCAGAATTTAAATCGGTTCTCTTATATAATTTGAAAAAATTTGACTACTTATTTTTAAAGCTTTTTAGTAAACCAGGCTCGCACTGGTTCATTGCATGAGCATGTGCATTTGTGCCCATGTTTTTCAATTAAATTATAAATGGTTTTATTAAAATATTGTTACGAATTTACTTGCAAATCCTCTTATTTGCCCTTCTGCTAAGTTCGAATCACTAAACTGTTGAATAAATAACTCCAATATTTAATAATGGAAAAATGGCCTTTATTAAAGTACTTCACAATAACACTCAAACTGTGCACCGAATAGCTTGCTTAATAACCAAACTGATTGATAGCTCAAATGAAACTCACTATTCGCCTCTACTGTCGCGCCTTCTATAATTTTTGATTTCTCATTGCATACTTCCAGGCTTTTCCATTCCAGAACTTACTAGTTAGTTTCAGCTACAAAATCGCCAGCCACAACTACGTTTATAACTTTTAATTTGAGTAATACTTGCACAAATTATTGCCCTCTCTTGTGAGCAATTCAGATAAGATATATGCATGTTTGATTCTCAGCTGCTCGTCTACGCACATGGTACTTATGTGTAGACGCAATTATTGTTTAGTTTATGTAGATACATAATGATTGATCTATGGATGTGCATGATATCACTGTTTAGCATCGGCTTACAGATAGCAGCACCCCTTAGTTTTGTTAATATACTTAACACTGCCCTCCACCTAAGTCTGATCGTCCCTATCGGACAAATCTCTCGATCTAAACGCTGCTAGCCTCTCCAAATGAACCACTTTCATTTTGGTTCGTGGTTTGCCAATGGTTTGTATGCGGTACACTACATCGTTGATCCATTTTACAACTTTGTATGGGCCTTCCCAGTCACACTACCATTTCTGGGACAAACCTTTTTTTCATTGTGGGTTGTATAGCAGCACGAAATCTCCTTCCTAAAACCCTTTCGAATTAATTGCTTTAACGGACCTCGCTTTCATCTTGTCACTCATAATCTTTGCTCGTTGCCTTACAAGATCGTGTATCTCTCAGCTCCTCTTCCAAGACACCAGTGGATTTCTTGACATTCCTCTCCGCGTCGGCATCTATCCCATACTTCAAATCAGCTGGCAGTCGAAGATCATTGCCAAAAATTACCTTTGCGGGAGTTTGGCCCGTTGTGTCATGTACTGCCGATCGGTAGGCCATCAAGAATAATGCTATGTGTGTATCCCAGTCCTTATGGTACTTGTCTACTACTTTCCTTAAATGCTCCTCTAATGTTCTATTGAAACGTTTCACAATGCCATCGGACTGAGGATGCAATGCAGTTGTCCGTGTTTTTCGAATGCCCAACTTCTTGCATATTTCTTGGAACACAGCTGATTCAAAATTCCTGCCCTGGTCAGAATGTAACTCCATTGGTACCCCATACCTTGCAACACATTCGTTTTTAACCACTTCTGCTACTGTTTCTGCTTCTTGGTTTGGGATTGGGTATACCTCTTTACCCATTTACTGAAATAATCCATAACCACCAGTACGTATTTGTTTCCGTGGTTGCTAGTAGGAAATGGACCTCCGACATCCATGGCGATCCTTTCAAATGGTGCACCTCAAATATACTGCTTCATCTGGCCATGACTTCGTGTTTTGGGCCCTTTCGCTCTGTTGCATACCTCGCAGTTGGCAATCCACTCGGTGACCGATTGACGGCAACGAACCCAATAGAATCTCTGCTTAATTTTCTCGAGCATCTTTGTGATTTCAAGATGACCTCCACTTCGACCATTATGCAGATCGCTGAGCACGTCAGGAATCCTCTTTCTGGGAACAACCATTATTTTCTTCTTGCATTGACCATCCTCACGCTCCCATACTGAAGGAAGGCAACCGGATATCAGTTCCAAACTGTTTCGCTGTGCCCAATATGACTTCGCAATGGAACTCTCTGCTGACATCTCCTCTCTGCTTGGTCTTTCGTTTCGTTCGAGCCCTTGCATAACATGTGACAGATCTGTATCTTCTAGCTGACACTTTCTTAATTGTTCCTTGTCCCATTCATCCGTACATGTTATAGTCATTAGCCGGACATCTATAATGTCTTCTTTAGCCTCGGCCTTTGAACAGTGCTTGCATTCCAAACTACATGGTCTTCGTGATATTGCATCGGCATTTCCATGGGTACTACCTTTTCGATTCTCAATGGAAAAGTCATAGCTTTGTGGTCGCTCGATCTACCGTACCTATTGTCCTTCCGCATTACGGGACTGCAGAAGCCTTTTTAACGCTGCGTGATCTGTCCCTACACGGAATCGCTGGCCGTAGAGGTATTTGTGAAAATGTTTAATGCACTCTACCAATGCCAACAGCTCTCTCCGCGTAACGTAGTGGTTCCTCTCTGGTTTTCCAATCGAACGGCTGTAATGTGCAACTACCTTCTCCTGCCCATCGTCCAGTTGTGATAAAATGCCTCCTATAGCACATCCACTCGCATATGTGTCTAGAACAAATCTTGCTCCTGGAATCGGATATGCTAACATTGGGGCAGTGCACAACCGCTCCTTCAATGTTTGGAAAGACACTTCTTACTCCTTCCATTCAAAAGCTTTACTTTTTCTTGTAAGCTCATGGCGGCTGTGGGCTACGCTGGAAAAATTTGGTACAAATCGGCGGTAATGTGTGCACAGCCCAAGGAAACTTCTCAATTCATGTATGTAGGTTCTGTGGTCTTGGCCAATCCTTTACAGCCTCTATCTTTTCGTTCGCAGTGCAGATGCCCTCTGTCGTTACCTTGTGATCCAAATAATTTAATTCCTTTTTAAACAGCGTACACTTTTTGGGACTTAACTTCAGACCAGCGCCAGCTATTCTCTGGAAAACTTCCTCCAAATTCTTAAGATGTTCATCAATGTTCTTCACCAATACGATGATGTCGTCCAGGTACACCAAGCATTTTTTCCAATGTAGTCCTTTCAGTACCTGGTCCATGAGTCTCTCAAAAGTAGCTGGTGCATTACAAAGTCCAAAAGGCATCACTGTAAATTGCCAAAGACCATCACCGACACTGAAGGCTGTTTTCTCTTTATCTTCCTCCTTCGCGTCAATTTGCCAGTAGCCGCTTTTCAAGTCCAGCGTGGAAAACCATTTCGTACCAGATAGCGAGTCCAGAGCGTCCTCAATTCTTCCGGTAGTCCACGCAAAACCTCATTTTTCCATCCTTCTTCTTTACAAGTACTACCGGTGAGCTCCAGGGACTAGCTGATGGTTCGATGACGCCACTGTCGCTCATTTCTTGTATAATTTGACTCACAATTTCCCGCTTCGCCAGTGGAACACTACGTGGAGCTTGACGTATCGGCCTCGCGTCTCCAGTGTCAATTTGATGTTTCACATCATTGGTGCGGCCTGGTTTGGAACCATCCTGGTCAAATATGTTTGCGTACTTTAGGAGCAGTTGCTTTGCCTTACTCTGATAATCTTCCTCTAGCCCCTCCATCCATGCCGTGATGTAATTTGAAAGATCAGTATTACTAGATGAAACGTGTTGCTGGAGCTGTTCACAGTTAATAATTACTTCAGCCTCTTGGCATCTCCCCAAAATAGCTCCTTTGGTCAGTTTGAGTGGTGACTTGAACTCATTGAGTACTCTTACCGGAATACGTTCATCTTGTTTTGTCATATCCAGGGTTTTTCCTACAAGTATGTTCGGTGCTGATTTGTTTGCTGTTTCGACAACCCACAATTTGTTTGTCCCACAATATCCATCAACCTTTGCCCAGATTACTGCTTTCGGATTTTGGTGGTATTTGCTGACTCTCTTCCACCAGTACTCGTTTACTGATGTAGCCTCTCTCGTAGCCGAAATTAAGTGGTACATCCATGTTCTTATATCGCATCGTCTTGCTTAGCATGTCGATCTTGATGCCTTGGTTGATTAAGAAGTCCACTCCAATTATGATTTCATCAACAATATCTGCCACTATAAAATTGTGTAGTACCGTGACGTTCCCAATTGCTACTTCACAATCTACTTCTCCAATTACCTGGGTGTCCTCTTTCGTGGCTGTACGTAATCTTGCTCCAAGCAATGGTTTTATCTTTTTGTTGACTAAATCCGCTCGAATGATGGAATGAGATGCACCCGTATCTACAGTCAGTAAACGCTCATTTCCGTCCACATGTCCTCCAACAGTGAGATTGCTCGATCTTCTTCCAATTTGCGAGATAGGGATAATGGGGCATTCAATTGCGGCAGCCAGCTGTCGCCCCTTGCGTCTGACTCGATTTAGTTTAACGATTGAGTGGTCTTGGAGATTTGCTCATCACCTTCTGCTCTGCGTTTACGACCACCACATTGTTGGAACTGTTAAGGTTGGTGTTGCAATAACGCGCAATATGCCCTGGCTTCCCACACCTCAAGCATTTCACTGCATCATTATTCTTCTGCTGCGTACCCTTCAATGCTTCCAAAATTGTGTCTACCCAGTCTGGCCTTTCCACTTCCACGCGATGAGCTTTGTATGCGGGCTTACTCAAAAGCGACGCTATTTCTTGAGTCAGTGCATAGGATACCGTTTCTGCGAATGTGGGTTTTGGGTTTGCATATGTCGCCCGCTTCGTTTCTACGTCCCGAATGCCATTTATAAAACTCTGGATTTTTACCCTCTCGGTGTACTCCACGGGTGCGTCCGCATTTGCAAAATGTGCAAACCTTTCAACATCCGAGGCAAACTCCTGCAAAGTCTCATTCGCTCTTTGGTGGCGGTTTTGCAACTCAATTGGGAATATCTGTTTTCTATGCTCGCTTCCATAAAGTCTCTCGATAGCGGCCATCAATGCTTCATAGCTCTTCCGTTCGTACTCTGGAATAGTCTGCAGCTGGTCCTTTCAATGCTACGAAGAGTGCAACAACTTTATCTTCAGCATTCCAGTTGTTCACTGTTCTCAAACTATAGCTTAAAGACCTGGAAAGGAACAGAACCGTCAAAATAAGGTGTTTTTACCTTTGGATTACTCGTTGAAACTGCTGGTTCAGTTGCAACTGCTCGATACACCCTCTCAAAGCATCCACTTCGGCCTCGATTTTTTCCTCAAACTGTAAAATTTTTGTATCCTGGGCCTCCAGCTTCAATGTTACCTTTATCTCCTGTGCCTCCAGCTGCGAGGTTATGTGGGCCTCCTGTGTTTTCAACTGCTCAGCCAACTGAGATGTCATATATATCATTTGCTCTTCCAGTTGTGTTTCCATCTTGGATGTAATCTGTGTCGACATTTCTGACATACGTGTTTCTCGTGCTTTAATCTTCGATGTTATTTCTGACGACATTTCTTTTACTGTCGATGTTTGTGCAGATATTGCAACCAAAATCATGCTCAAGTCTGTGCTCGTAACTGTCTGCGATGTTTCGTTTTTCTCTTCAATTTTTGTTGTTGTCTCGTCCCCTTCAGGATAAAAGACATACTCATCCACATCAATTCCTTCTGCTTCCATTGCCTCTCGTAGCCGTGCCTGAAGTTTGAGTTTAACGCCGCTTGTATTCAATCCACGGCTCTCCAACTCCTTCTTCAGTTGCTGGATGTTTAATTCACTGAACTTTGCCATGTCCTTGTTGTCCTCTGGAATTTATTCAACAATTCCTCTTCTGACACCAATTGTAACGAATTTACTTGCAAATCCTCTTATTTGCCCTTCTGCTAAGTTCGAATCACTAAACTGTTGAATAAATAACTCCAATATTGAATAATGGAAAAATGGCCTTTATTAAAGTACTTCACAATAACACTTATACTTTGCAACTAGCTGGCTTAATAACCAAACTGATTGATAGCTCAAATGAAACTCACTCTTCGCCTCTACTGTCGCGCCTTTTATACTTTTTGATTTCTCATTGCATACTTCCAGGCTTTTCCATTCTAGAACTTACTAGTTAGTTTCAGCTACAAAATCGCCAGCCACAACTACGTTTATAACTTTTCATTTGAGTAATACTTGCACAAATTATTGCCCTCTCTAGTGAGCAATTCAGATAAGATATATGCATGTGTTTGTGCATTGATACTCAGCTGCTCGTCTACGTACATGGTACATATGTGTAGACGCAATTATTGTTTCGTTTATGTAGATACATAATGATATATCTATGGATGTGCATGATATCACTGTTTAGCATCGGCTTAGAGATAGCAGCACCACTTATTTTTGTTAATATTCGTAACAATATAAAACGTTTTGCTCTACATCCTCTTTATATCAAGGCCACGTTATATCAGAAAGCTCTTTATTTAAATTGTTAAAATTAGTTTTGGAAAAATCAAAGCACCTGGTAGAGACACGTGTTTTATTAGTGCAACCGACTTCGTTGCTTATGATTTCGTAAGTTATCTCAAGAGAAGGATGGTAAACGTCTTCTAGCAAAACACGAGGTTCACACCGATTTATAGAGAATTTATATATGTCATCAACGAATGCTAATTCTAAAAATTTTCCATACTTATTCGGAAAGAAGTTGACCTGATTAAGGCAAAGATCAGTAATTCCATCCAAAAAGTCATTGTTATGCATCTTGGATGATACGGGGACAATATTGTGATCAACGGTGTTCCAAGATATATGTGGCAGGTTAAAGTCGCCTAATACAATCATTGAGTCCGTGGGCTTTATCATCGAATTGACTGTTTGCAACAGCGAAATATGGTGCATATACACTGATATATCAGAAGACGGTGGAATATAGCAAACGGCTAAGTAAATATGACCCCGGCCTAGTAAGATTCGGAAGCATTTAAACCAGGGATGCACCTTAACGTTAAGCTAATCGTTTATCAAAAAATTTCCACCGTTTCCGTTGAAACACTTCGAAATATTATCGATAAAGAAATTATCAAGATAAATTGTATCTCGTTTTTAACCGAAACGAAAAGCTTTCGTTAACGTTAAAAACGTTAACAAAAACGTGATACTTTATGTTTGAATTGTGCTGGCAATGCTATAGCCATGGTGAAGCCGTAAGGTGGTAACAACGAGCGCACATACACACACAAACACTATGTAATTTGTTTGTGTAATTCGTTGGTGGTAATGTCAAAAATACTCTGAGAAATGTTCGTACTGTCAAAATTCATGAGAAAAGTTGCAATCAGCTTGGCTAATGCTTTCACCTTTAATGACTCCGCCATCAATCAGCTTTGCCAGCATAGTTTGAAATTAATAATCAACATAAACGATTTGATTTCGTTTTGATATGGCAGAAAACGAAACGAAATCATTTCGTTAATTTGACGATCTTAACGTTAATAAACGAAACGAAATGACTTCGTTTCGTTTATTAACGTTGATTATCGTAACGAAATGATATCGTTTCGTTGGTTAAGCATGCCTGATTTAAACTCGATGGAATCAACTGCGCGGAAATTAATATCTTCAGATGGAATTGAAGTATGTACAGCTAATAGTACTTAAGCCTCTAACGTTCTGATAGTAAATGCTTAAACAAGATAAACCGTTACTCCTATTACTATATGTGTTCTAAATAAAACTTAGCAAAATCGGATGACGAACACGCCAATTAAAAAAAAAATTTTAAAGTTAAATTTTAACAAAAAATTAAATATCTTTACAGTATGTAAGTAAATTATGTCAACATTCAACTCTAGTAATGATATGGTGCACCAAAATAAAAAATAAAAGAAAATTTGAAAATGGGCGTAGCTCCGCCCTTATTCATTTAGTTTGTCTAGAATACTTTTAACGCCATAATTCGAACAAAAATTCACCAATCCTTGTGAAATTTGGAAGGGCATAGCTTCTAAGACGATAACGGTTTTCTGTGAAAATGGGCGAAATCGGTTGAAGCCACACCCAGTTTTATACACAGTCGACCGTCTGTCCTTCCGCTTGGCCTTTAACACCATAACTTGAGCAAAAATCGATATATCTTTACTAAACTTAGATCACGTACTTATCTGAACTCACTTGGTGTTAAAAATGGGTGAAATCCGACAATGAACGACCACGCCCACTTTTTCGATATCGAAAATTTCTAAAAATGAAAAAATGCCATAATTTTGTACCAAATACGAAAAAAGGAATGACATATGGTGATTGGATTGGTTTTTTGACGCCAAATATAACTTTAGAAAAAACTTTGTAAAATGTGTGTGACACCTATCATATTAAGTAGAAGAAAATGAAAAAGTTCTACAGGGCGAAATCAAAAGCCCTTGGAATCATGGCAGGAATACTGTTCGTGGTATTACATATATAAATAAATTAGTGGTACCCGACAGATAAGATGATCTGGGTCACCCTGGTCGATATCTCGAAAACGCCTTTACATATAAAACTAAGAGCCACTTCCTTTAAAAAGCCTCGTCAATACCTTTAATTTTATACCCATATCGTACAAACACATTATAGAGTCACCCCTGGTCCACCTATATGGCGATATCTTGAAAAGGCGTCAGCCTATAGAACTAAGCCCCACTCCCTTTTAAAATACTCTTTAATACATTCCATTTAATACCCATGTCATACAAACACATTCCAGGGTTACCCTAGGTTCATTTTCCTACATGGTTATTTTCCCTTATTTGACAAAGGATGAAGGAAAATCGTTCCAAAATCGTCACCCTTGGTGGAAATTTCCCAAGCCTATTTAAAAACCACTTATAAACCATCTACAAAACCAACGCAGCTATAATTATACTGGGCAGAGCTCACAGAGAATATTAATTTTCTTCGAGATAAATTTAGACTTCCATATATCAAAATTATCAGGGTGAAAAAGAAGTTCATTAAGCCATGTCCGTCCGTCCGCCCGTTCGTCTGCCCGTAAACACAATAACTTGAGTAAATTTTGAGGTATCTTATGAAGAAAGATAGCAAAGGCACGTTGATCCACTTATTAGAAAATACAATTTTGTCCCCAAAGCTCTCAGCTGAGTATGTAATGTTCGGTTACACCCGAACTTAGCCTTCCTTACTTGTTTGTTGTTTTCATTATGGGTCGTTGGGGCAGCGCACTGTTCTCGAGTTGCCCAATGAAACCAGACTAATCTGGTTCATGTGTCCACACCCTGTGCGATCGCCGTTAGGCATAACGTCACCGGGGAAAAATGCGATTTAGTCGCCACTGCTTCGTATGCGCATTTCTATGCACTCCCTT
Organism: Eurosta solidaginis; assembly: GCF_040869045.1. Taxonomy (NCBI): domain Eukaryota; kingdom Metazoa; phylum Arthropoda; class Insecta; order Diptera; family Tephritidae; genus Eurosta; species Eurosta solidaginis. Next base: position 87,972,509 of record NC_090323.1, on the reverse strand, counting down.
TCAGCATGTATCAATTGCGTCATAACTAGAAAAGCCATCTTGCTCACAGCAGTACAACAATCTATTTCTGGAAGGCTGCTTTTCAAAAAATCCATGTGCAGAGAGTCTTTCGCCTTGAAAATGAAGCCAATGAAAAATTACATGTTTATTTGTGCATTTGAGAAAAGATATTCTGCAAACAATCGCTTATGCGCAGAATGTTTAATGCAAAGCCGCCCAAAAGTTGCACATTGTGCAATTTGAGTTCGTATTTTCACACCGACACTAACGATCACGATCGTTTGCTTTCGCTTGTCACTCACTAAAATCAACAGTGAATGCAAAAGGAAAAATCCATGCCACTTTTTGGGCACATAATAAAAACAATATGCTGCAATGTTAAAGTGACTTTTAATACGTTTTATTTAGTATTATTAAGCTCCTTTGAACATACATATTAATATTGATAATTTAAATATTAATTATAAATAAATATTGACAATTTAATATAAATATATTTTTATACGTTCTACTTAGTTTTATTAATTTTCATACATTTTGTTTATTGAATAACTTCATGTTTTGAAAATATATATTTCTATCTTTACATCTACTTTGTTTTATAGTTCTTTCTTAATGAAAAAGTGAATTTTTTTAAGCAAATTTTGCATTGACCATACCTTCTTTTATAAAAAAGTTTTATCTGACTAGCTCGACCTCCCCGTTCTTAGTTATACGAATATACATAAGTAAATATAGTCAGGATTAGCTTGAAATCAAATAACCAAAGTCATTTTTAATTTCAAACTTCACAGTCCACATTTTCTTTTAGCACACTGTGGAGAGTTGTCACTCAATTTTTACACACACTTATGCAATTGTTTTAGTATATGTGTGGCCGGCTCTGGTATAAAGAGTATTTTGAGCTAATTGATTAAACGGCTGCACTGTTACATTGGCTGGTCAAATGCTAGAGCTTGAGAGCTTATCGCAAAGTATAGGAGAGGTTCCAAGTTTAAAATTTACTCTTCTTAAGGAGTTTGTAGCGATACCTCTTTTAATAAGCGCATTACAATATAAGTTTGATGATTTAATTGAGGTATGCTTGGAGACGTATTCCACTATATCATTAGCAGTGACTGACGGTTTAAACGAAGCCAAGTGTTACCATTAATTAATTAAATACAGTCGGAAAAATTAACACAAATACCGCACGATAAAGTATAAAGACATTTAGGAACATCTCGCCCAAAAAAAAAAAACCTGCGATTACCCTAACCAAAACATTATGCAAAGTAACGAGTGACGTCTCTTATTTTATTTATCATCTTTGGTTTCAGTTAAAAACCTCATGGAAGTATTTTCTTAGCTTATTGAAAATAAAAAGGAATAAGGAATTTAAATGACGAAATTTCATAAAAATTGCCACTTCTGTTTTCATGCTTGCTGCTGTCTGTGTCATAAAAAGTATTGATTTTATATATTTGTTAACAGTGTGTTTCTTAATGTTACGCGTTAAGGCAAAACATACCGAGGATCCAAGCATTGCGTAAAAGATCTGAATCCGTTATCTTCGACAATCATAAAGTGTTGCATATCTGTGGCAAGGACAGCTTCAAGGATTTTCAGCAACAGAGTATTCGAGTGATAATGTAGAAGACTTCACTGATATGAACGCTTCTGACAGCGATGAAGATGTTGAACCAATTGCTGAATGTAATATTATACCAACAACGCGAAAACGAGAATTAATAGGGGGACTCATGATAGCATATAAACTTATAAGGTGTAAAATTATATCCATTTACACACACGGTTATATGAACGCACCTAGTAATACTCTTGATAAACTTCATTGTTTTTCAGCTGTATTATTTCCAAAAAAAAAAATACCAAGATTAAGTGAAAAATCAAAACTAAAACGCCTTTACTTGCTGATGTTGGAGATTTTTGATGAAAATGCCGTCTGTAATGTTTGCAAGGTTGCATTCCTTTGAGTTTATCGCGTTTACACAATGAAATGTGCGCGTAAATTTATACAATTTGTGTAAATGATTTTTCATACAAAATTTGACAGCTCGTGCGTAAACTAGATAAATTTATACGTTTACACACTTTATAAGGCATTTATATGGTTACATGAGTCCCCCTAATACATTTTATTACCCCAATGCTTGTTGCTGCTTTAGATAAAGTAAGGTTAGCGATAGGAACGCAGTATGAGTTATTATAGCTACTAATAAAGCTTTAAACCATGATGTCAGTACATTGGTGATTAGCAGGCGTGCTTAACCAACGAACCGATATCATTTCATTACGATAATTAACGTTCGGATTCGGATCGTTAAGAACGTCAAATTAACGAAATGATTTTGTTTCGTTTTCTGCCATATCAAAACGAAATCAAATCGTTTATGTTGATTATTAATTTCAAACTATGCTGGCAAAGCTGATTGATGGCGGAGTCATTAAAGGTGAAAGCATTAGCCAAGCTGATTGCAACTTTTCTCATGAATTTTGACAGTACGAACATTTCTCACAGTATTTTTGACATTACCACCAACGAATTACACAAAAAAATTACATGGAGTTTGTGTGTGTATGTCCGCTCGCTGTTACCACCTTACGGCTTCACCATGGCTATAACATTGCCAGCACAATTCAAACATAAAGTATCACGTTTTTGTTAACGTTTTTAACATTAACGAAGGCTTTTCGTTTCGGTTAAAAACGAGATACAATTTATCTTGATAATTTCTTTACCGATAATATTTCGAAGTGTTTCAACAGAAACGGTGGAAATTTTTTGATAAACGATTATCGTAAGGTTAAGGTGCATCCCTGGTGATTAGTAAGACATTCATTCGGCGTTGCCGTAAGCAATTTCGCTCGGAAGCTGCTGCAAAATTAAAGCAGGATTTTCGCAATGAAAATATAAAGCAAGTCACTAGAGCTGGATTCGATTCGATTTTTTGAAGAATCGATTTTTTCGATTCGATTCTAGAAAAAATCGATTAAATCGATCCAAACAAAGTTTATTTAAATTTTGCTTATTCTTTGTAACAGTGTACTTGCTTACTTACTTAACCATTTACACTATTTTTTCCGACAAATAAAGCTGGACAGTTTCTCCCTCGTTTCGTTACCTGCCAACAAAATTGGAAGCTTCAAGGAATGCCACATGGTTCTTCACTTTATCCTTTCATCGGAGTGAGATAATTAGTATAGTCTTTAACGAAATGTCATACTTTTTCCGCTGTTTTAAATCTTTCATTTCAAAATGTAGGGAAACCAACCTTGAGCATATTAACCAATACACGTTCTTCTTTAATACTTATTATTACAATATGTGTAATGTTCTCGCTATGTTTAAGGCATTAGAATCGATCTATGTTCAGCGTCATATAAAAAGGAAGTATTAATTACATACGTAAGGTAACATGTTCTCAGTATACGTTTGCAGTTTTTTAATAAATGAGGTATACGGAACTTTCAATTGACAACATACGGTGATTTGCGTCATGATTTGCGTAGTTTCAGCAAAGAGGATAAATATACGGGTGGCGAGTAACTCGCTGGAAATTAAAAAAATTTATGCCTAATGTTTTCCATGAGGGGCATTTTAAATTGTCTCGCATTTTTCCATGTCGTGTAGGCACCTTATGCAAATATGATTTTTGGAAAGAGAATTTATTTATTTATTTATTTAAGTTCAGCGTACAGAATTAAATTCTTACAGACTAGATATAGTATGCAGTTAATCAATTAAAAATGGTGTACAATTTTAATTTAAATATACTTATACTATCATTAAACTCAATAACGCTAGCATAGGTATTGCATAATCTAACGCTCCTAGCAATCGGCCGTTCATGGCGTAATTAGTAGAGTGGAATGTGTGTAACTCACGAGGCGGGTCATATAAATTGACCAAATTAGATAAGTCCTCACAGTGTATGTTATTATTAATGACATTATAAATAAAAAATATTGAGAAGTATATTCTTTTAACATATAGGGACTGTAAGCCCATTAGTTTTCGTCTACCAATATAAGAAGGAAGATTACCTTGCCACGATAACTTTCTTAGAGCAAATTTCGTGAAAACTTTTTGAACTCTTTCGATTTTGTTTGAGTGGGTTTCATAGTATGGGCACCATATTAGAGAACAATACACAAGTCTGCTTCGAACAAGAGATATGTAAAGAGATTTTAGAATGCAAGGATCTCTGAAATCCATTGAATTTCTTCTTATGATCCCTATCATAGAAAAAGCTTTGATACTATGAAGTCAATGTGTTGCGAAAATGTTAACTTTGAGTCCAAAAAAAAAAACACCCAAATCTTTCATTTCGGTATTTCTATTTAAAGCACAATTGTCTATATTGTAACTAAATATTATGTTGTTAGACTTCCTAGAGAAGGTGACAACACGACATTTATTGATGTTCAGTTTGAGACAATTCAAAGTGCACCACTGATTAAGTGAATTGAGATCAACTTGTAACTTATGACTATCACTTGAATCACGAACGGCAGAAAAAAGCGAACATGAGGCAGTTAGGGAATTGAAAGCAATTCGGTAGTTCGTTAATAAATAAAAGAAATAGCAGTGGTCCGCAGTGAGTACCCTGAGGTATACCTGACCACGCGTCGATAAATAGTCTTGAGGTTGTGTTCCCTAACTTAATAGTTTCCTGTTTGACAGAAAACTAGCGAAGAAATTAATGAGACTGCCACTAACTCCTTAACTTCTTAACTTTTGCAAAAGTATGGTATGACATACCTTATCGAAGGCTTTGGAAAAGTGTGTAAATCCCATCAAGTTGTGCCTGCTTTCCGAACGCACCCACTATACTATTCGTTAATAGGGTTAAGTTCCAACAGATTGATCTTCCAGGAAGGAAGCCGTGTTGATGTTTACAGATCAAGTCCCGAACATGGTCAAATAACTTTCATTGGATTATGTAATCGAACACTTTGGCCTGTGTCCCCTGTATAACGATAGGCCTATAATTACAAAAATCATTACGATCACCAGACTTAAAGACCGGAACAATGTGACATAATTTCCACTGTTCGAGAAAAGTACCCTTATTGATACAATCCTGGAAAAGCTGGAATATGGGATTAGCTAAAGTATAGCAGCAATGCTTAAAAAATACAGGCGCAAATCCCTCGGAGTCATGTTTGGAACTGGACTTTAGCGATGAAATAGCGCATAGTACATCCTCTTCGGGGATTGAAAAGGAGGTTATAGAAGGTAAAGGTGTGGAACGAAATGTAGGCATTCCTATAATGCTATGATTCTCATAAACTTTCTGAAAAAATTTTGCAAACAAGTCGCAGGACTCGACAGTATTGTCAGAGATAGCACCATCATATTCCAAGTTCGTTGGGAATCCATTTGTTTTCCTTCTGGAATCTATAAATTTCAAAAATCCACTCGGATTGGACTTTAAATTCGTTTCAACGGTACACATATAGTGCCTAAATAAGAAGTTATGAAGATGATCATACTCCTTTCTTAAATGAATTAAGTTAAGACGATTGACTTCAGAATTATTTTTCTTGAACCTCCTAAAAGCCTTATTCTTCTTGATTCTCAAGTTAGAACCAAGGTGGCTTGTTTTTAGCTGCGCATCTTTTTAGGGGAACAAAATTAGAGATGGCTTCCGAAAAAATCGAACACAATATCTCGTAAGAAGTATTGGGACAGCCGAAATTTTTCAGAAACTCCCAATCGGAAGAGTGCAAAAAATTATTAATAGACTCATAATCGGCATTCATGTAATCACGCCGAGCTGGTGGTTCACCTTTTACGGTATCGAAACTATAAAACATAATACTAAGAAAAATTATGATGAAAACTATTATTCAAAATTGCAGATAGACATTCATGATTCATGTCATGATACTTTTAAATTATTAGTAACAAATATTTGATCTAGGATTTTATTATTGTCATTCCGAACTCCGCTACTTTGCAGGAAACCATGAGAGAGCAAAGTGCTTTACACATAGATTTCGACGCTGGAGCTGAGATTATGCGATATAAAGGTTTTATTATGATTTTCCCAAGAAATATTGGGTAGATTAAAGTCGCCTGAGAAAATAATTTCATCACCAGGCTTTAGAGAATTTGAGATTGCAATCACATTTACTAAATGTTTTACATACATTTCTATATCACTACCAGGAGGAATATAAGAAACTAAAAGTATTAATGATTTGTTGCTAGTAAATTTAACTCTAACGCAGATTTGATCTAACGACCCATCGGATAAATCAAGACTGATTACGTTACTGCACAAATTTGCTCTTACAGCCAGTAAAACACCACCACCCTTTTCGTGTCCAGTAGCTAGAACTTCCCGATCCTTTCGGTACACATTATAGTGATCATCGAAGTATTCGCTTGAATATATGGTACAGTTTAGCCAAGTTTCAGTAACAGCCACGAAGTCATATGCATGCAATGATGTATCGCGACGAGTTTGGCCCGCTTTGGTGCGCATGCCACCAACGTTCTGATAGTATAAAGAGTATTTTGAGCTAATTGATACGTTGATATTTTGCGGCACCACAACATTTATGTTATTGTTGCTGCCTCTCGCCGCTTTTGAAAAAAATTAAACGGCTGCACTGTTACATTGGCTGGCCAAATGTTAGAGCTTGAGAGCTTATCGCAAAGTATAGGAGAGGTTCCAAGTTTAAAATTTACTCTTCTTAAGGAGTTTGTAGCGATACCTCTTTTAATAAGCACATTACAATATAAGTTTGATGATTTAATTGAGGTATGCTTGGAGACGAATTCCACTATATCATTAGCAGTGACTGACGGCTTAAACGAAGCCAAGTGTTACCATTAATTAATTAAATACAGTCGGAAAAATTAACACAAATACCGGACGAAAAAGTATAAAGGCATTTAGGAACATCTCGCCCAAAAAAAAAAAAAACCTGCGATTACCCTAACCAAAACATTATGCAAAGTAACGAGTGACGAGTAAGAGATTTTATTTATCCTCTTTGGTTTCAGTTAAAAACCTCATGGAAGTATTTTCTTAGCTTATTGAAAATAAAAAGGAATAAGGAATTTAAATGACGAAATTTCATAAAAATTGCCACTTCTGTTTTCGTGTTTGCTGCTGTCTGTATCATAAAAAGTATTGATTTTATATATTTTTTAAAAGTGTGTTTCTTAATGTTACTCGTTAAGGCAAAACATACCGAGGATCCAAGCATTGTGTAAAAGATCTGAATCCGTTATCTTCGACAATCATAAAGGGTTGCATATCTGTGGCAATCATTCTAATCAAAGCACAATCCAGTTGTTTTTTTCGCTCATCTACAGACTCAGAATTCCTTATGTTGTTGTTATTAGGTTCAAAAAAGGATTCTATAAGAGCTGATGATGAAGACATTTCCATCAACGTTGGATGTGACCGCTTCAAGTGATTTAACAAATTGGTTGTATTTCCACCTGTTTTGCATTTTTTTCCATACGATTTCGCCCTGCACTTGACTAAAATACTTCCAGACAACAGATCTGCGAATCTTTGGATTACTTATAAGATTGAATTTCCCTTCAGTCACTTTCAATTGGCTTACTAGAATCTAAAACTGTGGTATTAATTTCGTACTGAACACAATATCATACCACAAAATAGATAAACACATGTTCAATATATCGCTTACCAGAAGTGCGAAGAAATTTCTTCATCTTTCTCATTTCCCTCGAAGCCACCAACACAATAAAGATAAATTTATAAAAACAAAAATTACAGAATATGTATTTCCTCAAGCATCCGTAAAATAGATAGTTATGAAAACTTCGATGGCTAAAGAATCGAACGATTTAAAAAAAAAATCGATTCTACATTTCTAAAAAACAGATCGATTAAATCGATTAAGACTCGAATCGAAATCCAGCCTTACAAGTCACTGTGCATTGGGATGGAAAAATTTTACCATCTCTCACAGGAAAGGAAAAAGTTGACAGATTACCCGTAGTGATCACATCAAATGGAATTGAGCATCTTCTTGGAATACCTGTTCTCACAGCTGGTACTGAAAAGAACAGGCAGGCGCCATAATCCAAATCTTAGAGGAATGGGATCTGACAGAAAAGGTGATTTCAAAGACAATTTTCAAGACATAAAATGTTTATTGCATAAAATGTTTTTTAATTAGGTACAAGCTTTGTGTTTTGATACGACTGCTACAAACACAGGTCGATTGCAAGATTCTTGCATTTTGTTAGAACAAAACTACAAGAGAGAAATGTTGTACCTTCCATGTCGTCATCACATTTACAAAATTTTGTTAAGAAGTGCATTCGGGAAACATAACTTGGAATCAAGTGGTCCGATGCGCTTTAGAACATCTTGGTCTAAGTTGAATCACGAGAAATTCGAAAGTGGAATAAAGGATATACGTATAAGTCTTTATTAAGCGTTGCTGAACAAGACAAGATAGCCCAGTTTACGCGTAACTATGCTGCTAAACAACATCCCAGAGCAGATTACAATGAGTTATTGGAACTAGTTCTTATCTTTCTTGGTCAGGGCAGGGCCCCAATACAATTTACGTTACCAGGAGCGTTCCATCATGGCCGATGGATGGCTAATGCGATATATACGCTTAAAATTTTTCTATTCCGGAAACAATTTTCAATGTCGTCGGTTGAGGCCAATGCTACGCGAGAAATTAGTTTGTTTATTTTGAAAATTTACTTGAGACCTTGGATTGAAGCCCCAATTGCCGCTAAAGCACCACTTAATGATCTGAACTTTGCTAAAAATATAACGCAATTCAATGAATTATACGAAAAATTAAGTAAGAAAGTAGCGAGCAAGTTTTCTGGACACTTGTGGTACCTGACACCACACGCAGTAGCTCTTTCATTTTTCGATGCAGACAGAAAGCTGAGTAGGCAGTAATCAGTTTGATTTAAGCACGCTATTGGTTGTGAAGTAAAAGTGTTATTGTGAAGTACTTTCAAAGTAGTCTAATAAAGGCCAATTTGCATTATTGAATATTGGAGTTATTTATTCAACAGTTTAGCGATTCGAACGTTAGCAGAAGGTTTGGAATAAGCGGAAATTCCCAAAATCGCGCGATTTTTTATTCTAAATTTTCATATTTTATGATACGATTTAAGCGGGAGGGGTAGGGAAGAGAAGAGACGAGAAGAGAGGAGGAGAGAAGGGAAGGAAGGAAAGAGGAGTGAAGAAAAAAGAATGCAAGGATCTCTGAAATCCATTGAATTTCTTCTTATGATCCCTATCATAGAAAAAGCTTTGATACTATGAAGTCAATGTGTTGCGAAAATGTTAACTTTGAGTCCAAAAAAAAAAACACCCAAATCTTTCATTTCGGTATTTCTATTTAAAGCACAATTGTCTATATTGTAACTAAATATTATGTTGTTAGACTTCCTAGAGAAGGTGACAACACGACATTTATTGATGTTCAGTTTGAGACAATTCAAAGTGCACCACTGATTAAGTGAATTGAGATCAACTTGTAACTTATGACTATCACTTGAATCACGAACGGCAGAAAAAAGCGAACATGAGGCAGTTAGGGAATTGAAAGCAATTCGGTAGTTCGTTAATAAATAAAAGAAATAGCAGTGGTCCGCAGTGAGTACCCTGAGGTATACCTGACCACGCGTCGATAAATAGTCTTGAGGTTGTGTTCCCTAACTTAATAGTTTCCTGTTTGACAGAAAACTAGCGAAGAAATTAATGAGACTGCCACTAACTCCTTAACTTCTTAACTTTTGCAAAAGTATGGTATGACATACCTTATCGAAGGCTTTGGAAAAGTGTGTAAATCCCATCAAGTTGTGCCTGCTTTCCGAACGCACCCACTATACTATTCGTTAATAGGGTTAAGTTCCAACAGATTGATCTTCCAGGAAGGAAGCCGTGTTGATGTTTACAGATCAAGTCCCGAACATGGTCAAATAACTTTCATTGGATTATGTAATCGAACACTTTGGCCTGTGTCCCCTGTATAACGATAGGCCTATAATTACAAAAATCATTACGATCACCAGACTTAAAGACCGGAACAATGTGACATAATTTCCACTGTTCGAGAAAAGTACCCTTATTGATACAATCCTGGAAAAGCTGGAATATGGGATTAGCTAAAGTATAGCAGCAATGCTTAAAAAATACAGGCGCAAATCCCTCGGAGTCATGTTTGGAACTGGACTTTAGCGATGAAATAGCGCATAGTACATCCTCTTCGGGGATTGAAAAGGAGGTTATAGAAGGTAAAGGTGTGGAACGAAATGTAGGCATTCCTATAATGCTATGATTCTCATAAACTTTCTGAAAAAATTTTGCAAACAAGTCGCAGGACTCGACAGTATTGTCAGAGATAGCACCATCATATTCCAAGTTCGTTGGGAATCCATTTGTTTTCCTTCTGGAATCTATAAATTTCAAAAATCCACTCGGATTGGACTTTAAATTCGTTTCAACGGTACACATATAGTGCCTAAATAAGAAGTTATGAAGATGATCATACTCCTTTCTTAAATGAATTAAGTTAAGACGATTGACTTCAGAATTATTTTTCTTGAACCTCCTAAAAGCCTTATTCTTCTTGATTCTCAAGTTAGAACCAAGGTGGCTTGTTTTTAGCTGCGCATCTTTTTAGGGGAACAAAATTAGAGATGGCTTCCGAAAAAATCGAACACAATATCTCGTAAGAAGTATTGGGACAGCCGAAATTTTTCAGAAACTCCCAATCGGAAGAGTGCAAAAAATTATTAATAGACTCATAATCGGCATTCATGTAATCACGCCGAGCTGGTGGTTCACCTTTTACGGTATCGAAACTATAAAACATAATACTAAGAAAAATTATGATGAAAACTATTATTCAAAATTGCAGATAGACATTCATGATTCATGTCATGATACTTTTAAATTATTAGTAACAAATATTTGATCTAGGATTTTATTATTGTCATTCCGAACTCCGCTACTTTGCAGGAAACCATGAGAGAGCAAAGTGCTTTACACATAGATTTCGACGCTGGAGCTGAGATTATGCGATATAAAGGTTTTATTATGATTTTCCCAAGAAATATTGGGTAGATTAAAGTCGCCTGAGAAAATAATTTCATCACCAGGCTTTAGAGAATTTGAGATTGCAATCACATTTACTAAATGTTTTACATACATTTCTATATCACTACCAGGAGGAATATAAGAAACTAAAAGTATTAATGATTTGTTGCTAGTAAATTTAACTCTAACGCAGATTTGATCTAACGACCCATCGGATAAATCAAGACTGATTACGTTACTGCACAAATTTGCTCTTACAGCCAGTAAAACACCACCACCCTTTTCGTGTCCAGTAGCTAGAACTTCCCGATCCTTTCGGTACACATTATAGTGATCATCGAAGTATTCGCTTGAATATATGGTACAGTTTAGCCAAGTTTCAGTAACAGCCACGAAGTCATATGCATGCAATGATGTATCGCGACGAGTTTGGCCCGCTTTGGTGCGCATGCCACCAACGTTCTGATAGTATAAAGAGTATTTTGAGCTAATTGATACGTTGATATTTTGCGGCACCACAACATTTATGTTATTGTTGCTGCCTCTCGCCGCTTTTGAAAAAAATTAAACGGCTGCACTGTTACATTGGCTGGCCAAATGTTAGAGCTTGAGAGCTTATCGCAAAGTATAGGAGAGGTTCCAAGTTTAAAATTTACTCTTCTTAAGGAGTTTGTAGCGATACCTCTTTTAATAAGCACATTACAATATAAGTTTGATGATTTAATTGAGGTATGCTTGGAGACGAATTCCACTATATCATTAGCAGTGACTGACGGCTTAAACGAAGCCAAGTGTTACCATTAATTAATTAAATACAGTCGGAAAAATTAACACAAATACCGGACGAAAAAGTATAAAGGCATTTAGGAACATCTCGCCCAAAAAAAAAAAAAACCTGCGATTACCCTAACCAAAACATTATGCAAAGTAACGAGTGACGAGTAAGAGATTTTATTTATCCTCTTTGGTTTCAGTTAAAAACCTCATGGAAGTATTTTCTTAGCTTATTGAAAATAAAAAGGAATAAGGAATTTAAATGACGAAATTTCATAAAAATTGCCACTTCTGTTTTCGTGTTTGCTGCTGTCTGTATCATAAAAAGTATTGATTTTATATATTTTTTAAAAGTGTGTTTCTTAATGTTACTCGTTAAGGCAAAACATACCGAGGATCCAAGCATTGTGTAAAAGATCTGAATCCGTTATCTTCGACAATCATAAAGGGTTGCATATCTGTGGCAATCATTCTAATCAAAGCACAATCCAGTTGTTTTTTTCGCTCATCTACAGACTCAGAATTCCTTATGTTGTTGTTATTAGGTTCAAAAAAGGATTCTATAAGAGCTGATGATGAAGACATTTCCATCAACGTTGGATGTGACCGCTTCAAGTGATTTAACAAATTGGTTGTATTTCCACCTGTTTTGCATTTTTTTCCATACGATTTCGCCCTGCACTTGACTAAAATACTTCCAGACAACAGATCTGCGAATCTTTGGATTACTTATAAGATTGAATTTCCCTTCAGTCACTTTCAATTGGCTTACTAGAATCTAAAACTGTGGTATTAATTTCGTACTGAACACAATATCATACCACAAAATAGATAAACACATGTTCAATATATCGCTTACCAGAAGTGCGAAGAAATTTCTTCATCTTTCTCATTTCCCTCGAAGCCACCAACACAATAAAGATAAATTTATAAAAACAAAAATTACAGAATATGTATTTCCTCAAGCATCCGTAAAATAGATAGTTATGAAAACTTCGATGGCTAAAGAATCGAACGATTTAAAAAAAAAATCGATTCTACATTTCTAAAAAACAGATCGATTAAATCGATTAAGACTCGAATCGAAATCCAGCCTTACAAGTCACTGTGCATTGGGATGGAAAAATTTTACCATCTCTCACAGGAAAGGAAAAAGTTGACAGATTACCCGTAGTGATCACATCAAATGGAATTGAGCATCTTCTTGGAATACCTGTTCTCACAGCTGGTACTGAAAAGAACAGGCAGGCGCCATAATCCAAATCTTAGAGGAATGGGATCTGACAGAAAAGGTGATTTCAAAGACAATTTTCAAGACATAAAATGTTTATTGCATAAAATGTTTTTTAATTAGGTACAAGCTTTGTGTTTTGATACGACTGCTACAAACACAGGTCGATTGCAAGATTCTTGCATTTTGTTAGAACAAAACTACAAGAGAGAAATGTTGTACCTTCCATGTCGTCATCACATTTACAAAATTTTGTTAAGAAGTGCATTCGGGAAACATAACTTGGAATCAAGTGGTCCGATGCGCTTTAGAACATCTTGGTCTAAGTTGAATCACGAGAAATTCGAAAGTGGAATAAAGGATATACGTATAAGTCTTTATTAAGCGTTGCTGAACAAGACAAGATAGCCCAGTTTACGCGTAACTATGCTGCTAAACAACATCCCAGAGCAGATTACAATGAGTTATTGGAACTAGTTCTTATCTTTCTTGGTCAGGGCAGGGCCCCAATACAATTTACGTTACCAGGAGCGTTCCATCATGGCCGATGGATGGCTAATGCGATATATACGCTTAAAATTTTTCTATTCCGGAAACAATTTTCAATGTCGTCGGTTGAGGCCAATGCTACGCGAGAAATTAGTTTGTTTATTTTGAAAATTTACTTGAGACCTTGGATTGAAGCCCCAATTGCCGCTAAAGCACCACTTAATGATCTGAACTTTGCTAAAAATATAACGCAATTCAATGAATTATACGAAAAATTAAGTAAGAAAGTAGCGAGCAAGTTTTCTGGACACTTGTGGTACCTGACACCACACGCAGTAGCTCTTTCATTTTTCGATGCAGACAGAAAGCTGAGTAGGCAGTAATCAGTTTGATTTAAGCACGCTATTGGTTGTGAAGTAAAAGTGTTATTGTGAAGTACTTTCAAAGTAGTCTAATAAAGGCCAATTTGCATTATTGAATATTGGAGTTATTTATTCAACAGTTTAGCGATTCGAACGTTAGCAGAAGGTTTGGAATAAGCGGAAATTCCCAAAATCGCGCGATTTTTTATTCTAAATTTTCATATTTTATGATACGATTTAAGCGGGAGGGGTAGGGAAGAGAAGAGACGAGAAGAGAGGAGGAGAGAAGGGAAGGAAGGAAAGAGGAGTGAAGAAAAAAGAAGGAAAGGAAAAGAAAAGGAAGGGGTGGAGCAGAAAAGGGAAGGGTGGAGAGAAGAAAATAGAAGGGAAGAGAAGGAAAGGGAAGAGTAGAGAAGGAAAGGGTGGAGAAGAAAAGGAAAGGGTGGAGAAGAGAACGAAAGGGAAGAGACGAGAAGAAAGAAAGGAAGAGAAGATGAGAAAAGACTGCGCTTAAATAAAAATAAAAATTCCAAATATTTGCCAGCATCACTTTATTTGGATAAATAGACGTATTCTCCTCACTTTTAATATATTAAATTGCAAATATTCAGTAAATTACAAAAACAATGTCATTGTATGTTTATTTAAATTTATGTTGAGCCGCCACCGCTGTGTATTAATCTTAAAAGAGAACAACAAAGATAATTTTCATCGTTGCTGAGTTGGCAACACTGTTCACTTTCATGTCTTTTCATTTGGAAAAATATTTTTTGCAATATTTTTGTTGATATTTTATAAGTAAAGTAGTGCAATTTAACACAACTTTTCGTTAATTCGTGCACGAATGCTAATATACTAAGTACAAAAGTAAAGTGATGTGTGCGCTTAAAAGATTGCAAACGTGCGGAAGCAATATGTATCACACAAACCTGTTTTTCGCCGATAACTTTTAAACGGGTGAAAAACGTTAACTTCCGCTTTCGGATTCTTAATCTAGACGTAAATGCGCGTCTTTTGTACCTCACTCGAAAACCCATTCTGGGTCTTAGACGCATCTTTTGATACATCTCCCGATTTTTTTGGACTTGTATTTATAGAGTCATGCTGTTGTATAGAATTACCTAAATTAATTCACAAAAAGTATCTTTAAATATGTATGTCCACATTCTTTGTTTGCCAACAACATCAAATAAATGACATCACAGTATTTTCTTGGGGTTACATACTTTACGCCAACACTTTCGAGGGTAGTATAAAAAGGCGAGCTTTATGCGGCAGTTACTCACGAACGTACGTACCAAAAACATGTCAGCTGACACGACCTATCTTATGAGTGTGCATGTAAACGAAAACTCACCGACGTGCAACGCCCGTACGTGCGTAGCCCGGAACGTAGAAATCAAAACCATTTTGATTTTTTCCGTAAGAACGTGTCAGCTGATCGCTCTCTCACTAGACAGAGTTGCCTAGTAAACTTTTGTGCGTTAATTTTTGACCGTTTGCAATTTTATGCAAAAACACCTAATTAAAGTTTGAAAAATTGTGAAAATAATTCGAAATAATTATGTAAAAGTGCTGATTATAAATATGTAATTTATGTATACTTATTTAATATGTATTCCGGCTTTTTACAATATCAAAAATTAAATTGGAAAAAGTTGATGTTTCCATAAACATACATGCAAAATGGTCAATGGCAACAGTGCTTATCTGTAAACAATACACACATAAATATGTTATGTACATGTACACAGACGCACACATTGATTCCTACGGGCTTGAGAGTTCGGTCAAACGTGCTTCGTACGACAAACGTCCTTACGAACGGCACACGTCGGTGGGTAACTGCCGCATTATGCGTACGTATTAAATAAACGTAACATAATTTTATTTCTTTAACATTTTTATACAAAATAAACAACTTGGGTTCTTTGAAATTGAATTGTTTGCTGCCTGCAGATGATCACTTGTAAATTACCATGTTGTTGTTGTTGTTGTTGTTGTAGCGATAAGGTTGCTCCCCTAAGGCTTTGGGGAGTGTTATCGATGTGATGGTCCTTTGCCGGATACAAATCCGGTACGCTCCGGTACCACAGCACCATTAAGGTGCTAGCCCGACCATCTCGGGAACGATTTATATGGCCACATTAAACCTTCAGGCCATTCCCTCTCTCCCTACCCCCAAGTTCCATGAGGAGCTTGGGGTCGCCAGAGCCTCGTCTGTTAGTGAAACAGGATTCGCCGCGGATAGGTGAGGTTGACAATTAGGTTTGGAGAAGCTATATATTGCGCTGGCAACCTAAAAGGTTGCGCTACACAGCCCTTTGAATCTGGTATTTTAGTCGCCTCTTACAACAGGCATACCTACCGCGGGTATATTCTGATCCCCTAACCCGCTGGGGTTGTAAATTACCATCCTCAAAAATATTGCGTTTACCCCAATAAGCCCGAAGTGTGTTTCGTGAATTATACGGGGATTATGCGCACTTAGGCAAGGTGCACATGAGGCTACCCGTCATCCACGCGTACACGATATTTCATGTAGCTACAATTCTTCTACGCTTCAAGATCTGCGTCGCTACAAAAAAATAAACAAATTAATTATACTGTATAATTGCAATTATACATAAGTTGATTGTGTGTAAAATTAAAAAGGAAAGTTTTCACTATATTTTTATAGCAACAGAAGCACAGCACACAAGTTTGTAAAAATGTAAGGCGTAGCATAATCTCATTAAGGCAAGGTGCACACGAGGCTACGCTTCATAGACGCGTATTAGACGCTGTAGGCGAAATCTGTACGCTTTGATGTCGAACACATGTACTTGAATGGAGAGCTTCGTACGAGGAGTCAGTTGCATGAAAGCGGCAAAGCAAGAAAGTTTCATGTGTAGCTAGGCGTACAGCAATGTTGGTCGCTAGGCGTAAATACGCCTAGAAAAGAGCAAGAAGAAGATGTATGTTTACAATTTTTCGTTTGCAAACTTGTTTAAGTGTATAGGTAAATTGCATAAAGGCCAATGAAAAATTAAACTTAGGGCTAGATGTAAATCACTTGTGTAATAGCCGACAATGTCCGGTTTATTTAAAGCAATTAAGTGCAAAAAAGCATAGGCTTGGCTATTAGCAACTAACGCACTACTCAGAAGTTACAGATCAACTTGAGGATTATATTCCCGCAAAAGTTAATCGAAAAAGCATGTCTGCAAAATCTGATAACAATATATTAAAATATATTTACCTAGACATTAGTAGTATAGTTTCGAATAAGAGTGAATGGGAAGTGACGGCGGAAGTTCTCAAGCCGGCAATCATATTATGCTCTGAAACGTGTACAACAAAAGATATTGAAGATAATGAATTAGAAATAACATCTTTTGACATGATAAGATGTGATTCCCACAGTAGGCATACTGGCGGAGTAGTAATATATGTACATAGAGAAATAAATTTTAATATAATATATAATGGTAGTGTAAACATGAATTTGTGGTGCATTATAATAAAATTTGAAAAAACTTGGAAAAAAGTGGCAAATAGGGGTGCTCAACCACTCGCCCAGCACAAGTGATGCAGCCTGCCTAGAGTATTTAAATTAAATATTAATTGATAAATATGAAACAAGTAACCACAATATACTAGTTGGTGATTTTAATAACAACATGAATCACATATCAACATACAGTACAAAACTGAATGAAATATTTTCCGTGATGGATATGGTCCAAAAAGTGGATTTTAATACACGAATAAGGGATACAACTGAATCTAAAATCGATATCATATATTCAAATTCTGAAGAAATAAAGTGTAAATCTTTGCAAGCATACAGAATTTCTGATCATGAAGCAATAATGTTCAATATTCAAATATCTATCTAAATCATATAAGATGAGAGTGATTAAGAAAAAAATTGCTTGGGATAGATAAATATAGTAATGACAGTTTATTAAACCTACTTAGGTCCTTTAGTATTACTATCAATGAAAATTTATTAATAGATGATAAAGTTGAACTAGTGTACCACATTTTAACGCAAGCGATGGAAAATTTAACCTATGAAAACGAAGTACATATAAAACTAATGAATAAGTAGTACGATAGAGAACTTGCACAATTAAATAAACATAAATTTTATTTGTATATATGTGCTATACAGACAGGACTGTGGGAAGAATACAAATATATTAATAAAATGTATAAAGACCTAGTTAAAATAAATAAACTTAAATACATGAAAATAAAGTTATAATGAATGAAAACAACGCCAAAGATATGTGGAAGTACCTTAAATCGACGGTCTGCTTGGCGCGGGATAACGATGGTATTAGTAAAGCGGTAATCGATGATATATTGGTAGAAGATGAACTTGCCTTGGCAAATGGCCTTAACAAATTTTTTATAAATAGTGTGATAGAAATAAATAACAATATAGAATATTTCGATATAGCACTCAGTGGTAGTCAAGCCAATTCTGAACTAACGATTGATGAAGTTATAAAAATCCTGCAAGAGTTTAAATACAAAATAGGCGGCAGGAACATTCTGTCGGATGGCGTAATGAAGGGCTCTATTGTGTACAGGGTTTTTCTATGCCCAAATAATTAATAGCAGTTTGGAAGATGGTATTGGACCAGAAAAGTGGAAAATAGACCCATAAACACCATACCAAGTGACGCTAAAATCCTTGAAGTTTATGTTAAGAATCAATTGGTAAAATATCTATACTCAAACAAAATACTTGTCAATCAACAGTCGGCGTTTAGGAAAAAACATTCGTGCGAAACAGCTCTTAACTTTGTGATATCGGAGTGGACAGATGATCTAAATAATAAGAAGGTGGTGGTTGCTGTCTTTCTTGACCTTAAAAGAGCCTTCGAAACGGTAGATAGGTAAATCCTTATGAAGACTCTTCAACAAATTGGTATTAAAGACATATAGCTTGCTTGGTTCCGCAGTTATTTAAAACATAGGAAACGGCGAACAGTTATAAAAACAGCGATATCTGATGTATTGGAAGTGCCCATAGGCTTACCACAAGGCTCGGTCCTAGCACCAATATAGTTCCTAATATATATAAATGGTATAGTTAATGCGATAAAAGACTATGATATCAAATTATTTGCGGATGATGCATTACTTATGATCAGAGCTTAATATAAACAAAACGAAATATATGGTCGTAACAAGAAAAAATATTAATGATGAGGAATTAAGTGGGCTAAAAATAAATAATGAAAGCATACAAAAAGTTAATAGCATAAAATATTTAGGGATTATAATTGATAACAAACTTAAATCGAAGTCGAAGTGGATATGAAAGAGTTGAGAATTACACGCAGCCTTAGCTAGACGATCGGTGCGCGAATGAAATGCTTGCCCATTATTACTTCCATTTGTCCGTGCCAGTCATTAGTTTGCAGCCAGCTGTTACAGTGGTGGCGTATTTAATAGGGACAGTGCATTGGTTACAGTGGGGTGCGTTTAGAAAATACTTGTAATGCAGGTAATCACAACATTGTTTTGCTTCTTTAAAGAAATTTTTGGTTCCCCCACCAGCCCAGTAAGGGCCAAAAATTTACTTTTGATATTTGGTAATTTACGACTGCCTTATACTTGAGATCCTTACAAAATCTCAACTTATTATTGTAACATTTGATCAATCGAGCCTAAAAAAGAGCTCAAGCGCAAGTAATATAAGTCTCAAAGTAGGGAGTATAACTTAAGCAATGTAAGCGGGAACAGCGAAGACTTTCCGCAACAAAAAAAAAAAGCTTTTCCGTGTGTGTCTTAAAAAAAAAAATCTACAAAAAGCGTACTCGTGGCTAAAACAGCGAGTAGAAATGATCAAATTTAAAAAAATATCCCTATAAACATAGGCAATATTAAAACAAAAAGTCCTATATAATTAGGCACACTAAAATCCTAGCATTGGCTAGAAAAATTTACCCGGCAGGACCACTTTGTGGTGGTAATATGCCTATTAAAAAAAAAAAACATATACAGGCAATAAAAAGCCAAATTTTAAGATATATAGTCAAACACTATGACAAAAGACACCGAAGGCCAGCGAGACTTCGGTCTGCGTATAAAAAAAAAATGTACTAAAAAGGGAAATTGAGCATCTTCAAATGCTGCTTGAAAGATGTGAAATTGAAGAGAGCAGAGAAATCAATATTATGCTCCATACGTTGTTTGAAGACATGCGATCTTATCACGAAAACCATTTTTCTGAAGTTTTTGACCCAGAAATTGAATTTCTCTGTAATAACATATTAGTTGAATACGACAACAAATATATCGTTAGCTTAATGTGAAAATGTGTTAAGTCAACTTTTACGAATTTTACAGGAGACGACAAAAAAAAATGAATAACTTTTGAAATAACCTTCTTTATTCAAAACTGTGAATGAGGATACCTTAATTGCAATGCTTTTGCAAAGCTTTGAAAAAGATAAATAAAAATCATGTATGCCAACCCAGCAGCTATTTTATGACTTGGCACAATTTACGCACTCATAACAAATTTTTTCTCGTGATTTAGCACGTTTTACTCAATATGTTTTCCCACCACTCCTCACTTTTAATGATTGAAATAAAATACTAAAACTATATATTTCACAAAAAATACTATTTGTCAAACTATTTCTAACGGTTGTGATCTGGATTCGTTTGCCGGATGGTGCGCAGACAATAATTTATATTTAAATTCAAACAAATGCTGTGTTGTGTCTTATTCTAAAAAGACAACTGCCACATACTTTATCTACAAACTTAATACTAAATCTCTTAATCGTTGTAAAGAGAGTAAAGACTTGAGTATTGAGTTTTAACTCCAAACTCTCTTTTTCTATTACCATTGACATCGTTGTTTCAAAATTTGTTGCAATGTTTGGGTTCAGTAGACGTAACACCAGTGACTTTAAGGAGCCTATGATGTTGAAGGCACTTTATATATCCTTGGGCAGAAGTCGCTTTGAATATTGCTCAATAATATGGAATCCTTTCTATGAATATATCTCCTATAAAATTGAGAGAGTTCAAAAATTGTTTACAAAAATTGCTTTACGTATGCTTCACTGGCCAGACGGCCTCCTATCATGTACCAGTAGGTGCAAATTGCTTGGTCTTCAGGCTTTGCATGACAGAAAAACTTGAATCTCACTCATCTTGCCTTTAACGCTCCAGTAGGCGCGCCTCTATTTGGGACGTTAGTAGTCGCGCGCTCTACCTATGTAGAACATTTCTAATAGAAGGTTTTCAAAGGAAATCTTTATAAATCGAAAAAGATTCTTTGGTATTAATAAAACAGGTTTTATTATAAAACTAAAACAAATAAAACATAACCAATTTAAACACATTAGGAACCAAAAATCAAACTTCTTGTACATAACCAAAAAAAAAAAAACACAAAATTTTAACTTATAATAATAATAAAAGACTAATTTTTTTATTCGGTTGTGTATTCCACCTCCGATTCTTCATATTTAGCGCAGTCCGGACATATAAGAACCTGATGATCAGGATAAATCCATTTGTTACATGTATAACATGTATTTTTACATGTATAAAAAAATGACACACGAGTAGGCGCGTGTTCTACAATTGTAGAAATGAAACTTTGCAGTCAAATTTCTCCAAGATGCGCATACGTCGGTAGTTACAATGACACTGGAAAAGTTTATTGTCTAGTAATAGAAGTGCAATAAGACTATATGCGTGAGTGACATAAGGTAAGCGAGAATATTCAACGAAATGCACAAGCGTTCTACTATTGTAGAACGCGCGCCTACTGGAATGTTAATGCAATAAACGTTAGCACGAATTGCTCTGATTTATCTAATTTTTCCATTCCATATATTCCAATGCGTGATCTTCGGCATAATATATTATTTATTTAAATAACTAATAAAACGAATTATAATATGAATGAACAATAACTAGGACTATTGTAATGCCGTTTTACCTGCATTACAAGTATTTTCTACATGCACCCCACTGTAACCAATGTACTGTCCCTGTTACATACGCCACCACTGTAACAGCTGGCTGCAAGCGAATGACTGGCACGGACAAATGGAAGTAATAATGGGCAAGCATTTCATTTGCGCACCGATCGTCTAGCTAAGGCTGCATGTAATTCTCAACACTTTCATATCTACTTCGACTTAAGTACAAAAAATTTGCATTTCACGATTATCGAAAGCTCAGTCACCAGCAAGGTAAGGTCCGTACCCCATGCATGTGAACGGATACCATTAGCTTGTCTTGTCTTGTACTTTCGATTCTGTGCGAAGTAGGTGACCTTGGTCTCTTCCTTTTTGTGTGTTCAGGGAGTAGTGGGTGAAGTGATGTAATTTCCACCTCACAGTTTCCCTCCGACACTGATGAGTCATCTCCACATCTACGGGAAGATACCACCGAATAAATTGGGTTCAGTAACTAACTCCCGGTTCACCGGAAGTCACCGCCTTATTAATTGGTGACGTGTATCGGTTTCACGAAGCTTTGGTTGCTCGGAAATTGATCCACCATCCGGCTCACCGCAATCCACCAGTTTGTCAACCAGTGACTTGTATCGATTTCACCAGCTTTCGGCTGCTCTATCGATCCAACGATCCACCTGCCATGTCCACCGACCACCAGAATCCTCCAGCCGTATTCACCGACCCGCCGCAATCCGCCAACTTGTCAACCAGAGACTTGTATCGGTGTCACCAACCTTCGGTTGCTTGGAAACCGATCCACCTGCCCGCTGCAATCCACCAGCTGCCCACTTGTGACGTGCATCGATTCCACCGACTCCGGGAATCGATCCACCGACTCACCAACCTTCGGTTACAGTCCACCTTCCATTCCTCAGCCAGGTCTACCTCTCTGCAACGGTGTGTGTGTATGTTCTACCAAAATACCAACAACAAATCGACGTGTGTTCATTTCAAAAGGAAATAGGTGTCCTTTTTCGACTCTGGATTGGATGAGTGCTACCCCAGCCTTCGACGAAACCCACTTTACTCTATACATCTAGCAAATTGATTCAGAAGTGTTCTTAATTTTAATTACAGCTTATATAAGTTTAAGCTTGAACTGTTTTCTATTTTTAACTAGTATGTAACAAAGCTTGTAGTTATCGACATGTAAGAATTGAAGTAGATTATGGTCAGTGCAAAGCATTTGTCAAACACCAAAGGCATGTCTCAATTGGGTGAATCCAATTTCAAGGGGTTGTGTAGGCAACCCTCTCAAGGGGTTCCTAGCGCAATATATAGCTTCTCCAACCCAGTTGCCAACCTCACCTACCCGTGGCGAATTCTGTTTCATTGACAGCCGAGGCTCTGGCGTACCACAAGTTCCTCATGGAGACAGGGGGTGGGGAGGACGGGATGGCCTAGAAGGTTTAATGTGGTCATATAAATCGTTCCCAATATGGTCGGACTAGTACCTTAATATTGCTTTGTTATCGGAACGTGCCGGATCTATATCCGGAAAAGGACCATCAACATCGGCCCAAAGCCTTCGGGGAGTGTCTTTATCGTTAATAAAACAACAACAACAAAACATGTACTTTTAGACAGAATGAATTAATTAAGTAAATAAAATGCGCGCACAAAGAAATTACTGGTAATTCAGATAGATATTGTTGACTGGTTGACTTAGCACCTTTTTTAACAGTTGACGACTTAGCACATTTACACATCTTTGCAAACAGCACTTAAAAATTAAAAATTAAAACATTTTTTTCTTGGGATCGATGTATTTTGAATTCAGTTTTAAAACTGCAAAATACAATTTTTCAAAAAAAGTGACTTAGCACATTTTCACATTAAGCTAACGATATATTCATATCCTTAAAGCCAGTAAAGACTAATTCGTCAGTTAAGGAAGAGCTAAAATCAAAAGAGCAAATTTTAGAAGAATCTTCAAACACTATGACAAAAGACACCGAAGGCCAGCGAGACTTCGGGGTGCCTATCAAAAAAAATGTACTAAAAAGGAAAATTGATCATCTTCAAATGCTGCTTGAAAGATGTGAAACTAACGAGAGCAGAGAATTCAATATCATGCTCCACGTTGTTTGAAGAAATGCGATCCTTTCACGAAAAACATTTTTCTGAGGTCTTTAACCCAGAAATTGAATTTCTCTATACTAACATATTAGTTGGATACGACCAAAATATTTATCCATATCCTTAAAGCCAATAAAGTGTAATTCGTCAGTTAAGGAAGAGCTGAAATGAAATGAGCAAATTTTAAATGAATCTGAATAAAAAACCTCATTTGCATCATCTCCACGATTACTACAGCTATTCATGCCGGAAACAAGTAATGCTGCATGCGATAGCGACAGTGAGTTTAAAATCCACAGGGACGTTGGCCGCAACAACATGTTAATGAAGATAAATATATCACAAACGTCATGCAATCTCTTGAGCAAAACAGCACCCACGATGCAATGGTGAGCAAAAAACTCACTGAATCAGCAACAAATCCAAAAACGTCGCATTATTTTCCCTCGGCAGAAAAGATGCTAAGATGCAAGAAGATGCTAATTTGGATAATACAACGGTGATACCAAGAGAAAGCTTCGCACTGAACATACGTACTCACCTACAAAAGAAGATCAACAACGATACGGCAATGAAAGAAGAAATCAGTGAATTTTCACCAACATCGCATTTTATTCCTCCGGCAAGATTTTCTGCGGGAATGTCTAAAACCGGGGTAAAAAGTGGAATATTCAAAGGTGATATCGATTAAAATTGTTGTATCCGATGGCGAGTTAAATAAACCCACACTCTTCAACAATTAAAAACTTGGAGAACACCAAGAAATAAGGAGCTAGGCATTCCGATCACTACATAAAATTCTGAGGATAATAATGAGACGGAAGTTTACATCCGAGACAAAGGTGGAGGCGATATAAATAAACTCATTTAGGTACAAATAGTACAACATAAATTTTAGGATATACCTGATTATAAACAGCTTTCCCGTCGCCGGTACACACACACATACATATGTATATAATAAAATGAACCTCTGTAAATATTTATGTATACAACAACAAATTATAAGAAAACTAGGATAAGAAAAGTGTATATAAAGTAAGATATTTTTGTAAATAAATCAGAATCCTTTGAACTCTCAAACCAAGCAAACGTTATTCTAATACATCTGCTTCCCCCACACCAGTGGTAAGGGGCATTTGTTGTAACATTTGCATTTTTTTTTTTTTTGATATATGGCAATTTACGATTGCCTTATTTTTTTTACATTTGCTTCCCAAAAAGAGGTAAGGGGAAATTATTGTAACACAGGGCCTTTTGCTTCATTAACCTTCATGTGGCCGGGATATAAAATTTACGTATACCGTCGGAAGTCTACATTTGTAGCAAGCATGTAACTGCATATAAAACCACGATAATATTTAGAAAAAAAGATTTGTATGTTTTGGATGAGCCCACCACTCGCGGAACTTTAGAGCGTGTTTCAATTGCTGGCATAAAAAGCTCCTTGGCCAAGCTCCTCAAGAACTTTCGTCGCGCGTCTGTACGACGGTCATATGGATTGTTTTCCAAGTAAATGATGAATGATGCAAGTGCACTTTTATCTAGCATGTTATAAAACATGGCCAAGGGCCAACGCAAAGTTTTGCGTTTCGTTGAATATACAGAAAGTATTTAATCCATTGCGTCGACGCCTCCTTTGTTTGCATTGTAATCAAGGATATATTGTGACTTTTTATCTTTTCAACTACAATTGAATATGCCAAAGGTGTACTGGCAAATATTATGACTGCTATGCCTCTTTTTGGGACGTAAGATACCAAAGAAATATATATTGTAACGAATTTACTTGCAAATCCTCTTATTTGCAATCCTCTGCTAAGTTCGAATCACTAAACTGTTGAATAGATAACTCCAATTTGCAATAATGCAAAATGGCCTTTATTAAAGTACTTCACAATAACACTCAAACTGTGCACCGAATAGCTTGCTTAATAACCAAACTGATTGATAGATCAAATGAAACTCTACTATTCAAAATAATACTGCTCTTGCTCGCTAGATATCGTCTTAGTCGAAACTGCTTGACAACTCAAATCAAACTGAATTCCAGCGCCTCTACATCTGCGGCCTTTTATACTCTCTGGTTTCCTCGTTCGCATCTTCTAGAATCTACTAACATTGTCCATGAGCTCTCAAACTTCTCAGCTATAACTAAAATTGCACGATTCTATAGCTTCTCTCATACCCCATGCTTGTATGTGTGAGCGACACTTCCACAATTATAATTGCCTCCATTTAGGAGCATCTCAAATAGGATGTCTGCATATGGTTGTGCTTTGCTTCTCAGCTGCGTGTACCTACATATGTGTAGACATAATGATTGATTCGTTTATGTAGATACAAGTGACTGTCTGCTTTATTGTTGTTGTGACTTTATTTACTTAGCATCAGACTAGGGATTTGAGTATCACTTAGTGTCACAGTCGTCACACTGCCCTCCACCTAAGTCTGGTCGTCCCGATCAGACAAATCTCCCGATCTAAACGCTGATAGCATCTCCAATTGAACCACTCTTCTACATCGAGGTTTCCCAATTGTTTGTATGCGGTAGATGGTGTCAGTGATCTTCTTCACAACTTTGTATGGGCCTTCCCAACTGCACCGAAATTTGGATGGAACACCTTTCTGTCGGTGGTGGTTGTATAGCAGTACCAAATCTCCCTCTCGGAAACCTTCTGAATTATTTTCCTTGTCGTACCTGTATTTCATCTTACTACTCATTATCCCGGATCGTTTCCTCGCACTCTGCTGCTGAGCCAATGAACTACTTCGTAGAGCTTGCGCTTGACGGATTGGTTTCGCATACTCAGCATCGTTCCCACGTTTCACAACAGTAGTGCGCTCTGGCTTGAAACTACCCTCGCATTTTTTCTGGGAAATTCGATGCTTCGGTGTTGTGCGTCCATTAGGTTTTGTCAATGCCGGTCTTTTTCTCGCAGGTACTTTTAATTTCGCTTTATTTGGCCCATTCGATCCATCAACCTTTACCTTTGACTTTCGTGGCCTTTGTCGCCTTTTCTCCACCAGTACTCGATTACTGCTGAAATCATTTTCCAAACTGAAGTTATGTGGCACATCCTGGTTCTTATAGCGCATAATTTTTCTCCGCATATCGATCCTGATGTTATGGTCAACCAAGAAGTCCACTCCCAATATGACTTCATCAACGATCTCCGCCACAACGAATTTGTGTAAAACCATGACCTTCCCAATTAGGACTTCACGTATCACTTCTCCCTGGACTTGGTTATACTCGTCTGTTACCGTACGCAACCTTGCTCCAGGTAATTACTTTACTCTCCTGTGGACCAAATCAGATCGAATCAAGGAATGAGATGCGCGCGTATCTACAGTCAGTACATGTTCTTTGCCATCCACATTTCCTCTGACGGTAAGACTACTCGATTTTCTACCAATTTTCAACACAGATATCACAGGGCATTCAATAGCTGGATCTAGCTCTTGATCTCTATCTCTTACTCGCTCTTGCTCATCTCCTCCAACTTTGCGTTTACGGCCACCCATATTGTTGGAGCTACTAGGATCAAGATCGCAATGACGGGCAATGTAACCGGATTTCCCGCATTTGAAACATTTGATAACTTTTTCACTCCGCTTTTGCGATCCTTTCAGCGCCTCTACTATTGCGTCTACCCACTCTGGCCTTTCTACCTCCACACGGCGTGCTTTGTAAACTGGCTTACACAGAAGCAATGCTGTTTCTTGAGTCAGTGCATGGGATACCGTTTCTGCGAATGTAGGTTTTGGGTTTGCATATGTCGCTCGCTTCGTTTCTACGTCCCGAATGCCATTTATAAAACTCTTGATTTTTACACTCTCGGTGTACTCCACGGGTGCGTCCGCATTTGCCAAATGTGCCAACCTTTCAACATCCGAGGCAAACTCCTGCAAAGTCTCATTCGCTATTTGGTGACGGTTTTGCAACTCAATTTGGAATATCTGTTTCTATGCTCGCTTCCATAACGTCGTTCTACAGCAGCCATCAATGCTTCATAATTGTTCCGCTCTCCTTCGGGAATCGTCTGTAAGATTTCCGCTGCTGGCCCCTTCAATGCCACGAACAGTGCAGCAACTTTATCTTCCGCATTCCAGTTGTTCACTGTTGCGGTCTTCTCAAACTGTAGCTTAAAGACCTGAAAAGGAACAGAACCGTCATAGGATGGTGTTTTTACCTTTGGACTACTCGCTGAAACAGCTGAGCGATTTAATTGTAATTCCTGGATCCTATCTTTCAAAGCATCCATCTCTGCCTCTATTTTATCCTGGCGACCCCTCAAGCCTTCATGAAACTGGGTTAGTTTTTCTTCCATATGCGCTTCCAGTTTCGATGATATACGGACTTCCTGCTCTTCTAGTTGTGTGGAGATCTGAGTTGATATCTGTGCTGAAATTTGTGCCGACATTTCGGAAATACGCGTCTCCTGTGCTTCAATCTTAGATGTTATGTGTGTTTCTTGCGATTCCATCTGTGATGTTATGCGTGTCTCCTGCGATTCCAGCTGAGATGACATTTGTGACGACATTTCTGAAATGCGTGCCTCCTGTGATTCCAGTTGGGATGCCATATACGTCTTCTGTTCTTCGAGCTGTGTTTCCATCTTGGATGTAATCTGTGTCGACATTTCTGACATTTGCGACGACATTGATGTTACAGTCGATGTTTGTGCAGATATTGCAGCCAAAATCATGTTCAAGTCTGTGCTCGTAACTGTCTGCGATGTTTCGTTTTTCTCTCCAATTTTTGTTGTTGTCTCGTCCCCATCAGGATAAAAGACAAACTCGTCCACATCAATTCCTTGCGACTCCATTACCTCTCGTATCCGTGCTTGAAGTTCGATCTTATTGCCGGTTGTATTTAATCCACGGTTCTCCAACTCCTTTTTCAGTTGCTGGATCTTCAATTCACTGAACTTTGCCATGTCCTTGTCGTCCTCTGGAATTTATTCAACAATTCCTCTTCTGACACCAATTGTAACGAATTTACTTGCAAATCCTCTTATTTGCAATCCTCTGCTAAGTTCGAATCACTAAACTGTTGAATAAATAACTCCAATTTGTAATAATGCAAAATGGCCTTTATTAAAGTACTTCACAATAACACTGAAACTGTGCAACGAATAGCTTGCTTAATAACCAAACTGATTGATAGCTCAAATGAAACTCTACTATTCAAAATAATACTGCTCTTGCTCGCTAGATAGCGCCTTAGTCGAAACTGCTTGACAACTCAAATCAAACTGAATTCCAGCGCCTCTACATATGCGGCCTTTTATACTCTCTGGTTTCCTCGTTCGTATACCGTGAATTACCAGCACTGTGGAAAATAAAGAGTGATTTTTTAAACAATTAGTGCCTTTTTTATACAATTAAAACACATGTTTCATTTGTTGTGCTACTTTAAAAATTAATATTGCGCAGTGTTTTTGAGGCGTGTATGTCAAAATTTTCATTTGCACAAATTTCGTCGTTTTATATTTGCGCATGGCTTTTGTGTCAAGTATGGGCCGTCTTAGAATTGATAATTAGAAAGCTACTGAAAAGCTCGGGCATGGTTGTTTCCGAACTTTTTATTTTATTTGACTTTTTTTCCCAAATTGCTACAAATGTAGACTGGCGGGCACATGAAGGTTAAGCCAACATCTGTCAGCAGTCCCAAAAAAATATTTCGTTTTTATAAAAAATAGTTAAAATGGAAATCAGCCGTTTCCTTCTTAACTATAAATACAATCAAAATAAAAAGCATGCGCAACTACCCATAGATGTTACACCTCACCAAATATGTGCCTATTTTCGAAAAAGACATATTATCCTTTGCAGTAAATGCAGCGAAAATTAAGTTTTGAATTTTTTCGTGTTTTTCTAGTTTTTCTAAATTATTGAAAATAATTTATTTTCCATTGTCATTTGTTACATTGTTAAATTTCGAAGCACCAACAAAACCGATTGGATTTTTCACTCGATTAGGCATTCAAGAAAGCAATATTGATATAATTAAGAGTTTGTATTTTGTATGAAAGATTGAGTTCATTTAGGGCGTTAATGTAGAAAACTTCACTAATTATTTCATTAAGCCTCTGTGTGAAACTGGCTTTACTTTTGCTTATTTTCAGTAAGTAATTCGAAACCTTATTTCGGCTGTTAAAAACTGAAAAATTTTTACTTAAAAATAATTGATGAGGAAATACTTATACCTTTAAAGCACAGTAAAATATTCAAGTTTTTTTTCTGCTGACGACGAGAGCTCGCATCCATTCAAGTTACATCTGAAGTAAAATCAAAAAAAATTTTTTTGGCTTTGCTTTTTTTCTGTTGCTGAAATACATACAATTTTAAGCACTTCCTTTATATAAATGGACAGAAATTAGCGGAAAATGTGTGCTTATACAATGACATATTCTTGCTGTTCAGCATTTTTGATTTTCGAATTTTGAAGTAGAAATTGTAAAAATGATTATGAGAAATAAAAGTATAAAAGTGGAGCGCACATTACTTGGATTGGAAAGTTGGCAGGAAATCAGTCAACTTATCAATATATAGTCAATTAACTGCGTTCCACCCTTATATTCCTCTCGTTCCTTACGATTTTTCTTAATGTATTATGTCTTACACTGTCATCGACCTCTGAATCCAGTTTGAAATTTCAAGTCCCTTGCCCATCGAGAGGTTACTTAACTGCCGGTTTCTAATTTCCAAATTCTCATCTAATTATTTCGATCTGTGCTCCACCTAACGGAATTTTTTTCCTTTTGTTCTTTTGTCACGGTGTCTTAACCTATCTGTGAAGTTTCACGTTTATAGCTCAATGATTAGTTACTTAAAAATCGATTGCAAGATTCCCTCTGTTCCGTACGATTTTTCTAAATATCTCTATGCATGCGCCCCCTAGCGAAACTTTTAGTGATGCGTTTTATACTGTCATTGCCCTCTGAATTAAATTTGAAATTTCAAGTCTCTAGCTCATCGAGAAGTTACTTAAAAGCCCGGTTTCCAATTTCCAAATTCTAATCTAATTATTTCGATCCGTGCGCCACCTAAGGATTTTTTCCCTTTTGATGCATTGTCTTAAACCATGCGTGAAGTTTCACGTTTGTAGCTCATTAGAAGTTACTTAAAAATCGATATAAAAATTTCCAAACTCTTATCTAATTATTTCGGAACCTTTTCCACATTTGATGCATTGGTCGGCGCCTTAAAGCATGTGTGAAGTTTTACGTTTGTAGCTCAATGAGAAGTTACATAAAAATCGATTGCAATATTTGTATTGAATATACCGACAAACAATCAACCGACTTAATATACCAAAGGAAATAAACATAAATCGTAGCGGTGGTTTTACGTGTAAAAATTTTAACACTAAATGACATTTTCAGGTATCTTTATGGTTCCTAATTTCTTTTTCGAAAAGCAGCAGCAGTCAAGGTTGTAAGGATTTCAAAAACCGGAACGTCCAAACGCTTATAGAAAACTGTGTCTTATTTCTTGACAAATTGATTTGAAAACAATTTTGTGAACAAAAAGGAAGATACAAAAGACATCGCCACTAGCGATCTACTTTGCTTAAAATAAGTCTAAGATTAGTATGACGAATGTACCTAACGCGATCGGTACAAATGTTTGTTTTTGGTTTTTGTTTTGTTTAAGTTTTAATCAGTACATTTCCTAATTTAATACTTTAACATATGTACATAATTTAAGAACATGGCACCACCAACCACAGGTGTGTACACAGTTTTTGTGCATAATTGTATGTAAGATAGTTTTAACTGTCTTCAATTTTTAAATTTAAATTTATTTTCTTTTTTGTTGCTTTCAATAAAGTTAGGTTTTGTCCCTGAGGAAGCTAAGGAATTTAGCGAAACGTAGGGCGATTGAGTGAAGGAGAAACGATGTAGTTTTTACTTGCACTTTTGCACCTATTAGATCCCATAGCCTATATATAATCACTAATTTTGTTATATCTGAATGGTGAATTGGAAAAACTAGTTTTGCTAGACTTAATACGATGTTCCGCACAATTTTGCACATTGTTATAAAATATGAACATGGCATTTGTCATTTGCCTTTAAAACTCACGGTTTACTACGAAAAAATATCCGAACAGGAACGCCCGAACAAGTTCAATTTTATTTTTGACCAACAAAAAACATAGCTGCATAAAAGTTATGCAGTTATAATCTTTGTATATTCCTTTATTTACCATACCTACAACATTTTCATGCAGCCTAAACCATTTCGCTAAATTCTTAGACAATATTATGTCAACCTAAATACACATACCTATAAAAAAAAATGTAGGGCGATACAACCTCCGAAGAAATTTTTGGCCGAACTTCTCTTCCAAATGTCTTCTTGCTCCCTTTTAATTTTACCTACAAATTGGCGGGACGGGGCCTGCTGCATCTACAAGGCAAATGAGTTCTCACTGGGAGCTTTTCATGGTAGAAATAAACTCGGAGTGTTGGCCAAACATTGCCGAGGGTCGACCCTGCTTAGGAAAATTTTCTGCTAATTGAAAAAATTTGTTTCTAATATTTTGATGTTGCTTCTCGGTGTGGTAGACGGAGCACGCTACCATCGCACCACAGCGCCATGAATAATTTTCTTAAGATAATTTTTTATTTGAATAATTATCTAAATAAAAATTTATTCGAATAACGCCCAAATCTGTGTTCTTAGTGAGATGCAGATGCCGTTCGGAGTCGGCATAAAACATGTAGGTCCCGTCCCGCGAATATGTAGGAAAAATTAAAAGGACCACGGCGCAGATTGGAAGAGAAGCTCGGCCTAAAATCTCTTCGCGCCTTATATTTTTTTTTAATTTATTCATAAATAAATTGAAGGGATGTGTGGAATAATGTTATAAGTCGAGTTACACCGTT
This sequence comes from Eurosta solidaginis, assembly GCF_040869045.1. NCBI lineage: Eukaryota > Metazoa > Arthropoda > Insecta > Diptera > Tephritidae > Eurosta > Eurosta solidaginis. The sequence goes on along the minus strand of NC_090323.1, from coordinate 87,939,608 downwards.
TTTCCATAAATCAACTAAATAAAAAGAGTAAGATTACATACACATACAATATTAATCTTAGAAAATAATAGTGATATTTAACAAAGATATTAGCTTCATTTATAGAAAAACGGTATAACTCTCTAATAAAATTTTGCAGTAATGAAACATCGAAATGGTATGAAAATATATTCAATGTCGTAGACCAGAAAGAACTGAAAAATAAAAGAATTGAAGTGGTTTTAAAAACGACTAAGCAGACAGAGAACTCCATTGTTAAAAATAGAAAAAGTTTAAAAATGATAAAAGTAGTAAAAAAAAAATTGCTAAAAATTACAAACGGAAATAACAAATAGTTATAAGCACATCTAAATAATAGAATATAATGTATTTAACAATGGTTATTAATGTATCCACTATTTTGTTTAATAAAGTATCTCAGTCAAAATATTTGATATTCGATCTATGGAATAACGGTATAACTCAAAAAAAAAAAGAAAATATTAATTTTCTAATAAAATTATGTATATATAAAATTTGTTACTTTTCTTATCAAAGAATCATACTATGTAAAATCCTACCAAGTAGGATTATTATAAATTTATTTTTACCTGCATTGTTAAGTTTTTTTTACTTTTCTCAAAAGGCTGATTCTTGAGTTATACCGTTATTCCACACATCCCCTAAATTGTTTGTGAATAAATTGTCTAGATATACTTACTTATACATATGTTTGAATAATTTTTCAATTTAACATTTTTTTCAAAAACTCATAGTCTACTCATTTAAATATTGAGCAAACAAAAGTATTTTCTTTGTTAACTGAAAGAATACAAGTGTTTCTTTTTCTATTTATTTATTACTAGCAGACCCGGCAGACATTGTTCTGCCATAAATTTGGTCTATCTGCATACATTTTAATAAGCTTTTTCCGTCTAACTCTGCCCTCCCCCCTCTTCACTTTTTCTTAATCCTTTTATTCACTCCTCCCTCCGTCTTTTTCGCTTCATCTATCACAATCTTCGGCTCACTCTATCTCTTTCTCAGTCTCCTTCCATCTTTTCTCTTATCTCAAGTTCTTCTCATTCTTCTTCATCCCTTATTGCCAGTCCAAGAGGGTGGCATCTATTTTGTTCCAGTCCAATTCCGAGTCCCAGTCCCACTCCGAGTCTCAGTCCATCGAATAGTACGTATGTAAATAGGTATGTGGGTACTATTAATTCATGTCTTTATTTCGGATTCGCATGCATATTTATTAGTATTGTCAGGTTGATGCGACTAAATCGAATATCACAATGAAAATTACTTTAAAGCTCTCAGTAACAGCATGATATCCATATTGTATAAACTCTGTTTAGGGGTACACGGACCCACGTTTTGGCCTATATGTCGAGACCCTAGTCACCCAGGCGTACGAAAAATTCCCCGTATCAAAGTATTCATAAACAGCTTCCATTTGATAGCCATATTGTACAAACACATCCCAGGATTACCTTAGCATAAAAAATATATTGAAGAATTAAATTTCCTTAGTGCACAAATATTAGCATATACATGCAAAAATGCCAAAAGATAAAACTTTTGTTTAAGAATTAAGGAAACTTTCAATATTTTTAACAAAAGAGTATTTTTCAAGAGATGTTTGCATTCTTAACCATTTATGTTGCATTAACTTGGCAACCACGCATAAATATGTATGTACATTAGGGTGCCCTTATTTTCCAAACTGTTCCGATTCTCGATCTCACCCCCTAGAAATATGCGAATAACCTAAAAACTAGAATATACAAAGTTTTAGGTCAATCGAAAAATGTTAGAGGTGGCGCAAAGAGCTTGAAGTCCTGAAAAATTACGAATTTTTACAATTTCTTAAATTTAGTCAACCCTACTTCATTTTTTATGGGCGATACGTTATTTATCTTGTTATTAGTAAGTTCTAGATATATTTGACTTTCAAATAAATCTAAAACAACAAAAATTGGTCAAATAATAATTAAGTTATAAAATACATTATGCCTTAAACACATCACTTTAAGAATGTGTATATAATGAGTATACGTAAATGAGTTTGTTTCAAATTATTTTTATTATAAATTTTTTTGAAAATACATTTTTAAAACATTTACATCTATCTTGTGAAACTTTAGCTGATACGTATATAATATGATATTATTTCCTAGGATCTAATTAAGGATGATTTAGTAAGTGATTCAAATTGTTGTTTGTAATCAGTTACAACTTGTAAAAAATATTGTTTTTCTTTTCGTCATTTGTAAGTATTCTTTTATATTCTTCCATAAGCTTTACTCGCTGTTCTGCTGTGTCGTTAACTACTTTTATATGTATAACATTATCCTTAGCTTTTTTATATGTTCCTGTATCCCCCCAGTATAGTGGATCTACCTGCAGAAATTGAGATGATATCCCAAACCGACCAAAAAAAATCAATTGTATTTCATTGCGGCCACCGTGGTGTGATGGTAGCGTGCTCCGCTTACCACACCGTATGCCCTGGGTTCACACCCCGGGCAAAGCAACATCAAAATTTTAGAAATAAGGGTTTTCAATTAATGTAGTTGGCGTGGCAAATTGCCAAAATGTAGTAAAAAATCATAACATTTTTGTTTACACAGTTGTAACTCATAAACGGAAGGATGGATTTGAAAAATTCTACTTTTCAGTAAAACTTTGAAATATTTACCTTCGCTCTGCATCAAAAAAAAATTCTTGATTCCTTTTTTATATCAGCCAAATTGTCTAAAAAAAAGTAACATTTTTACCAAAAAATGCGTGTGTGTGATTGTTCGGTGTAAACTGTGCGAGCAAATTGCTTTTGAGTGAGGCGACACATAGCATTCGCTGCGTTATTGAACTTCGGGAGTACATTTATATGTATGGATATATGTATGTATTTTCATGTCATAACAGCTTGATACATGTATGTACATTAGGTTAACCCTTCGTTGTATGGAGGGAAAAAAAGTGTTTGGACTCTTGATCTCACCCCCTAAAAATATGCGAATAGCTCAAAAACGGATATATACACTATATACTGCCAAAAACTTTATCGACAAAATTTATAAACTCAGCGACCAGGAGTTCAGACAAGAAAACAACATGAAAATTAGAAGTATTCTATACAAAAACGGATACCCTAACGCACTTATAGAAAAATGGATTACAACAAATATTGATAGAAATGAAAGAAGCAGTAATAATGCAACAACAAACATACAACCCAAAAGATTTACTGGCATAGCATACCTACCAAGTTTAACAGATAACAAACATTAAGCGCATACATACACAACAACAAAATAAACTTTGCCTCTCGACCACATCACACACTCAGATCAGTATTTACAAAAATCAAGGACAGAATCAAAAGAAAGACCAACAACACAACATAATATATCAAATTAACTGCAATGGTAAAGACGAAGAACATTGCAATAAAGTATACATAGGCACAACGAAGAGAGCTTTAGGAATTAGAATTAACGAGCGCAAAGCAGACGCGAAAAACAAAAAGATGTCCACTGCGCTGGCTCAACACCTGACAAAAAGCGATCATACAACTGACTTTGATAACGCGCAAATATTAGACATAGAAGGAAATACGAAGAAAAGACTAACAATAGAAGGGCTTCGTATCCAAAAACAAATACAATATGCAATGGACTTCATAGAAGATGTTGATGGAATAAATTGCGTTTACAAATCTTTGATACAAAACAAATGATAAACAGCTGGGATAGAGTGTGGATTTTATATGTTAAGTGTTTAAATGTTTGTATTAATGTAAATAAATGCACCCGTTAAAAAATTGTGTAACTATATATAAAGGTATGAAAGTGAAAAATTTTAAGTGTTTTAAATATTAAATAATTGTGTTTTCTTGTTTTAAATAAAGATAGTTACTCCTTGAAGAGGACACATTATCGTGTCGAATCGCGTCGGAGTTAGAAAAGAAAAGTTAAGTTTTTTGCTTTAAACTTAGCGGCTCTGAATAAGTACAAAACAAAGGATATATACAAAGTTTTAGGCCAATCAAAGTATTAGGCGCAAAGGACTTGAAATCCTGAAAAATTATGAATTTTTACAATATCTGTTTCAGGCTTCCATATTTCTAAACCCTACGAAAATTTACTGCTTTTCCATACCGCAATAAGATTTGTATTTTCTTGCTTTTATAAAATGGCCACAATCTTCAAAACCGGTCAGTCAGTAACAGAGTTACAGGGCAAAATATATATTGCTTTCGACAAACAAATATGAAAACTAAATTAAGTCTGTGCAAATGTGTTTATCGGTGAATCATGGTATTCGGGTAAAAAACGCTCAAATAAACGTTTTTATACACAAATACATATATCCCTTGAAGCCAAACTTGAAGTTTATTTATTTAACAAAGTACCTATACACCGGCCACCGTGGTGTGATGGTAGCGTGCTCCCACTACCACACCGTATGCCCTGGGTTCAAACCCCCGGCAAAGCAACATCAACATTTTAGAAATAAGGTTTTTCAATTAGAAGAAAATTTTTCTAAGCGGGGTCGCCCCTCGGCAGTGTCTGGCAAGCGCCCCGAGTGTATTTCTGCCATGAAAAGCTCTCAGTGAAAACTCATCTGCCTTGCAGCTGCCGTTCGGAGTCGGCATAAAACATGTAGGTCCCGTCCGGCCAATTTTTAGGGAAAATCAAGAGGAGCACGACGCAAATTGGAAGAGAAGCTCGGCCTTAGAACTCTTCGGAGGTTATCGCGCCTTACATTTTTTTTTTTTTTACCTATACAAATGTATTTTTTTATAAATTTTCTTTCGAAATCCATGATGCCACAACAAAGAGAAAGAAATTAAAAAATTAGTAGAAAGAAAGAAAATATATATTTTAAAATTGCAAAGAACTACAAAAAATTCCTTTGACGGTCTCGTTTAAATCTATACTGCTCTTGAGTGAACAAATTTTGAATAGTATGTTTTTTTTTAAATAGATAAATGCGGCACTTTGCATTGGGATAGAAAACCACTTTCAGAAATAACAGGTTGTGAAAAGGTGAAACGACTTCCAGTTGTTGTTACTTACAGGAATGGCGAACAGTTAATAGGACCTCCAAAATAATGTGCTGCAACAGGCGCTGAAATAGCTGATACGTTGTATGAACTGTTATTTGAATGGGATCTGAAGGATGATATTGTGGCCTGTTGTTTTGATACGACATCGGTTAACACAGTCGTAATAAAAGGAGCTGGAACGTTATTAGAAAAAAAACTTGAGCGAAAACTTTTGAATCTACCTTGTCGTCATCATACATATGAAGTTTTGCTGAGAGTTATTTTCCAGTAAATACTAGTATGGACGTTCAGTTACTTAGGCGATTTCAAGAAAATTGCAAAAACATCAACAAAAATACTTTTAGAGATTTGCTACAAAATAACGAATTGAAATTACTTTTAAGATCCAGACGTTGGTGCGTTATCGGCCAACCTTATGGGAATCAATGTAATCGATTATTGGTGCGATATCGTAACGCTAAGGTCGTAACCGTATCGTAGCCAACCAATTGGAGAGAAACCCCATATCCATATCGCCTAAAAATATTTGGGCTGGTGAATTTAATAACTTTTTGTAGATTTTATTCATTGTTTTGGATACGTTATAACTAAGAAATCTATTTTTTGTGGAATATGTTTGTAATTTTTTGCGTTTTCTTCATTTTTATGAAATTTTCACGATTTTTAGGTTAAGGCACCAATAATCGATAACAATGTATCGTATAGGGTTACGTTAGGGATACGACTACAGCGATACGACGAACGGCACCAATGACTCCGCTAAAAACCCTCTAAGGAATAGTTGAAAAAGAAAATAGTAAGAGATGACTATAGGAAATTATTGGAATTAACGTCTGTATGTCTAGGGGCAAGTGATGGCATAAAGTATCGTGTACCAAAGCCCACTCCCATGCTCGGTGGATGTCTAAGGCATTGTATTGCTTAAAAATTTATTTATTTCGTGAACAGTTTAAATTAACGGAGTATGAAAAAATTTCGATGGCAAGTATATGCACGGTTATTATACAATTCTATGTTAAGCTTTGGTTTAACTGTACCAATCCTCATAGATCACCTCTTCAAGACTTATTTTTTATTAAAGAAATTTATAAATACAGAAATGTTAATAAAAAATATCTGACATTGCAATAAACAAGTTTTGTAACCACCTATGGTACCTGTCTGAAGAATGTATTGCATTGGTATTGTTTGATGATGACGTCTCTTGTACCACGAAGAAAAAGATTTGCGTGCTCCGCTTACCACACCGTATGCCCTGGGTTCACACCCCGGGCAAAGCAACATCAAAATTTTAGAAATAAGGTTTTTCAATTAGAAGAAAATTTTTCTAAGCGGGGTCGCCACACGGCAGTGTTTGGCAAGCGCTCCGAGTGTATTTCTGCCTTGAAAAGCTCTCAGTGTAAACTCATCTGCCTTGCAGATGCCGTTCGAAGTCGGCATAAAACATGTAGGTCCCGTTCGGCCAATTTGTAGGGAAAATCAAGAGGAGCACGATGCAAATTGAAAGAGAAGCTCGCCCTAAAATCTCCTCGGAGGTTATCGCGCCTTACATTTATTTTTTTTATTTCCTGTTACAAAATCGTGTAGTTCTTTTTCTAGGAATTTATTGATTTCACTTGGGCTTAAGTGTAACCTCTTTAAATTTTCTGTTTCCTTGTCGCAGTTGTCTTTGCTTTGAGTTTTTCGACAATCTTTTTCTTCGTGGTACAAGAGACGTCATCATCGAACAATACCAATGCAATACATTCTTCAGACAGGTACCATAGGTGGTTACAAAACTTGTTTATTGCAATTTCAGATATTTTTTATTAACATTTCTGTATTTATAAATTTCTTTAATAAAAAATAAGTCTTGAAGTGGTGATCTATGAGGATTGGTACAGTTAAACCAAAGCTTAACATAGAATTGTATAATAAACGTGCATATACTTGCCATCGAAATTTTTTCATACTCCGTTAATTTAAACTGTTCACGAAATAAATAAATTTTTAAGCAATACAATGCCTTAGACATCCACCGAGCATGGGAGTGGGCTTTGGTACACGATACTTTATGCCATCACTTGCCCCTAGACATACAGACGTTAATTCCAATAATTTCCTATAGTCATCTCTTACTATTTTCTTTTTCAACTATTCCTTAGAGGGTTTTTAGCGGAGTCATTGGTGCCGTTCGTCGTATCGCTGTAGTCGTATCCCTAACGTAACCCTATACGATACATTGTTATCGATTATTGGTGCGTTAACCTAAAAATCGTGAAAATTTCATAAAAATGAAGAAAACGCAAAAAATTACAAACATATTCCACAAAAAATAGATCTCTTAGCTATAACGTATCCAAAACAATGAAGAAAATCTACAAAAAGTTATTAAATTCACCAACCCAAATATTTTTAGGCGATATGGATATGGGGTTTCTCTCCAATTGGTTGGCTACGATACGGTTACGACCTTAGCGTTACGATATGGCACCAATAATCGATTACATTGATTCCCATAAAGTTGGCCGATAACGCACCAATGTCTGGATATTAAAAGCAATTTCAATTCGTTATTTTGTAGCAAATCTCTAAAACTATTTTTGTTTTTCTTGAAATCGCCTAAGTAACTGAACGTCCATACTAGTATTTACTGGAAAATAACTCTCAGCAAAACTTCATATATATGATGACGACAAGGTAGATTCAAAAGTTTTCGCTCAAGTTTTTTTTCTAATAACGTTCCAGCTCCTTTTATTACGACTGTGTTAACCGATGTCGTATCAAAACAACAGGCCACAATATCATCCTTCAGATCCCATTCAAATAACAGTTCATACAACGTATCAGCTATTTCAGAGCCTGTTGCAGCACATTATTTTGGAGGTCCTATTAACTGTTCGTCATTCCTGTAAGTAACAACAACTGGAAGTCGTTTCACCTTTTCACAACCTGTTATTTCTGAAAGTGGTTTTCCATCCCAATGCAAAGTGCCGCATTTATCTATTTAAAAAAAAAAAAACCTACTATTCAAAATTTGTTCATTCAAGAGCAGTATAGATTTAATACGAGAACGTCAAAGAAATTTTTTGTAGTTCTTTGCAATTTTAAAATATATATTTTCTTTCTTTCTACTTTTTTTTTTAAATTTCTTTCTCTTTGTTGTGGCATCATGGATTTCGAAAGAAAATTTATAAAAAAATATATTTGTACAGGTAAAAAAAATGTAAGGCGCGATAACCTCCGAAGAATTCTAAGGCCGAGCTTCTCTTCCAATTTGCGTCGTGCTCCTCTTGATTTTCCCTAAAAATTGGCCGGACGGGACCTACATGTTTTATGCCGACTCCGAGCGGTAGCTGCAAGGCAGATGAGTTTTCACTGAGAGCTTTTCATGGCAGAAATACACTCGGGGCGCTTGCCAGACACTGCCGAGGGGCGACCCCGCTTAGAAAAATGTTCTTCTAATTGAAAAACCTTATTTCTAAAATGTTGATGTTGCTTTGCCGGGGGTTTGAACCCAGGGCATACGGTGTGGTAGTGGGAGCACGCTACCATCACACCACGGTGGCCGGTGTATAGGTACTTTGTTAAATAAATAAACTTCAAGTTTGGCTTCAAGGGATATATGTATTTGTAAGGCAATCCAGAAAACCACTTTGTGCTACTTTACTTTACTCTCACTTTTGAATTCACGACAAAGTAGCCAATGAACGACGATTCAAGAAAATATGAAATTATTAAAATGTTTTTAAATATTTGGCAGTTGAATTTTATTGTACAAAGAAAACGGAATAAATTAGTTGTTTTTCAATTGCGTTCAAATTAATGCGAAGAACCTTTTTCTTTTTCTTAACGGTCGTCCTTACAAATTCAGAAGCGGGTAAATCCATACGGGCAAATTAAAACGTATCTTACAGAAATAATTGATTTAGTTGTTAAACGTATATATATGACTAAGTAATCAAAATGCCTCTTGCTAAGATAAATACGTTAAAATTAACGGATTTAAAAGAAATGTTGAACGAAAAAGGTTTGTCCACTGAAGGCCTGAAAAATGAGCTAGTTTTGCGTTTGTGCGAAGCTGTTGGGTCGGATAGTATCGAGATCGCTAGTGCAAATATACAGGACCAAATTAATGAATTACGGGACATGTTTAGTTCGTTGATGCATCAATTGCAATCCAATCAAAATGTAACTGCAACAACTACGCGCAGTGATCAAGAGCGGGCAACTTCTTCTGCTGGTAGTTTTATTACAACGACTGGGCGTAGTGGATATTCAGTGAAAGAAATCGCCGAAACTATTCCGGAATTTGATCCAACAAACGAATCGTCGGTATCTGTTGAACAGTTCGTAGAACGCGTAAATAGTGCGGTCCAAGCTTATCAGTGGGAGGAAAAATGTTTTTTATTAGCGGTGTATAGTCGACTCAAAGGTGCAGCAAAGCTCTGGCTGAACTCCACTGAAAAATTGTATTCAAGTTGGAGTGAATTATCGAAATGTTTATGTGAAGAGTTTAGTTGTGTGCCAGATGAAGCTGATATACATTTTAAAATGTCTCAAACGACGCGCAAACCAAACGAAAGTCTCCTTGACTACTGTTTCCGTATCGGTGCGTTAGGTAAGAGGTTTGGGCTAAGTGAATCCTCTATTGTTAAATACGCAAGAGACGGTATTAAACAACGGGAATTTCAAATTGCTATTGCAGCAAATCGGTTTAGTTCAATGCGCGAATTTCGACAAACAGTAATAGATTACTCTAAAAACTTACCTGTGCGTACATTTAAACCTGAAAAGACAAATTTTGAAACAAAATACGGCGAAACACGAGACGGTGAAAAACGTGAAAGTGATAAACAGTTAATATGTTTCAATTGTCAACAAAAGGGGCACATTTCATCGAAATGTCCTCAACCACAACGTAGACGTAGATGCAACGACTGTCAGAAAGTGCATCCTAAAACCGAGCCTGAAAATTGTGGCAAGAAAAGTGCTTCGACGCGTACGACCAAAACGGAATATGAAACGGTAATTCCTGAAAAAGATTTTGAGAAAGTGGTTACAATAAACGATAAAACGTTCACAGCCCTAATCGATACAGGTAGTGAGTGTAGTATGATCACTCAAACAGGGGCAGGTCAAATAAAAGGTGACGAAGAAAAGTGTGCTTTAAAGATAAGCGGGTTTTGTGGCGGTGTGATATATGCCCATTCAAGAGTACGTGTCAATTTGAAGGTTGACGGTATTGAGCAAGATGTGTATCTTTACATAGTTGGTGATACATTTTTGACGGTAGATGTGTTGTTGGGACAAGATGTGTTTAAAAATATGCAAATGGTGATTTCAGACGGCAAAATTAGTGTTATAAATGTATGCAATAAAAACGTTAACTTAAATAACAGCAAAATAATTAATGACGATGAGATAAAGTGCGGCATCGACGAAAATGATAAAATAAATAAGTTGGTTAGTTTGATAAATAAATATCGTAATGTATTTGCAACGGATATGAGTGAAATTGGACGTACAGAGCTCGTAAAAATGAAAATCGATTTGGATACTAACAATCCTATTGTTCAAAAACCATTTCGTGTTCCTGAGCCTAAAAAACAGTTAATCGCGGATATGTTAAAAGAACTTATTGATAATGATATAATTTGTAAGTCCGATTCCGAATATGCTAGTCCTATGCTTTTAGTAAAAAAGAAAAACGGGGGCGAAAGATTGTGTGTAGATTTCCGACGTTTAAACCAACACATGCGCAAGGAAATATTTCCGACGCCAAATATTGAAGAAGAGTTACAAAAGGCAAAGCGTTTTAAGTATTTCTCGGTGTTGGATCTTAATAGTGGTTACTATCAAATTCCTATTGAGGAAAATAGTAGAAAATTTACCGCTTTTATCACGACAGAAGGTTTATATGAATTTAAGCGCATGCCGTTTGGGCTTAAAAATGCCCCGGCTGTTTTTCAACGGTTCATCGCGAAAATTAAAGAAGATCTTGAACCTGATGACGTGATAAGTTATATGGACGATATACTTATCGGTAGTGTAAACGTGAATGAAATGTATGATAAGCTGGAGCGTGTTTTAAAAGTTTTACAAAAAGCTAACGTTACTCTCAATCTACAGAAGTGTGAATTTTTGAAATTAACGATACAGTTTTTGGGTCACGAGTTAGCTCCTCATGGTATTTCTCCTGGTTTAGCTAAAACACAGGCAGTGCGTCAATTTAAAACTCCAGAGTGTATATCCGAAGTTAGACAATTTCTCGGTTTAAGCGGATATTTTAGAAAATTTGTTCCGGGTTATGCTGTTATCGCTGCTCCGTTGAATCGATTATTGCGGAAAGATGTAGCATTCAGGTGGTCAGATCAAGAGCAAAAGGCGTATCAAAAGATAAAGTCAATTCTCGTATCCCGTCCGGTTATTGCCGCCTATAGTGTCGAGGCTGAGCATCAAGTACATACAGACGCGAGTGCAGTGGGCCTAGCTGGTGCATTAATGCAAAAAGAGGGCGACGATTGGAAGCCGGTTATCTATTACAGTCGTGCAACTACCGACAACGAGAAAAACTTTCATAGCTACGAGCTTGAGGCTCTCGCAGCGGTTGAATCCGTAGAACGATTTAAATATTATATTTATGGCAAACGGGTAAAATTGATCACAGATTGTAATGCACTTAAAACAGTTATGAGTAAACGTGAACTTATACCACGCATAGCAAGGTGGTGGCTTCGTATCCAAGAATATGATCTTGAGATTGAACATCGCGCTGGTCAGCGAATGGCTCACGTAGATGCATTGAGCCGTGCACCTGTCGAAGAGTCACGGGACTTAGAAACGGCATCTTTGCGGATTCACAAAATTCAAGTTAGCAACGATGATTGGTTATTTGGAATGCAACTCCAGGATAACTCAATCAAAGAATTGGTAGAAAAGTTACAACAAGGCGATCCTATGGTAAGCAAAGAATTTGTTTTAAATCATGGTAGATTATTCAAAAAAGTAAAGGGGAAGAATCTTTGGGTGGTGCCAAAAGCTTTGCGCTGGCAAATTGTTAACAGTGCACATGATAAAGCAGGACACCTCGGATTGGAGAAAACGATTGCACGAATAAATGAGCATATGTGGTTTGCGCGCATGCGCAATTTTGTTAAGTCGTACTTGAAATCATGCATTGATTGTACGTACAATAAAGTACCTGGGGGTAAACAGGAAGGCGAACTTCATGTTGGAGAAATAGAACTTATACCATTCCGAACTGTACACGTAGATCACCTAGGTCCGTTTCCGAAAAGTTCAAAGCGCAATGAACATATTCTCGTTATTATCGATGCTTTTACACGTTTCACCATTGTGCGCGCAGTCAAGAGTACAGCAACTAAACACGTTATCGAGGTATTTAATGAATTAAGTAGTTACGTTGGGATGCCAGGTAGAATCATTTCAGATCGCGGAACGGCATTTACGTCCAAGGATTTTAAGAATTTTTGTAAAGAAAATGACATCCAACAAATTTGTAACGCTGTTCGAACACCAAGGGCAAATGGACTGGTGGAGAGATGTAACAAAACAATACTTTCGATGTTACTGCCTTCGGTTAACAGTGATAAGAAATGGGACGATGCATTACGAGCAATTCAATGGACTATCAACAGCATGCGTAATAAAACTACATCGAGGTCACCTCAGGAGTTATTATTCAGTTTTAAACCACGCGATATTTTGAAAAATAAAATAGTACTTGCGCTACAAAATGATGAATCAACGAATGAGAATTTGATAAAAGATCGTGAAGAGGCAGCTGAACGTATACAGAAGGAACGTTTTAAAAGCAAACAACGCTACGACAAAAACCACAAAACCCCGAAAGTGTATAACGTCGACTATTTGGTAGTGGTTGAATACGAGCCACCTAGTACTGGCAATTCACGCAAACTTGAACCGCGATACAAAGGTCCATTCCAAATATCACGAATTCTTGGTAATGATCGGTATGTCGTACAAGACATACCTGAGGCTCAACGAACTAGAAAGCATTACTCTTCAGTTTTCTCAAGTGACAAAATTAAACCATGGTGTGCGCTTCCCGATATTTTTGATGATGACTTAGATAATATCGACGACGAGGATACTGATAATTTACTGGTCACGAATCGAGGTCGATCCGAAGCTGCAGGTATGGCCGAGTTGTAAGGCAATCCAGAAAACCACTTTGAGCTACTTTACTTTACTCTCACTTTTGAATTCACGACAAAGTAGCCAATGAACGACGATTCAAGAAAATATGAAATTATTAAAATGTTTTTAAATATTTGGCAGTTGAATTTTATTGTACAAAGAAAACGGAATAAATTAGTTGTTTTTCAATTGCGTTCAAATTAATGCGAAGAACCTTTTTCTTTTTCTTAACGGTCGTCCTTACATATTTGTGTATAAAAACGTTTATTTGAGCGTTTTTTACCCGAATACCACGATTCACTGATAAACAAATTTGCACAGACTTAATTTAGTTTTCATATTTGTTTATCGAAAGCAATATATATTTTGCCCTGTAACTCTGTTACTGATTGACCGGTTTTGAAGATTGTGGCCATTTTATAAAAGCAAGAAAATACAGATCTTATTACGGTATGGAAAAGCAGTAAATTTTCGTAGGGTTTAGAAATATGGAAGCCTGAAACAGATATTGTAAAAATTCATAATTTTTCAGGATTTCAAGTCCTTTGCGCCTAATACTTTGATTGGCCTAAAACTTTGTATATATCCTTTGTTTTGTACTTATTCAGAGCCGCTAAGTTTAAAGCAAAAAACTTAATTTTTCTTTTCTAACTCCGACGCGTTTCGACACGATAATGTGTCCTCTTCAGGGAGTAACTATCTTTATTTAAAACAAGAAAACACAATTATTTAATATTTAAAACACTTAAAATTTTTCACTTTCATACCTTTATATATAGTTACACAATTTTTTAACGGGTGCGTTTATTTACATTAATACAAACATATAAACACTTAACATATAAAATCAAACATCCACTCTCTATCCCAGCTGTTTGTCATTTGTTTTGTATCACAGATTTGTAAACGCAATTTATTCCATCAACATCTTCTATGAAGTCCATTGCATATTGTATTTGTTTTTGGATACGAAGCCCTTCTATTGTTAGTCTTTTCTTCGTATTTCCTTCTATGTCTAATATTTGCGCGTTATCAAAGCCAGCTGTATGGTCGCTTTTTGTCAGGTGTTGAGCCAGCGCAGTGGACATCTTTTTGTTTTTCGCGTCTGCTTTGCGCTCGTTAATTCTAATTCCTAAAGCTCTCTTCGTTGTGCCTATGTATACTTTATTGCAATGTTCTTCGTCTTTACCATTGCAGTTAATTTGATATATTACGTTGTGTTGTTGGTCTTTCTTTTGATTCTGTCCTTGATTTTTGTAAATACTGATCTGAGTGTGTGATGTGGTCGAGAGGCAAAGTTTATTTTGTTGTTGTGTATGTATGCGCTTACTGTTTGTTATCTGTTAAACTTGGTAGGTATGCTATGCCAGTAAATCTTTTGGGTTGTATGTTTGTTGTTGCATTATTACTGATTCTTTCATTTCTATCAATATTTGTTGTAATCCATTTTTCTATAAGTGCGTTACGGTATCCGTTTTTGTATAGAATACTTCTAATTTTTGTTGTTGTTTTCTTGTCTGAACTCCTGGTAGCTGAGTTTATAAATTTTGTTGATAAAGTTTTTGGCAGTATATAGTGTATATATCCGTTTTTGAGCTATTCGCATATTTTTAGGGGGTGAGATTAAGAGTCCAAACACTTTTTTTCCCTCCATACAACGAAGGGTTAACCTAATGTACATACATGTATCAAGCTGTTATGACATGAAAATACATACATATATCCATACATATAAATGTACTCCCGAAGTTCAATAACGCAGCGAATGCTATGTGTCGCCTCACTCAAAAGCAATTTGCTCTCACAGTTTACACCGAACAATCACACACACGCATTTTTTGGTAAAAATGTTACTTTTTTTTAGACAATTTGGCTGATATAAAAAAGTAATCAAGAATTTTTTTTTGATGCAGAGCGAAGGTAAATATTTCAAAGTTTTACTGAAAAGTAGAAATTTTCAAATCCATCCTTCCGTTTATGAGTTACAACTGTGTAAACAAAAATGTTATGATTTTTTACTACATTTTGGCAATTTGCCACGCCACTATAATACATACCTTCAAATTATACTAACTGTACCATCTCACGTAGCTAAACTTTCAAACGCAAAAAACCGTTTTAAAATCGGAGCATTCTGTGTGAAGTTATGTACATATATGGCATTTAGCGACTTTATTTTATAAGATTTATATATGTATATAGAATATAGATATATATTATAAAATTTCCAAATTTATTAGTAATCAACGTGGATTATGAGGGATATTATTTCATTCTTAAATGAAAGACGTGTTACTCTGTTAAAAGTTCAACCGGAGGTGACTCTTCCTCTTTTCTTTTATTGCTCATCCTCATCATTTGTCAATTTGGATGTGGTTATCGATACTTATTATCTATGAATGTAATACAATATTTATCTTTTGTTAGAGCTACCATATGTTTACAGTACGTTTACAATTTGCTATCTTTACAACTCGGCCAATCCTGGCAACGGATCGACCTCGGTCAAAGAAGATTTAAAGAAACTAGTCAATCCGCAGGGGAACATGCTCTGGTTCGTTAGTACACCCTCCGGGTACTTGCCGCTATCGCCTTATCCGGTGAGCTTCAATTACCCCGTCGTAAGGTAGTTGGGTTAGCTGGCAATTATGTATGTCTCTAATGACATATCTATCGTTTCCTAATATTTTATGGACCACATAGGGGCCCTTATATTGTGGTATCAGTTTCTTATTACTCCCGACTGTTGTATCGACATTTCTCACGACAACATAGTCACCTATACTGTATGTCTTGGTCTCGGAATGGCCATTGCCGAAGCATTTGTTATCATATTCCTGCTTAGCTTGGATGGAATTCGATGTGTTTTTGCTTATCTTTTCCAAATCCCGTCCATCATCTGGACAGATTTTGTTCTGAAAGAATTCAGTGAATTTGTCTACGACGACTCCTCTCTGCTCAACACCGAACAAAAGGCGACTGGGTGTATCCCGGCAGGTGCTATGCATTTTAGGCATTTTCTGATGAATTTTTCTGTTTTTGCGCATGTTCGGAAAGCAGTAATATAGGCATAGTTTATTGATGGTTTTCTCAAATGATAGATGACCCAACTTCTCATGTATCAGTTGTATAACGTTATTCTCCATTTCGTAAGGTACGTACAGTGTTCTCTTGCCATCTGAATTTTTCTTATATATAAGTCCGTCCACTAAATCGTAGTCTTTCAAATCTTCAATTTCTAGGCGACGTCTTATTGATACAATTACTTTGTCGCGCTATTGGGCAATCTGTAGTTGGAACTCAACGTCGTCTGCATTTATACTTACTTTACTTAAACGGTTATGGCCGTCCAACAAGGCGCGCCAGTCGCTCCTTCGCTCCGCCAACCGGCGCCAATTGGTCACACCAAGGGAGTTTAAATCGTTTTCCACCTGGTCCTTCCAACGGAGTGGGGGCCGCCCTCTACCTCTGCTTCCATAGGCGGGTTTCGATAGAAACACTTTCTTGGCCGGAGCATCATCTTTCATTCGCATAACATGGCCTAGCCAGCGCAGCCGTTGCGTTTTAATTCGCTGGATTATGTTGACGTCTGCGTATTGCTCGTACAGCTCATCATTAAATCTTCTTCGGTACTCGCCATCGCCAACGCGTAGAGGTCCATAAATCTTTCGAAAAACTTTTCTCTCGAACACTCCCAAAGCCGCTTCATCTGCTGTTGTCATGGTCCATGCTTCTGCCCCATATAGCAGGACGGGTACGATAAGTGACTAGTAGAGTATGATTTTCGTTCGCCGAGAGAGGACTTTACTTTTCAATTGCCTATCTATTCCAAAGTAGCATTTATTGGCAAGATTGATTCTTCGCTGGATTTCAGTGCTGATGTTGTTGCTAGTGTTGATGCTGGTTCCTGGAAAAGTATGAAATAGGGTGAAACTTCTTGTCATATTGACGTTGCAGCAAGACAGAGCCAAAACCTCTGCTTCTAGCATCACAACGAAGTTCCGTTCCCGTTCTGGATGATATATAACCAGGACTTGGCTTTTTACTAACCTAGACTTAAGCTCGTGAAAGGCACCGATGCATTTTACGTCAAAGTCAAAGTTTGAATTTCTTCTAAGGTGGTTTTGCATTGGTTTGGCGATCTGAGAGAAGGACGGCACAAAGCGACGAAAGAATGAAAATAAGCCAATACATGATTGCAGTTGTTTTGGATTAGTAGGTATCGGGAAATTCTGTATGCTTCTTAGCCATTTGGTAGTATTCATCGTATCCGAATTTGCATTTCTCTACATTGAGTTTCAAATTCCGTAGAGCGAGTGGTTCTAGTACATATTTCAATAAATCTTTGTGCTCTTCAAATTTTTCAGTTGCAAAAAAAATGTCGTCCATGTAGATGATGATCTTTTTATCGTCAATCATATCTTGGAAAATGCTATTTATGAAACGTTGGAATAATGCGGGCGAGTTTTTCAGGCCAAAAGGCATTTTTAGATACACGTAATGGCCATTTGTAGTCACGAATGCAGTGAGCTTGATTGACTCAGGGGCCATCTGCACCTGGTGGAATCCGCTCTTCAGATCGAGTAGCGAGAAGAACTTCTTGTTCTCCAAGTGGTCGATGCAGTCGTCTATCAGGGGTAATGGGTTGTTATCCCTCACGGTTACTTTGATGGTGAATGAGGACAAAACGAAGTACCTGATGTCATCGAGAAAAGAGTCAGCGCATATGCGCCTTTGCAACCACGCTACTGTTGGCAGCCATAATTTCGAAATAGTAAAAGACTTCGTTTATTTGGGAACCAGCATCAACACTAGCAACAACATCAGCACTGAAATCCAGCGAAGAATCAATCTTGCCAATAAATGCTACTTTGGACTAGGTAGGCAATTGAAAAGTAAAGTCCTCTCTCAAAATCATACTCTACAAGTCACTTATCGTACTCGTCCACTTATATGGGGCAGAAGCATGGACCCCCACTCCGTTGGAAGGACCAGGTGGAAAACGATTTAAACTCCCTTGGTGTGACCAATTGGCGCCGGTTGGCGGAGCGAAGGAGCGACTGGCACGCCTTGTTGGACGGCCATAACCGTTTAGACGGTTAAGCGCCAGTTAAGTAAGTAAGTAAGTCCACACACAATCGTATTTTGCCGTTCTTCTATTTGACTAGTACATTAGCTGAAGCGTACGGCGAGTCACTGGGTCTTATTATCCCATCGTGGCGCAATTCGTCTACGATAGATTGCACCTGGCTTCGCTCGGCGTAAGAGAGCCTACGGGGGGCGCAATGAAAGGGAACATCACTAGTCAAAGGTATCTTCATTTCATAGTTCAGTGGCTCAGGTATTAAGTTATTGTTAAGGTAAATATCGTCAATGATTTGTATTAACTCGTCCCGCTGACATTTGGGCAGCTTGGTGTCTATGTCAACGTCTTTAACATCGTCAGAAATGTCGATGCTGAAAATATCGAGCACTTCAAAAGCAGTGGAGTCAGTTGGCTCCTGAGGTTTATAGGAATTTCGTTTACTTTGGTGGAGTTCATCGACAGGATGTATCGGTATAACGGCGGGGTGTACATCGGAACTAATTGCGGATTGAGCTATCATAGACTTACTAGGTTCATAACTATCTCTTACTTCTAATAATTTTTCCTTGGTATATTTCCTTACGCTAGTTTTTAATTTAATATTGAAAGTATATAGAAAGTCACGTCCCAAAATAACTGGTATGTTCATACTCTCATTTGGTATAATATTTAATTCAATTTCGTTTAATTTATTTAAAATACGTATTTTACATTTCACCTTTTTTTATAATAAAATTATTTCCTCCAATGCCTTTGTAATTGAATATTACTCCATCGGAATGCTCTCCTACCAACTCTTTTGGGAGAAGTGACGTCTTTATAAAGCTAACCGGACTGCCGGTGTCAAATAAAGAAAGAACTTTATCACATCTTGTTTCTTTAGCCAATTTAAATGTTATACTTACAAAATTAAATGCGCTAATTACCTCTCCCTCTAGGTCTGCTTCATCTGCAACAAAAACCACGTCATCGCGTGGTTTCAAAACTTTAGCCGGATTCGGGCAAGAACGATGGTCATGGCCCATGTGCCAACAGCGGAAGCATGCCCCATCTGGGCGTAATGGATACGGGCAGTTGGGCTTTATGTGCCCACGTCGCGAGCAATTAAAACATAGCGTCGAATCTACCTTCGGTTTCGTTGTTCGTTGTCCAGTGTATATTGTTGATTGTTGTTTTAAATTTGCTATGATGGGCTGCTTGGGAGTAATTCCAGTTACGTTGGGCGCAGTAAATTTTTGTTGGTAGCGACTTACCAATGTCTTCAATTCGTCAAGGGTGCGTGCCGTCATCAAGCGCTGAGTGTTCGGAACCGAGTTCCCCATACCGTCGATGATGAAATCTATTAGCTCAGTTTCGTCAATATTGGCACGCTTTGCCAAAGCCTGCATGTGTTGTATATAGCAGTGAATTGACTCGTCTTTTCTCTTCCACTTGCGCTGTGTTAACATCCTATAAATTTCCTGCCGGGTGATTGCTTTGTCAAATTCGGCAGTCAGCGCCTTCTTTAGGGTGTAGTAATTTGGTGCAGTTATTGTTGATAGAAAGACTCGTGCTGTCCCTGTTAGCAAACGGCGGAGAGCCAGAAGCTTGAAGCTATCGTCTGCTCCTGAGGAATCAATAATTTCCTAAAAATCACGTAAGAAATTAAGTACTGAGTATGACACGTCATCTCCGTTGAGTTTAGGGAGAGTGTGCTCGATATCTCCAAAGTCTAGACGTCGCTTATTCTTGATGGAGACCCGACCTTCAAGATCTTCGATTCTCTTGATTAGTGTCAAAATTTCAAGCCTCTTCTTTAATGCTACGATCTCTTCGTCTAGGTCGCTAATGCTTGGTATGGCTCGTTAGCCTCTAGCACTGTTAATGGTAGTGGCTGTAGCTGCTGTAGCGACATTTTCGGGAGCATTATTGATATTGGCGGCATCGGCAGTAAGAGTGGCGTTGATAATACTAGAATCGGCAATGGAAGTATTAGCATCTGCTATATTGGCGCCATCGGCAGCATTAGCGTCTACTATATTCCCGCCATCGGCAGTAAGAGTGGCGTTAGTAATACTAGGATCGGCAACGGCAGTATTAGCATCTTCTATATTGGCGGCATCGGCAGCATTAGTGGCATCAATATCGAAGGCATCGCTAGTTTCGTCAGAATCTGTAGCGTTTCCAGGGGCAGAGGCTATTATATTTGTTCCAACTCCCACTACGCTCTGCAATAAGTTGCGCAACTGTTGCGTCGTGGCTGATGGTGGAAATTCCACCCCGGCTTTTTGTAATGCATTCGTCAATTTTTGTTTTGGGTTGGCCATTTTAGTTGTACAATAAATATAAATTTTTCCAAATGGGTATGTGGTTGAACCCCACAACTGAGATATAAAATTTCCAAATTTATTAGTATTCAACGTGGATTATGAGGGATATTATTCCTTTCTTAAATGAAAGACGTGTAAAGGGCCCATTACTGATACTTAGCATAGACTTGACTTGACTTGAGAACTGTCACTTACAGTTCTGTTAAATGAACATTGCATGTTACTGATTATTCAAAACTTAGCAACACTTAACTTAAAAGTCTGTTGAATTTTGATTTTCTATGTAAGTTAAGTGACGTTTACATTTTGAGATGCCATTTGTTTGTTTCCATTTCATTTTGACATTTTCTCATACAAATTGCTATTTATTGATTATGATGCCAAAATGTATGCGCTAAGTGGAGTATAATCGTGGCTAAGTTGCCAAGTTTACGCCAAGTAAAGTCAAGTTTATGCTAAGTATCAGTAATGGGCCCTTTACTCTGTTAAATGTTCAACCGGAAGTGACTCTTCCTCTTTTCTTTTATTGCTCATCCTCATCATTTATCAAGTTGGCTGTGGTTATCGATACTTATTATCTATGAATGTAATACAATATTTAGCTTTTGTTAGAGCTACCATATGTTTACAGTACGTTTACAATTTGCTATCTTTACAATATGTAGAATATAGATATATAGAATGTATAGATAGATAGAGATATAGATAGAAGATATAGAACAGGGGTCATCAATTAATTTCATTGGCGGTCCGTTTTTTCAAAAAACATGAACGTCGCGGTCCGAAGGATAATAAAACTAAACCGTATTGTTTAAATAATCTATGGACATACATACTTACGTTATAAATGGCCAAATAAACCGAATGGATTCTCGTAAATTTTTTAATTAAATAAAAGACAAACGGTTTTTACAATACTAATGAGAAAAATGGCATTTTTTCATATTAATATTTTGCGCCGTCAGATATATGTATGTATAAAACTCATGGACAAAAATAATTTTTCACTTAAATTTTTTTCGTGGAACCGGCTGTCAGTTACATAACTTCAAAATAAGTTGCTGGTACAAGGTCCGCATAAAACACGGTCCGGATGCGGATAGCGGTCCGCCATTCGGTGACCCCCGATATAGAAGGTAGAAGATATAGAAAGATATAAATTCGAATAACAGATAAAATAATTTATTCGTTACTCAAATAAAATTTCTTGAAATAAAAAAATCCATTTATCGTGAATAACCGAAAACATTTTTTTTTTATCTTTTATTCGTTATTCGAATATCATTGGTCCATAACTGGTTACACAACCAAAATTATTTTTTTGTTTTAATTTATTTCAAGAAATGTCTTATTTTTGTACAAAAGTTTGTAAAATAAACATTTAACAAAAATAACAAACCCAAAACATAACATTAAATACTTGCAGATTACGGAAAAAGCATCCTTGTTTAAAGATATAATAGCTGTGTTTTTTACATCTATGGACGTTTACGTTTAGATCGTTGCTTGCATCGAGTATGGGAAAGTGAGGATGGTCAATGCAAGAAGAAACTGATAGTCGTTCCCAGGAAAATGATTCCTGACGTGCTCAGCGAGCTGCATAATGGTCCATGCGGAGGTCATCTGGGAATCACGAAGACGCTCGAGAAGATTAAACAGAGGTTCTATTGGGTTGGTTGTCGTCAGTCGGTTACTAAGTGGATTGCGAACAGCGAGGTTTGCAGCAGAGCGAAAGGGACCAAAACCCGAAGTCATGGCCAGATGAAGCAATACAACTCAGGTGCGCCATTTGAAAGGATCGCTATGGATGTCGCAGGTCCATTTCCTACTAGCAACTGCGGAAACAAATATGAACTGGTGGTTATGGATTATTTCAGCAAATGGCCAGAGATATACCCAATCCCAAGTCAAGAAGCGGAAACAGTAGCAGAAGTGTTTATAAACAATTGGGTTGCAAGGTATGGTGTACCAATGGAGTTACATACTGACCAAGGCAGGACTTTCGAATCAGCTGTGTTGCAGGAAATGTGTAAATCATTGGGCATTCGAAAAACATGGACAACTGCATTGCATCCTCAGTCCGATGATATGGTGGAACGATTCAATAGAACATTAGAGGAGCACTTAAGTAAAGTACTGGACAAGTTCCATAAAGAGTGGGATAGCCGCACCCCGTTATTCTTGATGGCTTACCGATCAGCAGTGCATGAGACAACGGGCAAAACCCCTGCAAAAGTAATTTTTGGCAATGACCTTCGATTGACAGCTGATTTGAAGTTTGGGATAGATGCTGATGCAGAGAGAAATGTCAAGAAATTCACTGGTGTTTTGGAAGAGCAGAGAGGAATGCACGATCTGATAAGGCAACGAACAAAGATTATGAGTGACAAGATGAAAGCCAGATACGATAAAGCAATTAATTCGGAAGGTTTTCAGGAAGGAGATTTGGTGCTGGTATACAACCCACAACGGAAAAAAGGTTTGTCCCCGAAATTGCAGTGTAACTAGGAATGCCCTCAAAAAGTTGTAAAACGGATCAACGATGTAGTTTACCGCATACAAACCATTGGTAAACCACCAACCAAAATGAAAGTGGTTCATCTGGAAGGCTGGCGGCGTTTAGATCAGGAAATTTGTCTGATCGGGACGATCAGACTTAGGTGGAGGGCAGTGTGACGAATATTAGCAACACTAAAGGATACTAATATCTCTAAGCCGATACTAAGCAGTCATTTTTATGTACATAAACAAATCAATCATTATGTCTACACATATGTATTTTCAAAGTAGTCTAATAAAGACCATTTTGCATTATTAAATATTGGAGTTATTTATTCAACAGTTTAGCAATACGAACGATAGTAGAAGGTTGCAAATAAGCAGAATTTCCCTAAACTCGTTACAATATATAGAAGTATATATCTATCTGAACAAAATTAATATACTGTGTGAGCTTTGCTCAGCTGAGTTAGAGTTGGGTCGTTTCGTTCTCTCAACTGAACAAGTGAACTAGATCCTCGATTTCGGTTCTTTTTGTTCTTTTAGTTCATTTGTTCTTTTAGTTCGTTTTATCTAATGTTATTATTTCTCTCTTCTCGTTCGCAAACACTGTAAATTCATACATACATACGCAGAAATTCACAGTGAGCACGAATGTCGATGATGCCACTTACACTAAAGATATGTGTGGTCATCTTTGTGTGTGGCACTGCTACAACAATATATGTGGTACGCCACCAGCGCACTGCCGTATTTCCAATATAGTTTAACACGATGGTTATGTTCAAAATCAATGTTTATTGTAATTAAATCACTTAAATTAAGTTTATAGATATTATTTAATAATAAAGTATTTAGTTTAGTCTATGGTTTATTTATATTAATTAATTCAACAAATAACGTCCGTCGTCGTCGGTGGTCGCGCAAAAACTATCGGGTTTGTATCTTTGTGGAGTTAGTTTGAATTCTATGCGTTATTCTCCTGTCTATTGTCTCGTCCTTTTGTCTGTCTCTTCTACGTCTACCACGCAGGGTTGCATATCTTAAGCCGCGTTCATGCATTCCCACATATATGTGTGGACTATTTATGAAAACCATGCTTTGTAAGAAACTAATTATTACATTTATTAAACTTGAAAAGTTCATATTTACTGGATCTTCCGAAATTTGTAACTTTTTTTGAAGTTAATTATACATATATTTATTAACTTATTTATTCATTACTCATTTAAATATACCTACACAAAGCATTGCTGCATACACACCACCATCTATACTTGTTGGCTTTTTTCGCGGGTGCGAGCAGCAGTGATCAAATTTGCTCGAAAAAAAAAAAAGAACAGATGAACAAAAAGAACAACTTGTTCGTTCATCAGAAAAAGAACGAAATATTCGAATCTTTGAAAGGAACGAAAAAGCACAACTCTAGAACCTGTTATCTTTATGACTTACTGATGATTTTGAAAACTAAACTTATTTTTGAATGGTGTTACGTCAATTACGTTTATTATGAAATTCGGAATTGCAGCCATTGTAAAAGTTTACAAGTATGATATGTATGAGAGGGAAACAATTTCTTTCCCTTTCTAACACACGGCAGTTTGACACTTCGGTCAGTGTCAAACTAGCGTGGAACCCAGTGGAACCTGCGTGGAACATGAGTTTTGACACTGAACGAAGTGTCAAAATTACCGGGGTTGCTTCGTCGAAAGCGACACAGGGAAGCAAAAAAGGGATCGGAATATCAGATATGGGTTGTTGTGATGGTAAATTTTTTTGAACGAATTTAGTAGGAAATTTTAAGTGTACCCATATGGGTCCTTCAGAAAATTATAAGAAAGTCTTCAATTGGGATATCTGAGGACGCGTAGTTATTCCAGTATTAAGAATACAAACACGGGATTTAAGTTTTTCTACCCGTTCAAAAGTTTTCCGCGAAAAACAGTTTGAAACCGAGGTCGACCGCAATAACCCGTCCAAAAAACCGGAAAGAAAAATGAAAAGACGCGTTTTGTCCTGTTATCAATAGTCCAAAGGCGGAAAAGTATTCGAATTATTGGAAGCGAGGCAAAAACGCGTCTATTAATACCTCCCCCGACGGTTTTGGTCGTGTTTTGGCAATCGTTATACCGGTAATAAAGTAATAAAATATCACAATTTGTTAATTAAAATTGTCCAAAACATATGGATTTTATCTATAAGACATTTTATTGTGAACAAGCAAGAACAAGAGAAATTCAGCCCAATTCTAAACGAAAAATCCGTGCGAGTTTTTTCCCTTCTCCCATTCCTGGTATTCTAAATAAAAATTCCTTGTGAGTTTTTTCACTTCTCCCTTTCCTCCTATTCTGAACAATGTTCGAAAAAGCGGAAACCAGTTATGGGAGAAAAGTAGGTATTATGAATGTGAGGGAGAGGGAGATTTCTCTGCCATTTCATAGAAGTTTTTTCACTAGTTAAATTAAAGGGAATGCATCAAAATCGTTAAGGGAAATTGGTTATTTTAAGAAAGAACACTTATTTGTACAAATTTGTGCTAAAATATGTATTTACATTCTATCACAATATTCTCACTGTTAATACAACAACAACCACAATATTCTTTATTTAAGTCGAAAAATATATCATAAGCAACGGAAGAGCTCTTCGCATATTTGATGCAGCGATCCAGAAATTGCGCAATGATTTTTTAAGAAGGCTTAAATAGATTTTGGCATATGGCGAAACTCAACTTGACTTGGCTGCCAGAAAATTGCTTTGCAGAATGAATGCAGGCAAGTCCGGCGGATTTGTGTTATCCCGCCGGTCTTCTTCTTATGCTCCTCTGTTGATGGTGCTGTGGCATCACTTCATTACTCATTTCAGTGAATACCACATGAAAAGCAATAATGTGCATTGTTTATACCTTATTTCTTAATTTCAAACAAATTGGCAACAATAATTAAACTTTACAATATTTTAAACAAAATAAGAAATGCGCAACGAAATTTCAATTGACAAAACAGCTGACTTCGAAAATTCGAAATTCCTATTCCCCAATTATTCTTCTACCTAGGAGAAAAGAATTGGAGGAATTTTTCCGCGGGAATAAAAAAATCCGCGAGAATATTTAGAATTGGTCTGATTGTTTATCTTCGTACATGGTTGCTTTTTCCGTGCTTCGCCAACTTAAAACAAATTTTATAAAATTATCAAAAAAATTTAAGAAAACATGGAAATTTTTGACACAAACTATATCTCTTGTAAGAATTTACTA
Source organism: Eurosta solidaginis (assembly GCF_040869045.1). Lineage (NCBI taxonomy): Eukaryota > Metazoa > Arthropoda > Insecta > Diptera > Tephritidae > Eurosta > Eurosta solidaginis. The sequence goes on along the minus strand of NC_090323.1, from coordinate 87,913,242 downwards.
TAAATTATTTATTCCAATATTTCAACATTTTTTACGCAGTTTTCTTTGGCAGCTAATACGCTTTTTTTGCACCTATGAAGTACAATAGTGCCAAATCATGCCAAATAGCATCCACAAAAATACGAACAAGAACAAGCATTTTCATCAGGTGAGCGTGGCTGTGTATGTGCGTTCTGCTACATATCCTACTTGTAGACCTGTACAATGATTGCAGCACGCTCTTAAAGAAAAACCTAAACGTCGGTAAATTTGAAGCTTATAAATAAAAATAAATGTAAGGCGCGATAACCTCCGAAGAGATCTAAGGCCGAGCTTCTCTTCCAATTTGCGTCGTGCTCCTCTTGATTTTTCCCTACAAATTGGCCGGACGGGACCTACATGTTTTATGCCGACTCCGAACGGCATCTGCAAGGCAGATGAGTTTTCACTGAGAGCTTTTCATGGCAGAAATACAATCGGAGCACTTGCCAGACACTGCCGAGGGGCGACCCCGCTTAGAAAAATTTTCTTCTAATTGAAAAATCTTATTTCTAAAATTTTGATGTTGCTTTGCCCGGGAGTTGAACCCAGGGCATACGGTGTGATAGGCGGAGCACGTTACCATCACACCACGGTGGCGCTGATTAATTTGTCTACTTGTACACTTCTTACAGGTTGTCCCACTTGAAACTTAGTTGTAACAGCTTGCTTAAAATGAATTTAGCCAGGGTGACCTGGCTTAAAAAGTATATTTCTGAAAAGGTTGGTTTACCGCCTTGCCAATGGGAAAAAGCTATTTGACATCACCTTTCCGTATGCAACAATTTTGTAAAACACATTTTTAATAAAAATTATTAATATTGAATATTTTTCTAGGAGTAACCTATATTTTTCTTTTTATTTTCTAAACAAAAACTTACATATTATTTATCGTTTAAAACGCTTTTCTATGCTTAATAAAATAAAGCAAGACGGCTCTATCATTTTTTATCACTATCAATTTTATTTTTGTCAAGTGATGAAGATACCATTCCCCCACTATTTGAGGGGTATAATTTATCCAAATAATTTAGTGATTCGTTAAGAAATGTCTGAAAGAAAAATTGTTTGCATAATTAGTTGCATTAATTTGTTTATTATAAAATAAATGTTTACCTGAAAAGCATGTAAAACTGCCATTATTGCTGGAGAACCAAATCCATGAGTGATTAGAGAGAAATGTGTTAAATGGCGCTGTATTGAAGGCTCCAAAAGATGCTGGGATCTGGTACCATATTGAGTTGTGCGGTCTTGGCTTAGTACCTGCATTAGCTCCTTCGTTATCTATAAGTTAAGATAGATTTTACACTGGTTTTTCACAAATAAGAATGTAGATAAACAGATTAAGATATATATAAGTATGTATGCAGAATTTACGTATGCAGAGTGAAACTATACATCTTGTCTATTTTCATGAGGTTTTTGGCATTATATATGGGTCAGGATTCAATGAGTATCTTTTCAAAATGAAACTTTGGTACCATTCTGTAAAAAATACAGGACTATTTCGGTGTTATTTTGGAACCATTTAATAACCTTTCCGGAATTGTGTTTGGTTTTATTTCGAGATTATTTGCAGACCATTTGAGGTTATTTCTGGACTCTTAGGGATTGATTCCGAAACAACTTTGATACTAGTTTCGGGACTATTTCGGGACTGTGTTTGGGTTTCAGCTTATTATTCATCTCCAAAAAACTACCTCAAGAAAAACGAGCATATTCCTGTTCAGAATGGATATTCAGACTTCCATAACCTTTATTACTTTATCAAACTTTTGTAATGTCATTTAAACCCCTTAAATTATAAATAAGTTTTTAATCTTCCTCGTTTTATACCCACTGACAGAACGGACGGTTATCTTTTATTTAATAATTTGGGAAAAATTTAAACAACGTGACATCAGGACGGACAAGGCGGCAGCTGTTTCGATTATACCTTGTAAATCTCTTCAAATCCTTTTCTCCCGGGAGTGCGAGTCGAACCCACACTCCTACGATAGTTGAAATGGTTACAAACGCATTGAGCTACGCCATGCCTTAGTTGTTGTAAAGTTTTTCCCAATTGCCTTTTTTTGCATATTTTAATCTTTTACACATTGCATACTTCGTATGCAATTATGTGTCAAAGCTATGCTTGCTGGTACTTGGGTTTTCAAAGAAACTTTGGTATTTTGTTGCTGTTTTTGTTCTATTTATAGAACTACAACGAATTTTGTCTGTTTGTATGATTTAATCGGGGGATTGCCCGTATTGCTTTTTTTAAATGTATGAAAACATTTATTTGAAGCAATTTTTAATTTTATAATTTATTTAATAATTTGGGAAAATTTTAAACAACGTGACATCAGGACGGACAAGGCGACAGCTATTTCGATTATACCTTGTAAATCTCTTCAAAGCCTTTTCTCCCGGGAGTGGGAGTCAAACCCGCACTCCTACGATAGTTGAAATGGTTACAAACGCATTCAGCTACGTCATGCCTTAGTTGTTGTAAAGTTTTTCCCAATTGCCTTCTTTTGCATATTTTAATCTTTTACACATTGCATAATTCGTATGCAATTATGTGTCAAAGCTATGCTTGTTGGTAGGTTATCTTTTTAACTCTGAGTTAACCTAACATTAGGAGTTAAACTCGTACATTTTTGACAAATTTTGCAAATTAACTCTTTAAACTAAACAATTGAGAAAGCAAATGTCTCTTAAATCGCTGTTCGATTACTAAACATATTTGCTAAATAGTGTTTTTCAAACATTTTTGTTAACGATTGGTGTATAGAAATATGTTGTCTGTTTTTTAAATACAAATTTAAAAGAATCGTTAGTTTAAAACACAAATGGTAATTCATGGCAGTTCAATTTATTTACCGCGAGCAAACAACGCTTTCTTCCATTCTCTCACCATTCGCAACAATCATTCTCCCTGTGAGCTGATTTGAGAGGTAAGAATGGCAATGGAGGAATGAAAATATACTTTACATTGTAAAAAGGGCTCAGAAAAATTCGTCAAAATCGAAAAAATTATAAAGGCAAAGCGAATCTCTTCGAGGTGATGCTAAAGCGAATTCAACCCAATTTTCCGTGCAGAAGAATGTCAAATCAAAAGAAAATTTGCATTGATTTCGATTAACTGACATATAACTGAACCAGGGTGTTACTTGGACATTATCAAAAAGCAACCAGCTAATGGGATAACAACACCTTGTACTGAGTTCGTTTTGTATAAAAGAGAAAAAATTACCAAAAAGGGGAAAAATGCCAATTTAAAAAATCGTCAAAAAGAAAAAATTCAAATTGAAAAAGTTGCCAAAAAGAAAACAATTTTCAAAAGCAAAAGCTTTCTCAAAATTCCATATATTAACACACACACACTACTAACGTCCATATTACGAAAATCTTTAAGAAAATTCAGGTTAAATTTTTAGACAGACATAAACTGATAATTTTAGAATATATAGCATTTAGGACATCTTATTTGCAGTATTTAAGAGAAATTGTTTGCTTATATTCAAATATTTAGCTATTTTTTCTACATTTTTCTTGAACATTAGCTGTGTTTCTTTTTTTTTATATCTATAGACGTTTACGCTTAATCTTTGTATGGACTGCTAAGCGTCAAACTTTAAACACTCCTCTGACATTGCTGCGCATCAAATTAGTACTACTAAATTTCAATACGTATTATACTCAGATGTAACTGAAATATGTGTCTATGTTTCACCCCTACATTAATTCTATGTATCACCTCAACAAATGGTGTGTATCCACTATTCATCGCAACCGATTCAGCTATATGTTATACACTATGACCACCAGAGGTTTGTGTTTGCGCTTTTCGGTACAACATTTTGTGTAGCTAGTTGCCGCTAGATGGGTCTCCCAAGCATTATCCCAAGCATTCACGCGCAAACGTAAACGTATAAGCGTGTAAAAATAAAATAATAAAAAGAATTTCTAAGTTAAACGGTTTTATTGAAAACAATACATGAAGTAATAATAATACCTACTAAAAGCTAGAAAATAAGTAGGTAGGTACCAGTCATCACACTCCTCATCAATCTAGGGCGTTGATCAGACAATTAAAAAAAGCTTTGAGCGCGTGAAATTTCTAAAAATGTGAGGCGTAGCATAACCTTATTAAAGTTCAGTTGGTCTTATATATGACTATCAATAGAAATCTATTCAAATATGGACCAAATCGGACCACAAATACAATTATTTTAATATCTCGATTCTTGCGCCACCTAGCGGTGTTTTTTCATATGCCGCTTTCTATTCATGTATGTATCATGTGCTTCCAATAGGACCACAAATACAATTTTTTTTGAATATCTCGATCCTTGCGCCACCTAGCGGCGATTTTTTCATAGGTCGCTTTCTATTTATGTATGTATTATATGTTCCAAATATGAACCAAATCGGACCACAAATACGAGTTTTTGAAATATTTCGAACCATACGCCACCTATCGGAGTTTTTTTCGTATTATTGCATTGTCATCGGGTTCTGAACTATGTTCCAAGTTTCAGGCATGTAGCTTATCGGGAAGATACCTAAATTTCAATTACAAAATTCGTGCCAGCCAGCCAGCTAAATAAAACCGTTTAATTAAAAAAGCACCTGATTGGCGCACTCAATTCACGATGGTAGAAGAATACTAAACAAGTAAGGAAGTCTAATTTCGGGTGAAACCGAACATTACATACCCAGCTGTACACTTGAAATGCTGTTGTTGTTTGTTTTGTGTACCTAATTTTGTTAAAAGGCTGTGCAATAACACATATACATATGGTTCTATTCTGAACAAATTTTCTATTAAAAGAAGCAAAAAGGATACAGAGGCTATCACCAATGACTTTGAGCGGTTAATAATGCAGTTTTCCTTCAGATATGGGGATTACCTTACTGTTTATTTTAAAATAAAGATATGACAGAACACTAAAAATACGATTGGTACAAAACTATTTTTCGCTAAGATTTAACTTATTGTTACGAATATTAGCAACACTAAGGGGTACTGTCATCTCTAAGCCGATGCTAAGCAGTGACTTGTATGCACATCAATAATTCAATCATTATGTCTACACATATGTACGTACACGCAGCGGCACATGCAGATATCTTATCTGAGATGCCCCCTAAAGTATGCAATTATAATTGTGGAAGTCTCGCTCACAAATAAACCCGCATATGAGAGCTACACACGTGCATCTATAGTTATAATTATATACCTGTAACTAATAACGCTTTATTTTCTGAAATAAATTGTTGCCTAAGTAAATGGTAAAGCCTTAATAGAGTTACTCCTACCCCAGAAAATTTTCAACATTTATAGTGCATACAAGGAACAATTCAACTCACCATATTCACTCATATTAACAGTGTATATGTGGATCTTAAGAGCGAATTGAGAGTTTCACAGAGTTGCACTGCCACACCGCCATTTGATACAGGGTAAAAGTGTAACGCTTTTGCGTTGCGAGCTGGCAACAATTTTCACAAAAGAACGAAATACCCCGTAAAAGCGTTGCCTATTTTTTAGAATAGAACAACAACCCTTGCGCGGCGTGCAAAAAGCTTAACACTTTAGCGAGAAAATTAAACGCTATAAGTAAATTCTGGAAGCGCCTAGAAGGAACAACGAGGAAATCACACAGTATAAAAGCAGCAACAGTAGAGGCGCGACAATCAGTTGGATTTAAGACGATATCTGGCGAGCAATAGCAGTATTATTTTTGAAAATCAGTTTCATTTAAGCAAGCTATTAGTTGTGAAGTATCAGTGTTATTGTGAAATACTTTAATAAAGGCCATTTTGCATTATTAAATATTTAGTGATTCGAACTTATCAGAAGGTTGCAAATAAGAGGATTTTCAGTAAATTCCTTACAATTGGTGTCAGAAGAGGTATTGTTGAATAAATTCCAGAGGACAACAAGGACATGGCAAAGTTAAGCGAATTGAAGATCCAGCAACTGAAGAAGGAGTTGGAGAACCGTGGATTGAATACAACCGGCATTAAACTCGAACTTCAGGTACGACTACGAGAGGCAATGGAAGTAGAAGGAATTAACGTGGAAGAGTATGCTTTTCATCTTGATGGCGACGAGACAACAACAAAAATTGAGGAGAACAACGAAACACCGCAGAAAATGTCGAACACAGACTTGAACACAATATTAGCTGCAATATCTGTACAAACGTCGACAGTAACATCCAAGAAGGAAAAACAACTAGAATCACAGGAGAAACGTATAACATCCAAGATGGAAACTCAACTGGAAGAACAGAAGACATATATAGCATACCAACTGGATTCGCAAGAGACACGCATAGCATTTAAGATTGACGCACAAGAGACGCGTATTTCCGAAATGTCGGCACAAATTTCAGCACAGATATCATCTCAGATCTCCACACAACTAGAAGCGCAGGAAGTCCGTATAGCATCGAAACTGGGAGCGCATATAGAAGAAAAACTAACCCAGTTTCATGAAGGCTTCAGTGCTCGCTAGGAAAAAATAGAGGCAAAGATGGATGCTTTGAAAGATAGGATCCAGGAATTACAATTGAACATCCCAGTCACTTCAACGTGTAATCCGACGGAAAAACTCCATCCTTTGACGGTTCTGTTCCTTTCCAGGTCTTTAAGCTACAGTTTGAGAAGACCGCAGCAGTGAACAACTGGAATGCTGAAGATAAAGTTGCTGCACTGTCCATGGCATTTAAAGGGCCTGCAGCTGAAATTTTAAAACCATTCCAGAGGGCGAACGGAACTGTTATGAAGCATTGATGGGTGCTCTAGAGAGACGATACGGAACTGAGCATAGGAGACAGATATACCAAATGGAGTCACTGAACCGGTTCCAGAAGCCGGGTGAGACATTGCAAGAGTTTGCGTCGGATGTTGAAAGGCTTGCACATTTAGCCAATGCGGACGCACCCGTGGAGTACACTGAAAGGGTACAGATTCAGAGCTTTATAAATGGCATACGGGACGTCGAAAGAAAGCGAGCTACATACGCAAACCCAAAGCCAACATTCGCAGAAACGGTATCACATGCTCTGATTCTGACTGTAGATACGGGCACATCTCATTCCTTAATTCGATCTGACTTGGTCAACAGGAGAGCAAAAACGTTACCTGGAGCAATGTTGCGAACGGTCACTGGCGAGTATCACCAAGTCCAAGGAGAAGTGGTATGTGAGGTATTAATTGGAAAGGTCATGGTTCTACACAAATTCATTGTGGCGGAGATTGTTGATGAAGTCATATTGGGAGTGGACTTCTTACATGACCATGACATCAGGATCGATATGCGGAGAAAGATTATGCGCTATAATAACCAGGATGTGCCACTTCAATTTGGAAAAGGGTTCAGCAGTAATCGAGTACTGGTGGAGAAAAATCGACAAAGACCACGAAAGTCAAAGGTAAAAGTTGATGGAACAAATGGGCCAAACAAACCCGAACGGACGCACTAAAACGAAGGAAAGAATTTTCCAGAAAGAATGCGAGGGTAGTTTCAAGCCGGGCGCACTACTGTTGTGAAGCGTCGGAACGATACTGACTATGCGAAACCAATCCGCCAAGCGCAAGCTCTCCGAAGTAGTTCATTGGCCAAACAATAGAGTGTGAAGGAACGGCCCGTGGTAATCAGTAGTAAGATGAAACACTGGCACGACAAGAACTTTAATTTGGAAGGTTTCCTGGAGGGAAATTTGGTACTGCTATACAACCCTCACAAGCGGGAAGGTGTTCCATCCAAATATCGGTGCAGTTGGGAAGGCCCGTACATAGTTGTGAAGAGGATCAGTGATGTCATCTACCGCACACAAACAATGGGGAAACCACGAAATAAAAGGGTGGTTCATTTGGAGAGGCTAGCAGCGGTTAGATCGAGAGATTTGTCTGATCGGGACGATCAGACTTAGATGGAGGGCAGTGTTACGAATATTAGCAACACTAGGGGGTATTGTCATCTCTAAGCCGACGCTAAGCAGTGACTTGTATGCATATCAATAATTCAATCATTATGTCTACACATATGTATGTACAGGCAGCGGACAAGTAGCGCACAAGCACATGCAGATATCTTATCTGAGATGCTCCCTAAAGAATGCAATTATAATTGTGGAAGTGTCGCTCACAAATACACGCGCATATGAGAGCTACACACGTGCATCTGTAGTTATAATTACATACCAGTAACTAAGTAAATTCTGGAAGCGCCTAGAAGATGCAACGAGGAAATAACACAGTATAAAAGCAGCAACAGTAGAGGCGCCACAATCAGTTGGATTTAAGACGCTATCTAGCGAGCAATAGGAGTATTATTTTTGAAAATCATTTTCATTTAAGCAAGCTATTAGTTGTGAAGTATCAGTGTTATTATGAAGTACTTTAATAAAGGCCATTTTGCATTATTAAATATTGGAGTTATTTATTCAACAGTTTAGTGATTCGAACTTAGCAGAAGGTTGCAAATAAGAGGATTTGCAGTGAATTCGTTACATTATTATTTTTGTCTACGACCCTTTCTAAAGTCATTTATATAAAATTGGGCGTGGTCCTTAACCAATATCATCCATTTTTACTAGAAATATTTCCTGGTATAAGGAAAATATGTGTACCCAATTTTGTTACGATATGAAAATTTTCTTCGAGTTATGGCTCCCGAAACATTGAAAATTGCTTAAAAAAAAAGGGGCGGTGCCACACCCACTTTAAAAAATTTTAGTGGTTTCCAATTTAATATTTATTCCAATTTAGAAAGTAAAATTCTATTGATACAAAGCTCTTTTTCGCTAAGATATAGCTTATTATATTCGTATACGACCCTTTTAAAAATCTTTTATATAAAAGTGGGCGCGGTGCGGTCTTTAACCGATCTCGTCCAGTTTTTCTAGAAATATTTCTGCTACAGGGAAAATTTGTGTACCCTATTTTATTACGATCCGTTAATTTTTCTTCGAGTTATGGCTCCCGAAACATGGAAAATTGCTTAGTCGTAAAAGGAGCGGTGCCACACCCATTTTTTAAAATTTGAAGTTTTTCCTATTTCTTGTTATAAATCCACTTAGGAAATGAAATACCATTGTTATTGTAACGAACTTTGGGAAATTCCGCTTAATGCAACCTTCTGCTAACGCTCGAATCACTTAACTGTTGAATAAATAACTCCAATAATGCAAAATGGTCTTTATTAGACTACTTTCACGATAACACTTCTACTTCCCAACAGATAGCGTGCTTAAATCAAACCGATTGCCATGCCTCAGCTGGTGTTGCTTTTATACTCTCCGGTTTCCTCGTTGCATATTTCTCGGCGTTTCTAGAATTTACTATTTGTTTACCAGCTATAAACTCACCACCTGTAACTACAGATGCACTACTATAGCTTCTCGCATAGCCATATGCGCGTGTATATGTGAGTGATACTTCAACCGATGATTGCCTAGTTTTGGGAGTATCTCAGATATATGCATGTGTTTGTGCGTTTCTCTCCGCTGCTTGTATGGACATATGTGTAGACATAATGATTAATTTGTATACGTACATACAAGTGTGGTAGCTTGCTTTATTGTTGTTTTAGCTTTATTTACTTAGTTTCAGATTAGTGATGTGAATATCACTTAGTGTCACTAATATTCATCACACTACCCTCCACCTAAGTCTGATCGCCCCGATCAGACAAATCTCTCGATCTAACCGCTGCTAGCCTCTCCAAATGAAACACCCCTCTATTTCGTGGTTTCCCAATTGTTTGTATGCGGTAGATGACATCACTGATCCTCTTCACAACTCTGCAGGGGCCTTCCCAACTGCACCAAAATTTGGATGGAACACCTTTACGCCAGTGAGGGTTGTATAACAGTACCAAATCTCCCTCCCAGGAACCATCCGAATTCTTGCTTTTGTTAAACCTGTGTTTCATCTTATTTTCATTACCCTGGTTCGTTCCTTCACACTCTGTTGTTTGGCCAATGAACTACTTCGTATAGCTTGCGCTTGACGGATTGGCTTTGCATAATCAGTATCGTTCCGACGCTTCACAACAGTAGTGCGCCCGGCTTGAACCACCCTTCAATTCTTTCTGGGAAATTCTTTCGTTCGTTTTAGTGCATCCATTAGGGTTTGTCAATGCCAGTGTTTTTCTCGCTTGTACCTTCGGTTTTGATTTGTTTAGCCCATTCATTCCATCAACCTTTTCCCGATTTACCTTCTTTGACTTTTGTGGTCTCTGTTGAATCTCCTCCACCAGCACTCGCGCACTGCTGAAGCCTTTCTCCAAACTGAAGTTAAGTGGTATATTCTGGTTCTTATAGCGCATAATCGTTCTCCGCATATCGATACTGATGTCATGGTCAACTAAGAAGTCCACTCCCAATATGACTTCATCAACGATCTGCACCAAAACGAATTTGTGTAGAACCATGAACTTCCCAATTAAGATTTCACAGATCACTTCTCCCCGGAATTGGTTATACTCGCCAGTGACCGTACGCAACATTGCTGCAGGTAATGGCTTTACTCTCCTGTTGATCAAATCAGATCGGATCAAGGAATGAGATGCGCCCGTATCTACAGTCAGTACAAGTTCTTTGCCATCCACATTCCCTCTGACGGTAAGGCTGCTTGATTTCCTTCCAATTTGCGACACAAATATCACAGTACATTCAATAGCTGGAGCTAGCTCTCGATCTCTACATTTTACTCACTCTTCCTCATCCCCTCCAGCTTTGTTATTAAGACCACCCATGCTGTTGAAACCACTAGGATCAAGATCGCAATGACGTGCAATGTGACCGGGCTTTCCGCATGATTGAAACATTTGATAACTGTTTCACTGCACTTTTGCGATCCTTTCAGCGCCTCCAATATTGTGTTCACTCAGTCAGGAATTTATACCTCCACACGGCGTGCTTTGAATGCTGGCTTACACAGAAGCGATGCTGTTTCCTGAATCAGAGCATATGATACCGTTTCTGTGAATGTAGGTTTTGGGGTTGCGTATGTTGCTCGCTTCGATTCCACGTCCCGTATGCCATTTATATAGCTCTGGATTTTTACCCTTTCGGTGTATTCCACGAGTGCGTCCGCATTCGCTAAAAGTGCCAGCCTTTCAAAATCCGACGCAAACTCTTGCAATGTTTCACCAAGCCTCTGGAAGCGGTTCAGTAACTCCATTTGGTATATCTGTCTCCTATGCTCGGTTCCGTATCGTCTCTCTAGAGCGCCCTCTGGAATTGTTTGTAAGATCTCAGCTGCAGGCCCTTTTAATGCCATGAACAGTGCAGCTACTTTATCATTTACATTCCAGTTGTTCACTGCTGACGTCTTCTCAAATTGTAGCTTAAAGACCTGGAAAGGAACAGAACCGTCAAAGGATGGTTTCTTTACCTTTGAATTAGGTGCAGCTCCTGTATACGACCTTTTAAAGCATCTACCACAGCCTCGATTTTTTCCTCAAATTGCGTTATTTTCTCGTCCATACGCGCTTCGAGTTTTGATGATATATGCGCCTCCTGCGCTTCGATTTGTACTGCTATGCGTGCTTCTTGTTCTTTCAGTTGTGTTTCCATCTTTGATGTAATCTGTGTCGACATTTCTGAAATACGCGTTTCTTGTGCTTCCGTCTTGGATGTTATACGTGTTTCCTGTGATTCCAGTTGGGATGCTATACTTTTCTTCTGTTCTGCCAGTTGAGGTGTTATATTTGTCTTTTGTTCTTCCAGTTGAGATGACATTTCGGTTGATATTTGTTTCAAAACTGCTAGTATCGCGATAGTGTCAACACTTGCCAATGGATTCGGAGTCTCTATCTTCTCCTCCAATTTAGTCACCGGCTCTTCCACATCAGGATAAAAGACATATTCGTCCACACAAATTCCTTCCAACTCCATTACCTGTCGTAGCCGTGCTTGCAGTGCGATCTTATTGCCGGTTGTATTCAATCCACGGCTCTCCAACTCCTTCTTCAATTGCTAGATCCTCAATTCACTCAACTTTGCCATGGTAAGTTGTATTCGTAATCTTCGGAATTTATTCAACATTTCCTCTTCTGACACCAGTTGTAACGAATTTTGGGAAATTCCGCTTATTTGCAACCTTCTGCTAACGTAAATAATTCCAATATTCAATAATGCAAAATGGTCTTTATTAGACTACTTTCGCAATAACACTTCTACTTCTCAACAGATAGCATGCTTAAATCAAATTGATTGCCATGCCTCAGCTGGTGTTGCTTTTATACTCTTCGGTTTCCTCGTTTGCATATTTCTAGGCGTTTCTAGAATTTACTATTTATTTACCAGTTATAAACTCAGCAGTTATAACTACAGATGCACTATTATAGCTTCTCGCATAGCCATTTGCACGTGTATATTTGAGATATACTTCCACCGATGATTGCCTACTTTTGGGAGTATCTCAGATATATGCATGTGTTTGTGCGTTTCTCCCCGTTGCTTGTATGGACATAATGATTAATTTGTTAACGTACATACAAGTGTGGCAGCTTGCTTTATTGTTGTTGTGGCTTTATTTACTTAGTTTCAGATTAGTGATGTGAGTATCACTTAAAATAAAAAAAAATAAATGTAAGGCGCGATAACCTCCGAAGAGATCTAAGGCCGAGCTTCTCTTCCAATTTGCGTCGTGCTCCTCATGATTTTCCCTACAAATTGGCCGGACGGGACCTACATGTTTTATGCCGACTCCGAACGGCATCTGCAAGGCAGATGAGTTTTCACTGAGAGCTTTTCATGGCAGAAATACACCCGGAGCGCTTGCCAAACACTGCCGAGGGGCGACCCCGCTTAGAAAAATTTTCTTCTAATTTAAAAACCTTATTTCTAAAATTTTGATGTTGCTTTGCCCGGGGTGCGAACCCAGGGCATACGGTGTGGTAGGCGGAGCACGCTACCATCACACCACGGTGGCCGCCATATGTATCACCATGAGTATCACTTAGTGTCACTAATATTCGTCACATATAAAGCTCTTTTTTGCAAAGATATAGCTTATTTTATTCGTCCACGACCCTTTTAAAAATCTTGTATATAAAAGTGGGCGTGGTCCTTAACCGATGTCTTTAATTTTTATTCAAAGCATTCCTTATAGTAAAGGCAACCTCTCTGCCGAAGTTTGTAACGACAGGTTTAAAAAATTTTGATTTATTATTAATAATATTTGTAAAATTGATTTTATCACAAGAGAGCGGTGCCACGCCCATTTTAAAAAATGTTTCCAAATTTTTATCAAGAGTCTCAATATTAGTCTACGCGCCAAATTTCAACATTCTAGGTGTATTATTTACTAAACAATCAGGTTTTTTGTGTTTTCCAAAATGTTATATATATAAAAAGTGGGCGTGGTTGTCATCTTATTTCGCTCATTTTCAATACCAATCTATTCTCCAGATAAGCTCGTGTACCAAATTTGGTGAAGATATTTCAATACTTACTCAAGTTATCGTGTTAACGGACAGACGGACGAATGGACGGACATGGCTCAATCAATTTTTTTTCGATACTGACGATTTTGATATATGGAAGTCGATATCTTTGTTTTTCCTAATATACTTATTTTCTATGTATAATAATCTATCTATCTATAATAATAATATATAATAATATAATTGCTGGGGATAGGTCCTTGGAGCGTAATTAATAAAACACGTTCCATTATAATTGAGTTTATTGAAAGACTAAAAGAATATTGTGCATAAGAAATACAATACATCAAAGGAGTAATAAGATGTAGGGTTGCATTTAAAGGTACGATCTATTCGTGTTGTAATCCTGAACCGGTTACTTTTCAACACTCTTCCTCAACACGAGTAGGTCGTTTACATACGCTTTGAACTCAAACCTAACAATTTTACAAACTTTTCATGTTTAGTTTTATTTAAATTCTTTGTAAGCACATCAGCAATCATCCCATTTGTGCAAGTATATTTAACTTCGATTTGATTATTATTAATTGCTTCTCTAACGAAATGATATTTAATATCTATGTGCTTGCTTCGTGAGTGATAAACCGGGGTTTTCGCTAATTGCTGTGCACTTAAATTATCGCCGTAGACCACAATTGGATTACCAGAATCACATACGCCAATATCTTTCATAAGATTTCGTAAATACACTGCTTCTTTTGCAGCTGATGCCAATGCGATGTACTCTGCCTCTGTGCTGATGAGGGCTATGCTGTTTTGTCGCTTACTTTCCCATGAGATTGCACTACCACCCATGAAGAATACATACCCCGTGTACGATTTGCGGTCGAGAGTATTGCTGCCCCAATCGGCATCTACGAATCCCTCTATTGGTTTGCCAGTACAACGGTATACTAGTTTGTAGTCTTCAGTCATTGCCAGGTATCTTAAAATATGCTTGATACCAGATTCGTGCTCTTTATGCGGATTTTGACTTCGCTGTGCCAGCTTAGAAATTGAATGCAATATATCTGGCCTTGTACAAATAGCGAGATACATTAATGCACCGATTTCTGATTGGAAACTTGTAACATCTACTTTAGCACACGACTCACTAGTGCATCCTATTTGAAAACCTGCGTCTAACGGTGTCTTCGCTACTCGACAGCTTGTCATACTGTATTTTTCTAAAATCTCTCTAACATACAGCGATTGCCCAACTGAGATGTTTCCCGTCTCGACTTCTCTAGTGATCTCCATTCCTAAGAAATGCGAAATGGGACCCTTATCGACGCACTCAAAACTGCTTGATATCTGTGATTTAATCGCCAAGAGATCATCTTTGTTTTGGGAGCTAATGATCAAGTCATCTACATATACAGCAATGAGACTTAAATCACCTTGGTTACCCATTCTGTATAAACAACGCTCATTATTACATGCCTCGAACCCAATTCTCTTTAGAACTTCATCCAATTTTTGGTTCCACTCTCTTCCGGATTGTTTCAGTCCGTATATGGCTTTATTGAGCTTCAGTACTCGATCAGGAAATTGTTTGTCGATAAAACATTCAGGTTGCTGCATATATACTACGTCAGTAAGCTCGCTGTTAAGGTATGCGCTACAAACATCCATTTGATGAGTGTACATTTTGAGCTCTGCCGCTAATGCCAACACCATACGAATTGTAGCGTAACGTACTACCGGAGAAAATGTCTCAGTGTAATTTACACCGAATTGTTGGCTACAGTCCTTTGCGACTAAACGCGCCTTAAATCGTTCAACGCCACCATTTTTGTCGTTCTTTACGGTGAAAACTCATTTACACCCGATTGCCTTTTCGCCAGTTGGTAAGTCAACTAACTGCCACGTTTGGCTTCGCACCAAAGCATCATATTCGACTTTCATCGCCTTTGCCCACTCTTCCTTAAGCTCGCAGCTTTCAGCTTCTTTCACCGTTTGAGGAATTTCAATTTCGCACGCACTTTGCATCATATTTACCGAATTATATACTTTTCGTGGGCGCCCAGGCTTTCCAGTACGTACAAGCTTCGGCCTACCTCGACCAATTTGCGCAGGAGATTCTTCCTCCTTGGTCGGAGTTTCACAAAAATTATCTTGGTAGTCGCTGTCTGAATCAGAGAAAGTCTTCGCCTCTTCAAATAAATCGTCGCTGTCATTTGCTTCATCTTCACTCACTTTAGATGATTTCGCTTTAGTAATGTGTTCACGATTTTCAGTGGATAAGAGGTCAGAAAAATCTACTAATTCATTTTTATTCATCGGTAGAAACTTTACATCGCGTTTCTCTACTATCATGCGCTGCTCTGAATCATATAAGCGATACGCTTTCGACGTCAGTGAATAACCTACCATAACGTACTTCTTTCTTTAGGCTTGAATTTACTTTTGTTTACTTGATTCAACGCAATTGCTTCTGAGCCGAACACTTTTAAAAAATTTACAGCTGGCTTTCGCCCAGACCAAGCCTCGTAAGGCGTCATATTATTTAGTGCCTTTGTAGGCGATCTGTTTCGCAGAAATACTGCCGTATTAACTGCCTCTGCCCATAAACACTCGTGAAGCCCACTCTGAAGCAACATGGTACGTGCCATCTCAACTATGGTACGGTTGGCCCTCTAAGCGACCCCGTTCTGCTGCGGCGTATACGGCACTGTCAGCTGCCGTTGTATGCCACACTCATTTAAATATTTATCAAACTCTTTATTTACGAACTCACGTCCATTATCGCTCCGAATTACTTTAATTCTTTTTCCAGTCTGGCGCTCTACCAAATTTGCAAACATTTTAAATTTTTCTAAACTTCTTCTTTGAACTTGATAAAATAAACAAACATGCGCCTGGATTTATCGTCTATGAAATTTAAGAAATAACGCGCACCACCAAGCGATTTTGTACGAAATGGGCCACACACATCTGTGTGTACTAATTCCATTTTTTTTTGCTCGGTTTTCCGTACTCTTCGGAAAAGGCTTTACGTTTATTTTGCACCGTGCACATACTTCGCACTCAATGTCTTTAGCGAAAGTCACTTTGTCAATTCCTCGCACCATGTCTTTATTTATTAATTCTTGTAAACTACCATAGTTCAAATGTCCATATCGCTCGTGCCACGAAATTGCTTTTTCATTTGAAGAATAAAAACATTTGTTGCTATTTCTTTTGCTATTGCTTTTCCTACTGCATCGAAATACAAAGAGTTTGTTTATCTTCATGGCGCTCATTTTTGCTAATTATTTTTGCGCTATGTTTATCAAACATTACTTGTAGACCATTTTCTACAGCTCTAGCGACGGACATAAAATTACTGCCCATATTTGGCACAAACAAAACATTGTGTAGAATAATACCACTCTCTTGATATCTAATTCGCACTTCACCCACACCTTCTGCGTAAATGAAATTGTCTCCCGCTAGACAAATTTTCTCTTTGTGTTGTTTGAGTGAAATAAACAAATTTTTGTTGCAACACATATGCGCTGTCGCGCCGCTGTCAAAGAGCCAAGTCGAGTTATCAAACGCACTAGCTTCTGCTGCTGCTAACATCGTAAATTAATGCTCATTTCTCTTCGTTGCTCTCTGATCGTTCTTATTGGATTTCAAGTTGCAGTTTGCAGCGTAATGACCGCGCTGCCCACTCTTATAGCATTTGACATTTTGTATATTTCTATTTCTCTTACACGTTGAAGTTTCCCCTTTTTCTGCATTCTTTGACCACAAAGCAAAGGCTTGCGATTCCCCTTCGGATTCAGCTGAACCGCGTTTTGTCTGTTTCTTTCGCTCGAACTCTTCTAGAAGTTTGACCTTCAAATTGGTCAATGTCGGCAACGTGTCTCTTGTCTCCATCGCAACAACAAAATGTTCGTACTGCTTTGGTAGACTTGACAGTAGAATTATTGTAACTAATTCGTCTTTAATTTCAATTCCGAGTTCGGTTAATTTTTCTACAACGCAAGTAAAGTCATTTAAATATTTAGACATATGTTCGCTGTCACTTAGCTTCATACCGAGAAGCTTCTTATATAACGACACCTTTTCGCACTTCCTCCTTGAATAGGAATATCTGAAGATATTGCTCCCGACTTGAAGGCAATAGTTCAATTAGGTATTAAAATATCGAAAAGTCAATTGACATAATATATTTGATATACATATAAAAACCCTGCGTGTCTATATATCGATTACGGCCACTTCTTGTAGGAACCTTACTCGTGTTCGAAAGTAGCGGCATGACAAATTTAATTACAATAATTAGCAACAAACGAGAATTTTGCTATCAGACCAATTTTGGTGCCAATAGATGAGGAAGGAATGGACGTGCGCTTAAACGCGGTGTGAATCGCTCTTGGTTGTGAACAGAAAGGAGCCATGCATGTTTTAAAGAAATCGCGTCGACAACAAGTATTAGGAGTTAGCCTAAAACATCGCGTTTTGCATGTGACATATATGTGCCCGTTTTATAAATATGTATTTCTTCGGTAGATGGGACAGTGCTATTCTCTAGGACCGAACGGAGAACAGTTTCTCCGCAAGGAGCTACTCATTGTGTGACAAATTTTGAACGATCCGAGAGAAGTTGACCCATGCTATATTGAAATGCCATGCTTTGGCCTCGGAAAAAACCCTGAGTGACTCCAGTACATATACCAAGCTACCGGTGGAGGTACAAATTTTGTGCGTACGTATTTGTCTTTTTTCAGTAGAAGCATGCGTATATATGTGTGCTGGGGGTTAAAACAACATAAAAACAAGAAATTCCTAATTGTAGATGAAGGCTATTACGATCAATACATCGTACAATTTGTATGTCCCTTTGAAAATCAAATAGTTCTGCTGAAATTGTAAAAAAAATTTACTTTTACTTATTTTCAGCAAGTAATTCAAAACCAGAATTTCGGCTGTGAAAAAACTGAAAAATGTTTACTTAAAAATAGTTGATCATGAAATACTTATAGCTTCAAAGCACAGTAAAATATTCAAGTTTTTTTTTCTGCTAACTACGACAGCTAGCATCCATTCAAGTAATATCTGAAGTAAAATGAAAAAAAAAAAAAAAAATTTATTTGATTTGCTTTTTTCTGCTGCTGAAAAATTTTTCAAATACAAATGTAAGCTGTATACAAAAATTCCAAACCGACAAAAAACTCATTGATTGTAAAGCCAAATATTTGTAAATTTTACTATTTTTCAGTAAGCAATTCAAACCCTGAACAAAAGTAAAATTTTTACCAAAAAATTCGTGTGTGTGATTGTTCGGTGTCAATTGTGCGAGCAAATTGCTTTTGAGTGAGGCGACACATAGCATTCGCTGCGTTATTGAACTTCGGGAGTACATTTATATGTATGGATATATGTATGTATTTTCATGTCATGACAGCTTGATACATGTATGTACATTAGGGTGACCCTTCGTTGTATGGAGGGGAAAAAAAGTGTTTGGATTCTTGATCTCACCCCCTAAAAATATGCGAATAGCTCAAAAACGGATATATACACTATATACTGCCAAAAACTTTATCAACAAAATTTATAAACTCAGCTACCAGGAGTTCAGACAAGAAAACAACAACAAAAATTAGAAGTATTCTATACAAAAACGGATACCCTAACGCACTTATAGAAAAATGGATTACAACAAATATTGATAGAAATGAAAGAAGCAGTAATAATGCAACAACAAACATACAACCCAAAAGATTTACTGGCATAGCACACCTACCAAGTTTAACAGATAACAAACATTAAGCACATACATACCCAACAACAAAATAAACTTTGCCTCTCGACCACATCACACACTCAGATCAGTATTTACAAAAATCAAAGACCAAATCAAAAGAAAGACCAACAAAACAACGTAATATATCAAATTAACTGCAATGGAAAAACGAAGAACATTGCAGTAAAGTATACATACGCACAACGAAGAGAGCTTTGGGAATTAGAATTAACGAGCACAAAGCAGACGCGAAAAACAAAAAGATGTCCACTGCGCTGGCTCAACACCTGACGAAAAGCGATCATACAGCTGACTTTGATAACGCGCAAATATTAGGCATAGAAAGAAATACGAAGAAAAGACTAACAATAGAAGGGCTTCGTATCTAAAAACAAATACAATATGCAATGAACTTCAAAGAAGATGTTGATGGAATAAATTGCGCTTACAAATCTGTGATACAAAACAAATGAAAAACAGCTGGGATAGAGTGTGGATGTTTGATTTTATATGTTAAGTGTTTAAATGTTTGTATAAATGTAAATAAATGTCACCCGTTAAAAAATTGTGTAACTATATATTAAGGAATGTAAGTGAAAAATTGTAAGTGTTTTAAATATTAAATAATTGTGTTTTCTTGTTTTAAATAAAGATAATTACTCCCTGAAGAGGACACAATATCGTGTCGGAACGCGTCGGAGTTAGAAAAGAAAAATTAAGTTTTTTGCTTTAAACTTAACTTCTAATACAGCTCTGAATAAGTACAGAACAAACGATATATACAAAGTTTTAGGCCAATCAAAAAAGATTTAGAGATGGCGCAAAGGGCTTGAAATCCTGAAAAATTACGAATTTTTACAATTTCGTGTTTCAGGCTTCCATATTTCTAAACCCTACGAAAATTTACTGCTTTTCCATACCGTAAAAAGATATGTATTTTCTTACTTTTATAAAATGGCCACAATCTTCAAAACCGGTCAATCAATAACAGAGTTACAGGGCAAAATATATATTGCTTTCGACAAACAAATATGAAAAGTAAATTAAGCCTGTGCAAATGTGTTTATCAGTGAATCGTGGTATTCGGGTAAAAAACGCTCAAATAAACTTTTTTATATACAAATACATTTATCCCTTGAAGCCAAACTTGAAGTTTATTTATTTAAAAAATTACCTATACACATATATTTTTTTATAAATTTTCTTTCGAAATCCGTGATGCCACAACAAATTTAAGCCTGCACTGCAACTTGTTCTTGCAACAAGCATGTCGAAAGAAATTAAAAAAAAAAGTATAAAGAAATGAAAATATATCTTTCAAAATTGCAAAGAACTACCAAGAGTTTCTTTGACGTTCTCGTATTAAATCTATACTGCTCTTGAATGAACAAATTGTGAATAGTGGGTTTTTTTTTTAAATAGATAAATGCGGCACTTTGCATTGGGATGGAAAACCACTTTCAGAAATAACAGGTTGTGAAAAGGTGGAACGACTTCCAGTTGTTGTTACTTACAGGAATGGCGAAAAGTTAATAGGAGCTCCAAAATTATGTGCTGCAACAGGCTCTGAAATAGCTGATACGTTGTATGAACTGTTATTTGAATGGGATCTGAAGGATGATATTGTGGCCATCGGTTAACACAGTCGTAATAAAAGGAGCTGCAGCGTTATTAGAAAAAAAACTTGAGCGAAAACTTTTGTATCTACCTTGTTGTCATCATATTTATGAAGTTCTGCTGAGAGTTATTTTCTAGTAAATACTAGTATGGACGTTCAATTACTTAGGCGATTTCAAGAAAATTGCAAAAACATCGACAAAAAAAGTTTTAGAGATTTGCTACAAAATAACGAATTGAAATTACTTTTAAGCTGCAGACATTGGTGCGTTTTCGGTAACCTTATAAAAGCTGATTCAACCAACCTTATGGGAATCAATGTAATCCATTATTGGTGCCATATCGTAACGCTAAGGTCGTAACCGTATCGTAGCCAGCCACTTGGCGAGAAACCATATATCCATATCGCCTAAAAATATTTGAGTTGGTGAATTTAATAACTTTTTGTAGATTTTATTCATTGTTTTGGATACGTTATGACTAAGAGACTTATTTTTTGTGGAATATGTTTGTAATTTTTTGCGTTTTATTCATTTTTATGATATTTTCGGGATTTTTAGGTTAAGACATCGATAACAATGTATCGTATAGGGTTACGTTAGGGATACGACGAACGGCACCAATGACTTCGCTAAAAAACCCTAGGAATAGTTGAAAAAGAAAATAGCAAGAGATGACTATAGGGAATTATTGGAATTAACGTCTATATGTCTAGGGGCAAGTGATGGCATAAAGTATCGTGTACCAAACCCCACTCATCATGCACGGTGGATGTCTAAGGCATTGTATTGCTTAAAAATCTATTTGTTTCGTGAACAGTTTATACTAACGGAGTATGAAGAAAATTCGATAGCAAGTATATGCGCGTTTATTATACAATTCTATGTTAAGCTTTGGTTTTACTGTACCAATCCTCATAGAGCACCTCTTCAAGACTTATCTTTTATTAAAGAAATTTATAAATACAGAAATGTTAATAAAAAAATATCTGACATTGCAATAAAAAAGTTTTGTAACCACCTATGGTACCTGTCTGAAGAATGTATTGCATTGGCACTACACGATTTTGTAACAGGAAATAAAAAAAATAAATGTAAGGCGCGATAACCTCCGAAGAGATTTTAGGCCGAGCTTCCCTTTCAATTTGCATCGTGCTCCTCTTGATTTTCACTACAAATTGGCCGGACGGGACCTACATGTTTTATGCCGACTCCGAACGGCATCTGCAAGGCAGATGAGTTTACACTGAGAGCTTTTCATGGCAGAAATACACTCGGATCGCTTGCCAAACACTGCCGAGGGGCGACCCCGCTTAGAAAAATTTACTTCTAATTGAACAACCTTATTTCTAAAATTTTGATGTTGCTTTGCCCGGGGTGTGAACCCAGGGCATATGGTACATACCACGGTGGCCGCAATGAAATACAATTGATTTTTTTTGGTCGGTTTGGGATATCATCTCAATTTCTGGAGGTAGATCCACTATACTGGGGGGATACAGGAACATATAAAAAAGCTAAGGATAATGTTATACATATAAAAGTAGTTAACGACACAGCAGAACAGCGAGTAAAGCTTATGGAAGAATATAAAAGAATACTTACAAATGACGAAAAGAAAAACAATATTTCTTACAAGTTGTAACTGATTACAAACAACAATTTGAATCACTTACTAAATCATCCTTAATCAGATCCTAGGAAATAATATCATATTATATACGTATCAGCTAAAGTTTCACAAGATATATGTAAATGTTTTAAAAATTTATTTTCAAAAAATGTATAATAAAAAAATTTGAAACAAACTTATTTACGTATACTCATTATATACACATCCTTGAAGTAATGTATTTAAGGCATAATTTATTTTATAACTTTATTATTATTTGACCAATTTTTATTGTTTTAGATTTATTTGAAAGTCAAATATCTCTAGAACTTACTAATAACACGATAAATAACGTTTCGCAAATAAAAAATGAAATAGGGTTGACCAAATTTAAGAAATTGTAAAAATTCATCATTTTTCAGGACTTCAAGCTCTTTTCGCCACCTCTAACCCTTTTTCGATTAACCTAAAACTTTGTATGTTCTAGTTTTTAGGCTATCCGCATATTTCTAGGGGGTGAGATCGAGAATCGGAACAGTTTGGAAAATAAGGGCCACCCTAATGTACATACATATTTAGGCGTTGTTGCCAAGTTAATGCAACATAAATGGTTAAGAATGCAAACATCTCTTGAAAAATACGCTTTCGTTAAAAATACTGAACGCTTCCTTAAAATTCTTAAACAAAAGTTTTATTTTTTGGCATTTTTGCATGTATATGCTAATATTTGTGCACTAAGGAAATTTAATTCTTCAATATATTTTTTATGCTAAGGTAATCCTGGGACGTGTTTCTACAATATGGCTATCAAATGGAAGCTGTTTATGAGTACTTTGATACGGGGAATTTTTCGTACCCCTGGGTGACTAGCGTCTCGAGATATAGGCCAAAACGTGGGCCCGTGTACCCCTAAACCGAGTTTATGCAATATGGATATCAAATGAAAGCTGTTGATGAGTGCTTTAGTACAGGGTAAGTTTCATACCTATTTGTGACTAGGGTCTCGAGATATATGCCAAAAAGTGGATCAGGGTAACACTAGGATGTATTTTTATTTATAAGTATCAAATTGAAGCTGTTGATGAGTGCTTCAGTACAGGGTGGTGTTCATACCTATTGGTAACTAGGGCCTCGAGATATAGGCCAAAACGTGGACCCAGGTACCCCTAGAATGTGTTTATACAATATGGATAACAAATGAAAGCTGTTGATGAGTGCCTAGTACAGGGTAAGTTTCATACCTATTTGTGACTAGGGTCTCGAGATATATGCCAAAACGTGGATCAGGGTAACACTAGGATGTGTTTTTACTTATGAGCACCAAATTGAAGCTGTTGATGAGTGCTTTAGTACAGGGTAGTTTTCATACCTATTGGTGACTAGGGTCTCGAGATATAGGCCAAAACGTGGACCCGGGTACCCCTAGAATGTGTTTATACAATATGGATAAAAAATGAAAGCTGTTGATGAGTGCTTTAGTACAGGGTGAATTTCATACCTATTTGTGACTAGGGTCTCGAGATATATGCCAAAACGAGGATCAGGGTAACACTAGGATGTGTTTTTACATTATGAGCATCAAATTGGAGCTGTTGATGTGTGCTTTAGTACAGGGTAGTTTTTATACCTATTGGTGATTAAGGTCTCGAGATATAGGCCAAAACGTGGACCCGGATACCCCTAGAATGTGTGTGTACTATGGATATCAAATGAAAGCTGTTGCTGAGAGCTTTAAAGTAATTTTCATTGTGATATTCGATTTAGTCGCATCATTCATGCGAAGCCGAAATAAAGACATGAATTAATAATACCCACATACCTATTTACATGCGTACTATTCGATTTGCCTGAAATTTGGTATATAAATTTGCCTATATTAGTATTTACGATCCTTTTTTCCGGGAAGTAGACCAGAGACGGACTGGGACTGAGACTCGGAGTAGGACTGGGACTCGGAATGGGACTGGAACAAAATAGATACCACCCTCTTGGACTGGTAATAAGGGATGAAGAAGAATGAGAAGAACTTGAGATAAGAGAAAAGAGGGAAGGAGAAGGAGACTGAGAAAGAGATAGAGTGACACGAAGATAGAGATAGATGAAGCGAAAATGATGGAGGGAGGAGTGAATAAAAGGATTAAGAAAAAGTGAAGAGGGGGGAGGGCAGAGTTAGACAGAAAAAGCTTATTAAAATGTATGCAGATAGACCAAATTTAGGGCAGAACAATGTCTGCCGGGTCTGCTAGTTTAATATAAAATAACTTTTAAGATATAGATTTTACATATATGTATAACACACCCGGCCTTGAAGACAACAAATTAATAAAATAAATACGACAATACACAATTCATTCATTTGAGGGAACATTTTTCTTCAATTTGTTCAATACAGCATACTTTGTTGAATATTTCTCACAATATTTACATGAACGAGTTAGCTCAGTGAATAAGAGTACTCGCCTGTAAAGTTGCTGAACTCGACTAGAAATCCACGGCCGTGACAGTTATTGCACAACTACATTTTAAAATTTTCTCCATTTTTAAGAAAATTTTTCCCATGACCAAGGAAGAAAAATCTTAGATTTTGAGAAAACTACTCTAAATTAAGCCTCAAAATTAGTTGGGGTACCTTTCACATGTTTTTGCATCACTTTGTCTTGTACACACTCAGTAAGTTGATTTGGTCCTCAATTTGCTGTCATTTTGCCGTGGTAAACACCTTAGGATAACTGATTAGCTTTTCACATACATATAATTACTTCCTATGAAAAATTTAATCAATTATTTTATTTAAATACAAGGGAAAGCATTAAGTGACTTAACTACTTAAAAATAAAATAGTCTTCACATTTTATCATTTGTTAATATAAATTTTTGGTGGCCGCCGTGGTGTGATAGTAGCATGCTCCGCCTAACTCACCGAAGATCCTGGGTTTACGCCCCTGGAAAATCAACATCAAAAATTTAGAAAGAAGTTTTTTTCAATTAGAAGAAAAATTTTCTAAGTTGGGTCGCCCCTTGCAAGCACTCCGAGAGTATTTCTGCCATGAAAAACTCATCTGCATTGCAGATAGATCGGAGTCGGCATAAAACAAGTAGGTCCCGTCCAACCAATTTATAGGAAAAATTAAAAAGGTGCACGACGCAAATTGGAAGAGAAGCTCGGCCTAGAATCTCTTCGGAGGTTATTGCGCCTTACATTTATTTATTTAATCTAATTTTTATTAAAGTTGAGGTTGTGCACATAGAATTCCTTTCCGAATGTACTATTTCCAAATTTATATGAGCTGTATACCTTTAAAAAGTTTATAGAAAAGGTGGGGAATTACGTAATTTTAAATAGGTTTTGTAAAACTTTATTCTGAACCGAACCGAACCGCAAAAAGCAATTTCTACTATGAGAAAGTGAGACCACTATTCCCCCAAAATTAGTGAGTTTGAAATATTTTTGTTTATGTTTTAATTTTTTTTTACATTAACATTTTTAACAAAAAAAACAATGCAAATAACACGGCAAAATGATGTTGGTCTCTGATGGTTCACTTTTTTCAAAAGGAAGTTGATTTTAGTTGTGTTTTTATGCACAAAATTTTCAAACTAAAAAAATTATTTACATTTGTCAGAAAAAATAAAGAAAAAATGGCCGATTGTCAAAAAAACCTATCGAAATACAAACTGCCTCGTTTGTTTTTATTGCAGTAGGTTGTATTTTTCTCGTATTTCGTTAGTTTTTTGAAATATAGTTTACACACTTACACCGATATTGAAACCGTATTAGGATGGAAGGCGACAAATATATAAGAGAAATTACAAGAAAAAAACAGAGAAAATAAAGTAGTTTCACATAGGTGTTATGTTGTGAATAACGTTTTCAAACAAAATTAATAGTTTTTGAAAAGTAAAAAATATCCATATGTACATATCGTCGCTCGCTAGCCAGAAGCATGAACGTGCAAATTTTCCGATTTTGTGTTAGAAGCTTCGTTGGATTACCCTTTAGATTCTTTAGGTTCTACTTAAATCTACAGCTTCCTACCTTACATGGAAGCCCCAATAATTTTCAATGCCGTTTCCATGAATGTATAATTCAATCACATAAAGTTGGACCAGAAAAATGAATGTGGCCATTCATGTTTCTGGCTGGCAACAATGTAATGCTGTTCCTGTTTGTATGCCATATTCGTTGATTGGCTCAACAATTTTTGAAGAAAAGTAAGAATAGCACATATTCGTACTCATATTTACTAAAAATTTAATTATTTTAAATATTTTGTAAACGCACTATTATTGTAACATTGTGTCGGGAACGTGCTATTATGTACAGATTAAGAAAAGCAGAATACAACTCTGATCTATGTTTAAATATAAGGAAAATGCAACAATGTACGAATAAAGAGAAAAGAAATAAAAAAGAAGAAGGGGAAGTCGAACTTCCGGTTCGCCATTATTATTCTATTCGGTCAAAAACTAAAAGAGTGTTTTCTTAATCAGCTTGGATCCCTTAACATATAAAATTAATCTATTCAAATTTACAACTCAGGTGTGAGGTTCACCCGGAAAAAACGAAAAATCGCCGGGAGTGACCGCTCATGCAACATCCACTAACATCACCACCAATGGTGAAACTGCTGCGATTGGAACCACCCATAACGCTGCCGCTAATGCCCCTAATGCTACCACTGTCTTAACTGTTGGCATAGGTACCAATATTGACGTCACTGCCGCTACTGATACCAACGCTGCGACTAATACTCCGTTCGCCACAGAGGCCACTGCCGGAACTATTATTACATGTGCCGACGTGACTACCGCAACCGACAGTACCTCTCCCGATGTCACTGCCGCAACCAACATTACCTCTGCCGACGTCACTGCCGTTACCAATACTATCGCCACTGTCAATAGCACTCCTGCCGACACCAACATCGCCGCCGCTAACGACTCCGCTGCTGCCACTAGTGTCATAGCCACCGATATCAATACCACCGACAACACCGCCATATGTAGTGCCGCCGCCGCCAAGCACGCCGAGTTAGAGTCCGAAGTCATAGCTCTAAAAAAACGTTTGGAAATTTTATCATTGCAAAGACAAATTCAGGAAATGGAAAAACCTCCAAAGCATTTTTACCAAAACCGCCTGCACTTTGGCGAAAATGAACACGCTCTCCCCAAGTTCAATGGGGATGACGTCACCTATCCTGTACATAATTTCATTCGTGACCTCCAGGAGATTATGGACTCCTCAGGTGCAGATGAGAATTTCCGCTTGCTCGCTCTACGCCGTTCACTTGGGGGCACAGCCCGGGTGTTCTTCTCGACTACGTCAGCAATAAGCTACCAATCACTGAAAAGGGCGCTACTTAATGAATTTGGCATGGGAATCACCCGAAAAGAGGTGTACAAAATGCTTGCGCAACGACGCTGGAAAAAGAAGGAGGAATCACTCCACTGCTATACGCTCACCATGCAGGCGATTGGTAAACGAGTCAATATCGACGAAACGGAACTGATCGGCTTTATTATAGATGGCATTGGTAACTCAACTCCACATATCGAAATCCTCATGACGGCAAGAAATGTGGAGGAGTTCAAGGCGTTGATCAACCGATATCAACACAAGTATTTTATGTCAGGTGTGACGCAAACACCATCGGACGCAACTATCCAACCAACGGCAGATAGAGCAAAAGCAAGCTGAAAAACTAAAATGTTACAATTGTTCTAGGAATGTGCACATAAAACCAAACTGCCCATTCCCAACACGCCCAGATGGCTCTTGCTTTAAATGTTGGCAGATGGGCCATGACCACCGTTATTGTCCAAACCCGGTCAAGGTACTAAGGAAGCGGGAAATAGCCACAGTCATCGGATACGAAGATGAACCAATTGATTTTATCGGCGAATATAATTCAGTGAGCATAGTTTCAAAACCCCTATAAAATTAATTACTGTTAGCGTTGTTTCCCTTTTTGATACCGGCAGTCCTATTAATTTAATTCAGTTGTCCTCTATCCCAAAACAACTGTGGTCAAACTCCAGTCCCGATGAAATCCCTGGTTACAAAGTTATCGGTGGATGCAGAATCAAAATACTTTTCAAAATTAAATGTAATATTGAATTCCTCAAACAAATAAAAGAAATTGAATTAAACGTTATTGAAGATAACAATATGAGTATGCCAGTTATTTTGGGACGAGACTTTCTTAGCAAGTTTGATATTAGACTCACTGATATGAGAAGGAGATATACTAAGGAGAAAGTTTTATATATTAGAAATATTGTCAATAATCATAGCTTCAATGAAGTACAGAAGTTTGTAACTGATTCCAACGCACACTTCGAGGTTACAAAACTAAAACACCCATTGAGAAAAAACATGAAAGTGATGCTGTCACTGACTCCTTAGGTAAGGTTGATTATAATACCACTACCGATACAGCGGTCGACGTACCTGATATTTTTTGCATTGACATCCCGGAAGATGAGAATAATATAGACATAGATACTAAACTAACCAAATACCAGCAAAAAGATTTAGAGAAACTTATAGAGAATACGTATCTCAACCCTGAAAATGCCGTTTGGGCTAAAAAATGCTCCTGCCGTATTTCAACGATTTATCAATAATATTTTTAGGGATTTGATCGAAACTAGAAAGATGATAATTTACGTGGATGACATCATTATAGCGACTCAGGATTTTGAAGAGCACCAGGCCCTTTTTAGGTTAATATTACAACGGCTTACCCTGCGAGTGCTGAAGCTCAATCTCGGGAAATGTAGGTTCGGATATGACGAGATAGATTATTTAGGATACATCGTATTACGATCAGGAATACTGCCAAATGATTCTCATATTAAAAGTATCCAGAATTTCCCTGTTCCGACAAATGCCAAACAGTTACAGTCCTGTATCGGACTTTTCTCGTACTTCCGCAGTTTTGTGCCGTCCTTCTCCCAAATAGCCCAGCCTTTTCAGAATCTACTCCGTAGGAACTCTCCTTTTGACTTTGATATAAAATGCCTTGACGCCTTTAATGAACTTAGATCCAGATTAACCAAAATCCTGTATTGTCTATATTTAATTTGACGAAGGAAACCGAACTTCACTGCGAAGCTAGCAGCATAGGATTTGGTGCAGTATTACTGCAACGTCAAGACGATAAGAGATCCCATCCAGTTTCGTACTTCTCTATAACGGCTACTCCAGCCGAATCAAAGTATCACAGCTTTGAGCTTGAGACTTTGTCCCTCTTATACGCGCTTAGAAGGTTTAGAACCCATTTATATTCATTACTGTTTGTAACTCTCACACAATGACGCTTGAGGGAAAACAACTCATTCCTCGAATAGCCAGGTGGGCCCTCGAGCTCAAAAATTACAACTACAAAATAAAACATAAAGAGGGATAGCCATGCCACATGTTGACGCCCTTAGTAGAAGGCAAATACCCTAGTTGTGAACACCGATGATGTTGAGTTCCAGATACAGGTTGCCCAGGAACGAGATAAAGAAATAAGTTCCATCCGGGGCCAGTTAGAACATTCAGAGGGTGAAGAATATAGCTTAGTAGATGGGGTTATGTATAGGGAGGATGGCTCTATACGTGCCCAGGGAAATGGAAGAGAACGTGATACGGTCGATACACGAAAAATTAGGGCACGTATCTGTGGAGAAGACGGTCGACAAACTGAAGTTGTACTACTGGTTTCCAAGCATGCGACCAAAAGTTGAAAAATTCGTTAGAAATTGCCTGAAGTGCATAATGTATGCGACTCCACCGTGGACTAAAGAAAAGGCTTTGCATCCTATCCCCAAAGTCTCACTACCTTTCGACACTATACATATAGACCACCTTGGACCACTGCCGTCACTTAGGTCCAAAAGAAAGCATATCTTAGTCGTCATCGACGCGTTTACCAAATACGTTAAACTATATCCAACCAATTCGACTAGCACCCGAGAGGTCACCGCTGCCCTTGATAAGTATTTCAATTATTATATTAGACCTAGATGAATCACTAGCGACAGAGGCACATGTTTTACATCCCTTGAGTTCAGTTCGTTCGTGACAAAAAGGAATATTTCCCATGTTAAAGTGGCCGTGGCGTCTATCCAAGCGAATGGACAGGTGGAAAGGGTAAACAGAGTACTAAATAGCATGTTAGGAAAGTTGACTGATCCTATTACCCACGACGACTGGATTAAGAAATTACTAGAGGCCAAGTATGCCATTAACAATTCCATGCATAGCACCTGTCGAGATACCCAGAGCAGACTCTTGTTCGGAGTTGAGCAACGAGAGGTCATTATTGACGAATTCACGGAATATTTTCAAGACAAGGTGAATCCCGACGCAGGGAGAGACTTAGGGCGCATCCGCATGGATGCCTTCGCCTCAATTGCCGCCAGACAGGAGTACGTCTCCGCGAGTTTAGCTAAAAATGATATCCAAAGTAAGACGTCTAATGTAGGGGGGGGTTGTTGTAATAAGAAATGTTGACAATACTGCCGGAAGTAACAAAAAGTTCGTGCCCCATATAGGGGACCCTATGTGGTACACAAAGTGTTAGAGAATGACAGGTACGTCGTACGCGATATTGGCACTTGCCAGCTTACTCAACTATCCTATGACGGAGTTATTGAAGCTTATAGAATGAAAAAGTTTTGTCAACCACCGCCGGTGTGCGACGAGAATACAGAACAGGATCCACTAGAAATTTGTTAGGACTGCCTTTCAGTAATTTGATCGAGGCCGATCATGTGTCAGGTTTGGCCGAGTTGTGAACGCATTATTATTGTAACGTTGTGTTGGGAACGTGCTATTATGTACAGATTAAGAAAAGCAGAACACAACTCTGATCTATCTATATATATAAAAAGAAGTGTACATTTTGATTATCACTCCATAACTCGAGAACGGATAGAAAGATTGCCATGAAATTTTTAGGAAAGATACAGGAAGGAGAGATGATGGTTAGCTGATTTTGGAATCCCAAATCGGTTTAGCCATTCTTGAGTTATGATTTTTTTTTAGAAAAATACTATATAAAAGAAAGTCGTGTTAGTTACACTACGTATAACTCAAGAACGGATGAACCACTTTGGCTGAATATTGGCGGAGAGGTAGCTTATAACCAGGGAACGGACATACGATACTTTTTATCCCGTTCTGGCTAGGGTCTTGAGATCAAAACGTGGACCTGGGTAATCCTGGGATGTGTTTGTACAATATGGGTATCAAATGGAATCTGTTTATGAGTACTTTGATACTGAGTATTTTTCGTTCCCCTGGGTGACTCGGGTCTCTAGATATAGGCCAAGACGTGGACCCGGGCACCCCTAGAATGTGTTTATACAATATGGATATCAAATGAAAGCTGTTGCTGAGTGCTTTAGTACAATGTAGTTTTCATACCTATTGGTGACTAGGGTCTCGAGATA
Organism: Eurosta solidaginis; assembly: GCF_040869045.1. NCBI lineage: Eukaryota > Metazoa > Arthropoda > Insecta > Diptera > Tephritidae > Eurosta > Eurosta solidaginis. Next base: position 87,881,377 of record NC_090323.1, on the reverse strand, counting down.
TAGGCCAAAACGTGGACCAGGGTACCCCTAGAATGTTTTTATACAATTGGATATCAAATGCAAGCTGCTGATGAGTGCTTTAGTACAGGGTAGTTTTCATACCTATTGGTGACTAAGGTATCGAGATATAAGGCCAAAACGTGGACCCGGGCACCCCTAGAATATGTTTATATATTATGGATATTAAATGAAAACTGTTGATGAGTGCTTTAGTACAGGGTAATTTTCATATCCCTGGAGACTAGGGTCTTGAGATAAAGGCCAAAATGTGGATCAGGGTAATACTAGGATGTGTTTTTACATTATGGGTATCAAATTGAAGCTGTTGATGTGTGCTTTAGTGCAGAGTAATTTTTATATCGCTGTGTGACTAGGGTCTCGAGATATAGGCCAAAACGTGGACCCGGATACTCCTAGAAGGTGTGTGTAATATGGACAGCAAATGAAAGCTGTTGATGTGTGCTTTAGTACAGGGTAATTTTCATATCCCTGGGAGACTAGGGTCTCGAGATAAAGGCCAAAATGTGGATCAGGGTAATACTAGGATGTGTTTTTACATTATGGGTATCAAATTGAAGCTGTTGATGTGTGCTTTAGTGCAGAGTAATTTTTATATCGCTGAGTGACAAGGGTCTTGAGATATAAGCCAAAACGTCGACCCGGATACCTGTACAATGCGTGTGTATTATGGATATCAAATGAAAGCTATTGCTGAGAGCTTTAAAGTAATTTCCATTGTAATATTCGATTTAGTAGCATCAACTTGGCAAAACTGATAAATAAGCATGCGAAGCCGAAATAAAGACATGAATTAATAATACCCACATACCTATATATGTACCTATGTACGTCCTATTCGATTTGCCTGAACTTTGGTGTATTAATTTGCCTGTATTAGTATTTACGATCCTTTTTCCGGGAACTAGACCAGAGACGGACTGGAACTGGGATTAGGACCACCCTCTGGCACTGGCAATAAGAGATGAAGGAGAATGAGAAGAACTTGAGAGAAGAGAAAAGACGGTAGGAGAAGGAGACTGAGAAAGAGATAGAGTGAGACGAAATAGAGATAAATGATCGAAAAAGACGGAGGGAGGAGTGAATAAAAGATTAAGAAAAATATAAGAGGGGGGGGGGGGGGGGGGAGGCAGAGTTAGACGGAAAGAGCTTATTAATATGTATGCAGATAGACCAAATTTAGGGCAGAACAACGTCTGCCTGGTCTGCTATTATTTAAATATAAGGAAAATGCAACTATGTACGAATAAAAAGAAAAGAAATAAAAAAGAAGAAGGAGAAGGTGACCTTTCGGTTCGCCATTATTATTCTAATCGGTGAAAAACTAAAAGCGAGTTTTCTTAATCAGCTTGGATAAAAAATTATAATTAAAAAAATTATTTCTATAATAATTAAAAAAATGGTGTTCGGCACTACTTTGCTGATAATTACTGTGCTATAACAACGCTATCCGAAAAAAAAGTCTTCGTTATTTAATTGAAGGCAAACCGGTTTATTCGAAGCCGTTACCTATCGCTTAGGCAAAACTAAAAGACTTGGGAAAACTGTGCGATGACTGTTTATACTAAAAGAATATCATTCTTTTTATAAAAATTTAAAGGGCACCAGTGATGTTCGTGACGCTTTACCCGAACCCAACATTTCAGAAGATTCTGATTACGAAAATGGGAACTAGTTCTATGTTTGCAATAATATCTATATATATGAAAATGAATTTGTGTGCGTTAGGTTGTTCAAAACTGAAAAACGGCTACACCGATTTCAATAATTTTTTTTCTATTATTTTCGATCTGATTCAGGGATCATTTACGACAAAAAAATTTATTTAAAAAACTTCAATTGAAAAATATTTTAGCTATTACTCAAAAATGGTTTGACCGATTTCAAAATTGTTTTCTTTCCGTTATTTCGATCGGATTGACTATTCATTACAGCAAAAAAAATTTTAAAATCTTCAATTTATCAATATTTTAGCTAATAGTACGAGTTTGGTTGTTATTACTCCTGCGGCTTTGGTTGTTTTACGCACGAGTATATGAATCAGAGTGGATGGAAATAATTTTGTCAGATGTCGCCCTAAAAAAATTTCTTTTCGGACCAAAACGCTTTTGAGAATACCAAAACAATTGTTTCCCAGCTGTAAACTATATATGTGACCCGGCCTATGAAAAGGTGGTTTATGACTCAAAAAAGAAACAGCTGTTAAAGATAAACAATGCATTTCTTCAGTTGATCAATATTTTTTCTTTTACATTATTTTTTTGAGTCATAAGCCATTTTTCATAGGCCGGGTCACATATATAAAAATGAATTTGTCTGCGTAAGCATGTTCAAAGCTAAAAAACGGCTATACCGATTTTAATATTTTGTTCTCTGTTATTTCAGGCGCGGATCTACGGGGGGGGGGGGGGGGGGGTGAGAAATAGGGGACAAATACTTTACAGAACAAAAATGAAATATCCAAAGAAAAAAATATTCAAATGTTCAATACTTAAAGTATTTGAAAAATAAAATTTTGTATGGAAAGTCCAAGGTGTAGAAATGAAAATATCTAGCATCAATACTGCGGACCATTTTTTTCTCAACGGAATATCATAGAGAGTAAAATTTTGTGTATGTGCTTTTCCTTGCGTGCAAAAATGTGCTCAAGAACAACTTTTTTTACATGGTTTTTGCAACAATTTTAAAAATAGAAATTTATTTCACAGAAATAAAAAATGTGCTCTTAAAGGGTTTTTAATTACAAGCAAATTGGTGTTTGGATTGTCGGTAAAAGTCTAGTTGAGGGGTCGACTGCTAATACGCTACCAAAAATATCGAGAGAGGTGTCAAAAGACGCGTATTGACCTCGACAATAATAATGTGAAAAATAAACTCAATTCAGTAAAAAAAATAACATAACATACATACATTTTTCAATTCACATTGTCAGTTTTATTTCATATAAAATAAGATTTACTGGAGCATTTACATAAATGAAATGTTAGATTTCATTGTTTGATTTGCTTACATTAACTTTTTCTAAATATGTACATTTTAAGAGCTTGAATCAGCCAAGGAAAACCTTCCGGGCTTTTTGGTCTGCGAATATGGAAATTACCGATTCAAAACTAATGCTGCGAGCAAGGCTGGACTCCAACGCCAATGTTCCAAGGCTTTTCACGCGAGAAAATAGACTAAAAGAACGTTCCCCTTCAGCCACACTGACTGGAAGTGTGCAAAATATTCTTAATGCTATGCAGATGTTCGGAAATAATACTTCCATCTTCAAGCCATGAAATTTGTTCAGAAGTTGAAATGGTGGCAGCGAATCACATCCCAAATTTGCTAAGTGGATGACTTTGAGATGAATGATTTCATCTATTAGATCCGTAGAAATATCGATACCATAAATCGTGCAGAATGTCGCTGCCTTTTCTCTGAGCTCTTCTTCCGTCAGATCCTGATATTTCCACAAAAAACTAAATTTAATCGCCATGTCATTTACGGCTTCGAAACGTCTTGTCATGTTACCAATCAAGCAGTCCGAAAGAACATAAAAAACTTGCTGTTTGAATTGAGTTTTGGAATCACACTCAGGTTATTCGCCAGGTAATTCATCGAACTGGCGCTTTCTCATCTTCCTTCTTTTCTCTGCGAAGGTATTCACAACTCCTATACTCCCTGCCAGAACTTTACATTCTTGAAGTATGATCGACCATTGATCCCTGAGCTTCTTCAACTCATCAATCAGGCTACGTATATTTTCTGTTTCCACGTATAGTCTGGCATTTCTAGCTTGCAGTACCAGATTTCGATGGTTGATTACCGTCAACACTTTGAGCCAAATTGAGGCTAAGAGGATACACTCAAATTTCCCCATATATGCTTCAATACCTTCCAAATCCGTTACTGTTTCTGAACTCAGATTCAAAGGCTTGATTTCATCAATAGCTTTCTTGGGGTATGTGAGCTGCGAAAGGTTTCACACTAGCCACACGAGCAGACCATCGTGTTTGTGACATGCTGTGCAAGGAGCAATCAGTTTTTTCCTAGAGAATATCCCATCTCTGAGGGTTTGCGCTCATATTACTCCCATTATCATACCCTTGCCCACGGCAGTCATCCAGTGGAATATTGTGCTTTTTTAGAGTGCTGCGAATCAGCTAAGCGATAGTTTCTCCTGATTTTGCGTTACTATCGACAAACTCTAAGAAGCGTTCTTGGATTTTCCATTTTCCGGAGTCCCTGTCTATTAAAACATAACGCAATTTAAAAACAGTCTGCTCACTATGCTCCGAATCAGCGGTCGCATCCACTATTACTTTGTAATACTTGACGGACTTTCTCTCGCCTTCTATCTTTCTAATTACTTCACTTGCACAGATTTCTATGAACTCATTTTGTATTCCATCAGACAAATAATGTGCTTGGAGACGATTCTTTTTCGTTTGAGATTCCCTCATCTTCTCCAAATGTTCATGCAATAGGGGTTCATAATTGCTGATCAGTTCCAAAATACTCCAGCGAGCTGCTTCATTTTTAAGGGTTTCCGCTAAGAGAAAATCCACTGAACTTGCATTTCGAATTCTTATTTCATATTGGTTCCACTCTATATAGCAAGTTTTATGAATTTGACTATTTTCATGTTCAGGAATTTTGTCGTGTGACCTCTCCCAACATTTTTCTTTAGAATAACCTGAAGATTTTGTCAAAACTGATCGGGTATTTTCGGAAATTTTGCTGAAAAGCCGGCATGGAAAACAAAAAAGGTTGAAGGAAATGGCGACCACTTAAGTCGTTGGGAAGTCGAAATAAAATGTGATTTTAAGTTAGTTGAAGCATTTTTGACGATAGCGTTTATAAAATTGTGTCAAAAACGTTTATCTAACTTAAAATCATCCCTCTCCGCGGCCCTGAAAGTATTTAAAAACAGAATACATACATACTTTCGAAAATACTTTGAAATAGAAAGCTTAAATTTTGGTATTATTAAGCGCTGTACGCAGATCAAACACATTCAAGATACATTTTTTTTTGCATTTTTTTTGAGCACGAAAATAGCAGTAGGCACAAAATTTTGGCATTTTACAATGCATGGCAATTTAAACATGAATACCGCTTTTATGAAAATAAAACAAAATTTATGAAACTTTTTGATACCATTTCCCTGGAAAAAAGGAGTGGAGAAGAACTAGAGGGAAGAGAAAAGAGGGAAGGAAAAAGAGATAGAGTTACACGAAGATAGAGATGTAAATAGATGAAGCGGAAAATAAGTGAGGGAAAGGACGTATAGGGAGAAAGAGACGCAGAAAAAGCGAATGGTAGAGGGAAGAGTGAATAGCAAGACAAGGAAAAAGGGGAGAGAAAGGAAGGGAGAGTAAGAGATAAAAACTGCTTAAAAGTTATGCAGATAGACCAATGTTAGGGCAGAGCAACGTCTGCCGGGTCTGCTAGTCTCTGATAAAAACACATTAGTAGTAAAATTTAATTTAATGTGCAACTTTGGCCTGCAGGATTTTTTTTAGGTCTTTTGAAGTTAAGGCCATACCATGACCAGTTGGGCCAATTCTTATAGCGTATTCGGACTCAGCGCATAAAAAGGCACAGAAAACATGAGTTTTTAAAACTTTTGTTGTGCCAGAAAAATGAATGTGCTTTATTTTGGAGAATAAAAGGGATGCGAGCAAAACAGTTACCTCAGTTGAAAGAGCATGTTGTGAGTATAATTTATTGATACATTTTTACATTAAAAACTAATACTTCTAATTTTAAGGGAGCAATAAACTTTGAGACACGTTTTCCCAACATTTTCATTTTGGCACACTCATGCTTCTGGCAAGTATTAAAAACTAATACTTCTAATTTTAAGGGAGCAATAAACTTAGAAACTCGATTTCCCAGCATTTTCATTTTGGCACATTCATGCTTCTGACAAGTCGGCGACGATATGTAGAACGATCTGAGTTGCAAAAAATGGTGCATTCCTGGAACAAACTTAAATATATTATTTAGTTACTTACCTGCTGGGAGTGTATTAGGAGCTCTTTTCGTCGATAAGATTCTTGAGGTTCCGTTTGATGCCTTAAGACATATTCAGCCAGCTGTCGCGCTGGGAATTCTGTTTCACAAACGAAATGAAAATCCTTTGCTAGATGAGTAGCTTCCCTTCCACTAGGGATGTAAGTAGTGTAACATTAGCTGCCTTTCTTCTACCCGCTGGTAAGTTTAAGCCAATCTTTTCTAGTTTTTCTCTTAGTAGCCGTCCTCCATTCTTACTTTTAGCCCTGATAATAAGGAATGTAATACAAAACATGTGTCACAAAGCTCTGATTTATTAGGCCTACCTTCGAAGAACACCACCCAATAAAGAAGCATTTAAACATTCTGGCGGGGATAATCTTCTTTGGACCTCGGCAATTGTTACTTTATATTTCGAAGTGCTGGATAGCAGGCTTAGTCGCCCTGGAACAGCGCAGAACACCTCACTTGGCGAGCCAGATCCAATGTTACCAATTTCTTTCCCACTCTTCATACCTAAGCAAAAAATAATAAAGTAAAGAAACATGCATGATGAAGGCTTCTAATAAATGAGGCTAATTAAGAATGTGGGTATCTAAATTTTTTTCCGAAAATTTGATATATACATGGGCGAACATGTCTTGAAAATGCGAATTTATTCGTGTAAAAATACTTTTAGCTTTAAATAGTTGTAAAGCTATAGCTTAAATTCCACTTTTGCAGTATCTTCACACATTTTTCACAAAACCTGATGAAAACAGGTGGGTATCTAAAAAATAACAGCAGTATCTACACTTTTTATAGGAAACTAAGTGAAATACCAGCATGCTTTCTTATCAAAAACAGCGTATCCAATCATATACTGCTCTTTCAAAAGTATTAGCATATCATATAGGCTGCTATATATTGTGGCGAATATTAGCAACACTAAGGGATACTATCATCTCTAAGCCGGTACTAAGCAGTCACTTGTATCTACATAAACAAATCGATCATTATGTGTACACACGTGTACATACAGCAACGGAGAGATACTCACAAAAGTATGGACTCTTCAGCGAACTAGTAAATTCTAGAAGGAGAAATGCCTAGAAATATGCGAACGAGGAAATCGAAGAGTATAAAGGCAGCACCAGCTGAGGCATGATCAATCAGTTTGATTAAAGCAAGCTATTGGTTGTGAAGTACTCTCATAAAGGCCATTTTGCATTATTGAAAATTAGAGTTATTTATTCAACAGATTAGCTATACGAACGTTAGTAGAAGGTTGCAAATAAGAAGAATTTCACTAAATTCGTTACAATTGGTGTCAGAAGAGGAATTGTTGAATAAACTCCGAAGATTTCGAGTACAACAAGGACATGGCAACGTGGAGTGAATTAAAGAAGGAGTTGGAGAGCCGTGGATTGATACAACCGGCAATAAACTCGAACTTCAGGCAAGACTACGAGAGGCAATGAAAGCAGAAGGATCATTTTATTTTTTATTTTTCACACAGTTCTATTCAAGTCTCTTTTGCGACACACGCGATAACTTCCAAACGTTTTAAATATTATACCGACAAGGCTGTGGACCCATAACCTGTTGCGCGTATACTTACAGCGAAGCTCGGAATAAATATAAAACACGTTGTTACTAGTACGAAGTTTATTTTAGAACTGAACTCAACGTTAAATATTTGAAAAACATAGTTGTTGTACATATATGCATTTTACAGGGATGCATTTCATAGGATTACCAGGTTTCCAATATTTTAAAAGAGTTTTTATAATTTTATCAGGAAAATCATTATGGTAAGTGTCATCTGTAATATTCATCATTCGCCTTATACAGCCCATTGCCGTATTTATGATCATGCTTTTGGGATGTTTAGAATAATAATTTATAATTCTACCCGATGCTATAGACTTCTTATACCACATTAACTTCAGTTGGTTTCCTCGTCGTATTACTATTGAATCTAGATAGGGTAATTTTCCGTTGTCCTCGAGTTCCGTAGTGAATTTAATACTTTTTTCAAAAGAATTTAGTGCGTCAAGTATGTTTTGTACATCGTTTTCATTGATTATTGCAAACAGATCGTCCACGTATTTAGTTTATAATTTTAGCTAATAATTTGTTCATCGAATTGTCCAACAGTTCTTCCATTACAATATCTGCGCAATCATTGGGGAGGTTGGTGATCCCATCGGTAATCCTTTTAGTTGTGTATATATTGTTTCATTATATTTAAAATACCGATTATCTTTAATGCAGAACTTTATATATATATATACATATATATTATAAATTATTATTCTAAACATCCCAAAAACATGATCACAAATACGGAAATGGGCTGTATAAGACGAATGATGAATATTACAGATGACACTTACCATAATGACATAGAAAATGAAATAAAGATATTGTTAAAAGCCAATGATTTTCCTGATAAAATTATAAAAACTCTTTTAAAAAGATATAAATCACCAAATAGTCAACGTAGAGCGGAAAACCCGAAAAT